>NC_073629.1:89990800-90615800 GCF_029407905.1 Bubalus kerabau
GGTAGGTTATACCCATATTTTATAGATGAAAACATTAAATGAGGTTAAATGACCAGCTGCTGCCACAGCATCCAAACTGAGAATCAGATTCCAAATTAGATTTTGTTCTTTGCTCTGCATTATTTCTTTCCTTTACAAACTTTTTAAAGGGGTGAAATATAAAGATTGCTATTCATTGCTTTCATTTTAAAGCCATGAGAAGGCAGCCAAACTTTTACCAAGGTGACTTAAAAAGTGAAGCGACGTAAACAGACACGCCTGGTGAACACTTCCGACAGTGACAGTGAGGTCTGGCCAAAGGAACCGGCGACAACAGGCGAAAACAAACAATGCGACTGTGGAGGGACAGACAAGCAAAAATGAGGGGAATTGGGAAAAACGCAGCTTAAATAAGTTTTTAACTAAGTATTATTCCTACAATTTAAGAGAGAAGGCACAATTAATTAAGGTGTTTTGCTTTTTTAGTGGGATCTATTTCTCTTTTCCACATTAGGAAACCATTACCTGTCTAGAAAAATGGTTTTTCTTTGTAACAAAATTTAAAAAGGACTTTTACTTGTGAAAAGTGCAAGCTTAAATTAACAGCAAAAAATTAACTGTGCAGTTCTCCTTGGGTAGAATGTTCCTATTCCTTCCTTGAAATTATAAATCAACACAAAGTAGCAAACCTTGAATTAAAAAATTCACACTGTATGAACCTTGTCAAAATTCTATCGATGTTTAAAAGTGTTGTCATGCTAGCATGTCCTATAAACACTTCACTTTTTCCTCCAAAGAGCTTCCTACGCTAGGATTTCCTTAATTGCACTTTTTCAAATGTAACTTAAATTTACATACCCTGTTTGTCCAGATAAAATCATGAGCTACTTCCATAACATCTGGACTGCTTTATATATAAACGTAGTTACAGAAAGTCACATAGACAACCATGGCTGCAAACGCATTGCTGTGCAACGCTGGCAGTAAACACTGACTCGCAACATTAATACAGTCCCACAATCTGCTCACTTCTAGACCCAGCCTGATTCTTATCAGGTTATGGCTGAAAAAGCGGAATTAAAACTTAATCTAGTCTACACTGTGGGTCCTGTTCTTCATGTTATTACTGTTCAGTGGCATCAAATGCATTATAATTGTATATGGAAAAGACTGGTAAGGATGCCAGCAACTTGTGTAAATAAGATATACTCTTAAGAGCTCAAACATAAATTACATTTCAAATTTCTGTAAGATCTGGAAGAATCTGTATGAAGTTGATAATACTTGGTAGTTTGTGAACAGAAATATAGTCTATGAGAATAGTATCATCTAATATGCATATGAAATGAAAAATTACCAATTTGTATATGAAATTTAGATAAGCCTAATTTAGATTAATAGTAAAAAATTATGATAATTTAAGATAGGATTTGGGGCTGGTTTTACTTTTTTAAAAAGCACTGTGCTATAAGAATCACATAAATAAAGGAAGAATCATGGCCTAAAAAGTTTCTTCAGTAGTTTTAAGCACCCTCAATAACTTAGAAGTACTTAATAAAAATCAATATAATCATAAATACATCTAGTTAGTACAATAACTCATTCAAATAAACTAAAAAATATTAAGACTACTTCATGTCACTCTAAGACTTGAAAGCAATGCTTCTGTGTTTTTTATTTAACTACTAAGATGTTTCAGTGATTCAGACTGTTTCCCCCAAGGGAAGGGAGCACATAAAGTGATCATCATTGAACATTATATGGCATTAAAGCTTGTGAAAAGCTTTCTGGTCCTGCTTTCTCATTTGGAAAATCATTAACACACAAGGTGATTGTAATGTATTAAATAAGTTAATAGATATGGAGGGTCTCTGGATCTAAAGTGACATGAAAGTCAGTCAGTCGTGTCCAACTCTTTGCGACCCCATGGACTATACTGTCCATGAAATTCTCCAGGCCAGAATACTGGAGTGGGTAGCCTTTTCCTTCTCCAGGGGATCTTCCCAATCCAGGGATCGAACCCAGGTCTCCTGCATTGCAGGCGGATTCTTTATCAGCTGAGCCACAATCACCATTAAAATGTATGGAACACTTCCATCACTCCAAATTTGTCATCTTTTGCTTTATGGAAAGTACACATACATGATATTAATATTTTAACATATTTGGTTTTCTGGATGATTTTCTCATTTATATTCCAGGGGGGGCAGCTGTGTTTAGAAAAACATTCAAGTATGTGTCTTCAAAACACCAAGCCAAGCAAATATAGATCATTCACATCAGTATACAATCTCTCAGCATGTAAAAAGTGAACGCTAATACAAATCATATGAAAAGGCAGAGAAGAGACAATTTTAAAGCTCAAAGGTAATCCAGAGGTCTTTTAAGCTATCCCTTCCACGTCAGAGGTTATAAAAATGAGGCCCAACACAGGATGTGACTTACAAACAAATTGCACAGATCCCTCATCCAGAATTTTAGAGTCTCTGAGATCTATTATTTTTAAAAAGTACATTCTCTATTTAAAAAGTCACAGAGTGACAAAAGTATCAGGTAAAGAAATGCCAAACTGAAAATGTGGAGGTCTTTTAAAAAGAAATAAAAACAGACAAAACTGTGAATATGTCTAGCATTTAGATACCTAGATTTCACAGTCATTAACAAGATTTTAAATTATTAATCAGTGAAGAGACAAAGATGAAATGCCTATGGCAGGCAGATTCCAAGATCATTTAGTTTATAAAATCAAAGGTACATTGCTTAGATTAATTCAATAAAATGTACATTTTCAGATAAATCCAAATAGTCAAAGAATCTGTAACAGTTGTCTATGATTATTTTCTCAATTATGTCTTATCTAATATAAAAATCAATTTGTATTCCCTGAGTACAAACTGGCTAGGGAATAAGAGAAAGCAAGCCCAGGATTATGTAACTGTCATAGGAAACCTATTTGCAGAAAGGAAAGGGGAGACCTGTCTGCACTACATATAGCCAATTGCCTGACATGGAATACTGTTACTTCCGAATAATTTAGGCTCCTGGATTCTCTTTACGGCTAGCAAGTATCAAGGAATGCAAACACCAGAGATTACAAGTGTTTTAAAAGTCTGTTGATCAAAACAAAAGCCCAGCTTGTAATAGTCTTGCCTCCCACCCTACATATGTAATTTGGGATGTTGTTTGTTCCTTCATTGAAGAATAACCGGAATTAGATCTAAATTTGGTGTCTTCTTATAAGTGTTCAGAAATGTTCACTTGTATTACACTTTCTGAAAGAAGGAATCAAAGCTATTGACTCATTACCCATTGAGCCAAAGCATTAGTCACTAGTCTCTTACACCATTTTCAGAAGTAATCTTATTTAAGGTTTTTCAGTTATCCATTCAACACAAAAAAGAATAAATTTTGCTCTCCACAAAATACCAAACCTGATTAAGACAATCAAAGTGCTATGAAATAAGTTGTAGGCATGCAAAATTCCACTAACCCATTGTTCACTCAAGATGAATATGTATACAGGTTAAAATAATTCTGATTTTGAATCAGATTCTCTCCAACAACTGATAAGAGCAAATGAAATCTTAGTTTTATTTTTATCTACCTAATTATGGCAACCTGGTAAATAATTTCCTTAAAATCATACTTTCTGAATATGCTTTTCCCCCCAGGGTATAGTAAGTTTAAAACAATGTTTAAATTAATTTGGACAAAGCAAGATTAAAAAAATTTAAATGATTTTCTTTTTCCACAGAAGAACTGGTCAAAGTCTTTAATGGTCACATCCTTTGTTACCTTCAAGCAGGAGAGCAACATGTTTCATTTATCAGACTTGCTCAATGAAACCCCCTTTCTGCAGAGCATCTCACAGAATGCAGTTTCAGAAATGCCGTTCTAGAACCACTATGGACTCCATTTCCATGATATAGCTAAGACTTTATCTGTAGCCTAATAATAGAGTTCTCCTTCAAAATCATAACATGAAGAAAGTGTTCCTAACCCCGGTCTGTCTACCACATACCACATCCACACTCATCCAGGTTACAAGACTGAACTATGGGAATTTAGCAACTGATTCTTTCCCTCGCCCTGCATGAACAGCAAAGAGACTCCTATGAAAATGTTCTAGACCTATTACGCTGGACTGAGCCTCCTGTAATCTTCTCTCTGCAGACCAATGTATTACACTATCTACATTCACAGAAGAGCTGTCTCTAAAAACTTCAGCACACAAGAACCCAAACTGTGACCCTTGGTTCTCTGAAAACACATAGCTATCGAAATGTAAATAATAAATACTGGCAAGATTGAAAAAATAGTAAATACTTTTTTAACTTTAAAAAACATGATAACCATATAAAGCAATTTTAATATGTTTCTAACATCTGATTCATTAAACTAAGGAAGTTAAAATGCCACTGGATTCCTTCCTACTATTTCTCTGCCTTCAAAATTATTAGGGATTTTGTCTGGGAGTAAGGAGTCAGATTAATTTATTTTGAAGGTCATCCCATTAACAGGTAAATATTATGAGGTGGCCCTGTGTTTTCCAAAAGAGGTATTTACACATTTGTTGGGGCCAAAATTTTGCCAGATGTATATATACATCAAGATTAATGCAGCAGGACTGCTTATCCCTATAAAAATATAGACAAAAAAGTTTATTTTGATGCCACTAGATGGCAATATTTCAAAGGTTTAAAAAAACACCTTAACTGCAACCCCACTCTTTCTCAAATTGCCAAACAAGGATTCCTTGTATTTTGATATTAAGTCATACTTAAAAGTTATGTAATACCATTTTTTAAAGTTCTGCTAAACAATATTATGTGACACACTGCAAACTCCTGACTCAAAACTCTTTAAAGACAGACATACTTGTCTTTCCCAAACCCAAGAGAAATTTGGTTTAACATTCTCATTTGCTTCTTGGTAGAAAACACATTTTTTTTGGCAAAGAAAGAGAAACCTGTCAAGGAAGTGTTCACTTTTTGTTTTCAAGAGCTTAATCACTTAATCATTTCTAGGGTAAGTCAGGTGAATGAGACTGTTAATTACAACATATTGAACAAGACAAATAAATACAAATTAGATAAATTACACATAATTTAAAAATTAAATATTTTTTACTAAAACAATATAATCAATGGGCTATTATCTACCCTGCTTTTTATATAGGGTTTTTTTTTTTTTAAGCCTGAAAAAAACTTGCACAAAGCCAAAAACAAAAGTTTGGTTTTCCTTTAAAAGCACTGGTATACAAATACATATATGTATATATGTAAACAACATATATATTTATTCAAGAGAGAATTTTTTTGAATGTTTAAGGCTTCCCTGCCCTAACAGGTTCAACAGTGAAGGTCACAAGCCTACCAAGCTTTGGAAGTACACAAAAGCCCTTAGGGCCAGAACCGTGTTTCAAATTGGATGGCTAGCAACCAAGATGAAGAACAAAGAAAGAACCAGAAAAGATTTCAAAACTAAGCCCATCAGCCACTAAAGATCAAACAATAAACAAAGACAAAGGCAATTAGGGGAGGTGAGGGAGTGGGGTGACTACAATAGCAAACTTCTGATGAGTAATTGGCATTACAGGATGCAAAAGGACAGGCACACACACACTCCTCACCACCACACACAGGAGACCAAAGATAAGAGTTCTCTCTAAGGGACTGCTGACATTTTGCTTTGTTTCATTTAACTATTTTATCATGCTCGGTGGAGTACAAAAATAAATACAGTGAAAAAGAACTTGAGAAAGGTAGATTTTGAAGGCATGTTGTAAAATGATACAAGTTTATGAAAAAGACAAAAGTTGTAATTCCAGATGTTCCAGTACTGAGTAGAACCTTGAAGGCTCTTATATATGTTATTCAGGAAAATCTCAAGATAAAGCCTCTGGTTGGTTATAGCTGTTTTGAAGGAACCTGGAAATGACCATTACCTGTCTCAGGACCACAGCCCTTCTGTTGAACACTGGGCAATATCTGCAGAAACTGCTAGAATTTGGTTCTAAAATTTGGGGGAGGGGGATCTGGCTCTTAAGATTTCAACATTTAAATACTATCTTACTAATATATATGTTATTTTTAAATCTTGTGCATAAACACAGCTTAAAACCTGCTGAAATTTAGGAAGCAAACTGGATTTACCTACACTAAACAGTAAAGCAAGATGTTGCCAAACTACCTGTTGACTGAGATGGTTCACCAGTAAAGGTATATTAATCATCTGTAGTGAATCCACAATTTTAGGTTAACAATAATCATCAGTGTTCACATATTAAAGATACTGCCTATGTGAATTTATAATAGGCGAAACAGAATTACAGATGTCTACAGTAAATAAGATGTCAGACTTTTTCTTTTCAGTAAATTTCAATGGTACTGTGTCCCCTGAAGACAGTCACGGCTCTCAACCAGTACTTCAGAATATGTGATATCCATAAGTAAAATAATAATTTAAAGAATATATCTGATTTTCACAGTGCAATAACAGAAAGAAAAAAGCTAGGGAAAGATCATCAGCGTGCTAAAGTAGTGATCAGACTGGCACACATTTCAAAAAAATCCATGGTGTGACTGCCCAGGCGAGGTGAGACAGAGGACGACATGCTTCCGGTCAAAGAGCCCGTGAGAGAGCCAGAGAGTGAATGGCCCTCCGCAGTTACAGAATCCAAACTGGACCGTGGTCTGTGTAAGCCAGCAGCAGAACAGGACCGCTGAGGTGTTGAGGAACCAGACCTCTGCTCCACCACCTCATCTGAAATGGACCAAAGAAGAGCAATTTACATGAACAGTGTACTCGCCCCAGCCCTTCCTATGAAGGTATCTTATTCAGAATATTAAGTGAACACATCTGCGCTAGGGCATCCTGGGAGCCAATGTCGTGTTGCAGGGTTTTAGGAGTAGGGGTGGCAAAACCTTTTCCCTGCCACAACTGTGAAGGACATCACTATCCAACTGTAACACTGCCACACAGTCAAAATGTGATGACTGAATCCTTCTCAACATACTGTTTGACAGCAACCTTGAAGTCCGAGTTTCCTGATACCCTTTTATCTGAAGAAAGCACACCTTTGGAGGATTATTTTCTTGCAGTGTATAAACAACAACAAAAAATAATTAAGATAAAAACAGAAATTACAATTGCTCTGATTCTTCAGAGCACACTGCAATTGCCTGGCGGAAGGGGCAAAGGAAATCTTGTTAAAAATGCTGATTCCCAGTTTCCCAAGGCCCCATCTCCAGAGATTCAGATTTGCTAGGTTTGGGAGAGTTCCCAAGAATCTGCATTTTAATAAGAACTCGGGGTAATTTTGATAAAGGTGTTCTAGGGACCATATAGACACAGCTATAGTTTATGGCAGTTTAAGAATAAACTGTTGAAAATAGCTTCTTTAACTCTGAACTCAGTTTTCCTCTGATTCCATCCAGCAGTGGACCCTTGGTTTATTCTGCTCACATCCCACTTGGGCCTCTGAGCAGAATAAGCACATTTGCTCAGCCAAGTATGACTCTCGACTCATACTAGATCCTTGGACATGACCACCTCCCCTGACTCCTTTGCCTCTTGGATGGCCATGGGCATAAAATCCAACCCAAATCCCAGGAGAGGCCTATCTGGACACCATGGCCACCCAAGATAAAAGAAGCTAATCAACAGGGAATTTTAGATATTATAATGCTTACTGATAAAATATGAAAGGAGAAGTGTGACAAAGAGCCTAATTCAGCTAACTGTAGGTAAAAATTATTTCCCTATTATTATTTCCCTCCACAGTCAACACTTCAAATGACTCTCTTTTAAAATGAGGAAGCACTTCTCCAGAAGAAGTGCTAGATTAGAGATTTTCCTCATCTTCAATCCTTTTTGTTTCACTCACATTTTTAGTTAAATCTAGGTTACTAAAAACCAGTATAGAAGACTACCCACCATGTCTTTGAGATGATTTAACATCTTGTCAACTAGTGCCAAGTTTTATCTTCTCAGAGCTCATGCTTGCATGGCTTCCTTACCATCAATGCTTTTAAAGTCCAAAAGATAGCTTCTGTTGTCAACCAGGTACAGCTGTAAGCTCATTTTCACATAATTGCCAGTCACTGGATTTCTTCTTCTTACACGTAGATGGTATGCATTCACTACCTAAAATGAAAAATCTTATTTATGGAAAAATATTCGAAATAAAAAACTATAAAATATTTCCATTATTTTTATTGCAAAGAATAATATCTAAACAAATAATTGGAAGGAGTCGGGTAGAGAACAAATTTCTGAATGACTGTTTACATTACATAGTAGTTTAGTATTTATTTAATCCCCACTAACAGTACTGTGTGGGGAACTGCTACCCACTGCAGTATTCTTGCCTGGAGAATTCCATGGACAGAGGAACCTGGCAGGCTACAGTTCATGGGGTCGCAAAGGGTCAGACATGACTGACTGACTTTTGCTTTCAACAGTACTATGTACAGCAATTAAAATTGAAAGGGAACTCAGAGACTCTAAGAGTCTAGCCTTCTTTCCAGACACGCCTCCACTCTAAACCATATTTTGGCTGCCAAAATATTTTGGTTTCCCTGTCTCAATTTGAATACCTTTAACTGTGAATATAGAACAGACAGAAAAAGGAGATATAACATGTTAATGGTTTGAATCAGGCTCTGTTAATAGGTACTGTCACAAAGTTTAAGTATCATAGTAATCTTGTGAGGAAGGTATTATTTGCCTTTTGAGGATAATAAAACTGCAACTCAGGTAAGGAAAATACTAGTTTTCAAAATACCTTATCAAATTAGTTCCAAAAATTTCTCAATAAGGACTTTTAAAGACACTAACATGTCTCTTTTTAACTAACTCAATAAAACTGTTTAGAAAATGGAGATCTTTCTTAAATGGTATTAAGGAAATATTATTGTTTATTCCCTCATTGCTCAGTTGGTAAAGCATCTGCCTGCGATACAGGGGACCCTGGTTTGATTCCTGGGTCAGGAAGATCGCTGGAGAAGGGATAGGCTACCCACTCCAGTCTTCTTGGACTTCCCTTGTGTCTCAGCTGGTAAAGAATCCACCTGCAATGTGGGAGACCTGGGTTTGATCCCTGGATTGGGAAGATCCCCTGGAGAAGGGAAAGGCTACCCCCTCCAGTATGCTGGCCTGGAGAATTCCATGGACTGTATAGTCCATGGGGTCACAAAGAGAGACATGACTGAGCAACTTTCACTTGCACTACTGTTTATTCATTCTATATACAAATAATGAAATAAAAACATGTCAAATGAATATTTACATGGTATGTTTGAATATGTTTTTCTTCCCTTAAAAGTACATTCACAGTCCTCGAGAAAGAACAAGAGTAAAAGATACTTGAAAACGAAAAACAGATCCTCCCACATATAGTCAAATAGAACTGAAATGAATTTGAGTACTAATAAAAAACAAAAAAATACTAATAAAGCAAAATGTGGGATGAGAGTAACAAAAATACATCACAACTAAGAACTAAAAATACTAGTCAGATAAGAACTTTTCTCAACTTACAGAAAAGTATTTGTTTGCTAAATAAACATGCCCTGCCAGTATAACGTGTATCAACTACTTGCGCTACAGCTACTGGCAAAACAAAACAAAACAAAACAAAACAAAACAAAAAACCTGCCTTTAAAAAGACAGAGAAAGGTAAAAATATGCTATCTTTGAAGACACATGACTTGTTACAGTTATGATACACGCTAAAACAGGTGGACTATTTTCTCAAGGGATTTCAAGTTGATTAAAACCATGTTTCTCAGCCAAGAATGCTATTCTCTAATTCAAAAATATATAGGTCCCCAACATCAACAGTTCTTCATCCTTACGAAGATTTGTTTTGTTTTGAATGCACATGGTACATTATTGGAAAGAATAGGATTTATCAGCCCATATATTTATTGAGACCACTAAATTCACATCAAAACCAACTTTTTATTGATCTTAGTATTCAATTCAGCAGCTCGGACAGGCTTACTATACAGAAAATGGCTTCTACAAATGATCTTCATATACTACAATTTCCTACCTTCCATTCAAAATCCAGCTGCTTCATAGCTCGGTAAACTTCAGCCATAATGTCATATGGTTTGCTTTGACTTCGGATTCCAAGATGCCACTTGGCTTTCTTCACAGCTAAAGATTTGGGCTTCGTTGTATTCAGTGCATCCAGTGGACATCGTGCTTTAGGGCTGTCTGCTATAAGAGGTGGCATCCTTTCCGGATGAGGTTTCAGGCCTGGGGGAATATGCATGGTACTATCATCCATAAAAGAACCAGTTGGGGGACTAGAGGCGAGGTAGAACTCACTGGCTTGGTTCATTATTCTCCGATTGTCAATGATAAGATGATAAGCCACTGCAAGCTGGTCTTGAGGGTCACCACTATATAAACTGTTCATTACTTCTGATTCTGTACACTCAAATTTTTCACACACTTCTTTCACAGCCTCATCATCAATGACGTTAGCATCATAGGAGGGGTCTTCAGGAAATAAGTAACTGGGCAAATCTTGTTTAAACCATTCATGCTCTCTAGGAAAGATACCACAATACACTATTGTAAGAACATGCTTTGGCAAGTCCCAAATAATTTAGACATGGGGCAATACAATATATCAGAATCAGAAAGACCTGGGTCTCCAGTCACTTACTAACTATGGGACCCTTGGGTAAGTTCATTAACCCTTGCTCTAGAGTAACTATGATTATTCAGACTTGGGTATTTTGCTGACATTTTCACAAAAAGAAATAAAATAAGTCTGTCACTTCAAAGGAAACAACCGGCAGTATTTGGTGCCAGTGATGAAATTCAAGCTTTCATGTAAAATGTTAGAATTCAGCTTATAATGGAATTCTATATATATATAGAATTGTATATAACAGAATAATTTATATATGTTTCCATAAGTTTGACAGCTTCTCAATATTTAAGAGACTTTTCTACTTTTAGAGTGAAGAGGAGAATGCCTATGATTTGATAGTATATAATGAAATGTGTTACCATCCTGAACACCGGGCTATCTCACTAACCCAATATTTTCCATATGACCAATGCAAGATGTTACATAATCACACATGGGCAGAAGCTCCACTCAAAAGGCAAAACAGATCCTGTGGATTTCAATGTAGTAAAGTACAAAAGTTCACTGGTGATTTGATATTGCAATTAACATATTAAGCTTTGATTTAATATCAAAGAAAAAGATCTAACTATGTGAAAGGTTATGAGAATGTCCCTCCCTTTTCCGGCAATATCTGAGATCAGATATGTTTCCTAGACTTCAACTAATACAACATATTGCAACAGATGAATGAAGAAGTAGGCATGAAAACCTAGCTGCTGTCTCTGATTAAGAGGATTTGAAAAATGAAAAATAATGGTACTCTTGTCATCATATTTTGTTTTGGAAAATAAGGTTATTTTTCATAGGAGACATATTATTCAGAATAACATGTTTACTATTATTTTTAAGTGAATTAACTATTTAAAAAATTTTTCACTTTTGATTTCTAATATGAAATTGGTAAAAATGACCTGCATTAAAAAAAAGACCCTCTGGAGTCCTCAATTTTAAGACTTGGCGGGGGGGAGGTATTCAAACCAAAACATTTGAGAACCTAGTCTCCTAGATCTTATTTTCACACTATTCCAGGCCTTTACACGTGATGTTTACTACTGACACCCTAGAATATCCCATCCCTTTTCATTTAATTAACATATACTATTTCTTCAAGACTGTGTAACCATTGCTACAGGGTAAACTGGGCACTCCCTAAGCTAAATTCAGATCAGTATATATTTTACCTGAATGCCTTCTACTGACTGATTCATTCATTTATGAATATTTACTAAGGACATACTATGGTAAAAGTGTACACTCATTCACACAGAGATTACATTCTAGCTGAAAACAGACTAAACAAATACTCTCAAAAATAAACACAGAATTACAAACACACAAATACAAAAACCCTGTGATAAAAAGTATGAGTGAAAAGCACAAGGTGAAATAAGAGTGTATAACTCAGAATGGGAGGTGAGTGCTTAAGGAAGCCACTCTCAGTAATATTTAAGCAGAAATCAGAATGATTAGAAGTCAGCTAAGCAGAGCTGGGGAACAGATATCCCCAGCAAAACAAACAATATATGCAAAGATTCTGAGGTTAAAAAAAAATGTTTTCCTATGTTCAAGGAACTGAACTGAGGCCAGAATCATGAAATCATAATAAGTTACCGGTTGGAGTGGCAAAAGATATCAGGTTTTTCTGACAGCTGTAGGCTATAAAAATGGTTTTGGGGCTGAACCTATGGTTGATGATAATAACAAAGGTGTTAAAGAGGCAGGGGTGACATGATCTAATTTGCATTCTGTGAAGATCATTCTGCTTGTGATAAAGTAACTGAATTGAAAAGATAAAACTAGTAATGATGAGGAGGAGGAAGACGCTAGTGCAATAGTCCAAGTGAGAAATGACGGTGTGCCATGTCTTGTGGATATATACAAAGGTGAAACTTCTACAGCTGCTAGTAAATGATACTATTATAACATTCATACTTTCTCACAGTTGTTACAGATTTTTATACTAAACTGACAGCTCCTTGAAACAGGGACCATGCTTTATTCACCTGCCTTTCAGTAGCCAGTACAGAGCAAATGCTCAATAAATGCGGAATGATGAATAGACAAAGAAGTAAAAAATGAATTCATTAAAGTATTTAATTGCTATATAATGATAATAATAAGCACCGAAATAAACACGTGGGCTTCCCAGGTGGTGCCAGCGGTAAAGAACCCGCCTGCCAACTCAGGAGATAGAGATGCAATTTCAATCCCTGGGTTGGGAAGATCCCTTGGAGAAGGATATGGCAACCTACTCCAGTACTCTTGCTTGGAGAATCCCATGGACAGAGAAGCCTGGCAGACTACAGTCCATTGGTTCACACAGAGTCAGACATGACTGAGGTGACTGAGTACTACTAGCACAAATAAACACTTAGTGATAAAATGACCAGTAAGTACTGATTTTTTGAAAAGAAATAATATAAAAAAATAAATTGCTACATGTCTAGCATTTTTAAAACATCAAACCTTAAAATAGGGTAAACACTTTTGAATAAGCCCCCAAAATTCATTCTTCTATTAAAGCAATGAGATTATTAGCAGAAACTGTCAATATTAACTTTTTTCAGAACTCTGGAAATTAACCAAAGGCTTCTAATAATCTGAGGAGTGTTTTTTTTTTTTTTTAAATGGTTGTGTCTCAGTAAGAACAGTGAGATTTGTGACACTTTCAGTTACCCAATATCCACTTCCTCTTCTCCATTTCTATGGTGGCCTTGAAAACCAACAGCCTCACAATCATTTTAACCCCCAAAACTAGCACCTAGAACCACTGGGAGGCAAATGGGGAGAACAGGCTTAGAGTTCTCCAAAAGTCCTATCCCCAGAGAACTGTCATTATTAGACAGCACTGGCAGATCTCTGGAAACCTCTTCTGTCAAGCCCTTCTTCATCTGACCTGACTTAGCGTTCCATCTGCAAACAGCCTTTTGTCCAGAACACGTGTCAGAAACAATCAGTGGCAACTGTCTAACATCCCAGCTGCCAAACAGCAAAAAAAGAATTGGAGCAAACAAGAAGCTGATCAAAAACCTTGAAAGGAAACGTTAGGGACTAAGTTCCATAGGAGTCCTTAAAATTCTCTTAAAATCCTAGAATTCACAAATGCAGGACTGTTGTTCATGCCCAAGAAAGCCCCTGATTTCTCATCACTGATTGACTCTGAGGCTCTAAGCTAGAAAGAATCAAGACTAATGCAGAATTATGAACTTCTCATTAAAATGCTGAAGACACACCCCAACATGGACACAGAATCCCTCAGCAAAGGCTGGGAGACTGATTAGATCAAGGCCTTTAAGGAAATCTTTCTCTAGCAATTAGCTGACCATTAAGCTAACGAAGCAGAGACTTCAGTGGCCACCCTTGACAAAGAATACAGACTTAACAGAATTAGTTAAGTAAAATCACTAAGTAAATTAAAGCAACAACAGTATACAACAATTACAAATTCCAGGCATCTATGCAAGAGAAATAAAAACATATGACCATTTAAAAATGTGTACATAAATGTTCATGGCAACATTATATGAACCAAAATTAGAAACAACTCAAATATCCATTAAGTAATAAATGGATAAACAAAATGTAGTTTATCTAAACAACGGAATATTTTTCAAGCAAAACATTAGTTAAGTACTGATATTCTACACCATGAAAGAGCCTTGAAAACATGCTAAGTGAAAGAAGCCAGACTCAAAAGGCCACATGCTGTGATTCTATTTATATGAAATGCCCAGAAGAGGCAAATCCATAAAGACAGAAAGTAGGTAAGTGGTTGTCAGGGGCTGCAAGGAGGAGGAAGTGAGTACAGAGCGTCTTTGGGGATGAGAAAACTGTTCTGGGATCAAAGAGTGGTGATGACTATACCACTTTGTGAACATACTAAAAACCACTGAATCATACAATGTAAAGAACAAATTTATGGTATGTGAATTATATCAATAAAATAAATGTTTAAAAAAACAGAAATAATCTAAATTTTCATTTCTAATTAATTCAGAAAAAGAACCACAGTTCTTCATAATAATAACAGTGCCAATTAAAAAGCCATACTTTGGGATGGGGGGAGGACAAATTAGGTGATTGGGATTAACATATACACAGTACTATATATAAAATAGATAACCAACAAGAACCTACTGTACAGCACAGGGATCTATACTCAATATTTGGAAGTAACCTATAAGGAAAAAGAATCTGAAAAGGAAGATATATACATGTGTGTATGTGTATGTGTGTGTGTGTGTGTGCGTGCGTGTGTAACTGAGTCACTGTGCTCTATACTTGAAAGTAACACAACACTGCAAACCAACTATATTTCAATTAAAATTTTTTTTAAAAATTTTAATGATAATAAAGCAACCCTGAACATGTTAAAAAAACAAAAAGTCATACACCCAGCTTTTAATTTTAAGGAGTCAATTTCTAAACAAGGTAAGTAGTAACCAGGATGTTTATGAAGGTTCACCTGAAACAAAATCAATTCATTTCAGATGGGTTACTACACAGCCTCCAGAAACTGTCTTTCTGTCACTGCTGCCTAATATCTGATTTTCATATAACACTTAAAACTAAATGAGCTATAATGACTCCAATCAAATTGTATAAATTTCACAATGTGTGCAAACTTCTTTAAGTGCAGCTAAAAGGTCCTTATATATTCACTTTAGGATAGTATTAATCGCTAATATTATATGCTGGGCATTATTCTAAAAATGTGAATTATATTAGAATGAATACTTGTAGTTTCTAACATTCAACTGTGTCTAGACCTATAGAAATAGTAAATTCTTATGTTTTAACCTAAGACTATCCTCCAAACAAATCCACTATAAATGATGTAACTAAAGCACAATGAGGTAGGAAATATGCCAATAGCTAATAAACAAAGAATCAGAATTTGTGATTAGACAGTTGAACTTCAGATCTTTCATTTTAACCATAACAACATACTAAGCACTCCTAAGCAATACTAAGCTTAAAGCACTTAAAGATGTGAGTTTCCTGAAGACAATGTCTGTCTTGCCTACCAATATTCCCAACAATTAGCATAAGACCTTGAACAAAGCAGATGTTAAATAACTGTTAAGTAAATAAAAATGATTAAATGAACAAATAAGTACAGATATATTTTCTAACCTCCAATAGCCTACCATCTTAAGAGAAAAAAAAAGATATATACAAAAATAAAAGCATACCTTAGAGATATTGAGGGCTTGGTTTTAGAACATTGCAATAAAGTGAATATTGCAATAAAGCAAGCCACCAATATTTTGGTTTCCCATTGCATATAAAAATTATGTTTACAGTGGGGCTTATTTATAGGATAAGGCCAAAATTGATGTGTGATCTAGTAGGTAAAGGCTTAGGATTCCTTCCCTCAGTCCTCAGATTTAGGTAACTCATTGGCCTTTTCTCTGACCAACATAGCACATATCAAGATAGTTAAAATAGCATGCTTGAAAATATATATAAAGTCTCTTTTACCTGTAACTGTTTAAGCCAATGAAACCTTTCAAATTTTATTACTATGAGGCTTTTATGTAGCACTTTACATTTTCATATTGCTTATAGTTTTATTCTACTGAAATAAATGAGTGTCATAAAAAATTATGCTTAGAGGATCTGTAGACTATTAAATTTGCAAAAACATTATGCCCCCAAAACAATGTCTTAATTAAAAAACACTTTATTGCTAAAAAATGCTAACCATCATCAGATGAGATAAGGATTCCACATACCTTTAATTTGTAAAAAAAAAAACAAAAAAAAACAAAAAAAACAAAACAACACAGTATCTACACAGTGCAAAAAAAGTGAAGCACAATAAAACTAGGTATCCCTGTGACTATAAAAGAGAATGTTGTAGCATGACAGAAATATAACATTATCATGGTATGTTGGAGAAAGGATGGATGTCATAGGACTGGTGTAGCAATACGGATTAGCTGAAGGAGTACAGGTTCTGAAATCAGGCAATTTCTCAGCCCTACTTTTGTAAAATGAGAATAACGATAGCTACCTATGAAGACTTGGAACTTCCCTAGTGGTCCAGTGGTTAAGAATCTGCCTTCCAATGCCGGGGACATGGGTTCAATCCTTGGTCCAGGAACTAAGGTCCCACATGCCACAGAACAACTGAGTCCACACACAACTAGAAAACCCGAGCACCGCAACTACTGAGCCCTTGTGCTACAACTAGCGAGAATCCTGCACGCCATGATGAAGAGCCCATGTGCCACAACTAAGATACGAAGCAGCCAAAAAGAAAATAAATATATATTGTTTTAAAAAAGGAAATACTATAAGCATTTAAAAAAAATAAGAGCTACCTATTAGGAATCAATGCAAGAAAATATGTCAAGTATCTAGCAAAATGCCTGTTATATAAAATCATTCAATAAATTGGTAACTCTTTCTGTTGAATTGTATTTTGTCAAATGAAGAATTTTCAAACATTAAATACAGAATATGAAGAAATTTTAAAATGATGAAAACTATAAATTCAAGTTACTACTGAAATTAAAAGACACTTGCTCCTTGGAAGAAAAGCTATGACAAACTTGGACAGAATATTAAAAAGCAGAGGCATTACTTTGCCGACAATGGCCTGTCTAGTTAAAGCTATGGTTTTCCAGTAGTCATGTATGGATGAGAGAGTTGGACCATTAAGAAGGCTGAGAACCAAAGAATTGATGCTTTTGAACTGTGGTGTTGGAGAAGACTCCTGAGAGTTCCTTAGACTTCAAGGAGATCAAACCAGTCATTCCTAAAGGAAATAAGTCCTGAATATTCATTGGAAGGACTGATGCTGAAGCTCCAATATTTTGACCACCTGATGCGAAGAGCTGACTCATTAGAAAAGACCCTGATGCTAGGAAAGATTGAAGGCAGAAGGAGAAGGGAATGACAGGGGACAAAATGGTTGGATGGCATCACTGACTCAATGGACATGAGTTTGTACAAGCTCCAGAAGATGGTGAAGGACAGGGGCGCCTGGCGTGCTGCAGTCCATGGGGTCACAGAGTCAGACAAGACTGAGCAACTGAACAACAATTTTAAGTACTGAGATGGTTGCCACTCTTTTATACCACCCACATATGTGTAAAGTAACTTATCCTAGTACATTTTTATTTACATTGTTCTTCTAAAGCTTGTGAATATACAGGTACCATTTAATATAACAGAATCAGTACTTTTATTATTCTAAGTATATGAGCTGATGTGAACAGGTGCAAGTATATATATATATATATATTAGCATATTTAATGCTCTAAGGAAAAGCCAACTAAGTGACCTATTTACTCTAAAGAACTATGAACACAAAAGAATTTTCCCCTGCTAAGTTGTTCATTTCCATTCCAAAACTAAATATGGTCCTAATTTACAATTTTATATTTTTATGTATGAGGCCTGGAACACTAACAGAGGCTGAGGGAAGAAGACACAAATGCAACAGGAATGCAAGAGATCAGCAGCAGTCACACAAACAACTACTCCAGCCATCATTTAAATATTTCAAGAGTCATAGTCTGACTTATGAAGACAAGGCAGAGTATTCAGGAATGATGTTAAAAGAATGCGTTTGCAAATAAATACCTGATGAAATGTTAGGTAAGAACAAAAAACCTTCTAAGAAATATGACTGATAAATAAAACACAGAGGGCAATGAATCATCCTGACTTGTGTGTGCTATATAAAGGTCATATTCACAGTAACACCAGCAACTGCACTTTCCAAAGTTTCTCACATAACAAGAAATCCTTCACAGCAAACCCACTAGAGGCTATTTTTGGATTCAAAATCTTAGCAAAACTCTTTATGGTTTATTTCATCAACTCTATGTAAAATATATAACTCTCACCCTGTTTTTTTCCATTTGAAACGTATTCAAATACTTTTTGAATGTTTACTGTATTTCTAGGCCTTCTAGCACTATATATACAAAGGTGCTAAGACACTCTCTCTACCCTTTTATAATTACAAGAGAGGAGAAAGATACACTGAAAACAGCTAGATACAAAATGAGAATGAAAGCATGAACAAAGTGTGGAAATCACAGAAGTGCAAGCAACTGACCATGCCCTGGAGAATCAGGAGTGATTTCACAAGGCAGGTGGTAAATGAGCAGAATTTTAAAGGATGAATGGAAATCTTTCAGGTCCGAAAGGGCAGAAAAGGTATTAGAGGCAAAGGAATAATACAAACAAAGACACGAAGGCATAAAATATGCATCATTATATTTGAGGAACAAGGAAAAGTTCACTGTGGCTGGAGCTCTGGTACAATGGGTAAGAGCAAAAAGAAGTAAGCACAGCCTTACTATGACAGGCCTTGTATGCTTTGCTACTTGAACTGAAAAGTTTGGGACACAATCTGAAATAATTAAAAGTTGAATGACAGGGCCAGGTTTACATAATAAGGAAAGTAAAATTCGTATAAAGTGTTACAGTGCCTAACATAAAGCAAGCATTCAGTTAGTGGTACTAATATTAATACTAGAATATGTACTTAATAGTCACAAAAAGAATATTCACCTTATGTCTTTGATAGTTGCTCGTTTCAGGGGATCAACCTGCAGCATATGCATCAGGAGAGTAGCAACAGAACGATTGAGATATTCTGGGATGTAAAAAACACCCCCTCGGATCTTCTTAAACAGCGTAGGCACATGCTCATCATCAAATGGGAGGGTGCCACAAAGAAGAGCATACAAAATAACACCGCAGCTCCAGATATCCACTTCAGGACCTGCATACAGCCTAGGGGAAGATGACCGCACAGAACTGAAGTACAAGCGTCCCCTCTCAACTGCATGCACCCTCCTTCTTCTCTGTGTGCCTGTATACACAGTGCAGACTCCAAATGCATTGCTCTCCAAGCTCTTTAATGAAATCCATGGCCACTCCCCAATACTCAATGGTTGGTCTCCAGAGAGAACAATTGGTCTAACCCACTGCGATTCAAATTTCCCAAGAGAAAATAGTACTTATGTGTACTTGACACAAACTAAACTGAACTTACTAATTAAAAAGTATAAAACTTTCTGTGGTTGATTTTTGATAGAGACATCAAAGTAGATGACCATAAACTTTAAGAAAAGCAATACTATATAGTGTATAGGCTAAATCTTCTTACATAAAGCAATTAAAAGACAAGACAATGCATAAAAAATAGAATGTTTATGCCTGACAGACCTATTTTAAAGAATATTTGAAATAGTAAAGTACCTAACTAGTTCTGTAGCAATCTCTTTCATGGTATTCATGCTATATCACATTACCCTGCATAACTACTACTTTCATTCAAATCACCTGGTGGCTCATGGGGCTGAGATGACCTTTATCCAGAAAACCTATGCCTAGAATGTTGTTCCTTTTGTCTCTCACCTTTCTACAGTGTTAAAATTGCCCTGATGGCACACTACCAAACTCAAACCTAAGCCTCAGGTAATACAGTATATCTCTACAATTCCAATTAAAACAGTATAATCCATTTCAATAAAAATCACTATCCAATGTTTACAGTGTTTGCTATGTAGCCCAAGCTCCTATATATGCAATGATAACTGTTTTATATTTTGTCTCACAGAATTCTGTTAACTTAAGATCAGACACTGGTCACCAAAGAAGACTTAAGTTTATCACTGCAATCTGTATAAACATTTAAAAAATGTATCAATGAGTAAGTTACATGAATAATTACAGTCTTCACTTGTGCAGTTTGCTTTCATGAAATGACAATAACGTCTCCCCTCAAAACCTCATTCTTCCAAAGACAACATAAATATACTCTGCATGCTTTATAAGAGTATATAAAGTATGATTAAAAGACTGTGTCTGATAAGTAAATAATGACCCTGGCAAATGCTTGCTTTCCTAGCTGCAATTGCCTAAAATGAAAAAAAAAAAAAAAATCAAGATTTTTTTTTTTGCAATTTTAATGGAAAAACTCCTTAAATACTTCATAACAAAATTAAAATTAAATGTTTTAAAAATTGTTTAATGTAACTCTTCTGTCTTCAATGACAGAAAAATTAAAGGGACAATGTGCTTCTATTAAAAACCTTATCTTTCAAAGAGAAAGTTAAATGTAATCAGAATGAACAAAACATTACGAAAAGCTTACTCTTCACTGATATACTATATTACCTGCCTGAGATGACTTCAGGTGCTGCATAATTTGGGGATCCGCAGCTAGTTCGCAGAAATTCACCATCTGACATCATGTTAGATAATCCTAAAAATAAGAGTAGTATGTTTAGCTGGTGCTAGATATCCCGGGGTACTCAGGGGCCAGCTTGCCTGCCAATGGACCAGACCCAGCAGTCACAACTGGGACCCTTTTGTCCCTGGTCTCCTCCTGACATGGACAACTGTCCAGAGTGCCCCGAATGGGTAAGGAACAAGAGATTTTATTGACCTCTCACCCCTTCCCTCTCTTTCCTCTCCTTAACCCTTCCTATCCTTCCCTGTTTTTCTAGTCCCCTAGTCCTGGACACAGGAATCTGGTCGAAGGGCCCTCAGCCTGAGCTGAGGATTAGAGACTGATCACCTCCTCTTGGCAGAGAACTCGAATTCTGGTTCTGGTCTGGTCTGATTTCTGGTAAGGCCAAGTTCCAGTCCTCCCTTCTCTGGAGGCCCAGGGAAAAGTCCCATAACGCCTAGGTATCTGTAGGTGGCAGGTCTGTAAGGCCACCCCTTTTGCCCCACCTCTCCCGCCTCCTCCCCCTTCTTCTTTCAACTTGGCTTCCTTTCCTCCCTCGAAATCTTTGATGTTAGTACTTGGATCTGAAGTTCTGTGTCTCTATAGGAGGTTTTCTGAGAGACTGTATTCTTGTATTTAAGGGCTTCCCTGGTTGTGCAGAGGTTAAAGCGTCTGCCTGAAATGTGGGAGACCTGGGTTTGATCCCTGGGTCAGGAAGATCCCCTGGAGAAGGAAATGGCAACCCACTCCAGTATTCTTGCCTGGAGAATCCCATGGACAGAGGAGCTTGGTGGGCTACAGTCCACGGGTTGCAAAGAGTCGGACACGACTGAGTGACTTCACTTTCTTTCTTTCACTTTCAGATATGTTTAGAGTAAATATGGATTAATGCAAAAGGAATAACATCAAGTCTGTAATGCCTCAAATATCATAATGTTTACTTATTTTAAAAAGCTGTAGAAAGTATTTGTTAGACTAGAAAGAGACCATTTCAGAGTGCTTATACATGACAAAAAAAGCTAAAGCACATCACACGTAACACTGAAATTCCTTTCCTAAATAAGAATGTTGATTCATTTCACAAATATGAGGTTATTCTAAATTATGCATAATTTTTCAAACATAAAAGCATCAAAATATTACTTACCCATTTCTCCAAGTGAAAGAAAACAGAGAGTACTATCACTTTTTTATACTCTGTTTTCATGGGCCTTTTTAAAAAAATCTCTAGGTAGAAATCCATTTTATAAAGATTATGTTCCAAAAGTTTTTAATTTGGAAAGCTTTAATTCAACATAAAAAAATATTCTATTGAACCAAAATCTAGTTGAACTACAGCACTAAATGAGGTTTATGATTAGAGAAGGAAGAGAAATAGAAAAAGGAATTTCCTGACTTTTAGATTAAAGACAAGGTACAGACAAAAATTTTAACTAAATAATGCTGAACTCTGGCACCTTTTCATCTCTTTCTATAATCTCTCACTTCCTAAACCCTTTCCCCTACTATGGCACCCTGTCCAGGTATGTTGATCCCAGAAAATGTTTGGTTATAAGAATTACATTTTATCCTTTATTTTACCCCCCAACAAAAACTCCTATTCTTTTATCAACAGCTGTTAGATGTTACTACTCAGTCTACTGACATTCCTCCTCCACCAGTTCAGAAGGATTACAATGCTCCACAACTGCATGGAAATTTTCACGAACCTCCATTTAAATGCATTTATCAGGGAAAAAGCCCGTACTTTCATTAGATTTTCAAAGGGGGTTTGTAACCCTCACAAAAAACAGTCAAGTCTCATTTCCTCAGGAGGGAATGCAGATTGAGTAGGTTTACCTTGATACCAGCTCTCTAACTTCTCTAGATGTACTTGCATTTTTAGAAAGTGGTTTAAATGAACAGAACAGGCTAGTGTGCAGACTGTGCAACTAATCCCTTTTCACAAAATAGGATTTACATCCTTGAAATTGAAAGTTTTAGCTCATTAAGAGTTGGTACTGTCACACTTGCAAAGGCAGCTAGTACACTTCTGAACAACTCTGGAGTTACATACCAAAATCAGCTATCTTGGCATTCATCTGTGCGTCCAATAGCACATTCTCTGGTTTCAGGTCTCGATGAACAACCATGTGCCTATGACAGTAATCCACGGCAGACAGAATCTGCTGAAAGAGCCGCCGAGCTTCCATCTCTTCAACCTATCAGGTACAAAAGAAAGTATACCAAGAATATTTGGGACATCTACATAGCAAGTTTTAGTTTCACAATCAACCTAAATATAACTGAGTAATAAGCAATTAGAATTGTGTTAGAAGTCTCAACAAATCAGACAAACAAGCCAAAAACTTGCATTCAAGCTCAACGTATCAATCGACAAGCTTTTCTTTGTTGCTAAATGTCACAGGTCATTTTCAAATAATATTACTAAATGTGCACAATGTTTCACAAGTAAAACAATCTAAAATAGAATTTAAGTGAAACTGCTAAGAAAAGGAAATATCTGAAGCTTCAGCATGATGTTATGGAACTGATTTTGCACTTTGAAAAGCATAGGCTTTTCATGTTGGCAATTAAGTGGAATATATTTCCTAAAATCAGTATGTCATAAATTGCATGTTTTAAGAAAGAAAATACATCTAACACTCTGTATGTTTAGTTAGACATTATTACAGAAACAATCTCGACTTTGAAGATATCTTTGTGGTTTGCTATTTCATACTACTTTCCTCTTTTTTTTGCTTAAGGGTTTATTGTACTAGATAGAATGTTACTCACCCGTCCATGTTTACAGATGTAGTCAAACAGTTCACCACCAGACACATATTCCATTACCATAAAAAAATCTGTTGGAGTGCTGATCACCTGGTATCTTTTTTTGTCAATGAAAAATATAATAAAAATATTACTTGAACCAAAATCAGCCTAGTATGTTCATTCCTACTATAAATTGATATTCTAGTGTTTTATAATACTTTAAGATGTCAACAAATTATATAGTGTTATCAAAATAATCACAGAGTTATAAACATGGAGGTTCATAAAACTCAGTTAGGTCCTGGAGCTTACAGACTTCCCTCCAGATCCCACCTTTCATGTTTACAAAATCTAGGAAATCATCCATTCCTTGACAACTAGATTAAGAATTAATTTTTCCATTTAAGCAAAAATGTGTTTGTAGTCTACGGAGATGGACTATGACCAACCTAGACAGCATATTAAAAAGCAGAGATGTTACTTTGCAGACAAAGGTTCATCTAATGAAAGCTATGGTTTTTCCAGTAGTCATGTATGGATGTGAGAGTTTGATTATAAGGAAAGCTGAGTGCCAAAGAATTGATGCTTTTGAACTGTGGTGCTGGAGAAGACTCTTAAGAGTCTCCTGGTCAGTAAGGAGATCAAACCAGTCAATCCTAAAGGAAATCAGTCCCGAATATTCATTGGAAGGATTGATGCTGAAGCTCCAATACTTTGGCCACCTGATGCAAAGAACTGACTCATTACAAAAGACCCTGATGCTGGAAAAGATTGAAGGCAGGAGGAAAAGGGGATGACAGAGGATGAGTTGGTTGGATGGGATCACTGACTCAATGGACATGACTTTGAGAAAGCTCTGGGAGTTGGTGATAGACAGGGAAGCCTGGCACGCTGCAGTCCATGGGGTCACAGAAAGTCAGACACGACTGAGTGACTGAACTGAACTATGGAGTTGAGGTATGTTATATTTAAATAACAGTGAAAAATATTCTTGGAAAGGAAAATGTTATCAACATGGATACAATCAGAAAAATCTTAAAGTTGACAAATGATCCTGTCTTCAAGATATAAAATGCAAAAAAAGGGAAGGAAGGTATAGATTAAAAGTTAATTAAGAGACATGTTGTATAGACTAGTTTTGATTCTAGTTCAAACAGACCAACTTTAAAAACTATTTATAAAACAAGAAAAGAAAGTCTAAATGACTGGTTGATAATATTTAACTGTTTAAAATATTAGATGATACTAAACTGTGCTTATTTTATTAAAATACAGTCTTTACCTTCCAAAGTAGATATTGAAGAGATTACAGATTAAAAGGTGACTCAGAGGGTAAAGAATCTGCCTGTAATACAAGAGACTTGGGTTTGATCCCTGGGTCAGGAAGATCCCCTGGTGAAGGGAATGGCTACCCACTCCAGTATTCTTGTCTGAAAAAGTCCATGGACAGAGGAGCCTGGCAGGCTACAGTCCATAGTTCATGGGGTCAAAAAGAGTTGGATACGACTGAGTGACTAACACTTTCACACTTTCACTTTACAGATTAAAAACATACTATTTGGGATTTGCTTCAAAATAATTTGGGGTGGGAGAAGGAGGAGGAAGCAGATAAAATAATACACTGATAACTGCTGAAGTTGAATGATGGACATATAAGGCTTTATGACTTTACTTTTTTTTGTATGCATTATGAAACTTCCATAATACAAAATTAAACAGATGTATGTATGTACATATTCTGTGTTTATACATGTGAAAATATATATGTTCTAGGCACTCAAAACTGAGCACATAAAACAATAAAGAATCTTAGCTCTATTTGCCAAAATTTTTCCTAAAAAACTATAACTTCCACATGCACACACAATTATACTAGAGTTTGAAAACTTTAAAAACATGTTAACTATAGTATTAATGTTTTAAATGATGGTCGCATCTAACACATATAAATGAACAATTGTTCTACTCTGCTTTGTTTATAAAGGATTAGTTACATCTAGTTGATTATTAGAAATATCTAAATTACACTGAGTTTCTATTGAGAGCTGCTATGTATAGCTGTGTGGTTGTGCATGGCTTAAAGGCACCCAGTGGAAGGCACAAGCAGGGGCTAAGAAGTGGCCCAGATGCCACCCCGCAGGCAGGACACCTTGACACAACATGTGTCAGAAGCAGGGTAGGCTTTTGGTAATTAGTCCACCCAGATGGGGCACTGTTTATTATCAATGTTCAAAATAGAAAGTTCTAAATGGTGGTCCTGGTCACTATTCTTCTTTAAAGAGGAAGGAAAAAATGGCCAGGAAATTGGTGACATAACTACATAGTATATATTGTAAGAGAGGACACATCATATATAAATTAATACCTGCAAAAAGTAAAATAGTTAACAACATTGTGAACCAACTATACTTCAATTTAAAAAGAAATAGGAAAAAAAGTAAAATATAAAAGCTATACTTTTATAGCTTCCACATCTGAAAATGATTACAGATTTTCAGAAGAAATATTTATAATAGCAGTCGCTAGTCTTTGGGATGAAAAAGGTACCCCATTTTCTATAGATTAATGTAACTGGCAAATAAGGTTGAGTCTTCTCAAATGAACTGTGAACAGGAAACTTACCCTGGGAACTCTAGGGGCAAAAAAAGGTTCTAAAGAAGCAATCCTAACAGGCACCAAACTCTAACAGAATAAAATGAACAGTGAACAGCAAGAGCACCCACGCTGTCACCTCACTGTAGGCTGATCTGATTTATCAACAGAAGTCTCAGGCACTTTCATGCTTTGTGCATCTTTGGGTATAATAAAAAGCAGTGATTCCAATAAATTTAGCTGCTGATTCCTCTGAGTATATCATCGGTCTTCAATAAATATTGTTGGACTCAGAGACTTGATCAGATACCATTTGATTTTTATTTTCTTTCTAAAGACTAGATGGTTGTGTGTGCTTCCAGCCAAAGGTGTATGATGTCTGTTTATTTTCTGAGATATTAGGAGCCATTACTGATCACAGCATAGATCTTATTAAGTCACAATGAAATTTTAAATGCTGGCCAATTTCCATAGTCTATTAATGAACTATAGTCTACAGGAAATACTCCCTCAAAAACCTCCATTGTTTCTGAAGTGCAGGCCATCAGGTAACTGCCCGACACTTTTTCTTGTTATATTCATTAACCAGTCTTATCATCTTCCTGTCATTCTGACTTAATGTCTTTTTTCCCACTACTAATGTTGTCAATATACCAGCAAATCTGGAAAACCCAGCAGTGGCCACAGGACTGGAAAAGGTCAGTTTTCATTCCAGTCCCTAAGATAGGCAATGCCAAAGAATGCTCAAACTACCACACAATTGCACTCATCTCAACACTAGTAAAGTAATGCTCAAAATTCTCCAAGCCAGGCTTCAGCAATACGTGATCCATGAACTTCCAGATGTTCAAGCTGGTTTTAGAAAAGGCAGAGGAACCAGAGATCAAATTTCCAACATCTGCTGGATCATCGAAAAAGCAAGAGAGTTCCAGAAAGACATCTATTTCTGCTTTATTGACTATGTCAAAGCCTTTGACTGTGTGGATTACAATAAACTGTGGAAAATTCTGAAAGAGATGGGAATACCAGACCACCTGATCTGCCTCTTGAGAAATTTGTATGCAGGTCAGGAAGCAACAGTTAGAACTGGACATGGAACAACAGACTGGTTCCAAATAGGAAAAGGAGTACGTCAAGACTGTATATTGTCACCCTGTTTATTTAACTTATATGCAGAGTACATCATGAGAAACAAATATGTCACTTCTTTATACACAGAGAACCACTGAACACCTACTAGGTGCTGAGGAGATAAAGATGATACTGATGGCACCAATCTTCACTATCACTTAGATGACTAATGGGATGCTCAACTTAACACAGCCAAGGCAGATCATTAACATTCACTTGTACCCCCAACATGGTTCTCCTCTAGTCTTCCTATTTCAGAAAATGGTATCATCATCAACACCTAATTGCTCAAGTCAAAACCCCAAATTCCAGTTGCTTAGGCAAAAGAGAAGATTCCTCATTCCCTTTCTTTTCCTCAGTACTTTATTAGTTTTACCTCTAAAATATACATTGAATTGAGAGGTTTATCTCCAGCTAGACAGTGCCATCAAACAGAACTTTCTATAGTGATGGAAATATTTTATCATACTGTCCAAAATTATAGTCACTGGCCACATGTGGCTATTAAAACACCTGAAATGTGGCTAATATGACCAGAGAACCAAAACTTTTAATTTAATTAAAATTTATGCCACATGTGGCTAGTGGCTACTGTATTGGACAGCACTAATCTACACTACCATTTTGGCTAAACCCATCATTAATCCCCCAGCTGGACCATAGCAACAGCTTCCTAACTGGTCGGTCTCTCTGCTTCTACTTCTGTCTCTGTACCCATTCGACACTATGGCCGTGTCACTCCTCCAACTTTCTCACTCCCTCAACTTCTTGAACAAAATCCAAACCTCTCAGCAAAGTCTTCAAAATCCTATGATATGTGGTCCATGTCTACTCTCTGACCTCATGAACTACCTCTCTTTCCATCACTCACTCCATTCTCGACATTATAGGTTATAGTCATCTTCTTTTTCCTACAATACTCAATCTTTCTTTCACCCCTCTGAGGTTGCTTTACAAATACTGTCCCCAGATTTTCAAATGGCTAGATCTTTATAATCCTTAAGCCTTATCTCTGCTCAATGAGGCTTTCCTAACAGTCTAATCTAAATTAGCACCTCCTCCTTCCTCGTCACACCCAAGGACAGCACCATGTTTCACTCTCCATATAGCACTTATCAATGCCTAAGATAGTCTGGTTAATTTGTTTACTTACTATTTCGAGCTGCTAGATAAGGCCAGCCATAAACATCGCAAGTGCAGAGAGAGACCCTGTCTTTTACTACTGTACCCTCAAAGCCTTAGAACAGTGCCTGTCAGATACTAGGTACCCGATAAAAATTGGCTGAATAAAAGATGAAAACAAATATTGTTTTTACACCTAAAGAATTCAGTCTTGTAGAGATACTAAAAAGAAAATGACCAATTACAATGTAATGTCCAGGGCTTTGGAAAAGCTGAAATTCTGGGTGCTCTAGGAACAGAGAGGATGAAACTTGACCCATTGTGTTACGGCTAGAGCAAAGTAGTTTTTCTAGAGGTAACTGCATTTAAAAGCTTGTATTTAAAGGACAAGTTGGAATTGGAAGCCTAGAGGAAGGGAGATACAGGTAAAGTTTTCCAAGCAGAAGCAACACTTGAAATACAACAAGTAAGAAAATGGTAACAATAAGAGCAGAGAGAAATGGGCAGATTTAGGAGACACTCGAAAAAAAGTAGTAGAACTTAATGATCAATTGTATGTAAGGGGTAAGGGAAGAGGAATTAAATATGATGCTCAAGTTTTAGGCTTTGAAAATTGTGTGATTGGTGTTTTCATTCATGCACACAAATGTATATAAACTAATATTCATGCATACAAATTTATTTCATTCATGCACACAAACATATATATAAACTAAGTTGAATTATATACATATATAAACTAAGCTGAACTCAATAAACTAATATGAATTTTTCATATGCATATATATGAAAAAATTCAACTTAGTTTCAAATGGCTCTTTGATTTCAGAATGGAAAACACTCAATAAATAGTTCAATGAATGGGTTCAGAATTCAGCAGAAACATAGATTTGTAAATTTTTAAGATAGAGATGACAAATCACACCATGGTGGCAGATGAGGTCACCCAAAAAGGATTCACTGAGATTACACTAGCTCAGAATGCTGAAGTATATCAGTATATAATGGTCAGGCAGATAATGAAGGGCCCATAAAAGAACGCTTCAAGAAAAGGCAAGAATGTAAAAAGAAAATCAGAAAACCGTGGTGCCATAGAAACCTAGGGACTACAACATTTTCAGGTGGTGCTCATGAAAAATGTTAAAAGCTGTCTATGAGGTGGATAAGATAAAGATATTTAAAAGTTGGTAGGCAAAAACCATCTTTGCCAAATTATAAAGTATTGATCCTTTGACCAGTTAAAGTGAAATTTCCCTAAGAACCATGGGGAAATGAAAAACCAGGACAAAAATCAATTCAACAAATTCTAGTTGATGGGAAGTTTGGAGTTTCCTTTCAATCCTGTTTATTCCTTTTAATTTTCTCCCTGTGGGGTTTTTTTTTTTTTTTTTTTTCATTTTGAGTTAATAGAGAAATTATGCAACATACAACCTTCATTTTCAGTATTTAGTTTTTAAACTTTCTTGCTTATTCTAGAAGTCCATTCTGTAGCAAGGAAACTATTTTTGGCTCACTTGCGTAGTCCAAGATTGCAGAAAACAAACAAAACCACTGAAAGGATCAGGTCTCTCTCCCTGTTTAAATCACTAACACTGTTAGAAGGCTGTGTCAGCAAGTTTATTCTGAAGCAAGAATACATGAGTGCCTTTTTAAAACAAAAAATCAAATCAACAATTAAAGAGGAAATGTGGTTAAATGGACTAAGCTTAGGCTGGTAGCCAGAAACTTTAAACATTAAATTCACCTCTGTCAGTTACCTTCTGACCAATCCTGAGAACATCCTAGTACTCCTTCACAAAACAGAACATAATGAAATAATTCTGAAACAGAATGGGGTAAATAGTCAAACCAAAGTCAGACAACTATAAATAGTTATAGAAATGGAAGCAAGAAAACACTAGTAGCTATAACATCAAAAAGAAGCTTTTAAGTCCTTTTGACAATTGCAACTGTTTACTGACAAAATGATTTATTTATAGGAACAAAATAGCAACTAGAACTCATGCTCTAAAAGAACAAAGTTTCCTTGGCCTCTTTCAGGGTTTGCGTTATATAAGTGATGAGGTCAAGAAAGGAAGAATACAGAGATCTCTCCTTTCTCCACTCTCACTTTGGCATGTAACAGTTTTAGCCTGGCTTAGCAGCTTTCCCCTCTTATAGGAAGTGACCACTCACTAGGAAGAGCAGAGAGATTTATCTTAGAAGCTAAATTCATCCACTCAGTTATTCATTAACTTGAATAAAATAATTATTAACATGGAATTGAAGTCAGACATGAACTGGTTCAGTTAACTGAAAATCATTTGGAATCATGAGAGGAGTGAAATCACTGACCCTGCTTCTGGGTCAATGCACTTCAACCAGCAGGCGCTATAACAATGAGAACACAATAATTCTCAAACAGCACCATGAAGTAACCCCATTTTAAAGTTAAGGAAACAAAGAGTAGAAGAGTGAATCATAGGTGATATTTTAATTCCTGTGATATCTTTAAAAACCTGTATATACAAATTTTGGATCATCTAGACCACAGGTCTTAGATAATATAACCTTAAAATCAAGTACAGCCATGCAATTTCAGGGACCTCATTTCTTATTTATGCTTATGATCAAGTGAACTTCAAATGAAGATCAAACGACACTGAAGCTTATTGTTAGAACCAAGTCTTCATCATAATGATGAGAGAACTGAGTCATCACAGGTCGTCCAATGGCACACCAAACCCCCACAAAAGCCTCCTCTGAACAGTTAGTGGCGTATTTATGCTGTTAGTAAGATACACTGAGGGGGCTCCCTCATTTAACATACCAATTTGCACTGGTTCCCTAGCAATAAATACATCTAGTTATAGAAAAGACTAAATGCGTGTCCCAAATCCTAGCAATAACTGGATCAGCCATTCACTTAAAGATTTCAAGAATGCTACTCTATTGGTTTTCTATTGCTGCCATACTAAGAACTTAGTGTGCTTAAAACAACACAAATGTGTTCCGTATTATGCTACAGTTTTAAAGGGAAAAGTCTGATACATGCCTCTCTGGGCTAAAATCAAGGCACAGCAGGGCTTCATTGCCTTCTGGGGGCCCTAAGTGAAATCTATTTCTTCATATTTAGAGATCATCTGCCTTCCTTGGGCTCATGGCCCCCTTCCTCCACCTTCAAAGCCAGGCACAGCCAGTTGAATCCTTTTCATATCTCTTCTCTCTGACCTTGCTTCCATCTTAAATCTTTTTCTCTGGCTTATGATTCCCTTGTCCACTTTTAAGGACCGCTGAATTACCCTGGAACCACCCAGATAACCAAGGAAAATCTTTCTATTTTGTCAGCTGATTAGCAACCTTAAATGCATTCATAACCTTAATTCTCCTTTGCCATGTAATATAACACACTCACTGGAGATTAGGACATCTTCCCTTTTTTGGGGTGGCGGGAGGCTGTCAGCGGGGGCACTATTGTCTACCACAGCTGTTATGCAACCTTGTTATGGGTAAACAAAGTACCTCTACAGGGTTATCAGATTGTTCCTCATCAACATTGATACCTAAAGACAGCTCACTACAAAAGTTTAGACTAAATATAACCTCTGACTCTGATGCTGGGAGGGATTGGGGGCGGGAGGAGAAGGGGACGACAGAGGACGAGATGGCTGGATGGCATCACCGACTCGATGGACGTGAGTCTGAGTGAACTCTAGGAGTTGGTGATGGACAGGGAGGCCTGGTGTGCTGCGATTCATGGGGTCGCAAAGAGTCGGACACGACTGAGTGACTGATCTGATCTGATCTGATCTGATCCTCCACTTTTCTAAATCCAGCTTGAATATCTGGAATTTCACAGTTCACGTATTGCTGAAGCCTGGCTTGGAGAATTTTGAGCACTACTTTGCTATCATGTGAGATAAGTGCAATTGTGCAACAGACCAACCTAGACAGCATATTAAAAAGCAGAGATATTACTTTGCCAACAAAGGTCTGTCTAGTCAAAGCTATGGCTTTTCCAGTAGTCATGTATGGATGTGACCATAAAGAAAGCTGCTGCTGCTAAGTCACTTCAGTCGTGTCTGACTCTGTGTGCCGAAGAATTGATGCCTTTGAACTGTGGTGTTGGAGAAGACTCTTGAGAGTCCCTTGGACTGCAAGGAGATCCAACCAGTCCATTCTGAAGGAGATCAGCCCTGGGATTTCTTTGGAAGGAATGATGCTAAAGCTGAAACTCCAGTACTTTGGCCACCTCATGCGAAGAGTTGACTCATTGGAAAAGACTCTGATGCTGGGAGGGATTGGGGGCAGGAGGAGAAGGGGACGACAGAGGATGAGATGGCTGGATGGCATCACTGACTTGATGGACGTGAATCTGAGTGAACTCCGGGAGTTGGTGATGGACAGGGAGGCCTGGTGTGCTGCGGTTCATAGGGTCGCAAAGAGTCGGACACGACTGAGTGACTGAACTGAACTGAACTGAAAACTAACTAGCAAAGTCTCAAAGATATTAATACTGCTTTTCTTCTCAGATTTTTCAGTCCTGGAATAGAGGTTAATAGCATGACATTTGAAATAAGATATGAAGTTAACAACTAGCTCTGCAACTTACTAGCTATTTGACCTTGGTCAAGTTGCTGATACTCTTTAAACATGTGATTTTCTTATCTGTATAATGAAGATAATAATATCCCTTATACACTTACTGAGAGGAGGAAGTGAAATTATATATGTAAAATGCTCAATACAGTTTCTAGCCATTATCAGTCACTCAATAAGATTAATATTTACTTTATTAAACTCTGTCCAAGCTTTAAGATAAAAAATAAAGACAGTCTTCAGTGTTTTAGCATATTACATTTTCACAATTAATATTAAACACACCTTCAGTCTAACGCTCTCCCAACTGAGGTATTTCAGCCACTTTAAACACAACTTCAAATGATGTAAAAGAATAATGCTGCATACTTAATGTCTAAATTTTCTATGGGTCTAGATGATGTTAAATTAATTACCTTTCAATTAATTACTTATTTATTAAACTCTTAATTTATTATCTTCTAAGTTTGTAACTTGCTTTATCCAAAAAAAAAAAAAAAAATTAACTTGCCTTTCTAAGGACTTTACTATCAGTAATTAATGATGGAAGTTTTGCAAATAATATAATGGCAGATAATCTTTAACAGTTACTTTCTACCTTTTCCAAAAAGAAAATACCCTGTTCATTAAAAGTGACTAGAAAACAATTATAAAATAAATCTAGAAATAGCAAAGTCCTAAATTACCTTCAACATGAATACTAGAGATAAGAGTCAATTTACAATTAGACTTTTAATTCTAAACCAGAAGCATGCAAAAAAGGATAATGAGGTTAAATGAATTACATTTGTTAAATGTAAATATGAAAAACTGTATATTTACAAAAGTTTAACTAAAAATAGATAATTATTTATAAATTCAAATATGATATTTTGAGACAGTTTCTCTCATGTAATCAGGTGCAGAAATACTTACAGTTTGATAATATGAGGATGACGAAAGAGTTTTAGATTTTGAATTTCTCGTTTTATTTTTCCAACAACATCTAAACTGCGAATCTTCTGTCTATTTAAAATTTTAACTGCCACTTTATGGCCTGTCAATTGATGCTCTCCAACTAGAGAAAAGAAAAAGGAAAATAACTTTGCCATCATAGCAATGTAATCATTTATCCATGCTTCCTTCCTCTGTAACCCCAAATTTTTTCCCTCATATTTACCACTTTAATATCACTTATTGCATAGAACAGGGAATAACCTCTTTTCATGTCTGTCTACTCTACTGGAGTATGTGCTCCTGAAGGACAGAAACTGTATCTTATCTTCTCTGTATCCTCAGCACCCAGCACAGAGATGTTAATTAAGTATCTGTGGAAAGGATTACTGAATTCCATTTTCATACCTAAAACTATAGGTATGAATTTGAAACATCTTTTGGATAGAATAGAATTACTATGTTTTGTCCCTCTCTTCCTCTTCTCTGGTTAATTCAATCACTTGTATTATGAAATAATAAATAATTGCTATAATAAATTAAAACTCATAAGTAGTTTCAGTACCATTTCATCAGAAAATTCACATGTAGCCCTTTTTCACCTTTTCTACAAAGGTTTCTTGTTTCCCCACATTTGATGGAATCTCTTTCTTTCAAACCTTCACAGTATACTGACAAAGTTCATGTTCCTTCGCCATTTTTAGGCTGTTATATATATTTGTGTTCTTGAAAAATCATATGGTAAGAGCTACCAGCTCTTACCCTCCTCAAATAAGACAGTCAGTATTCATCTGAGTCTGCCAGGAAGTGTCTAGCACAGTATTTTGCACATACTAGATATATCACACTTCTTTATTTCAAACTATCTTACGAAGGTGTAAAAACTAAAAGAGCATAGTCTTGGCATGAAACCAGACACAGAGATCAATGGAATAGAATAGACAGCCCAAAAATTAGCTCATGCATAATTAAGGTCAATTAATTTATGACATATGACTCAAAAACATACAATGGGGAAGGGATAATCTCTTCAATAAATGGTACTAGGAATATTGGATAGCCACATAAAAAAGAATGAAAATAGACCCCATTTCATACATTATACAAAAATCAACTCAAAATGGATTAAAGACAAATTTAAAACAAACAAACAAAAAAAAAACGTAAACCTTCCAGAGAAAAACCTAAGAGGTAATCTCCTAGAATTGACCTTAGCAATAATTTTTTGAACTTGATAACAAAAGCAAAGGCAACAAAGCAAATATAAATGAGTAGGATTAAATCAAACTAAAAAGCCTCTTCATGGCAAAAGAAATCATCAACAAAATGAAAAGGCAACCTACCAAATGGAAGAAAATATTTGCAAATTACACATCTGATAAGGGGTTAATATCCAAATTATGTAAATTATCTAACAATTTAATAGCAAAGAAACCAATCTGATTTGAAAAATGAATAAAGAAACTAAATAAACTTTTTGCCAAACAAAGTATACAAATGGCCAAATACACAAAATCTTCAGGTAATCATCAGGTAGATCATGACTAATTATCAAGTAAATGCTAATCAAACCTATAATGAGTTATCACCTCACATTTGTCAGAATAGCTGTCATTAAAACTGAAGAGACAACGATGTTGATGAAGATGTGGAGAAAGGGGAACCCTTGTGCACTGATGGCAGAAATGTACATTGGTGTAACCACTATGTAAAACAGTATAGAGGTTCCTGAAAAGTTAAAACAAAGAACTATATAATGATTCTGCACCCCCTTGTAGATATTAGAAGGAAATAAAAATAGGATATCAAAAAAGTATCTACACTACTATGTTCATCACAGCATTATTCACAAAAGCAAAGATATGAAAACTACCTAAGTGTCCATCAACAAATGAATAAATGAATAAAGAAGAATGGTGTGCATATTTTCTCCCCCCACAACACACACACCAGCACCACCACCTACAGGAGCTCCAGGGACAAGCACAAGCCATCACTACCATCCTGGGCTCTCAGGGGTCCAAGAAGGAGAAGAGAGAGAGAAAGGGCCTGAGAAAATATTTGAAGCTATTACAGGCAAAACCTTCCCTAACTTGAGAAAAGAAACACTCACTTAAATCCAGGAAGCACAAAGAGTCCCCTATAAGATAAACTCAAGGAGGAACCTGCTGAGACATGTATTAATCAAACTGACAAAAATTAAAGACAAACAAAAAATATTAAAAATAATAAGCGAAAAGCAAAAAATAATATATAAGAGAATCCCTATAAAGTTATAAGCTGATTTTTCAGCAGCAACTCTGCAGGCTGAAGAGAGTACTACAATATATTCAAAGTGCAGATGGGGAAAAACCTAAAACCAAAAATACACTACCCTTCAAGGCTATTGTTCAGATTTGACAGAGAAATCAACAGATTTTACAAATAAGAAAAAATTAAAAAGAGATTTCAGCTCTGTGAAAAATACCATTGGTAGCTTGATAGGGATTGCATTGAATCTATAGATTGCTTTGGGTAGTATACTCATTTTCACTATATTGATTCATCTGATCCATGAACATGGTATATTTCTCCATCTATTAGTGCCCTCTTTGATTTCTTTCACCAGTGTTTTATAGTTTTCTATATATAGGTCTTTAGTTTCTTTAGGTAGATATATTCCTAAGTATTTTATTCTTTTCGTTGCAATGGTGAATGGAATTGTTTCCTTAATTTCTCTTTCTATTTTCTCATTATTAGTGTATAGGAATGCAAGGGATTTCTGTGTGTTGATTTTATATCCTGAAACTTTACTATATTCATTGATTAGTTCTAGTAATTTTCTGGTGGAGTCTTTAGGGTTTTCTATGTAGAGGATCCTGTCATCTGCAAACAGTGAGAGTTTTACTTCTTTTCCAATTTGGATTCCTTTTATTTCTTTTTCTGCTCTGATTGCTGTGGCCAAAACTTTCAAAACTATGTTGAACAGCAGTGGTGAGAGTGGGCACCCTTGTCTTGTTCCTGACTTTAGGGGAAATGCTTTTAATTTTTCACCATTTAGGATAATGTTTGCTGTGGGTTTGTCATATATAGCTTTTATTATGTTGAGGTATGTTCCTTCTATTCCTGCTTTCTGGAGAGTTTTTATCATAAATGGATGTTGAATTTTGTCAAAGGCATTCTCTGCATCTATTGAGATAACATATGGCTTTTATTTTTCAATTTGTTAATGTGGTGTATTACATTGATTGATTTGCGGATATTGAAAAATTCTTGCATCCCTGGGATAAAGCCCACTTCGTCATTGTGTATGATCTTTTTAATGTGTTGTTGGATTCTGATTGCTAGAATTTTGTTAAGGATTTTTGCACCTATGTTCATCAGTGATATTGGCCTGTAATTTTCTTTTTTTGTGGGATCTTTGTCAGGTTTTGATATTAGGGTGATGGTGGCCTCATAGAATGAGTTTGGAAGTTTACCTTCCTCAGCAATTTTCTGGAAGAGTTTGAGTAGGATAGGTGTTAGCACTTCTCTAAATTTTTGGTAGAATTCAGCTGTGAAGCCATCTGGACCTGGGCTTTTGTTTGTGGAAGATTTCTGGTTACAGTTTCAATTTCCATGCTTGTGATGGGTCTGTTAAGATTTTCTATTTCTTCCTGGTTCAGTTTTGGAAGTTGTACTTTTCTAAGAATTTGTCCATTTCTTCCACATTGTCTATTTTATTGGCATATAATTGCTGATAGTAGTCTCTTATGATCCTTTGTATTTCTGTGTTGTCTGTTGTGATCTCTCCATTTTCATTTCTAATTTTATTGATTGATTTTTCTCCCTTTGTTTCTTGATGAGTCTGGCTAATGGTTTGTCAATTTTATTTATCCTTTCAAAGAACCAGTTTTTGGGTTTGTTGATTTTTGCGATGGTCTCTTTTGTTTCTTTTGCATTTATTTCTGCCCTAATTTTTAAGATTTCTGTCCTTCTACTAACCCTGGAGTTCTTCATTTCTTCCTTTTCTAGTTGCTTTAGGTGTAGAGTTAGGTTATTTATTTGACTTTTTTCTTGTTTCTTGAGGTATGCCCGTATTTCTATGAACTTTCCCCTTAGCACTGCTTTTACAGTGTCCCACAGGTTTTGGATTGTTGTGTTTTCATTTTCATTCATTTCCATGCATATTTTGATTTCTTTTTTTTGATTTCTTCTGTGATTTGTCAGTTATTCAGCAGCATGTTGTTCAGCCTCCATATGTTGGAATTTTTAATAGTTTTTCTCCCATAATTGAGATCTAATCTTACTGCATTGTGGTCAGATAAGATGCTTGGAATGATTTCAATTTTTTTGAATTTACCAAGGCTAGATTTATGGCCCAGGATGTGATCTATCCTGGAGAAGGTTCTGTGTGCACTTGAGAAAAAGGTGAAATTCATTGTTTTGGGGTGAAATGTGTGTCCGTGGGAATGCAAACTAGTACTGCCACTATGGAGAACAGTGTGGAGATTCCTTAAAAAACTGGAAATAGAACTGCTTTATGACCCAGCAATCCCACTGCTGGGCATACACACAGAGGAAACCAGAAGGGAAAGAGACACGTGTACCCCAATAGTCATTGCAGCACTGTTTATAATAGCCAGGACATGGAAGCAACCTAGATGTCCATCAGCAGATGAATGGATAGAAAGCTGTGGTACATATACACAATGGAGTGTTACTCAGCCATTAAAAAGAATACATTTGAATCGGTTCTAATGAGGTGGATGAAACTGGAACCTATTATACAGAATGAAGTAAGCCAGAAAGAAAAACACCAATACAGTATAGTAACGCATATATATGGAATTTAGAAAGATGGTAATGATAACCCTGTTAAGTGAGACAGCAAAAGAGACACAGATGTATAGAACAGTCTTTTGGACTCTGTGGGAGAGGGAGAGGGTGGGATGATTAGGGAGAATGGCATTGAAACATGTATAATATCATATATGAAATGAATCGCCAGTCCAGGTTTGATGCATGATACTGGATGCTTGGGGCTGGTGCACTGGGACGACCCAGAGGGATGTTACGGGGAGGGAGGAGAGAGGGGGGTTCAGGATGGGGAACATGTGTATACCTGTGGCAGATTCATGTTGATGTATGGCAAGATGAATACAATATTGTAAAGTAATTAACCTCCAATTAAAATAAATAAATTTATATTAAAAAAAAAAAGAGAGACTCAGCACCATCAAAACTAGCATTACAATAAATCCTAAAGGTACTTTTCTGGGCAAAAAATAAAATGCCACAACTAGAAACAAGAATACAAATTAGAAAGATCACTGGTAAAGGCAAACATAAAACAAAGGTAGGAAATTACCCACACATAAATCTGATATCAAAACCAGGGATTGTGAAAAGAGTACAAATGCAGCATATTGAAAATGTACTGGAAATGAACAGACCAGCAACTTAAAACAATCTTGTACATATACAGACTGCTATACTAAAACCTCTTGGGAATCACAAACAAAAAATCTGTAATAGATACACATACAAAAAAGAAAAAGCAAACACAACACTAAAGATAGATATCAAATCACAAGGAAAGAGAACAAAAAATGAAGGGAATAAAAAAGACCCCTGGTGGCTCAGATGGTATAGAATCTGTCTGCAATGCAGAAGACATGTGTTCAATCTCTGGGTTGGGAAGATCCCTGGAGAAGGGAATGGCAACACACTCCAGTATTCTTGCCTGGAGAATTCCATGGCAAAGAATCAGACACAACTGAGTGACTAGCACTTTCATTTTCAAAAATAAAAGCTAAATCACTTAACAAAATGGTGATAAGAGCATACATTATCAATAATTACCTTAAATGTAATTGGGTTAAATGCTTCAAGCAAAAAACATAGACTAGAATGGATATAAAAACAAGACCCAAATATATGCTGTCTACAAGAGATCCACTTCAGATCTAGGGACATACAAACTGAAATTGAGAGAACGGAAAAGGATATTCCATGTAAAGAGAAACCAAAAGAAAGATAAAGTAGCAATACTCATATCGGACAAAACAGACTTTAAAATAAATACTGCTGAAAAAGACAAGGAAGGACAAGGATCCATAATGATCAAGGGATCAATCCAAGAAGATGTAACATTTATAAATGTATATGCACCCCCTCGTAAGACTACCTCAATGTATAAGGCAAATGCTAGCAGCCATTAAAGGAGAAATTGCCAGTAACACAGTAATAATAGGGGACTTTAACACCTCATTTTCATCAGTGGACAGATCATCAAAGCAGAAAAATCAATAAGAAGACAAAAGGCCTTAAATGACAAATTAGACCAGATGAACTTAATTGATAATTATAGAACACTCTATGCAAAAGCAACAGAATACACTTTCCTCTCAAGTGCAGATGGAATGCTGTCCAGGATAAATCACATCTTGGGCTACAAATTAAGCCTCAGGAAATTTAAGAAAATTAAAATTATATCAAGCATCTTTTCTCACCACAACACTATGAGATTAGAAATCAATTACAGGGCAAAAAAAAAACTGTAAAAAAAAAAAAAAAGACACGTTTACATGGAGGCTAAACAATGTTACTAAACAACCAATGAATCATAGCAGAAACCAAAGAAATAAAATAAAATAAAAAACCTAAAGACAGGTGACAACAAAAACACCATGATACAAAACCTATGGGATGTAGCAAAAGCAATTCTGAGAAGGAGGCTTGTAACAATACAATCTTACCTCAGGAAACAAGAAAAATTTCAAATAAACATTCTGATTTTATACCTATAGCAACTAGAGAAAGAAGAACAAAACCCAAAGTTAGCAGAAGGAAAGAAGCCATAAATATCAAGAGTAGAAATAAATGAAATAGAGAAAAAGAAAACAAAAGAAAGGATCAATGAAACTAAAAGCTGGTGTTTTAAAAAGACAAACAAAATTGACAAACCTTTAGCCAGACTCATCAAGAAAAAGAGAGAGGGCTCAAATCAAAAAATTAGAAATGAAAAAGGAGATGTTACAATGGATACTACAGAAATTAAAATAAAAAGTCATTTAGGAGACTACTACAAACAACTAATTATATACCAGTAAAACGGACAACCTAGAAGAAATGGACAAATTCTTAGAAAGGTACAAACTCCCAAGAACTAGGCTGAACTAGGCTGCACCAGGAAGAAACAGAAAATATGAACAGACCAATCACAAGTAATGAAAATTGAAACTGATTAAAAAATCTTCCAGCAGAAAGAGAGTGCAAAAAAAGGAACCCTCTTAAATTGTTGGTGGAAATGTAAATTGGTACAGCCACTATGGAGAATAGTATGGAGGCTTCTTAAAAAACTAAAAATAGAGCTACCATATGACCCTGCAAGAGCTTCCCAGGTGGGGCTAGTGGTAAAGAACCTGGCTGCCAATGCATGAGACTTAAGAGATGCAGGTTCGATCCCTGGGTCAGAAAGATCCCTGGAGGAGGGCATGGCAACCCACTCCAGTATTCTTGCCTGGAGAATCCCATGGACAGAGGAACCTGGTGGGCTACAGTCCATATGGTTCCACAGAGTCAGGCACAACTGAAGCGACTTAGCAAGCACATGACCCTGCAATCCAACTCCTGGGTATGTATCTAGAGAAAAACATGGTCCAAAAGGATGCATGAACCCCAGTGATGAATGCAGCACAGTTTATGAAGCCAAGTCCTGGAAGCAACCTAATGTCCATTGACAGAGATGGTACATATATACAATGGAATATTACTCAGCCTTTAAAAAGAATGAAATAATGCCATTTGCAGCAACATGTATGGACCTAGAGATTGTCACATTGAGTGAAGTCAGTCAGAGAAACAGAAACATTGTATTGCACCCCTTTTACATAGAATCTGAAAAGACATGATACAAATGAACTTATTTACAAAAGAGAAACAGACTCACAGACTTAGAGAATCAATTTATGATTGCTGGGAGAAGGATGGGAGGAAGGAATAGTTAGAGAGGAAGAAACAGTTAGCACTGTACATATTGCTATATTTAAAATGGATAACCAATAAAGATCTACTATATAGCACAAGGAACTCTGCTGGATGTTATGTGGCAACCTGGATGGGAGAGAAGTATGGGGGAGAATGGATACATGTGTACATATATGTGTGTGTGTGTGTGTGTTGCCCACCTGAAACTTAATCAGCTATACTTTTTTTATAAGTTAAAAAAAAAAATCTTCCAGCAAATAAAAGTCCAGGACCAGATGACTTCACAGGCTAATTCTGCCAAACATTTAGAGAAGAGTTAACACCTAGCTTTCAGAAACTCTTCCAAAAAATTTCAAGGGAAGGATCACTCCCAATCTCATTCTATGAGGCTACCAACACCCTGATATCAAAACCAGACAAAGATGCCACCAAAATAAAGAGAAAAATTGACGGCTATCACTGATGAACATAGATTCAAAAATCCTGAACAAAATACTAGCAAATCAAATCCAAAAATACATTAAAAGGATCAAACAACATGATCAAGGGGGATTTATCCCAGGAATGCAAGATTCTTCAATATATGAAAATCAATCAGTGTGATACATGGCATTTAACAAACTGAAGAATAAAGACTGTATGTTCATCTTAATAGATGCAGAAGAAGCTTTCAATAAAATTCAACAAATGATAAAAATTCTCCAGAAAGTGAGCACAGAGCAAACTTACCTCAACATAATAAAGGCCATATAGGACAAACCCAGAGCTAACATCATTTTCAATGATGAAAAGCTGAAGGCATTTCCTCTAAGATCAGGAGCAAAACAAGTATGTCCACTGTTGCCACTTTCATTCAATAGTTTTGGAAGTCCTGGCCACAACAATCAGAGAAGAAAAAGAAATAAAAGGAATCCAAATTGGAAAACAAGTAAAACTGTCACTATATGCAGATGACATTATACTATACATAAAAAATCCTAAAGATACTGCCAGAAAACTACTAGAGTTCATAAAGTTGCAGGATACAAAATTAATACAGAGAAATCTGTTGCATTCCTATACAGTAAACAACAAAAGATCAAAAAGAGAAATTAAGGAAGCAATCCAATTTATCACTGCATCAAAAAGAATAAAATATCTAATAATAAATCTACCTAAGGAGACAAAAGACTTGTAGTATGGAAACCACAAGATGCAGATGAAATAAATCAAGGATGATATAAGCAGATGGAAAGATATACTATGTGCTTGGATAGGAAATATCAATATTGTCAAAATGACTACACTGCCCAAGGCAACCTAGAAATTCAATGCAATCTCTATCAAATTACCAATGGCATAATGGGATTTTTCACAGAACTAGCAGAAAATTTTAAATTTTTATAAAAACACAAAAGGTCTTGAATAGCCAAAGCAATCTTCAGAAAGAAAAATGGAGCTGGAGGAATCAGGCTCTGGCAGCAAAAAACAGAACAAAACAAAAAACCCAGAAATACAGATCAAAAGAACAGCACAGAAAACCCAAAAATATGCCCATGCACCTACAGCCAATTACTCTATGTCAAAGAGGCAAATGTATACAATGGAGAAAAGACAATCTCTCCAATAAGTGGTGCTGGGAAAACTGGACAGCTTCAAGCAAGAGAATGAAAGCAGAAAATCTACTTATACCATTGACAAAAAATAGACTCAAAATGGATCAAATACCTAAATGTAAGACTGAGCACTATAAAACTCTTACAGGAAAACATAGGCAGAACATTCTTTGACATAAATCATAACAAAATCTTCTTTGATCCACCTTGTAGAGCAATGAAAATAAAAGCAAAAATAAATAAATGGGACCTATTAAATTTAACTGTTCCTGCACAGCAAAGGAAACCACCAACAAAAGACAATTCACACAATGGGAGAAATTATTTGCAAATGATGCAACTAACAAGGGATTAATCTCCAAAATATAAACAGCTCATACAGCTCAATATGAAAAAAAATTTTTTTTAATGGGCAGAAGATCTAAATAGACATTTCTCCAAATAAGACATAGAGATGGACAAAAAGCACATGAAAAGGTTCTCAACATCACTAATTATCAGAGAAACACAAATCAAAACTACAATGAGGTATCACCTCACACTGGTCAGAATGGTCATCATCATCAAAATGTCTACAAATAATAAACATTGGAAAGGGTGTGGAGAAAGGAGAGCCCTCTTACACTGTTGGTGGGAATGTAAATTGGTACAACTACAGAGAACAGTATAGAGGTTCCTTAAAAAACTAAAAATAGAACTACCATGCAACACAGCAATTCCCACTCTATATATCTGCAAAAAACAAAATTAGAAAAGATACATGCACCCCAATGTTCATTGCAGCACTATTTATAATAGCCAAGACATGAAAGCCACCTAAGTGTTCATCAACAGAGGAATGGATAAAGATATGATACATATATACAATGGAATATTACTAAGTTATAAAGAAGAACAAAATAATGCCATGTGCAGCAACATGGATGGACCTAGAGATTATCATACTAAATAAAGTAAGTCAGATAGAAAAAGACAAATATCATATGATATCACTCATATGAGGAACCTGATTTCTTAATGACATGAATGAACTTATTCACAAAACAGAAAAAGATCTACAGATACTAAAACAAACTTATGGTTATCAAAGGGAAACCTGGCAGGGAGGGATAAATCAGGAGCTTGGGGTTAACATACATATACTACCATATGTAAGATAGACAACCAACAAGGAACTAATATATAGCACAGGGAAATCTACTCCATATTCCACGATAACCTAAATGACAAAGGAATCTGAAAAAAAAAGGAATATATGTATTAATATAACTAAAACTGTACTGTACACCTGAAATTAACACAACACTGTGAACCAACTATACTCCAGTAAAGAAAGAAAAAACAGAAAGAAATGGCATCATTTCTTGAAAGAGTTAAGCACAATGATAAGTTAATTGGTTATCTGAGATCAAAAGATTCAAATGCATTAAGAATGCCCCCTTTTTTGCTGAAATACAATAGCCTCTATTACCTACTAACTTAAGTGAATTAGTACTTAGTGATAATTAAATACAGATAGTTGTCTCATAATCACATCCCACCTGAAAGCTGAATGAATATTTCTTAAAATCTTGTAATATAAACAGATTTAAGACCAAGGATTTCTTTTATGTGTATTACAGCTGTAAACTTTTCTAAGGAAATTAACTGAGAGGAAAGGTTTGGATTCATAAACATTTAACATTCATTTGGGCTTCCCCTGGTGGTTCAGTGATAAAGAATCCATCTGCACTGTAGGAGATGCAGGTTTGATCCCTGGGTTGGGAAAATCCACTGGAGCAATTGGCAACCCACTCCAGCATTCCTGTCAGGAAAATCCCATGGATGGAGAAGCCTGGTGGGCTACATACAACTCCATAGGGTTGTAAAGAGTCAGACATAACCAAGCACAGCAACATTCATTTATTCAATCTAAAAGCATTTACTGAGCACCATTCACATGGTAGGACTATGCTGATCAAAGACACGTGTTAAGAGAGATTCAGTAGGTCTCCAAGTTTTAGTGACAAGAAACATCAGCAATAAAGCATTCTGTATGGTAGCAAATCTATATGAAAACTCTTAGGGATACCTTAACTATGAAGAAAGAACACAGATGAAAAAAAGCAAAACATTTTTAAAAACCAAGGGTGAACAAATTTGCCATAATTTATTATGTATATCATATATATACATATCCAGATCAATATCTAGTTTGACAGCAGCAATAAAGAACACTCATCCATGGAACAACTATTTAACGAATGCCTACTATGGCGCACTCTGTATCAAGTGCAATTACAGGCACTTGGGAGATAAGTGGTGAACATACTAATTCTGTCACATTGTGAGGTGTTCCCCAATATCTATTCCAGTCTTCCTTCCTAGACATATGACTCCCAAATTACACCTGAATATATATCCACCTAAAGTAGAGACTGCCTCGAGTATCTCTTGTTAAGTAGATATGGCCATGTGACTATGCTCTGGCCAATGACATGCCAGCAGAAATGTCCCCAGCAGCAGCTTCTTCAGATCCTTCCACCATCCTGAAACTACCTGCTCAGACTGTTAAAAGTGAGTAAAATACTATCTTGTTTAAGCCACTCTTATTTTGAAAATTCCCGTCATTCACAGCTGAGTCTCAATAATACGGTCTAGAATATTTTTATTTTTTTAAACTTTTTATTTTGTATTGGGGTATAGCTGATTAACAATGTTGTGAAAGTTTCATGTGAACAGCACAGGGACTCAGCCATACATACACATGTATCCATTCTCCCCCAAACTCCCCTCCCATCCAGGCTGCAACATAATATTGACCAGAGTTCCATATGCTATACAATAGGTCTTGTTAGTTATCCATTTTAAATATAGCAGTGTGTACATGTCCAACCCAAACTCCCTAAGTCCCCCTTCCCCTCAGCAATCATAAACTCCTCTGTAGGTCTCTTTCTGTTTTGTAAGTAAGTTCATTTGTAAAATGTCCATCGACAGGGGAAGGGATAAAGAAGTGGTATGTATCTACAGTGGAATATTACTTGTCCATTAAAAAAATGAAATAATGCCATTTGCAGCAACATGGATGGACCTAGAGACTGTCATACTGAGTGAAGTCAGTCAGAGGAGAAATATATGGCATTCCTTATGTGTGGAACTAAAACAGAATAATATGCAAAATGTTTTAACTTATTTCAAATTTCCAATTTTGCTGAACTGCCATCTGTGAACTAATGGAAATAAACTATATTTATAGCTCATATAATTTCTTGGATTAAAGGATTCTACAAAGTTATCACTCAGTGGTCCATTTTGTTCTTCCCAAACTCTAGCCTAATTATACAAAATACTCTCTAAAGCGACTGAAACATATAGACTTACCCCATCTATCCTTTTATTTATTTTTTTTACTTATTACTTTTTTTTAACTTATTTTTTACTTTTATTTTGTAATAGAGTATTGTTACCATATAATTATCTATAACCCATTACATTATTGTAATAGAGTATTGTTGTTGTTTGGGGCTTCCCTGGTGGCTCAGATGGTAAAGAATCTGCCTGCAGTGCAGGAGACCTGGGTTCAAGCCCTGGGTCAGGTCCCCTGGAGAAGGGAATGGCAACCCACCCCAGTATTCCCACCTGGAGAACTCCCCTGACAGAGGAAGATGGGCTACAATCCATGGAGTTGCAAAGTCACTAAGTTCTGTCTGACTCTTTGAGACCCTGTGGACTGTAGCCCACCAGGCTCCCCTGTCCGTGGGACTTCCCAGGCAAGACCACTGGAATGGGCTGCCATTTCCCTCTCCGGGGATTGAACCCAGGTCTCCTGCTTGGCAGGTAGACTCCTTTTTTTTTTTTTTTTATTTTATTTTACTTTACAATAGTGTATTGGTTTTGCCATACATTGACTTGAATCCACCATGAGTGTACATGTGTTCCCCATCCTGAACCCCCCTCCTACTTCCCTCCCCATCCCATCCCTCTGGGTCATCTCAGCACACCAGCCCCGAGCACCCTGTATCATGCATCAAACCTGGACTGGCAATTCGTTTCACATATGATATTTTACATGTTTCAATGCCAGTCTCCCATATCATCCCACCCTCGCCCTCTCCCACAGAGTCCAAAAGACTGTTCTGTACATCTGTGTCTCTTTTGCTGTCTTGCATACAGGGTTATTGTTACCTTCTAAATTCTATATATATGTGTTAGTATACTGTATTGGTGTTTTTCTTTCTGGCTTACTTCACTCTGTATAATAGGTTCCAGTTTCATCCACCTCATTAGAACCGATTCAAATGTATTCTTTTTAATGGCTGAGCAATATTCCATTGTGTATATGTACCACAGTTTTCTTATCCATTCATCTGCTGATGGACATCTAGGTTGCTTCCACGTCCTGGCTATTATAAACAGTGCTGCAATGAACATTGGGGTACACGTGTCTCTTTCGATTTTGGTTTTCTCAGTGTGTATGCCCAGCAGTGGGATTGCTGGGTCATATGGCAGTTCTATTTTGTTTTTTAAGGAATCTCCATGCTGTTCTCCATAGTGGCTGAACTAGTTTGCATTCCCACCAACAGTGTAAGAGGGTTCCCTTTTCTCCACACCCTCTCCAGCATTTATTGCTTGTAGACTTTTGGATCGCAGCCATTCTGGCTGGCATGAAATGGTACCTCATTGTGGTTTTGATTTGCATTTCTCTGATAATGAGTGATGTTGAGCATCTTTTCATGTGTTTGTTAGTCATCTGTATGTCTTCTTTGGAGAAATGTCTGTTTAGTTCTTTGGTCCACGTTTTGATTGGGTCTTTTATTTTTCTGGAATTGAGCTGCAGGAGTTACTTGTATATTTTTGAGATTAATTCTTTGTCCGTTGCTTCATTTGCTCTTATTTTCTCCCATTCTGAAGGCTGTCTTTTCACCTTGCTTATAGTTTCCTTTGTTGTGCAGAAGCTTTTAATTTTAATTAGGTCCCATTTGTTTATTTTTGCTTTTATTTCCAATATTCTAGGAGGTGCGTCATAGAGGATCCTGCTGTGGTTTATGTCAGAGAGTGTTTTGCCTATGTTTTCCTCTAGGAGTTTAATAGTTTCTGGTCTTACGTTTAGATCTTTAATCCATTTGGAGTTTATTTTTGTGTATGGTGTTAGAAAGTGTTCTAGTTTCATTCTTTTACAAGTAGTGGACCAGTTTTCCCAGCACCACTTGCTAAAGAGATTGTCTTTTCTCTATTGTATATTCTTGCCTCCTTTGTCAAAGATAAGGTGTCCATAGGTGCGTGGATTTATCTCTGGGCTTTCTATTTTGTTTCATTGATCTATATTTCTGTTTTTGTGCCAGTACCATACTGTCTTGATGACTGTGGCTTTGTAGTAGAGCCTGAAGTCAGGTAGGTTGATTCCTCCAGTTCCATTCTTCTTTCTCAAGATTGCTTTGGCTATTCGAGGTTTTTTGTTTTTCCATACAAATTGTGAAATTATTTGTTCTAGTTCTCTGAAAAATACCATTGGTAGCTTGATAGGGATTGCACTGAATCTATAGATTGCTTTGGGTAGTATAATCATTTTCACTATATTGATTCTTCTGATCCATGAACATGGTATATTTCTCCATCTATTTGTGTTCTCTTTGATATCTTTCACCAGTATTTTATAGTTTTCTATATATAGGTCTTTTGTTTCTTTAGGTAGATATATTCCTAAGTATTTTATTCGTTTTGTTGCAATGGTGAATGGAATTGTTTCCTTAATTTCTCTTTCTGTTTTCTCATTGTTAGTGTATAGGAACTCAAGGGATTTCTGTGTGTTTATTTTATATCCTGCAACTTTACTATATTCATTGATTAGCTCTAGTAATTTTCTGGTGGAGTCTTTAGGGTTTTCTATGATCCTCTACATAGAAAACCCATCTATCCTTTTAGAATTTTACATTTGATAAGGTGAACAGCTGTTATACAGAAGAGCGAAACTGTTTTATATTGTTCTGGGAGCAGAACTGGGAATAATCAATACAAATTCTTTCAACTAAGAGAGTCATCTGCTCCACGAAGCCCCTCTCATCTCCACCTTTCTCACCATTCAAGTCTACCCTGAAAATTTCCTTTTATATGTTACTACCATACCCTGAGCATACTTTTTTGATAGGATGTGTAACACTAACATCTATTGGTTTTTCCGTTCATCTGTCAATACTACAGGGGAAGAGATTGGAGGTCAGGTCCCCTGTAGTGTTTTCCTATTGCCAAGGCTGGAAATAAATGATAAACCAAGACAATGGGGCACAGAGAGGTTAAGAATTTGCCCACAGTTGCTCAACTATGAAGGAGCAGCATCAGGATTAAAACTCAGAAGCATGCACTATCTGATATCCAAGCAGAGAAAGCTCAGCCATTTGTCAAGATCAATTCAGTTCAGTTCAGTTGCTCAGTTGTGTCTGACTCTTTGCGACCCCATGAATCACAGCACGCCAGGCTTCCCTATCTATCACCAACTCCTAGAGTTCACCCAAACTCACGTGCATCGAGTCGGTGATGCCATCCAGCCATCTCATCCTGTCGTCCCCTTTTCCTCCTGCCCCCAATCCCTCCCAGCATTAGGGTCTTTTCTAGTGAGTCAACTCTTCGCATGAGGTAGCCAAAGTATTGGAGTTTCAGCCTAAAAATCAGTCCTTCCAATGAACACCCAGGACTGGTCTCCTTTAGGATGGATTGGTTGGATCTCCTTGCAGTCCAAGGGACTCTCAAGAGTCTTCTCCAGCACCACAGTTCAAAAGCATCAATTCTTCGGCACTCAGCTTTCTTCACAGTCCAAGTCTCACATCCATACATGACCACAGGAAAAACCATAGCCTTGACTAGACGGACCTTTGTTGGCAAAGTAATGTCTCTGCTTTTGAACATGCTATCTAGGTTGGTCATAACTTTCCTTCCAAGGAGTAAGTGTCTTTTAATTTCATGGCTGCAGGTCACCATCTGCAGTGATTTTGGAGCCCCCCCAAAATAAAATCTGACACTGTTTCCACTGTTTCCCCATCTATTTCCCATGAAGTGATGGGACCAGATGCCATGATCTTCGTTTTCTGAATGTTGAGCTTTAAACCAACTTTTTCACTCTCCTCTTTCACTTTCATCAAGAGGCTTTTTAGTTTCTCTTCACTTTCTGCCACAAGGGTGTTGTGATATATTAACTCATTTAAATACTACATTCAATTTTAATATCATATAATTTAGAACATTAATATATCTAATGAAGTAAAGAAAGAAATCTAAGATTTATTAAAATTTTACTAAGATTCTTATAGAAATCCTTTATTAAAATCTAATAAAGGAACAATTAAAAAATTATTGTATATTTTAGGTCTAAATTACAATCTATTTGTCTTTGAGGTTCAAGCAAAGCAAAGAACTGTCAAAATGTCATTCTGCTGTAAAGGTTACAAACATACTGTATAATATGTATTATTTGAATTATATTCTTATCATACAGTATATACAATGTATAGTCTTAATGTAATACTATACAGCAATGGGAATAAATGAATTACAACTACATATAATGACGTACGTAAATCTCACAAACAAAACCTCAAGTGAAATAAATGAGACAAATATGGCTATAGTTCTATGAAGTTCAAAAATAGATAAAACTATAATCCATGGATATTTGATGGGGGCAGAAGATGGAAACAGTAACTAAAATGAGACACAAAGTGGGGGCTTGTGGGAAACTGGTCATTTTTTGTGCTTTTAAGTAGTAGTTATGTTCAGTCTGTGAAAATTCACTGAGGATTTATGTAAGAAGTCATTTAGACTATATGTACTGCTTCACATATATGGTACAACTCAATTTAAAAAGTTAAGAAAGAATGTTTGGATGACACTATACCCTGCCTAGGCTTTACAAGCCAAGGGACACTACATGCCAGCAAGCAGGGCAGTGAGGGGGCACCAGCCACCCCTTACTCATTGTATCAAGAGTCTTCACTCCGGGAATTAAGACAGTCATCTGACTGCACACATGTTCTGGCCCCTACCATCATCAGACTTCTGCCAAAATAACACAAGCCTCCTTTATTCTTCACCTGTGTTAAGACAAAACAATCTCATTGCTCTCCAAATTTCCTTTCCCTGAAAGTCCTTTAAAATTCTATAAAGGACAGTTCTGAACAGGAAGCAAAAGACTTCCTGTTTTGATAAATCACTGATTAAGCAAGTACTATGAGCATATTATATACAAATCTTATTTATTCCCCAGAACTCTAGAAGTAAACATTACCCTAAGTTTACAGATGAAGAAACTAGAATTACAGAACAATAAGGAACAAAATGGTTCATCTGCCTCCAACACACAAGCTCAAAACTCACATTACTTCACTTTCCAATAGCCAGGTTCTCTTTAATTATAACACATCAAGAGTGCTTACTTGCATGTTTATCCTTCTACGTCCAGCATTTCAGCTGAGAAATTCAGGCACAGTGAACGGATGGAGTATGAAAAATTAAGGAAGAATTGATATGTTCAGGTAAAATGGAGGCTGGAGTAGGGCTGTGGCCTTTCCTATGGATCAGAATATACAAAAGTTGACTACTTAATGTCAAGAAAATAGAACATGGATTGAAATAATCCCATTATACAATATATAACATGCACTAAATTTTTACTGAGAGAACAAACTCATACATCTTTGAAGACCTTTCTCTCTTAATTATTTTTACTCCCTGTTAGCCTAAACATTCATTTGTTCATTCATTCAAGAAATATTTTCTGAGTGTCTAATGTGTGCTAGCCACTGCTCCAAATGCTGAAAATGCAGGTATAAATGGAACTTGCATTCTGGAGGAGAATATAAACAATAAACACACATGAGATAATGGTGATATAATGACAAAAAATGAAAATCATGCTGAGTACTGGGAATAACAAAAATGATTGGGGTTAAGGTGGGAAAATTATTTGAAATAGATCAGGAAAGGCCTGAGGATGTGATTTTTTTTTTTTTTAAGCAAAGTGATCAATAATAAAGTTAAAGCTTATGCTCAGCCATGTCTGACTCTTTGCAACCCCACGGACTATAGCCTGCCAGGCTCATCTGTCTGTGGAATTCTCCAGGCAAGAATCCTGGAGTAGTAGCCTTTCCCTTCTCCAGGGGATCTTCCCAACCCAGGGATCGAACTCAGGTCTCCCACGTTGCAGGCAGATTCTTTACCATCTGAGCCACCAGGGAAGCCCTTTTTTAAGCAAAGATTGTTCTAAAGCAGGGTTTCCCAAGTGGCACTAGTGATAAAGAATCCACTTGCCAATGCATAAGACATTGAGATGAGGGTTCAATCCCTGGATTAGGAAGATCCCCTGGAGGAGGAAATGGCAATCCACTCCAGGATTCTTGGCTGGAGAATCTCATGGGCAGAGGAGCCTGGTAGACTGCAGTTCATAGGGTCACAAAGAGTCGGACACAACTAGAGTGACTGAGCATGCACATGTTCTAAATCTACCTTCAAGAACTGATTACTGATAATGATATTCTGTATTCTGCTTCATTTTAAAAAACATGTTGACTTGGATTATAATTTTAAAGTACTTCTTTAAAACTGAAGTCAATCAAGAATTTCACAGGAGAATCAACTTTTTATAGAATCATTTAAGATGAATTATCTACACAGAGCCAGGGAAAAAGTTTTCTAGTATAGAAGAGATTATTTAAAACTGATGGACAAAGTACTGGGTTGGCTAAAAAGTTCATTTGGGTTTTTCTGTAAGACTTTGCGGGAAGACTCAAACTTTTTGGCCAATCAAGTATTAGTATTTAGGTCAGAGATAAAAGATTTGAAAAAATGTTCACATATGTAATCACTCCAGATGAAAAACAAAATCTTCCAGAAACATTCCCAAAGCTTCTTAAATCATCCCCTCTCTTATCTTTCCAACTCTTGTCCTTACGTGTCTGCTTTCTTTTTCTATGTGTCTTATTTTACATGCTCTGTCTCCCTCCTGTTCACTCCCCTTTCATTTCCTGCCTTCAGACATCTCCCCTTCAATGCCCCTAATTGAATAATTTCTGTTGTTGAATATATTTACTTAATATAATTTTATGTTCCATAGACATCTTCTAGAGACATATTCTCTCAGTTTACCCTTGCCTGAAAACATATTATGCCTTTATTTTTGAAGAGTATTTTTGTTGAGTACAAAATTATAGGTTGGCAGTTTGTTTGTTTCACTTCTCTAAAGATATCACTCCACTATTTCCTTGCTTTCATTGTTTTTGGTTAAAAAGTCAGCTTATTTTCATTCCTTCGAAAATAATATGCATTTTTAATCCTCTGGCTACTTTTAAGATTTCTCTTAATATTTTCCCCATCTCTGCATACACAGATGACGTCCACTCCAGTATAGGAAAGTCTCAAGGGAAAACAAACAATTTTAACCAGTTTTCCAATGATATACCTATGAATGGTTTTCTTGTATTTATTCTGCTTATGGTTCATACATCTTCTGAATCTGTGGCTTGATGTGTTCATCAGCTTTGAAAACTTTTCTATTATCTCTTCAAATATTGAGTACAAAACTATAGCTTGAAGCTGAAACTCCAATACTTTGGCCACCTGATGCGAAGAGCTGACTCGTGTGAAAAGACCCCAATGCTGGGAGGGACTGAGGGTTGGAGGAGAGGGGACGGCAGGGGGTGCCCTGTCATCCTCCCTCTGCCCGCCTCCCTCTCCCTTCCTCTTCCAGAATGATCGTCAGTAGTACTGGGTTCAAAATAACATTCAAACTCACAGGACACAAGAGGTAGTCATCTTATCACCAATTTCACTTAGCTGTTTGGAAGGACTTAGCACTGGAAATATAGCATGTCAGTATGACAAAAATCAAACACATCTTTATCCGGAGTCCTTAAAATATCCAGTTGCTGCTTCCCAGACCCTTAATCAATCACACAGAGAGACTCAGAGCATTCGTAAATTTCAAACAGTAACCACATGAAATAACAGCCCATACATGCAGCTTCTAACCCCTGCACAAAGGATGCACTGAGTTAGAAGAGATGTCATAAAGGGGAGCTGGAGATCTATTTCCCTACAAATTTTATGCTAGTGAAACAATGAAGCAGTAATGTATATCCTTAGAGATATACATGTGTTTCCTTAGTCCTCAAAGTCCAGATGTAACTTACCAATCACAGATAATTTTCACCATAAATACTGCTGGTTGGTAACAGAACTGAAATAGCACATTTATCTTGGTATATGTCCAAGAGAAACTGTATCAAAAGAAGGTAAAGTAAACCTAAGGTCATCTTTCCACAGGAAATTTGGATGCCTTTTATTTCTTTGTCTTGCTCTGGCTAATTGCTCTGGCTAGAATTCCAGTACTGATTCAGTCTTGGTCAGTCAGTCAGTCAGTCAGTCAGTTCAGTCGCTCACCCGTGTCAGACCCTTTGCGACCCCATGGACTGCAGCACACCAGACCTCCCTGTCCATCACCAACTCTCGGAGGTTACTCAAACTCATGTCCATTGAGTCAGTGATGCCATCCAAGCATCTCATCCACTGTCATCCCCTTCTCCTCCTGCCTTCAATATTTCCCAGCATCAGGGTCTTTTCAAATGAGTCAGCTCTATGCATCAGGTGGCCGAAGTATTGAAGTTTCAGCTTCAACATCAGTCCTTCCAATGAATATTCAGGATTTATTGCCTTTAGGATGGACTGGTTGGAGCTCCTTGCAGACCAAGGGACTCTCAAGAGTCTTCTCCAACACCACAGTTCAAAAGCATCAATTCTTCAGCACTCAGCTTTCTTTATAGTCCAACTCTCACATTCATACATAACTACTGGAAAAACCATAGCCTTGACTAGACGGACCTTTCCCATGAACAGTATGAAAAGACAAAGATATGACACTGAAAGATGAACTCTCGAGGTCAGTAGGTGCCCAATATGCTACTGGAGATCAGTTGAGAAATAACTCCAGAAAGAATGAAGAGACGGAGCCAAAGCAAAAACCACAACCAGTTTTGGATATGACTGCTGATGGAAGCAAGGTCCAATGCTGTACAGAGCAATATTGCATAGGAACCTGGACTGTTAGGTCCATGAATCAAGGCAAATTGGAAGTGGTCAAACAGAAGATGGCAAGAGTGAACGTCAACATTTTAGGAATCAGCAAACTAAAATGGATTGAAATAGGTGAATTTAACTCAGATGGCCATTATATCTACTACTGTGGGCAGGAATCCCTTAGAAGAAATGGAGTAGCCATCATAGTTAACAAAAGAAGAGTCTGAAATGCAGTACTTGGATGCAGTCTCAAAAATGACAGAATGATCTCTGTTCATTTCCAAGGCAAATCATTCAATATCATGGTAATCCAAGTCTATGCCTCTACCATTAATGCTGAAGAAGCTGAAATTGAACAGTTCTATGTAGACCTACAAGACCTCTTAGAACACCCAAAAAACAAACACAAAAATGATGTCTTTTTCAGTCTTGGTACATTCTGTGTTTCCAGAAATGCATCAATTCCTTCTAGGTTATACAATCTGTTGGCATGTTATTCATAATAGTCTCTTATAAGTCTATATTTCTGTAGTCAGTTGCAATGTCTCCTCTTTCCTTTCTAATTTTACTTACTTGAGTCTTTCTTTTCCTTAGTTCAGCTAAAGGTGTGTCATTTTTTTTTTTTTTTTTTCAAAGAACAACCTCTTAGTTCCATTGATCCTTTCTGTTGTCTTTCTGGTCACTATTTCATTGATTTGCATTCTGATTTTTATTATTTCCTTCCTTCTACTAACTTTGGGCTTAATTTGCTCTTCTGTTTTGAATTCCTTGAGGTATTAAGTTAGGTTGCTTATTTGACATCTAATTTCCTAATACACGTTACTATTGTTGTTCAGTTGTGTCTGACTGTGACTCCATGAACTGCAGCACACCAGGTTTCCCTTTACTACCTCTCAGCACTTGCTCAAACTCATGCTCATTGAGTCAGTGATGTCATCCAACCATCTCATCCTCTGTCACCCCCATCTCCTCCTCCCCTCAATCTTTCCCAGCATCAGGATCTTTTCCAGTAAGTTGGCTGTTTGCATCAGGTGGCCAAAGTATTGGAGCTTCAGTTTCAGCATCAGTCCTTCCAACAAATATTCAGGACTGATTTCCTTTAGGATTGACTGGTTTCATCTCCTTGCAGTCCAAGGGACTCTCGAGAGTTTTCTCCAGCACCACAGTTCAAGTCAGTTCTTTGGTGCTCAGCCTTCTTTATGGTCCAACTCTCACTTCCACACATGACTACTGGAAAAACCATAGCATTGACTAGATGGACCTTTGTTGGCAAAGTTATGTCTCTGCTTTTTAATACAGTGGCTAGGTTTGTCATAGCTCTTCTTCCAAGGAACAAGTGTCTTTTAATTTAATGGCTGGAGTCACTGTCTGCAGTGATTTTGGAACCCAAGAAAATAAAGTCTCTCACTGTTTCCATTGTTTCCCCATCTATTTGCCATGAAGTGATGGGACCAGATGCTATGATCATAGTTTTTGAATGTTGAGTTTTAAGCCAGCTTTTTCACTCTCCTCTTTAACCTTCATCAAGAGGCTCTTTAGCTCCTCTTCACTTTCTACCACTAGGGTGGCGTATTTCCTGCATATCTGAGTTTATGTGTACATATTACTATAACCTTTCCTCTCTGATATACTTTTGTTGCCTCCCAGAATATCTAATATACTATATTTCCACTTTCATTTGTCTCAAGATAATTTATTTCCATTTTGATTTCTTTTTTGACTCAATGGTTTCTTATAAGTGTGTTTAGTTTTCACATGGTTTAGGATCTTCTTACTATCTTCTTGTTGTGGATTTCTAGTTTCATACCACTGTGATCAGAAAAGATGGTATGATTTCAATCTTAAATCTGCTAAGACTTGTTTTGTAGCCTATCCTATGATCTATCCTGGAGAATGTTCCATGTGTACTTGAGAATAATGTGTATTCTGTTGAACAGAATGTTACATATGTCCATTTGTTTTCAAGTGTGATTCAATTCCAATGTTTCCTTGTTGAATTTGTTTGTATGTTCTATCCACTCCTGATAGTGGAATGCTGAAATATCCTACAATTAGTGTGCTGCTGTTTATTTCTCCTTTAAGATCTGTTATTATTTGCTTAATGCATTTTGGCACATATATATGCCTGTGTTGGGAGCATATATACTTATGATTGTAAGGAAATGGCAACCCACTCCAGTATTCTCGCCTAGAAAATGCCATGGACAGAGGAGCCTAGCAGCATACAGTTCATGGGATCACAAAGAGTCAGACATGACTGAGTAACTGAGCACATAACCTCTTGATATACTGATACCTTTATCATAATACAATGACCTTTTTGTCTCATTATACTTTTTTGACTTGAAGTCTACTTTGTCTGATATAAGTGTGGTTATGCCTACCTTCTTTTGGTTTCCAATTACTTGAAATATCATCATCCATCCTTTCCTTTGAGCCATTCTGTGTCTTCAAAGCTAAAAAGTGTTCTGTAGATCACATATAATTGGGTCTTGCCTTTTTTTTAATCCATCCAGCCACTGTGTGCCTTTGGATTGGTGAATTCAATCCATTTACATTTAGATTGACTATTTGACATGTAAGAACATACTACTGCCATATTGTCCTTTATCTTTTATTATTTCACTGCTCCACTATTTCTTCTTCTGTTTCTGTCTACCTTTGTAAGTTGGTGGTTTTCATAGTGATTTTCTCAGTCTCCCATTTTTTAAAAAAATATTTCATTCTCCACTAAGTTTTTTTATGGTTACCATGAAATTTATATAAAACTTTTCATAGATGAAAGTTATTTTTCTGCTGATAGCAACTTATCTTCATTTGTCTATAAAAGTTCCATTCTTTAGCTCTTTCCTTTTTACATTTTTGACATCACCAATTACCTTTCTTATGATTTGATTACAAGTTGTGGTAGCTATACTTCATTTCCTTTACCTTCTGTGCTATAATTAGGACTTAAATATATTATTACAAAAGGTTACTTTTCTATCATCATAATCAGAGTTGTGTACTTTCATCTTTTGTGCACTTTCAACTTGAAGAGCTCTTTTCAACATTTCCTGTAAAGCAGGTCTAGTGGTGATTAACTCAGTTTTTGTCTGGGAAAGCCTATATTTCTCCTTCATATATGAAGAGTAATTTTGCCAGATTGAGTATTCTTGGTTGGCAGGTTTTATCTTTCAACATTTTGAATATGTCATTCCACTATCGCCTAGCCTACAGAGTTTCTCCTGATAAATCTGCTGATAGCCTAATGAGGGTAACTCTGTAGGTTACTATTTTTCCTTGCAGTCTTTAAAGTTATCATTGACTTTTGTCAGTTTTAATACGTCTTGGAGAATGCCCTTTCATGTTTACATAAGTAAAGGTGGATGTATATATCCAGTATCTTCTCCAGGTTTGGAAAGTTCTCAGCTATTATTTAACACACTCTCTGTTCCCTTTTCCCTCTCTTCTTCCTTTGGCTCACTAGATGAAGTCAGAGAGTTTTTACAGTTTCTTCACTTTTTAAAAATCTTATTTCTCTTTCTCTTTCTGCCATCTGAATCATCTCTATATCCCTGCCCCTGAGCTTGCTAATTCTCCCATGTGACTTGCTCTATTTCCATTGCATTCTAATTCTTAATCTCATTTATTGAGTCCTTTAGCTCCATAATTTGTTTGGTTTCTTTTTAGAATTTCAGTCACTTGGGTAAAGTACTCCTCCCATTTATTAATTTTATTCCTGAGATCATTGTATTGCCTAAGTTTTCCTGCAGCTCACTGAATTTCCTCTTAATAGCTATTTTCAACTCTTTATCAGTTAGATCACAGTATTCCAGATCTTTGGGTTTGGTTGTGGGAAAACTGTCACTTTCTTCTTGTGATAACATGATTACAATGATATTTTCCCATGGTGCTTGATGAAATGAGACTTTGCTCTCACATTTGAAGTAGCAAAGATTTTTCTTTATTTAGGAAAGGCTTTGTTTACTCCTAACAATTCAGTAGGTTGGTAATTAGAAGTCTTCCTTTTGTTTTCCAGAAGGTGGTGCTATAACACAGGTTATTATTATTTTTAATTTTTTTCATTTCTCTTACCAGTACAAGGTTGGGAGTTGGGAATGTGTATCAACAACAAAAGTAAGTTGGCAGAGAAAATAAAAGAGGAGAGGGTAGCTGGTGGCACATTGGAGGAGATGTATGTTAATCTTTGGGCTTTGGGTGTGCCCACAACCTAGTAGAGGGATCCCCAAGTTTGGGGTGAGGGTCCCACCAGCCCATGGGTAGTCCTATGGCCAGAACCATGGGACCAATGGACAGGAGATGTTTTCTTTCCTTTCTCTTTGCCCTTTTCTCTTTCCTTTTCCTCTCTCCACAGAGAGAGCAGCAGGTCCCTCTAGCTGCAGCATGCGCAGCTGGGCAGACCCCTACTCACCACCATCACCCTCCACCTCCTTTGCCAAAAAAAGGTCTGTGCTGGCCCACTGCAGACCTACTGGCAACATTCCCTCACTCCACAGCCTTTTCTGCATTCCAATCCACCCACTCTCAGGTACAAAGATGGATGGATCTCGAGTGTCCTGGAATGCTATGCAGAAGAGCTTTATTAAAAAAAAAATTTTTTTTGGTTATGCATGTCCAATTAGATGTACATTGAAGGGGAGAGGAAAAAAGAAATAACTCATACTGACATCACTTCAATCATAATTATTTTAAAGTCCACGTCTGATAGCTTAAATATCTGAATTCCTATGAGGTTTTTTCTATTGTCTTGCCCTTGTTTCCTAGCATGTTGAACACTGTGTGAAAAACTATAGAGGGCCCACTTTATTTTATTCTCCTTCAGAGAATAAAGACAGGAGGCAGATCATCTTAATATGTTTAGTATTAAGCTGATTCTAAGGATTTAGGTCTTCAGGGGCTTGCAAACAAAAACCCAAGTGCTTACCTGTGACTCTCCTCCTTGATAAGTTGTGAACTCCAACTGCTGTCTCCCCAGGATTCAAACTATGCCTAGCTTTTCTGCCTTTTATCCACTGTTCTCTGTTTGGCTTCTTACATTTACCATCTTTACAAATTAGCAAATGACTCAAAAAGAAAGGCCAAACAAAATGTCAAACTCACTCCAATGCATTTTTCTTCTCACAGGGATATCAACCACTCAAGTCCTGGCTGCCTTCAGATTTTTAATTTTCTCCAGATTTTCAATTCCACTTTAACTAGAAAGTTGATTTGATGCAAGTAAGAAATCATAGCCAGATAGGGAAGACAATCTCGAGTCTTTAAAATTAAAATATACAAATATGTGTGTGTGTGCACACGCACACGTTTATCAATTCAGTTCAGTTGCTCAGTCATGTCCAACTCTTCAGGACCCCATGACCTGCAGCTCGGCAGACTTCCCTATCACCAACTCCCGGAGCTTGCTCAAACTCATGTCTGTCGAGTCGGTGATGCCATCCAACCATCTCATCCTGTCGTCCCCTTCTTCTTTTGCCGTCGATCTTTTCAGCATCAGGTTCTTTTCCAGATTAAATCTAGATAAATTCCAGGTAAAATCTAGGAATATATTCTTTACCATACCTCACATGGCATACTTTCTGAACTCCTCTAGTTATAATGATCATTCTCTGAATGAAATATATATGGCTAAGATTTTTTTTCCAAATTGTGGAACCAAGAACTAAAGTCAACATTCAACATTTAGCTTAATACAAAGTACAGAACTATACTATTACTACTTCTACAACTATCTACTAATATGGTTCATTAATATCAATCTATATGTCTATTTTCTACCAAAAAACAATCTTTACACTTAAGTACTCATAATATATACTTTCAAAACTCATGGTCAGATAAAACTTCAATATGTTAGAACTGCTATCAACTGTTCTACTCTCTTATATACCTGCTTTTCATTTTTGTTTTTACCCTAGATTTGACACTTATCCCTATCAAATTCTACCTAGCAACTCAAAGAGTCAATGAAATTTTAAATTCTCATTCTGTGACTTGTCTATCAATTATCTCATCTAGCTTTGTTCTATCCCAAATAGGAAATCTTACTATACATATTAAATAGAGTAAAGGACCAAGATTTCCCTTAGAATGACATGTAAGTTCTTTGGGAATAGTTGTTCAGCAGCAATAAGCCCTCCAAAGCACATTTCTTTATCTTAACCAAAAAGTTACCATAGGACACAAAGCTAAATTTCCTACTAAAAGCAAATTTATAGTATATAGTATAACCATTATACTACTTAACTGTGAATTAGTAGAGCACTGAGAAGGCCTGGTATAAATTTGAGTAAAAGGTAGATTCATTACATCATATTTGACATAGAATTCAAACATGAGAGATGAATCATTTAAGTAAATTCTGTTTTGAACATTTCCCTCTTCCTTCTTTCCAGAAACTCCCAATTTGTAGTATCATTGCCACATTTTTGACAATGACATAAACAGTTTGCTTAAAATCTTGTATGACTAAACATGTAGGTGCTTAAGATATAATTGGTTCTATTATCTCATTTATATGGAGCTACTCTATGTCCGAGGTCAGGGGCGGCGGCTGAAAGGAGCTACCCCACGCCTGAGGTCAGGGGCGCAGCGGAGAGGAGCAACCCCACGTCCAAGGAGCAGCGGCTGCACAGGCGCAGGAGGGCCGAGAGGAGCTACTCCACGTTCAAGGTCAGGAGGGGCGGCCCTGAGGAGATACCCCTCATCCAAGGTAAGGAGCAGCAGCTGAGCTTTGCTGGAGCAGCCTTGAAGAGATACCCCATGTCCAAGGCAAGAGAAACCCAAGTAAGATGGTAGATGTTGAAAGGGCATCAGAGGGCAGACACACTGAAACCATAATCAAAGAAAACTAGCCAACCTGATCACACGGACCACAGCCTGTCTAACTCAATGAAACTAAGCAATGCCATGTGGGGCCACCCAAGACGGATGGGTCATGGTGGAGAGGTCTGACAGAATGTGGTTCACTGGAGAGGGAATGGCAAACCACTTCAGTATTCTTGCCTTGAGAACACCATGAATAGTATGAAAAGGCAAGATGATAGGATACTGAAAGAGGAACTCCCCAGGTCAGTAGGTGCCCAATATGCTAACTGGAGATCAGTGGAGAAATAACTCCAGAAAGAATGAAGGGATGGAGCCAAAGCAAAAACAGCACCCACTTGTGGATGTGACTGGTGATAGAAGCAAGGTCCCATGCTGTAAAGAGCAAGATTGCATAGGGACCTGGAATGTCAGGTCCATGAATCAAGGCAAATTGGAAGTGGTCAAACAGGCAATGGCAAGAGTGAACGTCAACATTTTAGGAATCAGTGAACTAAAATGGACTGGAATGGGTGAATTTAACTCAGATGACCATTATATCTACTACTGCAGGCAGGAATCCCTCAGAAGAAATGGAGTAGCCATCATGATCAACAAAAGAGTCTGAAATGCAGTACTTAGATGCAATCTCAAAAACAACAGAATGATCTCTGTTCGTTTCCAAGGCAAACCATTCAATATCACAGTAATCCAAGTCTATGCCCCTCAACCAGTAACACTGAAGAAGCTGAAGTTGAACAGTTCTATGAAGACCTACAAGACCTTTTAGAACTAACACCGGAAAAAAATGTCCTTTTCATTATAGGGGACTGGAATGCAAAAAGTAGAAAGTCAAGAAACACCTGGAATAACAGGCAAATTTGGCCTTAGAGTACGGAATGAAGCAGGGCAAAGGCTAATAGAGTTTTGCCAAGAGAATGCATTGGTCATAGCAAACACCCTCTTTCAACAACACAAGAGAAGACGCTACACATGGTCATCACCAGATGGTCAACACAAAAATCACACTGATTATATTCTTTGCAGCCACAGATGGAGAAGCTCTATACAGTCAGCAAAAAGACCGGGAGCTGACTGTGGCTCAGATCATGAACTCCTTATTGCCAAATTCAGACTTAAATTGAAGAAAGTAGGGAAATCCATTATACCATTCAGATATGACCTAAATAAAATCCCTTATGATTATACAGTGGAAGTGAGAAATAGATTTAAGGGCCTAGATCTGATAGACAAAGTGCCTGATGAACTATGGATGGAGGTTCATGACATTGTATAGGAGATAGGGATCAAGACCATGCCCATGGAAAAGAAATGCAAAAATGCAAAATGGCTGTCTGGGGAGGCCTTACAAATAGCTGTGAAGAGAAGAGAAGTGAAATGCAAAGGAGAAAAGGAAAGATATAAGCATATGAATGCAGAGTTCCAAAGAACAGCAAGGAGACATAAGAAAGCCTTCCTCAGCGATCAATGCAAAGAAATAGAAGAAAATAACAGAATGAGAAAGACTAGAGATCTCTTCAAGAAAATTAGAGATATCAAGGGAACATTTCATGCAAAGATGGGCTCGATAAAGGACAGAAATTGTATGGATCTATAGAAGCAGAATATTTTAAGAAGAGGTGGCAAGAATACACAGAAGAACTGTACAAAAAAGATCTTCATGACCCAGATAATCACAATGGTGTGATCACACACCTAGAGCCAGACATCCTGGAATGTGAAGTCAAATGGGCTTTAGAAAGCATCACTACGAACAAAGCTAGTGGAGGTGATGGAATTCCAGTTGAGCTATTTCAAATCCTGAAAGGTGATGCTGTGAAAGTGCTGCATTCAATATGCCAGCAAATTGGAAAACTCAGCAGTGGCCAAAGGACTGGAGAAGGTCAGTTTTCATTCTAATCTCAAAGAAAGGCAATGCCAAAGAATGCTCAAAGTACCGCATAATTGCATTCATCTCACACGCTAGTAAAGTATGCTTAAAATTCTCCAACCCAGGCTTCAACAATACGTGAACCGTGAACTACCAAATGTTCAAGCTGGTTTTAGAAAAGGCAGAGGAACCAGAGATCAAATTGCCAACATTCGCTGGATCACTGAAAAAGCAAGAGAGTTCCAGAAAAAACATCCATTTCTGCTTTATTGACTATGCCAAGCCTTTGACTGTGTGGATCACCACAAACTGTAGGAAATTCTTCAAGAGTTGGGAATACCAGACCACCTGACCTGCCTCTTGAGAAACCTATATGCAGGTCAGGAAGCAACAGTTAGAACTGGACATGGAACAACAGACTGGTTCCAAATAGGAAAAGGAGTACGTCAAGGCTGTATATTGTCACCCTGCTTATTTAACTTATATGCAGAGTACATCATGAGAAGTGCTGGGCTGGAAGAAGCACAAGCTGGAATCAAGTTTGCCAGGAGAAATATCAGTAACCTCAGATATATAGATGACACTACCCTTGTGGCAGGAAGTGAAGAGGAACTAAAAAGCCTCTTGATGAAAGTGAAAGTGGAGAGTGAAAAAGCTGGCTTGAAGCTCAGTATTCAGAAAACGAAGATCATGACATCTGGTCCCATCACTTCATGGGAAACAGATGGGGAAACAATGGAAACAGTGGCAGACTTTATTTTTGGGGGCTCCAAAATCACTGCAGATGGTGACTTCAGCCATGAAATTAAAAGACGCTTACTCCTTGGAAGGAAAGTTATGACCAACCTAGATAACATATTCAAAAGCAGAGACATTACTTTGCCAACAAAGGTTCATCTAGTCAAGGCTATGGTTTTTCCAGTGGTCATGTATGGATGTAAGAGTTGGACTGTGAAGAAAGCTTAGCGCCGAAGAATTGATGCTTTTGAACTGTGGTGTTGGAGAAGACTCTTGAGAGTCCCTTGGACTGCAAGGAGGTCCAACCCATCCATCCTAAAGGAGATCAGTCCCGGGTGTTCATTGGAAGGACTGATGTTGAAGCTGAAACTCCAATACTTTGGCCACCTCATGTGAAGAGTTGACTCACTGGAAAAGACCCTGATGCTGGGAGGGATTGGGGGCAGGAGGAGAAGGGGATGGCAGAGGATGAGATGGCTGGATGGCATCACCGACTCGATGGATGTGAGTTTGAGTAGACTCCAGGAGTTGGTGATGGACAGGGAGGCCTGGCATGCTGAAATTCATGGGGTCGCAAGGAGTTGGACATGACTGAGCAACTGAACTGACTGACTGATTATCTCATAACTAAGTCTGGCAAAACTCAAGTCAATTATGGAATACATATGGTACCAAGTTATGCCCCAACACATTAAAAACAAAAATTAAATAATATTTATGGTATTTATCAAGTAAAGTAAGAATTTAGAAAAACACTTATGGCATACTTAAAACTTTAATTCCATTATTTTCAATTATGATAGCTATATAACCATCTTATAATTAGTTTATAATTAAGAAATTGAGAGATTAAATGAGAATATATTGCTCACTATGTTTTTAATAGTGCATAAAATGTAAATACAAAATAATATGAAGAATAAAGAGTCCAAAAAAAAGTAGTTCAATAAATTAATACACTAACATTCAGGATAAGAGATGTTAGAGCAAGATTTGATGATTCTATAAAAGGCATTTAAAAAAACTAAGGGCAAATTTAAAAAAGGATTATTAACACTTAAAAATAAAAGCACTACCAAAAGAAATACAGTAAAATTTATCAAAGGCAAACACTGTCAACCATCAGACACCACTTAAGCAAGAATACTGTTCCCTTGAAGGGGTGCAGGTTTCTATTATTAGCGGAGATAAGAGCTGCCTCAAATTCTTTCCTTAATAACACTATACTAAAAATAAAATGGTTGCCACATTTCAAAATAAACACATTGCTTTGCATATGCATTTCAATGGTCTAAATAATAGATAAAAATCGATTTAACCTGATTCAAAGTGTTTTCTCTTACATTTGCAACTAATAAACACACTAGGGAGACTGGCTCTCACTTTCATAGCACATTCAATATTTTAGGGGTCTTCTGCCACCCACTTTCTCATCTGAGATTAGATCTTCTCTTAGATCCAATTAAATTATCTACCTGGCTTCAAAATATTAACTACTTGCTCTATAAAGTACTTTCCCTATCATTAAGGAAACCACAAGAATCTCAGAAGAGTAAATGCGACAATATAATCACTACAAAGCAGTACAAACGTTTTAAGGAAAGCTAACATGAACTACAAGGTAAGTGACTATTTTTGCACATTGGAAAAAAAAAAAAAAAAAAAAACTAGATAAAGCAGTGCTGTGTCAGCACGGGAAAGGGAGAAAGTCCACAGAATTGAAGTAAGTTCCTCAGTATATGATCAACTACAAAAATCCTTTCTAATTCACATAGATATATGTGGAGAAAGATTGTAGAAAGGCATTTTTAGCTCAGAGTCTGCATTTTCTGAAGTTTGAAGAAAATTAACTGTGTGTATTATTTTGGTTCTGCTCCAAGTAGAACCTTGACAACAAACCACATATAAAAACTGCCAGCTGCTGCTTACATCCTCCTCCCTTTCCCAGCTTTGCCTCCTTTATCCAAGAGTTCTATGATCACTACCATGAGACCTGGAATAGATATCTGTTACATGTTTGCATATATTCATTGCATACATATACATGGTATACAGAAGAGCGGATAAGTGAGCAGTGTCTGGAGAATTAGATTAATAAACATACACAAATTAAATATGAAAAAAGACCAGAGAAAAATAAAATAGAACACAGTAAACTCTTTCTTCTCAACATCAATTAAATCCTGGTCTCAGAACCAGATCACAGATTATTCTGAGTTCAGCTAATTACAGGTTTACAAATATATAAAATAGGGCCCAAGTATACAAATACATAAAAGTTAAGTACTTGTATATTTTCACCTACATTTTCTCCTGTATTACTCTCAAAAGTATAAAAGAACATATAAGTCTTATTCCCTTTTTCAGAGATCAAGTGACTTTGGCTTGCAACAGCAAACTCCCACACAGGAGGCCTTCTAAATCCAGTATTCTCTATACTGTATACCATCCTGCCTTTGTGGACTTCCTCTGAATCTATCCATCTATAACACTGTTTCCTATAGAAAAGTGTCTTTCAAGAATCAATCCATTACACAAAATGAACAAAATCCATTCAGCATTAAGGACAAAACACTGAAATCACAAAAATAAGGTAAATCAGGGGGAAAAACCCCTAAATAGCACACTATTTACTTGATTATTTAAGAAAGATGATGAATTCATTTTCATTTCATTAACGGTCTAGTATTTCAGAAAATATATAGCTTCATTAGTTGGAAGTATTGCTTAACAGCTGTTTAGAATTACATATTTTCAGAAGTAAAATCAGTTCAGCTAGCAATTTATATGAACATCAAAAGTTATTTTCATTCTTATTAATTTTCCATATTTGTGAAAAAACAAATTTCATGACTTAACCCAAAAAGATACTGGATTTTTAATATAAACACTAAAAACTAAACATCATATAGCACAAATGAGTTAATCATTAGGAACTTTCCAATGCAGGCATCCAAAAAAGTTGGGGCAAATTATTAAAGTTAAGTCTCAATGTTGCAATCAGAATCACAATCAGTAAACATTTATTATTAATAACACCTCACACAGGGTACAGGATTCACTCAAATTGGCCATGTATCTAGTCATCTCCACAACAGCCATCTCTCTGTAAAGTAACTCATTTTCTCTTAAGCCATTTTATGTGCCTCAATTCATTTAATCCTTTAAAAAAAACCTAGAATGGAGGTAGCCAAGTATTGTTATTGTCATTTTACAAAAGAGGAAACAAGCTCAAGGAAGTTTAATGGTTTCCCAAATTCATATAACTGGCAGTAGCATGAAATGAAAATCCTCAGCTAATGCCTTCCAAAACCAATGTTCCTTCATCCTAGGACATCGTTATTTTTTACAAATTCTCTTTAGTCTGGTTACTAAAGGCCACTGGCAATCTTTAGTCAAAGTTATTTTCATAATGGGGATGGGGCAACCCTGAAATACCTGGTATTTTAAAGAAATTTAAATAGTTAAATTAGTTAATAGTGTCAGAATTCAGTAACTTTATCATATTAAAAAAATGGAATAGATTGAGACACAAGAGTAAAATTTATATGAAAATATAATTTTTAATCATCCATATGTAATTTATCCATCTGCCAATGCAAGAGACTTATGAGACAGGGGTTCGATCCCTGGATGAGGAAGATCCCCTGCAGGAGGGAACGGCAACCCACTCCAGTATTCTTGCCTGGAGAATCCCCATGGACAGAGGAGCGTAGCAGGCAAGAGTCGCAAAGGGTCGCATAGGGTCGCAAAGAGTGGGACAGACTTGCATCAGAGAACCCTAAATTTGCCACTTCTGCAACTTACTAGCACTGTGACCTTAGGCAAGTTAAGGTATCTAATTCTCAATATCTACATTTGCAAAATGGAGATAATACCAAATCCAGGATTACTTTGGGGAATAAATAAAACCAAGTGCATATATAATAAATATAGTATCAACTTAATCACGCTGTAGCTTTTATCACTAAATTGTTACAAACATGTTTCCCTTTTCTTTTGTTTTACATTATTTCAGCTATGGTCTTCAGTAATTCAAACTTCTACTAAGCCAGAAGGAACAATTAAACTTATCCATTTTTTGAAATCAAATCTTCAAAAATTCGGTTGCAAATAAATTTCACATTCCAGTGTTGTTGCTAAGGAGAAGAAAAAAACAAAGCCCAAAGAGGTTTCAAGTATTCTTTAGGGCCTTGACACTACAGTTCAGTTGCTCAGTCATGTCCAGCTCTTTGCAACCCCATGAACTGCAGCATTCCAGGCTTCCCTGTCCATCACCAACTCCTGGAGCTTGTTCATACTCATGTCCATTGAGTCTGTGATGCCATTCAACCATCTCTTCCTCTGTTGTCCCCTTCTTTTCCTGCCTTCAGGCTTTCCCAGCATCAAAGTCTTTTCCAATGTCAATTCTTCACATCAGGTGGCCAAAGTAATGGAGCTTCAGTTTCAGCATCACTCCTTCCAATGAATATTCAGGATTGATTTTCTTTAGGATGGACTGGTTTGATCTCTTTGTAGTTCAAGGGACTTGTCACTACATGAGGGTCAAAAACAAGGCCAGTGTGGGTCAGAAATACCCCAGGTATAACTCTGAGGTCCACCAACTGACCAGGTAGTTGTCTGAGATCTAATTTATCACTTAGGACTTGGTATTTACATTTCTAGGGCTTCCCAGGTGGCACAGTAGTAAAGAATCTGCCTGCCAATGCAGGAGGCACAGGAGACAGGAGTCCAGTCCCTGGGTTGGGAAGATCCCCTGGAACAGGAAATGGCAACCCAGTCTAGTATTCTTGCCTGAAAATTTCCATGGACAGAAGAGTCTGGCAGGCTACAGTCCATGGAGTTGTGAAGAGCCAGATACAATTGAACAACTGAACACAAGCTCTACATTTGCTTATCTTTCCTGTTATCTTACACAGAAGTGAAGATTTAACAAAATATTTACTTAATTTCTTGAAAGCCAATTCTGTGAGCTATTCACATAAGTATTTGAAAAACAACAAAAAATAAAGCTTTGATGAGACCTTGCTGACTAGAAAAGGCTACTTTGACTGAAAGCCTCCTATAAGATGGTTGGATGGCATCATCAACTTGATGGACATGAGTTTGAGCAAGCTCTGGGAGTTGGTGATAGATGGGAAGCCTGGTGTGCTGCAGTGCATGGGGTTGCAAAGAGGCAGACACGAGTGAGCAACTGAACTGAACTGACCCTATTGTGTATAATTCTAATGAAGAATAATGATTTCATAAATCAAATCTGTCAGTTCTCACCCTGAAAATACAAGCTTCTTTTAAAAATATAATTACCATTATATTTAAAACACTTTTTTTCTTCAACTGGTCTTTGTAAAACACATGTACAAACCTGTTCTTCTAGAATTTCTATGACCTTCATTATTTAGGTATGAACTGAGCAAGTCTAATTACAAGACCTTTTAAACAGCAGTTATACCTTACCTGGGAAAGAGTAAGAATCAAAACAATACATAGAAAAAAATTTAAGTAGATAAAATGCACTTCTTCAAACTCTGACAGCCAACATAATCTGTTTCCATAAGTACTCCCCTAGTACTCTCACACTAGAACAATGGAGAAAAATTAACTCAATATTTTAAATAAGGTTTCAATTATTTATCAACAATTAGAAGGATTTCCATATGTTTTTAAAAGTAGCTTTAAACAAGTGCTATTAAATGAAAACTAGTTATTTCCATTTTTATTCATTGTACCTAACTTTGCTCTGTAAATTGATACATCAACAACTGAAGTTAAATTTTCAATATCTATAAATAACATAATAGCTAAAGAGAGAAGGCACATAAAATATTCAGCACTTCTCCATGTTTTTATAGCCATATAAAACTAAACCATCTACTACTGTTTTTTAGTAGAAATTAAATTTATAAAGTCTAAATCAATATCAAATCAAAATGTAAGTATTTTCAATAAACGATCCTGGAACAATTGGATATCCACATTAAAAAAGTTGACCTTAGAATCTCAACTTATACCATACTCAAATGTTAACTCAAAATGGGTCCTAAATGTAACTATAAGAACTAAAACAATAAACATCTATTTTTTAAAAAAATGTGAAGAAATTCTTGAAACCCAAAGCAAAGATTTCTTAAATATAACATCAAAAGCATCATCCATAAAAGGAAATAGTCAATAAGCAGGACCTCACAAAAATTCAAAACACTTATACATGTCAGAAAACTGACGTGAAGAAATATTTGCAATAAGGGACTTGTATCCAGAATTTATATAAAAAAAATTCTTATAAACTCAACCAATCCAACAAATGAACAAAAAGACATTTCACCCAAGATACACAAATGGCGATTCAGTACATGAAAAGATGTTCAGTATCATCACTAGGAAAGCACAAATTGAAACCCCAATGAGTTACCATTTCACACCTACTATAAGAGTTATAAGAAGACAATAAATAAATGTCAGTGAGGATTTGGAGAAATAGGAACCCTCATACATTATTGGTGGGATTGTAAAATGGTACAACCACTTTGAACAGTATGCAGTTTCTCCAACAAATAAAAATAAAATTATGATACAAGCCAACAATTCTACTCTTAGGTATATCTACCCAATATACATGAGAACAGATATCTGCAGCAGAGACTTGCACACAGCGTTTGTGGTGGCATTATCTGTAACAGTCCCAAACTGAAAACAGAGGTCATCAACAGGTGACTGCACAGGCAAAATGTGGCATTTCCATGAGGTGGAATATTATTAAGCAATGAAAAGGAACAATGCTATGTCATGCATGAACATCAAAAGCCTTGTTAAAGAAGTCAGACATGAGAGACTTCATATTCAATGATCTCATTTATAAGAAATGTCCAGAGAAAGCATATTTATTCAGACAGAACACAGATGAACAGTTTCCTAGGGCGAAGGGTTAACTATAAATGGCATGAGGAATTTTATTGTGGTGATGGAAATGTTATAAATCGATCTATAAAATGGTTGCACCATTCAGTAAAGTCACTAAAAATCACTGACTTGTACTACGCATAATACATTTGGGATGGGTGACTTTCATGATATGTTAAATATGCTTGAAAAAAAGTTGTGTTTAAAAATAAGAGTGCTCTTGTTTGTAGTCCCTTAAAGAATTACAATGGACCCTTGAATAACACTGGAGTTATAGGCACTGGACCCCAGGAAGTTGAAAACTTGTATATAACCTTATATTCATCCCTTAGTATTCATGGTTGCACATTTTAGGATTCAACCAACCTGGACTGTATAATACTGTAGTATTTATTTGGAGGAAAAAAACAATCTGTTGTAAAAGTACACCTCTGCAGTTGAAACTCATGTTGTTCAAGGGTCCACTGTAAATGAGTAACTTTAGACTGCTGCAACTTATATAACTTATATTTTTATTTTAACATATTTTTATTAAGCAACTGTACTAATTCTAACTTTGGATGGGAGAGCACTGTCTAACTTTGGAGAGGTGCTCATACAGTGTTAGGGAATCTCCCCAGTTAGTTGCTCACTGGGAAGGAGTCTTCCAGGAAAAGGATTTCTCATAAATCCAAGTACCTTCTGTTGGTTTATATTTTAAGTCAGTGCCTAGAAGCAGTTCAAGGATATATACAAAAAGAGATTTAAGTTGTCCTGTGACAATGGACCAAATGATCTATCTGATGGGTATTTTAGCCAACATTCAGATTACACAAGAATTTTTTAAAAAAACAACAATTTTTAACACAATTTGAAAAGGAACAGTATACATTATATAACCTGGAAAGTGTACATGCCTAGATGGTGAAGACTTGAGTGTATAACATCAAAACACAATAGTCCTTAGTAATGTCACAGCATTAATCCAGTTCCTGAATCTTCATATATTCACTCTAAATATATTCTCTTCACTTACCACTTTATGAGGTCTTGCAAACCTAAGCCAGAACTTCACAGCCCTCACAGGACTTGAAAGAATTTTACAAACCTGAGGTCTTTACATAAATACCACCCTATCTGTAAGGACATGCCTGACAATCTTACTGAAAATTGCTAACTGCACAAAACTCTGATTCATTTTTCTTCACAGCACTAAAAATACTACACACACACACAAATATATATAGTGATTACTGTCTTCCCCTACTAGAATATAAGCACCACAAAAGGAAAGATTTTAATGATTTTGTTCCTAGGGTATCCCCATTACCTAGAACAGTGCCTGTGGAACACTGTAGGCACTCAGTAAGTGTTTACTGAACAAAGGAAAGGGTATCAAATGTGTGCAAGTAAATAAAAGCTCATCCCTGCCATATGAATGGACGACTTCTATCCACTTACAGCCTGGATTCAAGGTTAAAATAGGGTTTTTGGACGAAGTGAAAGAGTAGTACTGATCTCTACACTACCATGTGTAAAACAGCTAGCTAGTGGGAAGCTAAGGTCTGGCACAGGGAACTCAGCTGGGTGTTCTGTGATGACCTAGCAGGGTGGGAGGGAGGCTCAAGAGGAGGGAATTCACTTATACTTACAGCTGATTCACAATGTCATAGAAAAGAAACTAACACGAAATTGTAAAGTAATTTACTATAATTTTAAAAACCTAAAATTTTTTCATTATGATTTTTTAAGGAAACAGAGGCCTCAATAAAATCTTCAACCTGCCTACCCAACATTTTCCCAGCAAAACGAAAAAAAGAAAAAAGCAACAACCAAAAGAAGTATTTTTAATACGTTGGTTCTAGTTCTGGAGAGAGGACAAGTTAATTAAACTCACATGACTCTTAAGAAAAACAGGAAAGTTCAATACTTAACCAGTAACCAGTTTAAAAAAAAAAAAAAAATCAAAGCAGCCTGTTTTTGTACACCCAAAATGGGATCCCATCACCTAGGAACACAGAGCTCAGCAGAGTATGTCTTACAGTTCTGGCCTCAGCCCTACATCCTCCAAGATCCAACTCCAAAGTCCCTTTTTCCTTTCCCTCCATCCTGGAAGCCTTCCTAGAACCATTTTACACACACCAAGCAACCTTCAGACCTCCCAGTTCTAACTAAGCCCTGACCCAACCCAGCTGCATCCCAGCGTTTCCCACGGCCAGCAGAAAGACCCACCCATCTCGCGCCCCGGGATCCCCCGTAGACTACCAGCCCTACTAATCCACAACCAGGGAGCACGAAAGAATCCAGGCTGCAGGACTTCCCAGCCTGGCCAAAATTGGAGGACATTTTAGACCTTTATCCCAGTTCTGCCAATTTCGGTGTGACCTTGAACACGTCCCTCCTAGGAGGTCCCCGTTTTCTCACGTTAAAGGCGAAGATAACACCTGCACCTGCTGTAAGGATTACAGGAGATCACACGTGAAGCACCTAACGGGACACCTGGCACGAAATGGGAACTCCACCATCAGGGCCGTGGGTCATTCCTCAGCCCTATCCCTACAGCCTCCCAGCTGAAAGGCATCTCGCCCAACAACCCCATCTCCGGGTTTCAGAGGTGGGCACTGAGGTCGGCCAGTAGAAGCGTGCTGGACGCCAGTCCCAGGACCTCGCGACGCCCCCGCCGAGCCCCCTCGCCGGGGACCCGCCGTTGCCGCGGGGCGAAGCGGTACCCACTGCCTTCCCTGGGTCCCCAGGTTCCGCGCGGCCCGGGCGCGGCCGCTCCACCTGCCGCCAGGCCCCGCCACCCGCTGCCCGCTCGCGGCCCGGCGCTCCCGGACTCCGGGGCTCGGCCTCCCGCGAGGCGCGGCGTACTCAACTCTTCACTTTGCCGAAGGTGCCGACGCCCAGCGTGTCGCCCAGCACGTAGTGGCCGATCTTCACCCGCCCGTCGTGCTTCTGCTTCTCAGCCATGTTCGGCGCGCGCAGCCTCGCTCCGCGGCCGCGGGATCCTCTGTGCGGCGGCCGCCGCCGCCTACCCACAGTGCAGCGGGCCCGCGGGGGGCGGGGGCCTGGAGACTTGGGGACCAGGCGAGGCGGGGCGGGGCGCCGGGAGGGGGGACGCGAGCAGGTGGGGGGGCGTGGGCGTGTGCGCGCCGAGGCCCCGTGGGCGGGCGTCAGGCCGGCGTGGGCTCAGGACCAGGGCCCTGGGGGCGCAGTGGAGGGAGGGTGGCGCTCGGTGCGGGGGAGGTCGGAGGCCGACAGGTGTGCGCGGAGCCGGGAGGGGGAAGGATGTCGCCTGGCTACCTGGAGGAGGGGCCCTGGGGTGGGAGCCGGGTTAAGGGGCCCTGGAGCAGAACCTGACGGTGGAAATGAGAGGGTGAGACTTGGGCCGAATCTTGCCGAGTGGAAAGACATGGAAGTATTAATAGAACCTGGAGAAGAGAAACAGGCCTGAAGTGTGGGGAGAGAGGGGCGTGAAAAGCAGCGTGTGGGTCCGAGGGAAGTCAGGGCTGGCGGCAGTGGGGAAGGGCCTTGATCGAAGGTCAGTCGGAGGAGAGTCACAAGGAAGCGTTTGGAGTCACGCACTGTTTTCATACAGGTCACCACAGCACAAACAAAAAAAGCCAACTCTGCCGGCTTCACTGATCCTCCTCTACGTACTGTCTAATTCTCAGTTATGGAGGAGAGACCCTCTCCAGAGCTCTCGGTTCTAACTAATTTGCACAAAGTTCTCCAATCAGTCCCAATATTCGCTCAACTGTATTTTAGACATATAAATATATGGGTTTTCTAGGCGGCTCAGTCGTAAAGAATCCGCCTAGGAGACAAGTGTTTGATCCCTGGGTTGAGAAGATCCCAGGGAAAAGGAAATGGCAATCCACTCCGATAGTGTTGCCTGGGAATTCCCATAGACAGAGGAGCCTGGCGGGCTGCAGTCCGTGGGGTCGCAAAAGAGTTAGACACGACTAATCATGTATATATAGCATAGAAATTGTGGCAGAGCTGCACAAGAGGGAAATAGTGAAAGAAATTGAAGAGGGAAACTGAACGTAGTGAGTTTGGGGAGTAAGCTACCTAAGGGACGAGGGCAATATAAGGGCACAAATTAAAGGTAAAGATTGAAGGGGGAGTGAGGAAACTGCAAGAGGAAACTAGAAGCAGGCAGAGCCTTAAAAACTGCCGAGATACAGTAAGTACAGTGATTATCGCTTCCTCCTCCCGCCCTCCCTTCTCCTCTCTTTTCTTCTTTCTTTCCTTCCTTCAGTCTCCTAGTTTCCAGTGTTGCCTGTCTTTCAATGCTTAAAAATCATTTGCCTATTGGGAATAAATGTTTAAGAATTAGTTGAACATCTTTTACCTTTGTGTATGACAGTCGAGTTTCAAGGTCACATTCCTCAAATAGTAAGTCTCATCGCATTATTTATAGGTAAAGAGAGAAATGTATTAAAAAGGATAAGATGTAACACAAGTTCTTTTTCTGAGAAGTGATGAATATGCAAATTGCAAACTTGCATCTATTCTGCACACCAAGCCAATCTGATGAGAGATGATCATGGCTTATAAATTATAGACATCACAGCTGTTGAACAGAGGCTATTTCTGTTCATTCTTGGGATCATCTTTCTTGCTGACAAGAAGTATCATTTAAGAATCACTCTACCTAGCCGGCAATTGGAGGAAAATAGCCAGTTATTTTGATACTGGTATTTGGTTAAGGATCACTCCTTCGGTATTTATTCAAGTAAGAAAAAATATCTGTTCTGCTTTTGAGAAATAAGATGAATGTGTCACTTGTTTTAACATCCCAGTGAAAGATGTTAAAGACTATTAGATTGCTTTCTTGAAGCTTTATGAAGACAGCCTATAAAGAAATTTTAAAGCATTCTGCAGTGTCTTAACTATTGGTGGATAATTAAACTTTAATTATTATATGCCACATAACTATGATCCTTACCTAGCAACTATGAACTACTTTGTAGTTTTATTATTATACCAAACAAGTAGATGATACTTCATAGATTAAAAAGCTCATTTAAATGCAATTATCTCAGTTGTCATAAAAGAAACTTATTATTATCCCCATTTTATGATGATAAAACCTAGATTTTCCCTTTCTGATTTGCCCAATGCAAATCAACTAAGTGGCAGACTCAGAACTCATATCCAGTTCTGACCTGTCCTTTTGTGTTTTTACTATGAAACAGCTACCCATATAAAAAAGAGTATGTGATGCTCTAAAAACATAAAATTTTTACAATTATAGTTTCATTGTCATGTTTTTATTATTTTTAGGGAATGTCAACCGGAGAAGGCAACGGCACCCTACTCCAATACTCTTGCCTGGAAAATCCCATGGATGGAGGAGACTGGTGGGCTGCAGTCCATGGGGTCGCTAAGAGTCGGGCACAACTGAGCAACTTCACTTTCACTTTTCACTTTCATGCATCGGAGAAGGAAATGGCAACCCACTCCAGTGTTCTTGCCTGGAGAATCCCAGGGACAGAGGAGCCTAGTGGGCTGCTGCCTATGGTGTTGCATAGAGTTGGACATGACTGAAGCAACTTAGCAGCAGCAGCAGTAGCAGGGAATGTCAACAATATGTACTTTAATCTTGTATTTTTGTCTGTTTTCATGACTTTCGTTTAAAGGATAGATGGAATGCTAAGTGGGTGATGACAATGGGAAAGGACAATTCTTGGTGGCATCACTCAGTCTTCTGTTGCTGAATAATTTCAATTGTGATTCCATATTTGCCTCTCCTACCCAACAGTACAACATGAGAATTCATCAGATTGAATCTCCTTAAAGAGCCATGCCACTTGGAGGGTCTCACCACCCCCCAAAAAGTCCTAGTAAACACAATAGACCCCATTTTATTGTTTTCCAGTGATGTTTTAGTGTCCACTTGTTTAGTACCAGTCTCTAAGATTACTGTCCCCTGGGAAGCTATTCAGTTCTTAACCAGGTCCAGCTATTACTGCTTTACCTTCTTACTACGGTAACTTTGGAGTTACTTGACTTCAAATCCTCTATACTGGGGACCTGAGTAAGAGAATAATGGAGCACCACCTAAGCAAATACACTTAACTAGATTCCATTGGTATTATCAATAACCACTTTCTTCAATTCTTTGCTTCTCCTTGAGGCTTACCTACTCTGACCACACACCTGTGCTCTCTATTCTGCATTCTCCATTCCCCTAGACCTTCTCTGCTTTTTCCATGGCACTAACCTTCTGACATACTGTTTAATTTACTTGTTTATTACATTTTTGTTTTGTCTATCTCTTGCAACTAGAAGGTAAGCTTCACAGTTTCTTCCCCTCTCTTTTTATTCACTAATGGATATATCCTCAGCACAGATGTACCCTAGTAAGTCACAGGCTCTTTCTTCAGTGGATTAAGCTTGTGTGGCACCTGAAGTTCATACAATGAGGCAGAACTTCCTTAATGAAAAAATATGAAGTTGGAGATGTAAGTAAATATTTGAAATTAAATCTACAAAATTTTTGAAGTTAACAAATAACACAAACTTACCAAATCTAGAAAAATAACATTTTTATAAATTAACTATTCCACCTATCTCTATAATACATGCTTTCTACATATTTTGGCTGTGTATTCTTTGATTGTCTCCTCATATTTTATATTTTTATAGAGAGAATAGAAAGATAATTCTGTCCTTCCTCTAACATGATTGATCAAATTTTTGTTCACATCTTCCTCTTCAGGATTCACATAGCACTTTTTTCATAGAATTAATATAGCATCTATCAATTCTGTTATTATATATGTGAATATTTCATATACCTTTCACATTTCATATACAAACTAATATTTCATATACATGTGAAAATAACATACCCTTTCTGCTGCTCCTGGGACTTGACAGAACCTAGTATATCATTCCCGAAATATTTATTGAATTAGATTAAAGAAAAAGATTACTAAAATGCAGAACCAAGTAGCAAGAATACAGGGAAGAGCATTTGAAAAATAAGTCAAACTTAATATCAATTTGATTTCACAAACACATGTATTAAATACAAAGCAGAATTTTTGGTATAGCAGTCATTAGTGAGATTGGAGATGGGAATAACCCAGAACATATAGGACCTTAGAGACTCATGATAAGGTATTCTTTTCTATTATTGTTCTCCAATTTAAAAAAAAAGAAAGTTGGACATTCACTGATTAATAAAATGTGCTGATGGTGTCTTATAGATAGTATTAGTTCAGTAATTGCTTCTTTTTTATTTTTATTATGAAAAATTTCAAACATACACCAAAGTAGGATAAATAACTCCCACCTTTAATGATTATCAGTATTATTTCATTTAGCAATCTATTTTTTCACTTTTTTTTTGTTTCATAGGGTGTTTTATTAAATTTATTTGCTTGCTGTTTCACTGGTAAATACTTCAGTATACACTGCTAATAGATAAGAACTTCTTTTTAGCATAGTGATGCTACCATTATCAATTGCTAACAAAATTAACAATAATTCCTTACTATTATAAACCACCCATTTTGTGTTCAATTTCTCTTGATTGTCTTAAGAATAACTGTACATTTGGTTTATTCTAATCAAGATTTTTGAATAGCATTTTATTGAGATGCATCTTATATTTCTTTTAATCCGTGACTTTTTTCTTCCCCCTTTAATAAGTGTCATTTGTTGTTTAATAAGTAGGTCGTTTTACCTGTTGAATATTCTAAACCCTGTTGGATTTACTTTAACAGTTATTCTTGATCATCAAAGTATGATGGTCTGGTGTTGTAGGAAGCATAGTATTTAGAAACAAAAATCCCGAGTTCCTGTCTCAGCTTAATCACTTAGTGTGTCCTTAAACAGATCGATTTACATCTCATTGGTAAAACTAGTAGTGTCAGGAAATTCAATTCCCAAATCCACTGCCCATGTTAGAATGAAACTATCGAAGGAAAAAGGGAGAGTACTATGAAGTACTATAGGCTATAGTCCAAGGTATCTCAACAAACTGATCTTGGTACATTATTTTCCCTACACATGTTTTACCTCTTGACATTTATTATTATTGGAGTGTAAGGTTGAGAGGATAATATTACCTGGGCCAACAGTATTCCAGAAAATAAGTGGATACAATACATGTGACAACCGTTAAAACTCTTTAAAGAAAGTATAAAACTTTGTGATGTTATTTTTAGCAGGTATTCTAATAACAAATATTAAATTTAATGTAATCCATTTTCATTTTCATCTGAGTATGTTTCTAAATTGCTTCAATATGAGTCAACATTTTTTTCAGTGTAGTTAAGAAAAATATAACATTTTGGATCAGATTTTCTCCATGGCCAGATGCATTAATTGGAATAACAAAGGTTGTTTGCTTTGCTGTATAAACATTATGGATTTAACAGCATTTTTAGAATCTTGCTTTCATGTGTGTGTTGACAGCTTGTCTGGAAAAAAAAAAAAACAAACTCAAACATACTTTTAGATCAATTAAATCAATTCTTTCCCGCCTGGCATGGATTCAGTGCCTAGCTATACTGTGCTTTTAAACTAGTGAGGTTTGAATAAAGTGATGCCAATGTCACCTTGACATGATTATCATCGTATTATAGCTGTGTGTTGGAATTAAAACAACCCCTGACAAAACTATAGAGTATACACATTATTTGAAGTCTTTTATAATACACTTTTAATGACCCCCAGTGGGTGTTAATGCTTTGGGTTTTTGTTTCAATCCTGTGAACATTAACGACAAAGCTTTAACATGATTAATTAGTGCAAGCATAAGACCAATTAGCTAATTTCAAAATTTCCTAATGCTGCATATATATTAAAGTAACTCTCCCTCCAAGATTAAAGACCTAAAAAAATACCCAGAGATTTCTATTTCTTTTCTGTGGGCAAGCACTAGGTGCCCTTCAAGGGCTCTTAACTCGGAGGTTCTGATTCTCTGAAATTAACTGTGTTACATTCATTAAGGGGCTTCCCTGGTGGCTCAGTGGTAAAGAATCTGCCTGCAATGCAGGAGACTTAGGCAATGTGGGTTCGATCCCTAGGTTGGGAAGATCCCCTGGAGGAGGGAAATGGCAGCCCACTCAAGAATTCTTGCCTGGAGAATCACATGGACAGAGAAGCCTGGTGGGCTACAGTCCATGGGGTCACATACAGTTGGACACAACTGAAGTGACTGAGCACGCATGCATTCATTAATAAACTTTACACCCTTTATTTTTTAAGTGTTGAAATGTTTTTAAAGTGGTATAAAACTAGTGATCTTACCAAATAAAGATTCCCAGATTCTTTGGGTATATTGCTCCTTGTTCTAAATATATGCATTCATTGAAAAAAAGATGTACTAAGTGCCAACTGTGTGCTAGATACTGTTTTAGGCACTGGGGATATAGTAGTGAACAAGACATCTGCTCCTTGTCTCATTTATCACTCATAGTGTTAGCATTTGTTAAAGAAAAGCTATTCACAGCAGTTTTAAGGAAGCTTAGTTGACTATATCGTAGGGACTACTGTAATGGGGTATTACAAGAGGTGAGAGAGATTGGCTTGGGCTCCACTCTGAATACAACAAAGAAAAGTGGGGATTTGTAGCCAAGGAGCTGCATGGGAATATTGGTGAATAGAAAATTACTGGGAGGCTAGGGTAATTCTTTGTTCGACTAACCTAACAGGATCCTTGCTGAAAGAAGGCCAAGGTGATGGTGAGGATAAGGATTTTATTGGATATTGAGGGTGATTTTTCTGGCTAAACCAAACTTAACAGTGTGTGTAGGTGTATATGCTTAGTCGATCAGTCCTGTCCAGATCTTTGCAACCCCATGGACTGTAGCCTGCCAGGCTCCTCTGTTCATGGGATTCTCCAGGCAAGAATACTGAAGCGGGTAGCCATTTACTTCTCCAGAAGATCTTCCCAACCCAGGTATTAAACTCTGGTCTCCTGCATTGCAGGTGGATTCTTTATGACTAGTGCCACCAGCTTAACAGGATTCTTGCTAAACTTGAGCTCTTGAGGACATGTCCAAAGATTGGGCCTAATAGGGTTTAGAGGAGCCTGACAGGAGGTCAAAGAGAGAATCTTTTTCACATTCTAGTGGAAGAGGCAGACAATAAACAAACAGATGTATCATATAATATACTGTTAGTGACAAGAGCTGTAGAGGAAAATAAGCAGAATAAATAGATACAAAGATGAAAGTGGGCAAGGGGGAAGGTCAGAGAAAGTCTTGCATAGAATGTATAGAGCAGGGACCTGATAAGGAAGGAAGGAGTCATTGAAATATCTGGGATAAGAGCATTTCAGACAGAAGGAAAAGCAAGCCCAAAGGCCCTGAGACAGTACAAATGCATATTGGAGGAATAGTGAGAAGGTCAGTGTGTCCAAAGTGGTAAGTATAAGAATGAGAACGGTGGGGTTTGCAGTTAGAATGCCTGGAGCCAGGCCATCTGGGGTAGGCTATGTTAAAATTTTTGAATTTTCTTTCAAAGTGTAATCACAATTTTGGGAAGGTTTTTGAACAGAAGAGTGATGAGATATAAATGTAAAGGATCTCTTTAGATGGCTGTGTGGGAAAGAGTCTAAGGGGACAAAGTGGAAGAAAAGCAGCTAATTAAGAGGCCATTGTAGTAGAACAGATGAGTGCCGATAGAAGTTGACACAATGGTAGTTACAATGCAGATGGTGACAAGCATTCAAATTTGGCATATATTTTTATATTAGCACCAAGAGAATTTGCTAATAGTTGGATGAGAGGTGTAAGAAAAATCACAGAAGAAGGACTGAATACTTAGGTTTGGGGGTCCATGCTACTAGACGAAAAAGGGTGCCATAGACTGATGTGTGGAAGACTTCATGAGAAATTAGTTGGGAAGAAGGGAAGGATAACGGACAAAATTCTGTTTTGATCATGGTGAACATGAGATGTTTAATAGAAATTCTAAAGAATATGTCAAGTAGGTGGCTGATACAAGACTGAACTTCCAGGAACTTCCAGGACATTTCCATTCTGAAAATGTTTCAAAATAGTCAGCTGGAGATCACTTAGGAAATAAATATAAACAGCAAAACGAAGAGGTTCTCAGACTGAGATATCGCAGGTTTAGCGATATGTAAAAGGAAGAGAAGTTAGCAAAAGATGATGAAAAGAGGAAGGAAGGGACTTCCTAGGCAGTCTGGTGGTTAAGATTCTGTGCTTCCAATGCAGGAGGCGTGGGTTTGATCCCTGGTCAGGGAACTAAGATCCCATGTGCCATGTGATCAAAAAATAAAGTGGGAGGAAATTTTAAAAACTGTCATCAACCATTTCAACAAACATCACCTATGTCTGATGATACCAAGAGATCAAGTGAAATGAGAACAAAGAGTTGCTGGTTGGATTTGATGACCTTGACAAATGACTTTGCAGCAGAATGGTGAAGATTAAAGAATGGAGTGAGCTTATGAAAAAGTTGAAGAAGTGGAAAAGGTGATTATATACAATTCTTTTATCTTTTGTCATGAAAGGAAGCAGAGAAATTTTTGAGTTTTGCTATGAAGGGGCCATAGCAAAGAAGATTTGGATACAAGGGTGGGATTTTTTAGGGTGAAGAAAAATGCAACATGCTTATATGTTGATAGGAATGATCATGTAGAAAAGGAAAAAATAATGGTGATGATAGAGTGAATAACTGTAGAACGTTTATTAGTGGATCCCGTGTTGGCAGTCCTTAAGGAACTTACATACCTGCTTTCAGGAACTTATACTCAAATGGAAAACATATACACTTAAATTAGTAAATTGCAAAATGTTAAATTAGTAAATTTAAAAATGGTGAAATCAATTCAGTTCAGTCGCTCGGTTGTCTCTGACTCTTTGCGATCCCATGAACTGCAGCACGCCAGGTTTCCCTGTCCATCACCAACTCCTGGAGCCTGCTCAAACTTATGTCCATCGTCGGTGATGCCATCCAGCCATCTCATCCTCTGTTGCCCCCTTCTCCTCCTGCCTTCAATCTTTCCCAGCATCAAAGTCTTTTCCAATGAGTCAGTTTTTCATATCAGGTGGCCAAAGTATTGGAGTTTCAGCTTCAGCATCAGTCCTTCCAATGAATATTCAGGACTGATTTCCTTTAGGATTGCCTTGTTTGATCTCCTTGCTGTCCAAGGGACTCTCAAGAGTCTTCTCCAACACCACAGTTCAAAAGCATCAATTCTTCAGTGCTCAGGTTTCTTTATAGTCCAACTCTCACATCCATACGTGACTACTGTAAAAACTGTAGCTTTGACTAGATGGACCTTTGTCAGCAAAGTAATGTCTCTGCTTTTTAATATGCTGTCTAGGTTGGTCATAGCTTTTCTTCCAAGGAGCAAGCATCTTGTAATTTCATGGCTGCAAAAATGGTGCAATAAGTAATAAAAAGTTGTGTATAGGATTGACTGAAGAGTGTAGGACAGTTAGTTAAAGGTTTTTGTGTTTAACCAGAAGAAAACTAATGGCAGTGACAGTTCCAGTAGGAAAGGAGAGGAATGGATGAATTTTAGAGATATTTAAGAAAAAGAATGAATAGGATTTAGTATGGTTATTTATAAATTAGAGAAATGGGACAATTCTGGATGAAGAAGTTGTGATGGCTGAATCTTCTAAAAACTTTCTTAGTTTATCACTTCCTTCCTTCAAAATATTCAAACACTTTACATTGTCTAAAGATTAAATGTTTAAAATTCTATACTAGAATTCATGGACCCCTAAAATCTGCCCTTTAGGGCAAGTACCTCCATCTTCCTGAGATATGTCCTTGGAACTCAAGGACTTTGTGAAATCCAGTTTAAAAAGTACTGGTCTACAGCATCAAATTCCAAGTCTTTAAGTCTGCATTCAAGGCCCTCTATCTGATCCCTGACAACCTCATGTTCCTTACCCAAAGCTGTATTCATATCAGATTTCTTTCTGTTTTTTGTGCACACCAAGCTGTAGTTAGACTGTACCTGTGCTCCCTTTGTTCTCATTGTCTGGAACCTCTTTAGTCCTTGGTACTCTAAATCACAGTCTGCCTAACAGACATTTTCAACATCTGTTGCAGAGAAGAAGCCAATTCTGACTCCATGTTGAAACTGTTTATATGACTTGCTTTTGGTTGCTTTTGTTATTGTAATCATACAGAATGGCCTGGCCTCAGAGAATCCTGCCCCTCTGCCTAACTGTTTTAAGTGACTTTGTTCAGAACCCTGTCCACCAGTGGATGGCAGGAAGGAAGAAATTAATACATTCCCTGCCTGAGGCTTGCCATCCTGGGAGATGTTTGCAAAATTAATCGCCTTTTTGCTTTGCTTCCTCGCCTGCCCCCATCTCTGATCTATAAAGAAGTCTGGCATTCAGCTCCCATAAGATGGTTATTTTGAGGCACTATCCTGCCATTTTCTCAGTCAGCCAGCTCCCCAGTGAGTCTCTTCCTTACCTCAACCCCTCTTCTCTTGGGTTCATTGGTCTGTTGTGTGGCAAGCAGAGCAAGTGAGCTTGGACTCTGTATCAGTAACACATTCACTTCCTCTATTCAAAATTCATCTTCTCTTGGTAGGCTTTCCTCAACTTCCCAGATGCATTTGACTATGCTGCATCTATTAATAGTAATGCTAAATTACACTTAATTAGATCCATCACTGTACTTATCCATATGTCTGGGCTACTATTTGACTATTAATTCCTTGAGAGCAAGCACTGTGAAAATCATAGGTGCTTCATGCATGTGAATTGAACAAGTACTATATGAATGACATCTTAGTTCCAGCATAGCTCTATCTCAGTTGACCTGTTCCCTCCTAGAAGCACTCAAGGCTTCTTTCTGTTTGCTCCTGTAAGGCCCTCTGTCTTTCTCTTCTGGCACTGTGTTGTGCTGTAACATTGTGTTTGTTTTGTAGCACTGTGTTATTTTTTTTCTTCTTCTGTTTTCAGGCAGAAAAACATTTCTCCCTGCCTGAAATAGTCAAGGGTGTGGGGTTTATCCTGTTTATCTTTGTATCCCAAGTACCTAGTTTCTCCATAAATGTTTTAAGAATGTATTGCTCAATAATTAAAGAGTTATCTTACCTTTTAAAGTCTTATATCATGTAATCATGCCCATCTTTTTCCACCTTCACAAAGAATTCCTTAATCACTCTTGGCTAGAATTAATCTCTCACTCTGTCATTCTATTACTAGGGCTATTAATATATCTCTTTGTAATGATTACTTTGGGGGATGTTATTGATGTAGAGTATCAACAAAAGCCTAAGAACAAGAGAACTTTTATTCTTTGTTGTTTGCCCGTGTGTTGTGATTCTCAACTTCTCTGTGTACTGCTACACTTGGGTAGCACACACCACTGCCAGTTCCTAGATCACTTGGCACAATTCTACCCTTTCCCACTGGCGAGAGCTGTCAAGCAACACTCTTCTATTTGTTATGATTTATTTTATTAAACAATTAATCTACTGCATTTGCACAATATTTTCATAAATTAGTAACTCTTTATGATCATCTTTTGCTCCACTGAGTCTTATTCACTAGGTATTCTTTAAATATTTCATGAATGAATAAAAGAAGGAAGGAAGGAGCATTATTTCCACTACCAAGTCCAAAGGGAATTCAGACTTGGCCTTTTGTACAAAGTAAGTCCACTCATTTAATCTATTACTGTTTAGAGCCAGAAATAATTATTTGTGTGAGCTAGAGGGATACAATAATGTCCTTCATAAACTAAATTCTAAAGAAAATAATAGTTCTACTTTTAAAATGATGCTTATTTCCTCAGGTCATGCTAGTCTTGGAAGCAAACAGAACTATTTCAGGAACCCCCTGAGGTTTTATTGAGTTCTGACCTCTATGGAGCCCACCTGACCTGCACTTGTTTCCATTTCCCAGTGATACTCAGCACTCCTTGCCCACCTGGCGCCCTCTATTGCCATCCTGATCCTCAAAATTCAGGAGGAAGAGTTTTTTTTTCCCTCTTCCCAGCAACAGCTCTAATAATTGAGAAGGTGACTTGTTCTCTTAGTCTGTAGGCCCTTGTTACAATGCAGAACTTGCAGTGGATTTCTCAGGGAAAGGACTGAGCAACATACTGAGGACATCAGCCACACACAGTCATAAGCAGTATCCCTGCTCCCTGCACACAGGAACTGAGTGCTTGTGTGTGTGCACTCAGTGGCTCAGCTGTGTCCAGCTCTTTGTGACCCCATGGACTGCAGCCCGCTAGGCTCCTCTGTTCATGGGATTCTCCAGGCAAGAACACTCTAAGTGGGTTGCCATTTCCTCCTCTAGGGTATCTTCCTGACCCAGGGAGACCTTGCCTCTCCTGAGTCTCTTGTGTTGGCAGGCAGATTCTTTATCACTGATCCACTGGACTACCCCATAACCAAGTAGCTCAAATCAATTGTATGTGTCTTTTATACTTTCTTCTACCATTTGAGTTACCTTCACCCGGGACATCTTCCACTTTTCCAAAGATTGGAGGCAGCTTTAATTCCCCCCTCTGTAGGAAAAAAGCAAATTAGCCACGATGGCCTGTGTGGTCAGGCTCTGTCACCCCACAGCCTCTTGCTCTTTGGAAAAGTGGAAGATGTCCCTGGTGAAGGGAACCCAAATGGTTATGAGCTGGTCACAAGCTGCTTTGTGCAGTATGCCTGTAAGAGTTCCACCATGAAAGCCCTGGCTGCTATGGCATTGGGGCTACACTGGAGTGGCATCATGGTTATGTTATATGAGGTTATGTTATGGCTGCTGCTATGGCTGTTGCATCAGCCATGAGAGAGGCTGTATTATGGCTGCCGTGCCAGCCAGGAGAGAATAAAAGTATCTGCAGTTCTTAGGGCCCCTCGAGTCTCCTTCGAGCCTCTTAGCTCACACCTTGCCTACCCTGGGTTCAGTGGACAGTGCGGACAGTGTGGACAGCACAAGTCAATTAGTGTCACGAACAGGATCAGCGATACATCCACTTTGTGTGTCATCATTCTAGAAGGCTTCTCCTGTTACTGGGATAAAGGGAGAAGGGACAGCAAGACGTGTTGGGGGGAGGACTGTCTGCAAATTGGACAGTTTGGTGCCTTGCCAGAATTCGAAAAGTGAGCATATGGTTGGCATCTCCACAATGATTCTGCTCCTTTACTCTTTCATTAGTTGATCTACCTGATATCTCACATAGATTATGTAATAAGTTGTGTAGAATTTCAGGCATACTTAGCTACAGACATAGGGAAATCCTAACAGTTACGATGTATAATGGAAAACATCACAGCATCTCTCATGAATTTTTCCAGAAAAAAAAAAAAGAATTCAAAGCTATCTTTAATCATATTCTTAGAAATATGGCTTTGAGTTTATCCTCATAAGGAATAAAAAACAAAGCACTTTAAGTATCTTCCTGATAGCTCAGTTGATAAAGAATCTGCCTGCAGTGCAGGAGACCCCAGTTCGATTACTGGGTCGGTAAGATCCCCTGGAGAAGGAAAAGGCTACCCACTCCATTATTCTGTCCTGGAGAATTGCATGAACTACAGTCCATGGTGTCGCAGAGTCAGACACTACTGAGCAACTTTCACTTTCTCTTTTTAAAAAGTACGTTTCAAGCCCTTTACAAACTATTTCAAAGGTTTGTTTGAGGAACAATGAAGTTTTTTTTTAATTGGAGGGATTTTTTTTAACTGATAAAATTCACTTATCTCAAATTTACAACTACTTTTGACATGACTTTTTTTCCAGTTAATTGTTTTTTGGCTTATTATAAAATTGAATCATTAGAGGACCTTTTGGAGTAAGTTAAATGCTATTTTTCAGAATATAATTCAAGCCTCAGGATTTCTGAATGCCTACTCTTCTAGATATAAAAGAACTATCTCATGAATAATGCCCTGAAGGCTCTTACCTTCTCAAGGAAATTTGTACTCTGGAAACAATTTAGAGACCAGTAACTTGTTTTTTAACTCATGGGTTAAAACTGCTCATGGATGAAAACAGAAATTCATTATATTTTTTTCACCAAACTCTCTTTAGTTACATAGGTGAGAAGTTACATGATTTTTGGTACCTACTTTTGTTAGATCTAATATAAATAACCTCAGAAACATAGACTTGTAAAAAAAAAAAAAAAGAAAAGACTGTGATTATACATTTTTTCCTGCCCTTTTCTTTACTTCTTCAATTTAAAATCTAATGATGGTTTTATGATGCCCACAGAACAAAAGCTAACTGGTATGATAATTGCTTAGTGAAAACAAGCTGGAAGGCAAAGAAACCTTTTTTGAGACAGAATCAATCAAATCTGTCTGTAGTAAATCTGTTTCTAAGTCACAACATTGATTATGTTCCTTGAATCCAAAATTCAGTTTCTACCCTGAGTTATTGCTGGAAGTGCTCTCTACATTAGTCATAAATCCAAGCTCACCAGCGGTTCCTTACTCTCCCTCTTAGCTCGCCAGTAAATTCTACATTTTTGATGTTTACCCCTGTTTTCCATTCCTGTTTAATCCAGAGTCTAAAGGTTTCAAGAAGTTTCATGAGTCTAAAGGTTTCTGGCTTATCTTCACAGGTTCAAAATTCATTCTAAAAACCTTGGACGCACCCTAGCAAACTCCAGGTTTTCACGTGAATAAAAGGTTGTCATAGCATTGAATACACCAAGAACATGCCAGTCTGGCAAGTTTCTTGTCACACTAAATGGCCCCCAACCTTGTCACTCACTAGAATCTATCAGCTTTGAAAAGAGATGGCTTTTTCTCTCTTCTTCATGCAAGAAGATGCCAAAAACATTTATTTTTGAGCTTGGTTAGAGAGTCCAGCCTACTGAGAGGTATCAGATGAGAAAATGTTTGGACTGTTAGTAGAAGCAATGAACAACTTTTATAAATTGGAGAAATGAAGTCTTAGTTTGGTTAAAAGTACACTGGATACCTTATTTCCTATTCAATAAATGGAGCGTTTTCATGGGAATAAGCCAAAGCTTTTGTGAATAGCTCCTTACTTTTTCCCATCTGTTAGAAACATTTTTCAAATATAAATTAAAAAATAAATCCCTCCAGGAATTTGTATGTTCTCACTCCTTTACTGTTGGGAGTTCTATATCATGAGTTTATGTCATGAATCTTAGCTGAGTTTATATTTGATAACATCCTTAGAATAGAGTCAATCATCAAATAAAAACAAATCTTTCTTGTTTTCAATCTTACTGTATTGCAAATATTTCTCCACACCCAGCAAAGAATTTTGAGATTTCAAATGTTAACTATTTTTAATCACTTTACTATTCCTGACATGATATGTCCAAGTTCCAAAGTTAAAGTCTTCTTCTGAATGTTCATGACAAATCTGATATTTCATGGGGCAAGCTGGCTTTGCTGTGTGAATTTGGATAATTCATTTAGTCTCTAAACTCTTATCACATTTTAACTTATGAGGGAAAAACAACAAGGTCACTTGAACTGAGAAATCACATCCCTTTGAGTCCTCAAAAGTTTTGTCATGAGCAATTAAGTTTTCTATAGATATACATTTGTAAAAATCACGAGGAAATTCTGTTTCCTTTTGTGCAGCTACATTAAAATAATACTTTACACTCTCATCACATACATAGTCTATCTAAAACTAGCTACAGAATTGGAATATTATAGTTTGGAGAAACTATAGAAATGATATCTATATTATTTCTGGATGACTTGCAAAGATAGGAATTTTATGAACTTCACTTGAAACTACTTTCAAGTGAAGTTAAATCATGAAAAGTACACAGTTTAGCCAAGTGAATTTAGCAATACTTTTAGAGAGATTTAAAGGTTTATTATTTGTGTTGAATGGTAATAGGAACCAGTTGGCATTCTGCTATTTCCATTTTTGCTTTTTTAAAAATTATCAGCTTTCTTATTTCTTTATGTTGTCTGCTATTTACTATGAAGGCACTGCATTATACAACCTGTTTGAAATCTTTTTATCTGTTCTAGTATGGTAATCGTCCACCTGACAGGCTCATAACTACATAATGTGAAGGTTATGAGGTTTTCCCAATAAGCAAATCACACAAGAAATAAGTGTGGCAAGAACTTGGTTCAGGAATTGATTTTCATTGATAGTATAGTGAATACTCTAAACTTATATCCTGATAGTGTAAAAACTTCACAGATCTCTTTCTCCCTCACACACAAACACATTCACACACAGCCAGCTGCACACATGTGTATGCACAAAGTTTGTCGGCAAGAAAACACTTGAGATATATCAAACCAAGCATGTTCAACTTATTTTATTTAAAATAACCTCCTCGAGAGAAGGAAAAATAAAAAGTCCCAGGTAGGAAAAGAAAACGGGGAGCAGAAAAAAAATTATGTTAGTTCTACAATGTTATAAAATACAAATAATTTTACATTAAAAAAAGAAACAATAGAACAACATAGTCTGGGTTATGTATGCATGAATTCATTTAGTCATTCAATAAACAGTCATTGAGTGCTTACTCTATGCCAGGGAATTTAGTAGTATACAAAGATAATAATGCTCTGTCTTAGAAATGAACAATCAGAAAGCAGAGTGATAAGCGACATGATAAAGGAAAGCCAGGTACTAAGGAAGCCGCAAAGAGGAAAGAATGTGTTTCATTTTGTACTTTTATAGATTTAATTAGTTATTGGACTTTTTTCTCTCACCTTCCACTCTGGCTCCCAAACAATAATGTCTCTGGTAAGTAGCTGTTCAAAGAGATATTAAACTTACTCACATTTGTGATGATATTTTAGTATTTACCTCTTTTTGTAGCTCAGGGATATGATTTAACTTTATAATCTGTAGTCATGATAGAGTGTGTTAATATTATTATATCTCTCCAGTTCCCCTTCCCCTACAATGGGAGGAATGTACTTCCCCAGGAACTTGCTTTGGCCAATGGAACATGGGCAAATGTGACCCACACCCCATCTTTGCAGAGGTATTAAATATACTTGCACATTTTGGCAAGGCCTCTTGAACTTCTTACCTCTGCCAAAAGAAGAGTTGTCCTCAAATATCCCTAGACTGAAAAAATAGAGAGCCCATTAAAGCTGTAGGCATTATGTAGAGTCCTTCCTTGTCTCTTGAAATGGTCTTTAGGGTCTATTTTATAGGAGTCTTGCTACTCCTACTTTCTTTTGACTTCTGTTTGCATGGAATGTCTTTTTCCAGCCCCTTACTTTCAGTATGTATGTGTCCCTAGGTCTGAGGTGTGTCTCTTGAAAACAGCATATATAGGGATCTCATTTTGTATCCATTCAGCCAATCTGTGTCTTTTGGTTGGAGCAGCAACCTAGATGTCTATCGACAGATGAATGAATAAAAAAGTTGTGGTACATATGTACAATGGAATGTTATCACTCACCTCTAAGAAGGAGTGAATTTAATTCAGTTCCAATGAGGTGGATAAATGTAGAGCCTATTATACAGAGTGAAATAAGTCAGAAAGATAAAAACAAATATTGTGTATTAATTTATATACAGAGAATCTAGAAAGATGGTACTGATGAACCTATTTGCAGGGCAGCAATGGGTTGGCAATGTTGGTGGCTCAGATGGTAAAGAATCTGCCTGCAATGCAGGACACCTGGATTTGATCCCTGGGTCCAAAAGATCCCCTGGAGAAGGGAATGGCTACCCACTCCAGTGTTTTTGCCTGGAGAATTCCATGGACAGAGGAGCCTGGTGGGCTACAGTCCATGGGGTTGCAAAAAGTTGGATACAACTGAGTGACTAACATTTTCACTTACTTTCAATGGAGATGCAGACATAAAGAACAGACTTGTGGGCACATTGCGGAAAGGAGAGGGTGGGACGAACTGAGAAAACAGCACTGAAACATATACATTACCATATCTAAAATAGATTGCCAGTGGGAATTTGCTGTGTGACACAGAGAGCTCAAATCTGGTGACAACCTAGAAGGGTGGGAGGTGGGAGGGAAGTTCAAGAGGGAAGGGAAATATGTATACCTGTGACTGATTCATGTTGATTTATGGCAAAAACCAACACAATATTGTAAAGCCATTATCCTCCAATTAAAAATAATTTTAAAAGCTGTAGGCAATTCATAGGCCTATGCATATGAAATAAATATTTTGTTATGTAGCAAATAAGATTAATACAAGAATAAACTTTATAAGCACATATTCATGAAAAACTTTAAGCAATATAAACAAAAGGCAGACTATTTGAAGTGACATTCAATACAAGAAGTTAAAGTTGTTCACTGATTGTGTAATGTGCTCCATTTGTTCACCCTTAAATGGCACCCCACTCCAGCACTCTTGCCTGGAAAATCCCATGGATGGAGGAGCCTGGTGCGCTGCAGTCCATGGGGTCGCTAGGAGTCGGACATGACTGAGCTACTTCACTTTCACTTTTCACTTTCATGCATTGGAGAAGGAAATGGCAACCCACTCCAGTGTTCTTGCCTGGAGAATCCCAGGGACAGGGGGAGCCTGGTGGGCTGCCGTCTATGGGGTCGCAGAGTTGGACACGACTGACGCGACTTAGCATCAGCAGCAGCAATACAGTGTCTCCTTTTTAGTACCAAAGTGTATGTATGAGATGCAAATTTTAGGAGCCAGGAAATAATCTACAGGTATGTCTATGTATCTGTATGACTGTGTAAATAATTAATAGCTATGTTTCTGTCACAATTCTCCTTAGATGGTAATATTCTAAAGGACAGTGGTTCATTTTTACAATGAAATTTATTGCCATTAATCTAATGCAATGCAGAAAATTAAGTGAGGTAAGGGAGTTTCAGGGCTTCCCTGGTGGCTGGGATAGTAAAGGATCTGCCAACAATGCAGAAGACCCAGGTTCAATCCCTGAGTCAGGAAGATCCCCTGGAGAAGCAAATGGCAACCCACTCCAGTAGTCCTGCCTGGAGAATTCCATCGACAAAGGAGCCTAGCAGGCTACAGTCCAGGGAGTCACAAAGAGTCAGACATGACTTAATCACTGAACAACAACAACAAAGGGAGCTTCACCCTAGTAAAAGAGAACTTTAAATTTATTAAATGCTTCCATTTCACTATCCACTCATGATCACAAGAAACAAACCATATTTATGAATATAATGTCATATAATTGTATACTTGTATATGTGTGATAATAAAAATATCCATAATAATCATACTAAACATTAACAATTTTCTCATTTGGAATGAGGTTCTAGTTATAACACTGAAAAAGAGTTCTTCAATGCTGTGCATTAGAAAACTTGAAAATCATCTACTGCTTATTTATGACACTCATTTATATTTCTGCTGTTCTCACTACAAAGTATTTGTGTATCTTAGTTATGTGGCTCTCTCAAAGCAATCTCCCTGTTCCAAAATTAATTATAAAGTTGACAATTTATATGAGTGAGTGGAGATAATGTAACCATATAAAACATAATGATATTATGCTATTTCCAGTATGAGTATTTTATAGCCTCTAAAATCATGCAAGAAAGCATATTTTTAAAAATTGAGAAATGTTTTATAAGCACCAGTGGGATACAAACTTCCTTCACAAAGACACATATTGGCTCATTCCTGAGCTATCTGGTATTTTTCATCTAAATGAAGACTATTTTTACAGCTGATTTTTGCAGTAGTTTTTCATTGTACCCTGCAGATGTTTTAATGTGTCTTTATCATGTTGACATCTTATTATAAACAAATCCATTTTAAGTTAAGCTTATGGTGTTTCCCTTATGCTTATATTAAGAGGAAGTAGGGGACTAGTTAGAATCCAAGGAAGTATCTGATATGGTCCTTTCAGGAGTCCCTAGTCCCTGTAGACCCTTGCCAGCTTTGGGCTGATTTTTTTTTTTAGAGTGAGGGATAGGGGGAGTTGAACACAATTATGTAAAATACAAACAAATGGGTTTTCCCAAAGTTCCTTGAACCAGAAAGGAAAAATATGTTTGGGATACACCACACAGTTTTATTTGAATTCCTTTGCCCATTTCAAGTGAACCCATAGCCAAACAAATGAAGCTTCTGGTTGCAGAGCTGGAGACATATTACCTCCTCATTTCATAAAATAAAATCAAAGGTGATTGTATACTATTGGTCTGAAATCATACGTGTAGCAAATTGGTAATGTATTACTTCCTCCACTTTCTCTAGATACCGAATGGGAGCATTTATTATAAATATGTCATATACTGAATGTAGGAGACTGGATAGGAAGGCTGAAAATTACTTCTTGAGCAGTAATTTTGTCGATTCATTCCTTGATTTGTTTCTTTGTCCTTTCCTTCATTTATTTATTCATTCATTTAACAATAAATATTTATTGAGCTCTTCCAGTGAAGTAGTCACTGTGGGAAGTTCTGGGAATACAGTGGTAAATAAACAAACACAGGAGGAGCTCAAAATACAATTCCAGATCCTTCTCAAATTCACTCATCCATTTATTCACATTTATTTCCAACAGTACAATGGAAAGAGTCACACAAACATGGATTTAATTTACACTTAACAACTGGGTGATCTCGAGCAAGTTATTTAAATCCTCAGAGCCTCAGTTTTTGTATCTGCTATCTACCTCACAGAAAGATAGAGTGGGTTACAAGCATAACATATAAAACTGATTGACATTTTATTTTCCCCCACACCCACACCAAATCGCACCAGTTGCAGACATGTTAGGTACTAGGGAAATAAACTGAATGGTTAAAAAAGTGGGTGGATGAGTTTCCTATGTGCTTATCTGTAGCTAAAAATAAAGAGAAATATAAAATTTAGAAAATTAAATTTAGAATAATAATGATTAGCATTTATCAACAAAACAAAAAGATACCCTAAGGATTGGGAGAAAGTATTTGTAAACAATGCAATCGATGAGGGCTTAGTTTCCAAAATATATAAACAACTCAATATAGGAAAACAAACAAACAAACAAACAACCCAGCCAAAAAAAAAATGTGCAGAAGATCTAAACAGAATTCTCCAAAGAAGAATATACTTTGTATTTCTCCACACAAGACATACAGATAGCCAACAGTCACATGAAAAGATGCTCAACATATAATTATTAGAGAAATGCAAATCAAAACCACGTTGAAGTATCAACCTCACACTGATCAGAATGACCGTCATCAAAAAATCTACAGGGACTTCGCTGGTGATCCAGTGGCTAAGAATCTGGCTTGTCATGCAGGGGATGCTGGTTTGATCCCGGATCCCGGAAGATCCCACACGCCTCAGGGCAACGTAACCCCTGTGCCTCACCTGGAGTCCTCGAGCCGCAAGTACTACAGCCCTTGTGCCTCGAGCCTGTGCTTCTCAAAAAGAGAAGCCACTGCAAAGAGAAGTCCGTGCATTGCATCTAGAGAGTGGCCCCCACTCGCTGTAACTAGAGCAAGCCTACATGCAGCAGTGAAGACCCAGGGCAGCCAAAAAATAAAGAAATAAAAAATTTTAGGTCTACAAATGATAAATGATGGAGACGGTGTAGAGAAAAGGGAACCCTCTTACACTGTTGGTCGTATGTAGATTGGTGCGGCCACTATGGAAAACAGTGTGGAGGTTCCTGATAAAAACTAAAAATAGAACTACCCTGTGATCCAGCAATTCCCGTCCTGGCCTTATATCAGAAAAGACAAAAATGCTTATTTAAAAAGATACCTGCACTCCAGTGTTCATAGCCGCATTATTTACAATAGCCAGGGTATGGAAGCAACCTAAGTGACCACTAACAGAGGAGTAAATACACAAGATGTGAAAAACACACACACACGCAATATTACTCAGCCATAAAAAAGAATGAAATAATGCCACTTGGGGCAACATGATGGACCTCGAGATTATCACACTACCTCTCAAGGGGAGGCTACTGATACAAGAAAATAAATGATAAGCATCTTATGAGTGGTTTAAGCAATAAGTGAATGGGGGAAAGAAGTCAGGCGTATATGGGCCAGAACTGTAAAATCTGATAACATATTAACAGAAGCATGGATAATGTTAAAGAGAGACTACAGGACATTTCAGGAGGGTTTACTTTATCTCTTGAAAAATGATTCTTCTATACATCTAACACAAATATATTACGCTGGAGATTAAGCCACTGTAATTAGCTGTGATGAAAAACATTGAGAAAAATAACATGTTTATTGTTTCTGATTTATAAAATATATGCTAATCATAGAAAAACTCATAAAAATAGCAACATACAAAGAAAAGCACTTTAAAAATTACTCCTAGATTCACCAACAAAAAAGATAGTCACTTTAATATTTAATAATATTTCCTCTGATTCTGTTTTCTATGCATATTTTATAAATGTATTTTTTACATAAAATAGGCAATGTACTCATATGTGGTTTTCAGTCCTGCTCATTTCACCTAATATTTAGCCTAAGCAGCAAATGTTCATTTTCCCTTTGATGCCCCAACAGTGTCTACCTCCTTTCCTGCTTAACTCAGTAACACAACACTATTAACACACTGCACTTTTTCTTACTTCTTTATTTTGTGTATCTATCTTCTCTTCCTCCTCTCCCCTGCCTCATATACACATGAGAAAGTAACCTCCATGAGGGTAAGAATATATTTATTTTGTTCTCTACTGTATCCCCAGTGCCTGGAATGCTGCCTGGCACCTAGTGGGTGCTCTATTTGTTGAATAAATAATGTCAAAGAGGGAAGTACAAGAACACCATCACAAAAGATAATTCCTGATGTAAAAACTGATCAATACTATGACTATGAAAACAGATATTCATGCACAATGCATAGTGAATCATTCTTATCTCTTATATCAGGAGGCCATTTCTAGTTATCCAGACTAACAAATGTGGGTAATTGGACGGACAATTCTTCACAAATAATGAATTAGTAGTAATTTTGCTCTCAAGGAGTTCTCAAAACTCTTGTTTTTTTCAGGCTTTTCTCAAGTATTATCTTTTCTGTTCTGTCTTTGTGCACCTCATGCATTCTCTATAATCCATTGTCCCTGACTTCACTGTTGTCTAGTTTATTTTCACAGATTCTCTGCGATGTGTCAGGAATGTATACTCTATTTTTGAACTTGATTTCACCCTGATGGATGTTTTGTTTGTTTGTTCAGCTAGCTGAGTCTTTTAATACATACCCCTGCCTTTGATTAATCAGTTCTCTACAGAGCCCAGATGTTAGGGGGTCAGGTATGGGCCCATGTGAACGCCCACCTTCCTACTTAGTTAAAATTTGGTCACTGAATATGTTTGTATTCAGTAGGCTCTCTTCCTTATTTTTATCAGTAATGTTTTTTTCTAGTCTTTTACATATGTGTATAACAAAGAATATCTAACACTGACATTTTTACCTTGACTCAGTACTATAAAAATTATTAAAATGAGGTAATATATATGAAAGTGTTTGGTAAGATTTCAAGTGCTGTACAAGTGATACTCCAATACAATCACCATGAACTCGTATTATCTCAGACTATATAGTCACATAAACACACCATTCTCTGTGTGAACACCCTTCACATGCTAGAAGGTGTTCCATCATCAAATCCTCATTCTGATTTTTAGGCTCAATAACTATGTTTGTTTAAAATTCCCTCCCACAAACTCTTTCTCAAACTTTCAATGATCTTTGTATTTTGTCACTTTGATCTCTCAACTGTTCTATTTTGTTAACTTGATGATCTTACGATTGAATCTTACCTTATAAAATACAGCCATGTGAAAATAATTTTTTTTAATAGATTGTGTTATTTTACACATGCACTAAGAATGCTTCCTTGGTGGTTCAGTCGGTAAAGATGCAGGAGACTTGGGTTTGATCCCTGGGTCAGAAAGGTCCCCTGGAGAAGGAAATGGCAATACACTATAGTATTCTTGCCTAGGAAATCCCATGGATAGAGGAGCCTGATGGGCTACAGTCCATGGCGTTGCAAAATGTCAGATAGATTGAGTGGCTAAACAACAAGAATACTTAAGTTATCCTCTGCAGAGGGAAAGGTAGGAGTTAGAAAAGACTCATGTGTACTGAGCACTTGCTTTTCTGTAACATGACCTTGTCACTTAGCTTATCTAAGCCCTGGTTTCCTCATCTGAAAAGTGGGGACTCACCATCAACACCTCCTGTAGTGATTCTCAATGGTTGAGGTCCCGGGGCACATTTGAAACTGTGGGGGAGTCCTTTCAGTCCTCACAGTAACTGGGGGTGGTCACTGCTACTAGTAAGGGGGTGGAGTGGGGGGCAGGGACACGGATATTCCCAAATGTGGATGACGCCTCATAACTAGAAATGGTCCTGCCACAAAATGTTGTTAGTATTGCCTTTGAGAAACAGATAAAGCCACTCCTTTCAAATTTGATAAACTAGTAAACACTGATGATCCCTCCTGATGCTGGGAGGGATTGGGGGCAGGAGGAGAAGGGGATGACAGAGGATGAGATGGCTGGATGGCATCACTGACTCGATGGACCTGAGTCTGAGTGAACCCCGGGAGTTGGTGATGGACAAGGAGGCCTGGCGTGCTGCGATTCATGGGGTCACAAAGAGTCAGACACGACTGAGCAACTGAACTGAACTGAACTGAGTGAACACTAGATGGCAGAACAGAGTGTTCACGATTAAAGGGGCCTTCAGAATACACAAGACTCTTCTGCTCTATTAAAATAATAGTTATAAAGTTGTTTCCTGCATAAGCCTGCCCAACACAAATCTGAAATCCTCCTGCTATGTCAAAAGCATCTTCGGTTCAGTCAGTTCAGTCTCTCAGTTGTGTCTGACTCTTTGCGACCCCATGAACTGCAGCACGCCAGGCCTCCTTGTCCATCACCAACTCCCGGGGTTCACTCAGACTCATGTCCATTGAGTCAGTGATGCCATCCAACCATCTCATCCTCTGTCATCCCCTTCTCCTCCTGCCCTCAATCCCTCCCAGCATCAGAGTCTTTTCAAATGAGTCACTCTTCGCATCAGGTGGCCAAAGTATTGGAGTTTCAGCTTCAACATCAGTCCTTCCAATGAACACCCAGGACTGATCTCCTTTAGGATGGACTGGTTGGATCTCCTTGCAGTCCAAGGGACTCTCAAGAGTCTTCTCCAACACCACAGTTCAAAAGCATCAATTCTTCAGCACTCAGCTTTCTTTATAATCCAACTCTCACATCCATACATGACCACTGGAAAAACCATAGCCTTGACTAGGTGGACCTTTGTTGGCAAAGTAATGTCTCTGCTTTTTAATATGCTGTCTAGGTTAGTCATAACTTTCCTTCCAAGGAGTAAGTGTCTTTTAATTTCATGGCTGCAATCACCATCTGCAGTGATTTTGGAGCTCAGAAAAATAAAGTCAGCCATTGTTTCCACTGTTTCCCCATCTATCTGCCATGAAATGATGGGACCGGATGCCATGATCTTAGTTTTCTGAATGTTGAGCTTTAAGCCAACTTTTTCACTCTCCTCTTGTACTTTCATCAAGAGGCTCCTTAGTTCCTCTTCACTTTCTGCCGTAAGGGTGGTGTCATCTGCATATCCGAGGTTATTGATATTTCTCCCAGCAATCTTGATTCCAGCTTGTGCTTCCTCCAGCCCAGCGTTTCTCATGATGTATTCTGCATATAAGTTAAATAAGCAGGGTGACAATATGCAGCCTTGATGTACTCCTTTTCTATAAAAATCTCTAATCGGCTCACCATCTAGATTAGAGGATTTTAGTATGACATTAGAGACAGACTAGTTGATTTGCATTTTTGTCTGTGATTCTAAAGTATTATGTGAGTTTAGTCAAATCAAGGAAGCTATATTCTTAATTGTAAGTTGTATCATTTCCTTCTTTGGAGGTACTTGTGTCTCATTCTAGTTCCTGTGGGGTCAGCCAGCACTGCATGGCTCTGACAAAGTTCAAAAAAGTCAAAGTGGAAAGCACTTTGCCTCCTGGACTTGCCTGGCACTTCTCTCTCCCCATCCCAGGGTTTCCTTGTGTTACAGCCTCTTCTGGCCCCTCCTAGGGACTGACACCCAGACATATGCATGCATATGTGCTCAGTCGCTGTCATGTCCAACTCTTCATGACCCCATGTACTGTAGCCTGCCAGGATCCTCTGTCCATGAAATTTTCCAGGCTAGAATACTGGAGTGGGTTGCCATTTTCTACTCCAGATAACTTGCTGACCCAAGGATTGAACCCAGGTCTCCTGTGTGTCCTGCATTGGCAGGAGGATTCTTTACCATTGTGCCATCCAGAAATCCCAAGGGCTGACACTCAGACATATGCAACCTGGAAGCATAGTGGTGAACCAAGGATCTCACAGATTATAGTCAATGGCCAAAATCTTTCTCTCTTCTACCAGATTCTCTCCTAAGTAGACAGTCCTGAGATATACTGTGTCCTGATTCTTAAGAGCACAGTCTTTTTAAACTAGCCATCAATCATACTTTGCAATAACTAACATACAACATCCTCATATTGGCTTTCTTGTCTTCCTTGCTGCACTCTGCTTGCCTTCACTCTTCTTCCCTGGAATTGTACTCCTTAATAAAATGAGAGCACTTAAGCCCTCTGCTTCAGGCTCTGCTTCTGGAAGATCCAGGCTAGGACATTAATAAAGGGGAAAATTGAAACCATCATCTGGTTAATTCAGACCAAACTCTTACAGAGATCAATTTGGATTAATTTTGCAAGCTAGGAAATTAAATACAGAAGAAGAGTAATGTTGCCAATTGATGAGTAAAATGATCTGTCAGCACTGTCCAACCATCAGGCTCTGTTTCTCTCATAAGCTCTCTTTCGTATTGTCTGAGATATCTGTTTCATAGACTACCTTCAAACTTCCCATCCCCATCTCTGTCATCTTCAACTGATGACCGCTCTTCATTTTGAATTGGGAAAGTAGAAACCATCAGATGGGCACCCTTCATAAGCTTATCACTAGATCAACAAACCCATCTGTGTTTGCCCACCTCACCTCCTTCTCTCCTCTTTCATTTGATGAAGTCTCCCTTCTGTTGGTGGCTGTTTCCTCAGAGCACACCTGGACTTCTCCAGGGTTTGGTTCCTTGTTATTTCTCCCTCCTCCTTGCAATGATCACCTGTCTCACTCAACTGCATTCAGAATGCGCTTCCATCTTTAAAGTGCTAGTCACTCAGTCGTGTCAGACTCTTTGTGACTCCATGGACTGTAGCCAACCAGGCTCCTCTGTCCGTGGAATTCTCCAGGCAACAATACTGGAGTGGGTAGCCCATTCCCTTCTCCAGGGGATCTTCCCGACCCAGGAATCGAACCCTGTTCTCCTGAATTGCAGGCAGATTCTTTACCATCTGAGCCACCAGGGAAGCCCCTCCCCTCTTCAAAAGACCTCCCTTTACTGTACATTGTCATCAGCCAATCCCACAGTTAATGTACTTCTTTTCCCAGTCTACAGAGAAAGCTGACTCCATTTTTCACCTTCCATCCACTTCTCAACTCACTTTAATTGGGCTTCCACCTCCACCACATCACTGAAACTGCCCTTATAGAAGTTACTAAGGAATTCTCTGTTGCTCAGTGGAATGACTATTTTTTATGGCTTTACTTTAACTCAGCCTTTTAGGCAGCAATCAACACAATTCAGCCTTCTGTCCTTTAAACACTCTCTTTTCCTGGCCTCCTTTTAACCCCACTTACAGGCTGCTATTTTCTGTTACATTTGTGTGCTCCTCCTCCTCTTTCTGGCTGTGAATGCTGTTAAGTTCTCAAGATTTGGCCCAGGCCTCTTCCCTCCTCATTACATTCTTAGACATTCTCATATACACCCATGATGCAAATTATGTTATTTGCAGATGACTCACAAATGTGTCTCATCAACAAAGACCTTTCCTCTGACATTTATTTTGATTCTGTGCTTACTATCTTGGAGTCTCAAATGCACTGCAGTCTCAGTATGTCCGAAAAACCAACTCACTATTTCTAACCCACCTTTCACTCTGCCCAACCTGGTTGTCTTTTGGTGTTCCCTGTTTCAGTGATTGGTATCACTGACATCAAGTCTAAGCAGAAACACAGTTGAGGGGGAAGGACCCATTTAACCAGTTCATCACTAGACATGTCTATTTGTAGAGTTTTTAAATATGTTTAAATTTTTATTTTATATTGGAGTATAGTTGGTTTCGGAGAAGGCAATGGCACCCCACTCCAGTACTCTTGCTTGGAAAATCCCATGGACGGAGGAGCCTGGTAGGCTGCAGTCCATGGGGTCGATAAGAGTCGGACACGACTGAGTGACTTCACTTTCACTTTTCACTTTCATGCATTGGAGAAGGAAATGGCAGCCCACTCCAGTGTTCTTGCCTGGAGAATCCCAGGGAAGGGGGAGCCTGGTGGGCTGCTGTCTATGGGGTCGCACAGAGTCGGACATGACTGAAGTGACTTAGCATAGTTGGTTTACAAGGTTGTGTTAGTTTCAGATATACAGCAAAGTGATTCAGTTGTATGCATACATGTATCTGTTGCTGTTGTTTAGTCACTGAGTTGTGTCCAACTCTTTTGCCACCCCATAGACTGTAGTCTACAAGGCTCCTCTCTCCATGGGATTTCCCAGGCAGGACTACTGGAGTAGGTTGCCATTTTCTTCTCCAGGGGATTTTCTCGAACCAGGGACTGAAACTGCATCTCCTACAATGGCAGGCTTATTCTTTCCTGCTCAACCACCCGGGAAGCCCATACATGTATCTGTTCTTTTCTTCAAATTCTTGTCCCAGTTGTTCTTGTTGTTCAGTCACTCAGTCATGTCTGACTCTTTGGATCCGGTGGACTGCCACATGCCAGGCTTTCCTGTCTTTCACTATCTCCCAGAGTTTGCTCAAACTCATGTCCATTGAGTCGGTGATTCCATCCAATCATCTAATCTTCTCTTTCCCCCTTCTCCTCACCCCGATTTAGGTTATTACAGGGTATTGAGCAGAGTTCCCTGTGCTATACAGTAGGTCCTTGTTGATTATCTATTTTAAATACAGCAATGTGTACCTGTCAATCCCAAACTCCCAGTGTATCTTCCCCCAAAGTCTTCCCTCCCAGTAGCCATAAGTTTGTTCTCTAAGTGTAAATCTGTTTCTGCTTTGTAAATTATTTCATTTATATCATTCTCTTTTAGATTTCACATATAAGTGATATCACATGACATTTCTTTCTCTGTCTCACTTACTTCTTGAAATATGGTCATCTCTAAGTCCATCCATATTGCTGTGAATGACATTATTTTATTCTTCTTAATGGCTGAGTGATGTTCTATTGTATATATGTATCACATTTTCTTTTATCCATTAATCTGTTGATGTACATTTAGCTTGCTTCCATATTTTGCTGAATTTAATTTCCATTAATTCTATTTAAAAATGCTTCTTGAATCTGTCTACTTCAAGTTTTTTTCACCTAGCAGCCAGAATGGTGTTTTAAATCTCTAAATCCAATTAAGTCGCTAAGTTGCTTAAAATCTTTAAATGGTTTCTGTATATTTTAGGATGAAACAAGGAGTCCATAATCTAGTCTACAGATTCTGCATGTTCTGGCCTCTACCTACCTCTCCAGTTTATTTTCTTTTGCTTTTTGTGCTTCTAACTCATTGGATTTCTTTTAGTTCCTCCCAATCTTCATGTACTCTTTTACCAAGTACCTTAGGATATGCCTTTCCCTCTGTGTGGACTCCCCTTTCTTGCTCTTCCTCTAGCTATTGTGTACTCAGTGAAAAGACCCTGATGCTGGGAAAGATTGAGGGGAGGAGGAGAAGGAGACGACAGAGGATGAGATGGTTGGATGGCATCACCATCTCGATGGACATGGGTTTGGGTGGACTCCAGGAGTTGGTGATGGACAGGGAGGCCCGGCGTGCTGCAATTCATGGGGTCACAAAGAGTCGGACACGACTGAGCGACTAAACTAAACTGATTCAGTATTCAGGTATAGGAATCATCTTTTCAATGCAAGCATTCTTTGACTTTTCAATGAAGTCAAATTTCTATTGCACACTCTGTCCTAGGCACCAAGAAGCCAATAATATGATGTAAGAGACAGTATGTCTAAATAGTTCACAGAGTTTGGTGGAACAACCAACATCCAGAAAACACTTAATATACTGCAAAGACTGTATTACTGTCAAAAAGCAAAAGAGGTAATATAACCCTGGGGGAAAATTGTGAATGTATCTAGTTGTCCATTCCATGTGAACTGATTCCAGTCCCTATTCTGGACTGAAATAGAAAAGAATACATCCTTTAAGTTAATGATCATGTACCATATACTTAAGGCCATAATTAATCTGCTCTCATAAATGTTCAGTATGCTAACTGAAATTGGGGTTATAACTTGGTTGAGCTTGCAGTGATATGCTTTCATTCTCCAGAACCTGACTGGCTGGACACATGGAGGTCTGGTAGGGAGTACCACTCCTGCATCCTTGAGATACTTCAGAGTGATACTAATCCACTCCATCTTCCCTGGGATACAGTGTTGTTTCTATTTAGATTGGTGGATAGAAGTGGGGGAACTTTAGAGACCTCCACTTGGCCCTCCCTACTGTCGTATTCCTTATCCCACGTGCTCAGTGCTATTCCAAATGCCAAGTATGTCAATGTCAATTATACATTCAGGAACTGGGGAAATAACTACAGGGTGAGTGCACAGACCTTGTATACAGATTTTAATTCAGACTGGCCAAGAAAGTTTCCCTGCTGGTTCAGATGGTAAAGTGTCTGCCTGCAATTCAGGAGGCCTAGGTTCAATCCCTGGGTTGGGAAGATCCTCTGGAGAGGGAATGGCAACCCACTCCATATTTTTGCCTGGAGAATCCTATAGACAGAGGAGCCTGGTGGGTTACAGTCCATGTGATCACAAAGAATCAGACACGACTGAGTGACTAACACTTTCACTTGGCCAGTTCAGTTCAGTTTAGTTGCTCAGTTGTGTCCGACTCTTTGCAACCCCATGGACTGCAGTGCACCAGGCTTCCCTGTCTATGGGATGCCTGACCAAGAATCCACTTATTGCTTGACTACCTTTTGCATCCACTCTATAGAAAGTTGTGATGATACTGGGTTTCTAGGTATCCATATTAGTCTGGATTTTCCAGAAATAAAAGCAATAGTGTGTATGTGTGTGTATATATAGAAAAAGATTTGAAGGAACAGGCTCATGTGATTATGGGGACTGGCAAGTCTGAATTCTGCAAGGCAGGCTGGCATGCTGGAGACCTAGGCAAGGGCTGATATTATAGCTTAAGCCCAAAGACAGTCTAGAGGCAAAATTCCTTTTTCCTACAGATGACCCCTCTTTTTATTCTTAAGGCCTACAACTGATTGGCTGAGGCCCACTCAGGTAATCTGCTTTGCTCAAGGTCTTCTAATTTGAATGTTAGTCATATTCGAAAAAATGCTCTCACAGCAACATCTAGACTAATATTTGACCAAAAACATCTGGGCACAGTAGTCTTGCCAAGCTGACACATAAAATAAAACATTACAGTATTGATGCCAAAAGTCAGATCCTATTCCAATAGTTTTCAAAATGTATTGCTATTTCTCTTTCCTCACTGTCCAGTCACTCAAGCAAATGGCCATAGATCCCTTTGGGAAAGGTCTGGGGAATTTGAATAGGTATTTTGTGTGGTATTTCAGGTCCTTCTTCCTGAAGATAGCCACCTCTTTATTCAATGGTGTACTAGTTATCAATTTATTACCTCTCAGCTCTAAATTTATACATTAGTACTTATTCTACACAGCCTGGCGTGCTGCAGTCCATTGGGTCACAAAGAGTCAGACATGACTGAGTGACTGGACTGAACTGAACTTACTCTATGAAATTGGATAAAAAGCTTCCTTTTAAGCATTTGTTCTTTACAGGGAGCAAAATGCTATTTTCTTGGTAGAGGGCATTAGAGTAACGCTGCAGGAGAAAAGAGTTTCTTTCACTCGTTCTAGCTGCTGTACGTTGGTCGGTGTCTTGCTTTGCCCCAGTCATTCTCCCAGAATGAATCGCCCCAGCCGAGTCTGATGCTCTTCCTGTAACTCTCTCAACACAGACACTGTGCCCTCCAAACATCTTACCTGCACCCGCCCCCTCAGTCCTGCTGGCTTCTACCCCTTCCCCAGAGTTTTGTCTCCTACATCCCTGAAAAATGTGTGACTTTCCTGTTATACTGTGGTCTCCAGACATCCCACCTCCACTGACTCCTTTATGGGCCACTCTCACTCCCAAATGGTTGTGTCCCCATTTGCCCAGAAACTGGACAAGTTCTGGCCTGGGAAAATCAGCACATGTCTCTGCCATTAAGTGTGTTGCCACTATACCTTTTCCAACAAGATCCAAGCCCAGTCTTCAGGAGAGGACTCCCTTTGTATAAGTTTGTCTTTTCTTGGGTCCCTTCCCTCAGCTCCAGGGTACTGACATCTTATACTTAGTCTTTTATCATAGCTTGGTTATTCTTAATATTGAACCTCCCCTTTTCAAATCAGGGCCTGGTTTCTGCCTCTTAATTGGACTTAGACTGATACAGAATGGGAATGGTCCCAGAAATTCAGGATTTGGGGATTGGGTTGATCACAGGCTTGAGTGCTAGTGCTGAGCATGCGGCTGATGGAAAATGGGATGCTAGTAATCCATGACATGCTGTGGCATCACAATTAATCCAGCTGTGGTTGATTGTGATGAAAGGCCAGATAGACCACATCCCTTGGAAACTTGAGTGTCTACTGTGCTTGACCATTATGGCAGTCATGATGATTAGAAGGACTGTGGTATGGGATGGATTCTTTTGAGAGCACTTCAACATTTATAGAGGAAAAGTGACAAACTCAAGCTAATTCTCATCTCCCTTACTCAGGGAAGTAGCTTTCTCCTATACCCTGTGCATGCCAACTGGTTGTGTCTTACCTATACCCCAGAGGGTTGCTTCCTGCTTTCCCAGTGATTATGGCCCAGCTGGGTCTGGGAAATCAGAGAATTTTTCATCATCTAGTGGACTGCTGCTACGCATGCTCCAGTGAGGTATGACATCCTGTACTTGTTTGTCCTTTCTTGGTTACTCTCCCTCAGCCCCAAGGTGTATTTATATCTTATACTCACTGTTTTATGATAGCTTGAAACTATCTTGTACTGAACTTTTCTTGTTTAAATCACACTGATTTAAGGACTCAGACTGAAAAATTGGACTCCATGTTTGGTATCTGCCACAGGTCCAGAGACTGATCAAATAATCACCCAGTTTTACTGAGGCCATGTTCTCAGCTCTCCGTTTATTCATTCTTGCTTTCTTTTGATTAGAGGCATAAAGAATTGTGACAGATTTTCTTTTCTTGGGTTCCAAAATCGCTGAGGATTGTGACTGCAGCAATGAAATTAAAAGACACTTGCTTCTTGGAAGAAAAGCTATGACAAACCTAGACAGTGTATTAAAAAACAGAGACATCACTTTGCCAACAAAGGTCTGTATAGTCAAAACTATGGTTTTTCTAGTAGTCATGTATGGATGTGCGAGTTGGACCATTGAGAAGGCTGAGTGCCAAAGAACTGATGCTTTCAAAATGTGGTCCTGGAGAAGACTCTTGAGAGTCCCTTGGACAGCAAGGAGAGCAAACCATTCGATCCTAAGGAAAATCAACCCTGAATATTCATTGGAAGGGCTGAGGCTGAAGCTGAAGTTCCAACACTTTGGCCACCTGATGCAAATAGCTGACTCATTGGAAGAGACCCTGATGCTGGGAAAGATTGAAGGATAAGAAGGGGGCAACAGAGGATGGGTTGGTTGGACAGCATCATTAACTCAATGGATGTAAGTTTGAGCAAACTCAGGGAGATAGTGAAGGATGGAGGAACCTGGCATGCTGCAGTCCATGGGGTCACAAAGTGTCAGACGTGAATGAGTGATTGAAAAACAACACCACCAATAATTGATTTGAATGCTATAATTTCTTTTAAACAATGATAGGTATGAGTGGAGTACCTATAATACATTAAGTGAAAAAAAAAACAGAATAGAAACTTACCTTTATATGCATACTATCATAATTAAGTTTTAAGACTCAAAAGCATAGGAAATAATATTAGAAGGAAATGCTATATACTAAAATGTGAAAAGTGATTGTACTTACGTGGTGGGAAGTAGATAATGTTTTTCCCCCCTATTCAATGTGAGTGCTTTCAGTGCCCCAACCCAGACCCAATCTCTGCCTGGGAACCCAAGCCCCATTCCAAGCCATTGCAGACTGAGGCCATCTGAGATCAAATGTTCCAGGTAGTCTGTACTTTGATAGTATATAAAAGCCAACATGTAAGTAACCTGTATACATAACGAGTAGGTCTTCCCCTCAGTGCCTTGGTTTCCTATTGTGTAAAATGGAAATTTTGATAGTATCTGACATACTAATGTGGGCATCTCAAGTGGCGTTAGAGGCAAAGAACAAGCCTGCCAGTGAAGGAGATATAGGAAACACATGTTCGATCCCTGGGTCAGGATCCCCTGCAGGAGGGCACAGCAACCCAATCTTACCATTCTTGCATTTAGAATCCCATGGACAGAGGAGCCTGGCAGGCTATAATCCATAGAGTCGAAAAGAGTTGGACCAGACTGAAGCAACTTAGCACGCATGAATGCACATCATACTAATACATTGTGTGAATTAAATGGGATAAAGTGTATTTAAACATTTGGCAGTCTCATGCCTTGAACATAGTCAGTACTTCCCCCCCTCCCAACAGGACCACTGTTGCTTTTGTGCAGAACAATTACACTGTATTAAGCAACACTCCTGAGTACCACCCATTAAATATATATAACAACCTCTAGTTATAGTGACTACTAAAAAATATTATCCCATGTTTCTAATATCTCTAGTTGAACACCACATGTATAAGAGTTATGGATCAGGAGGCCCAGGAATAGATATGAATATAAAGGCACTTTCCCCCGCTATTTCTTTGGTGAAACAAAAATCCTTTACATTCAAAACCAAGCAGGAACAAAATCAATGTGGTTTAGTGAAAAATCATAGGACTAGAAATGAGAAGATCTGGGATTAAAAAAAAAATAATTTATTTAAACTAAGAAACAAAAACAAACAAAAGCCAGATCATCTCAAATCTGGGATCTTGGTCTTTCTTTATTTTAAGCAAGTTCCTTAGTGTCTCTAAAATAATTTGCTTCTTATAAAATGAGGTCCAAACTACAACTAAGAGTTCTAATGACTCCAAGATTTGATAATTTTTATGCATTAAAGGAATAATTCTGCTGAGATACCTTTTTTCTGTGGCAAAGGTAGACACTCAGACCAGTTTTGCAACTTGTAAATTACAGAGGGGAGGAGTGTAGATTTTATCACCCTTCCTCCTATTTGGACATAATCAAATAATCTAGAGGTCAGATGACAAAGCCTAGGAAGAATGTTAACAGCCTCGCCAGCTTTTTCAGATGAAGATTTTTATTGGTCTGCATGAACTCACAGTCTTGTGTTTTTGTCTTTAGCTCTCTTTCTGTTTGGATGACTCTGTTTGCCTGCTTTAGGATAGAAGCTTCCTTTCTCATTTGCCTATGCATCTTAGAAATCTGAGCATTTCAGTTAGCTACTGAATGTGAAGCATTAATCCTTCACGACAGAATGTAGTTTCTAGGGAGTTCTCCCATTACGTTGCTGAAATGTAAAACACTTACTATAAATTGATTGTCTTATTTGGGACTTCATATACATTCTTTGGAGGGCTTCCCTGGTAGCTCAGATGGTAAAGAATCTGCCTGCAATGCTGGAGACCTGGGTTTGATCCCCGGTTTGGGAAGATCCCCTGGAGAAGGGAATGACTACTCACTTCAGTATTCTTACCTGGAGAATTCCATGGACAGAGAAGCCTGGAGGGCTACAGTTCATTGGGTTGCAAAGAGTTGGACATGACTGAGCGACTAACACTTTTCCTTTCATGCTTTCTTTACTTAATCTGCCCACGAATAGAGCAAAGCAGAGCTAGTCCCATATTTGGACCAGGAAACAGGGACAGGGAGATGAAATAACTTGCCCATGATGACACATGCTAGTAAACAGTTCAGTCTGTCTGACTCTGTATAATCCTAATATTGACAGTAATCAAATGAATCATTTAGGTAGTTCAAGGTAGACATCACTAATCCTCTAAATTTAAAAATAAAATAGAAATATGTCCTATTAAGGGTTAAGAAACCCTTAGCCCTAGTATTTCCTCCTGTGTCTCCTGGCCTATCATAAGAGAATCTGTATCAAATCTTAAAACGTAAATAACTACTGATTATCCCAGGGGAATGAACTAGAAAGAATACTCAAGAAAAGACACAAACTTTTATGTGTGATTACCTTGAGGCAGTGACTTTATCCTTATGCCAGCTCACAGATTAAGGCAACAGACAAAACATTTTGCCCAGATTCAGCCGTAAGATGAATTTTCTTTATGACTATATTGCAATCTGGGTTAAAAAATGGTAAAATGAATTTAAATAATGCTGTTAAAAAAAGAGAAGACCTTAAAAATGAATCGGAGAAGGCAATGGCACCCCACTCCAGTACTCCTGCCTGGAAAATCCCATGGATGGAGGAGCCTGGTGAGCTGCAGTCCATGGGGTCGCTAGGAGCTGGATACGACTGAGCGACTTCACTTTCACTTTTCATTTTCATGCACTGGAGAAGGAAATGGCAACCCACTCCAGTGTTCTTGCCTGGAGAATCCCAGGGACGGGGGAGCCTGGTGGGCTGCCGTCTATGGGGTCGCACAGAGTCGGACACGACTGAGGTGACTTAGCATAGCATAAAAATGAATAAATAGCCTCATCTTTCTTATAAAAGATTGAGTGACTCTAAAGTGACGTTGTGTAAACCCTTCCTTCTTGTTACTATGGGACCATTAATATTGTTAAGCTTTCTCAGTGGGCTCACCAGGATCCCAAGTCCCCATATGTGTCTGCCTTTCCCATGGGGATCCTTGAAGTTTTTTCCTGGTGCTACAGCTGCTTCAGGTGTCCCTGCTGTTTTGGCACTTGCTGGGCTCATTTTGAAACTGCTGCTGCTTCCTTTGCTGGTATCATCAGTCATGACTGGGAATGGATAAAGGGTCCTTTCCTTACAGCATTTATGGGTTTGTATTTGGCTCACAAAGGGCTTTATCAGTTTTCCTCCATTGGCTGGAATGAAACACATTTGACAGTGATTCAATGTCCTTTTTTTTCTTTTTGTTTTATTCAGTTGCTCGGTCATGGCCAACTTTGTGACCCTATGGAGTGCAGCACACCAGGCTTCCTTGTCCTTCACCATCTCCCTGAGCTTGCTCAAACTCATTCCATTGAGTCGGTGATGCCATCCAACCATCTTGTCCTCTGTCATCCCCTTTTCCTCCTGCCTTCAATCTTTCCCAACATCAGGGTCTTTTCTAATGAGTTGACTCTTCCCATCAGGTGGCCAAAGTATTGGAGCTTCAGCTTCAGCATCAGTTCTTCCAATGAATATTCAGGATTGATTTTTAAAACCATTCCAAATTGAGCCCCAAACTGTCTTAATTTTTTCGGACTTCAAGTTGATTTTACCCCACAGAAATTAGAGATGGTCTTTATCTCCCTTTGCTCCTTTTAGCTTGAGGTTTAAACACCCTCATGCTGGATTTCATGCAATCACATTTAAAGTTTACTTCATGCTTTCTCAAGAGCCCTAGGATCCACAGCAAATATCTGTGAGCATCTTGGGGACAGTTTTTTTGTCCTAAAACCTACCAAGAGTCAATGTTCAACTGATGTTCATTTTAATGAATGGATGATTTGATGAAACATAGCTGTTAAGTAAGCATAGTAGTTATGCTACATAAGAAAAGTGTGGAGCACAGTCCATGGGTTCGAAAAGAGTCATACATGGCTTAGCAACTAAACAACAGCAATAACAATTTGTCTTAATGATTGTTACTTCACGTTTTTAGTATTAGTAATGTTAAAGATCAAAACCCAAGTGGTGCTAGTGGTAAAGAACCCGTCTGCCAATGCAGGAGACATAAGAGATATGGGTTTAATCTTTGGGTTGGGAAGATCCCCAGGAGGAGGGCATGGCAGCCCACTCTAGTATACTTGCCTGAGAATTCCATGGATAGAGGAGCCTGGCGGGCTACAGTCCTTGGGGTTGCAAAGAATTAGACATGACTGAAGCGACTTAGCACAGCACGATGGTAAAGGGTGACATATACAGTTTAAGGATTATAAATATAACGTCATTATAAATATGTTTCTGAAAATGTTCTCAGAATTTATCTACTGTTCCATGCTAAAGCTCTCCATATTTTTAACCACATGGCTGCCTACTAGGACTGCTATGCTTTACAAGCCCAGGAGCCTTCATGTGTATCCATATGGATGGAGACCCTGAGATTGTGTGGCCATGTGTGGTAGCTCTAAGGTTACATACATTTTCAGAATTTTTATGGACCTATTTCTCTGTCTCCTTATTTGAAAATTATGCAACATACCTCTCTAGTCCAATTCCTATCAAATCTTAGCATTTACTAGAAATCAGCTCAACTATTCCATCAAAGCACTTGATCATTTTAACAGTAAAAATAATAATAGAATGTCTTCTCAGAAATTAGGCTCTTAAAAAGATAATTTAAAAAAATATGATCATTTTAGTTTGCAAAGAATTTCCACACTCATTATTTCATTTAATTTCCACATCAACCCAGCATGTAAGATTGGTAATTCTCACTTGATCACACTGGGAACTAAGGCTTAAGAAGAGACAGCAACTTGTCCAAAGCCACACAGCTACTTAGTGACTGATTGGGATTCAAACTGCCATGATATTTGCTATGATATTTCTATTATTCTAGTTTTTTCAAATATCAGAAATACCTTATCTATGCCAGAGAGAATTCCAATGTTCTCATAGGCATATATAAAATCAAAGGGTGTAGAATGATAACTCAAAAACAGCAGAAAAACTACTCACAAACATCAGAAGGGTCTTCCTGGGAAAATTCTACTTATTGTACAGTAAATGTTTTAAAATTCATTTTGCTATAGATAGTTGATTGACTCATTCATTAATTCAGTATAAACTTTGGGGATATCTGTTATCGACAAGACAATGAACTGAACACTATGAAAACTGTAAAAATGTGTATGACACGATCACTGACCTCATAAAAATGTACAATATTCTAGTGCACTAATAACTATAATAGCAGATAGAATGTTATAGATACTACCAGAGATGTGAGTACAGTATTATAAGAATTAGCAGAGGAAAAGCGGAGGCAGCATAATTTTAGATTTTAACGTTCATCTACATTGATATGTATTCAGTTCAGTTCAGTTCAGTTCAGTCGCTCAGTTGTGCCCAACTCTTTGGGACCCCATGAATCGCAGCATGCCAGGCCTCTCTGTCCATCACCAACTCCTGGAGTCTACTCAAACTCATGTCCATCGAGTTGGTGATGCCATCCAGCCATCTCATCCTCTGTCGTCCCCTTCTCCTCCTGCCCCCAATCCCTCCCAGCATCAGAGTCTTTTCCAATGAGTCAACTCTTCGCATGAGGTGGCCAAAGTACTGGAGGTTCAGCTTTAACATCATTCCTTCCAAAGAAATCCCAGGGCTCATCCCCTTTAGGATGGACTGGTTGGATCTCCTTGCAGTCCAAGGGACTCTCAAGAGTCTTCTCCAACACCACAGTTCAAAAGCATCAATTCTTTGGCGCTCAGCTTTCTTCACAGTCCAACTCTCACATCCATACATGATTACAGGAAAAACCATAGCCTTGACTAGACGAACCTTTGTTGGCAAAGTAACAACATATTCTGCTTTTGAATATGCTATCTAGGTTGGACATAACTTTCCTTCCAAGGAGTAAGCGTCTTTTAATTTCATGGCTGCAGTCACCATCTGCAGTGATTTTGGAGTCCAAAAAAACAAAGTCTGACACTGTTTCCACTGTTTCCCCATCTATTTCCCATGCAGTGATGGGACGGGATGACGTGATCTTTGTTTTCTGAATGTTGAGCTTTAAGCTTTAAGCCAACTTTTTCACTCTCCTCTTTCACTTTCATCAAGAGGTGTTTTAGTTCCTCTTCACTTTCTGCCATAAGAATGGTGTCATCTGCATATCTGAGGTTATTGATAGTTCTCCCCGCAATCTTGATTCTGGCTTGAGTTTCTTCCAGTCCAGCGTTTTTCATGATGTACTCTGCATATAAGTTAAATAAACAGGGTGACAATATACAGCCTTGACGTACTCCTTTTCCTATTTGGAACCAGTCTGTTGTTCCATGTCCAGTTCTAACTGTTGCTTCCTGACCTGCATACAGATTTCTCAAGAGGCAGGTCAGGTGGTCTGGTATTCCCATCTCTTGAAGAATTTTCCACAGTTTATTGTGATCCACACAGTCAAAGGCTTTGGCATAGTCAATAAGGCAGAAACAGATGTTTTTCTGGAACTGTCTTGCTTTTTCCATGATCCAGCGGATGTTGGCAATTTGATCTCTGGTTCCTCTGCCTTTTCTAAAACCAGCTTGAACATCAGGAAGTTCACTGTTCACATATTGCTGAAACCTGGCTTGGAGAATTTTGAGCATTATTTTAGTAGCATGTGAGATGAGTGCAATTGTGTGGTAGTTTGAGCATTCTTTGGCATTGCCTTTCTTTGGGATTGGAATGAAAACTGACCTTTTCCAGTCCTGTGGCCACTGCTGAGTTTTCCAAATTTGAGAAGGGAATGGCAAACCACTTCAGTATTCTTGCCTTGAGAACCCCATGAACAGTATGAAAAGGCAAAATGGTAGGATACTGAAAGAGGAACTCCCCAGATCAGTAGGTGCCTAATATGCTACTGGAGATCAGTGGAGAAATAACTCCAGAAAGAATGAAGGGATGGAGCCAAAGCAAAAACAATACCCAGCTGTGGATGTGACTGGTGATAGAAGCAAGGTCCGATGCTGTAAAGAGCAATATTGCATAGGAACCTGGAATGTCAGGTCCATGAATCAAGGCAAATTGGAAGTGGTCAAACAAGAGATGGCAAGAGTAAATGTCGACATTCTAGGAATCAGCAAACTGAAATGGACTGGAATGGGTGTATTTAACTCAGATGACCATTATATCTACTTCTGTGGGCAGGAATCCCTCAGAAGAAATGGAGTAGCCATCATGGTTAACAAAAGTGTCCGAAATGCAGTACTTGGATGCAATCTCAAAAATGACAGAATGATCTCTGTTCATTTCCAAGGCAAACCATTCAATATCACAGTAATCCAACCAAGTCTATGCCCCGATCAGTAATGCTGAAGAAGCTGAAGTTGAATGGTTCTATGACCTAAAAGACCTTTAGAACTAACACTGGAAAAAGATGTCCTTTTCATTATAGGGGACTGAATGCAAAAGTAGGAAGTCAAGAAACACCTGGAGTAACAGGCAAATTTGGCCTTGGAGTATGGAATGAAGCAGGGCAAAGACTAATAGAGTTTTGCCAAGAAAATGCACTGGTCATAGCAAACCCCCTCTTCCAACAACACAAGAGAAGACTCTACACGTGGACATCACCGGATGGTCAACACCGAAATCAGATTGATTATATTCTTTGCAGCCAAAGATGGAGAAGCTCTATACAGTCAACAAGAACAAGACCAGGAGCTGACTGTGGCTCAGATCATGAACTCCTTATTACCAAATTCAGACTTAAATTGATATGTATTACTCTTGTAATAATAATAAAAAGATCCACTTAAAAGTATTTATTTTTTTTCACTGCGCTGGGTCTTTGTTACTGTGTGTGGGCCTTTTCTAGTTGTTGCAAGTGGGTACTATTTGCTAGCTGTGGTGTGTGAGCTTCTCATTGTGGTGGCTTCTCTTGTTGAAGAGCACAGGATTTGGGACGTGCAGGCCCAGCAGTTGTGGCACATAGGCTTAGTTGCCCTGTGGCATGTGAAATCTTCCCAGACCAGGGATTGAACCCATATCCCCTGCAATAGCAGGTGGATTCTGAGCCACTGGACCACCAGGGAAGTCCCATTTATTTGTTTTTTAAAGAAGTGATTGTTACATTCATGGAGGAGAAACAAAGGTATGAAAAGTGACCATATAGTCCAACTTCTCTTATTTTTTGCTCAGTGAATTAACAGGAGAAGAAAAAGTAGCTTCCTTCCCCAGCAAACTTTCAGGGAAATGATGTAGACTGGGGAAAACTAGGTTTCAGTTAAGATAAGCAAACGGAAAAGAGTTTTAGAGCTGGGAAAGGGATCTTGGTTATTATCTTGCACAACCCCCCCCCCCCCATTTTAAAGATGAAGAAATTGATGAAGAAACTAATGAAGATACTTACTCAAAATCATATAACCAATTGGAACTGAGATGGAACTAACATTCATGTCTTCAGACCCTTGCTGTTTTCACTGATTCATTGACAGTATGTAAAATACTGTCAGAGACATAAAGAGAGTTAGATTATCTTTATTGGATATTTACAGGTGGCATCTTATACATACTCAGTTCAGTTCAGTTGCTCAGTCGTGTCCGACTCTTTGCGACCCCATGAATCACAGCATGCCAGGCCTCCCTGTCCATCACCAACTCCCGGAGTTCACTCAGACTCACGTCCATCGAGTCAGTGATGCCATCCAGCCATCTCATCCTTTGTCATCCCCTTTTCCTCCTGCCCCCAATCCCTCCCAGCATCAGAGTCTTTTCCAATGAGTCAACTCTTCGCATGAGGTGGCCAAAGTACTGGAGTTTCTGCTTTAGCATCATTCCTTCCAAAGAAATCCCAGGACTGATCTCTTTTAGAATGGACTGGTTGGATCTCCTTGCAGTCTAAGGGACTCTCGAGAGTCTTCTCTAACACCACAGTTCAAAAGCATCAGTTCTTCAGGGTTCAGCTTTCTTCACAGTCCAACTCTCGCATCCATACATGACCACTGGAAAAACCATAGCCTTGACTAGATGGACCTTTGTTGGCAAAGTAATGTCTCTGCTTTTGAATATGCTATCTAGGTTATACATACTAGGCATTCACTAATTGTTCACTGAATGAATAAAAAATTGGTAATATCTTATTTGATGTTATAAGGATAAATAAAATGATATCTATCATATACATCTGTCTACTTGACATACTGAATAACTAATAGGTTATTAACTAATAACCATCCTGAATAACTAATAGGTTGTTGTTGAGTCACTAAGTTGTGTCCAACTATTTGCGACCCCATAGACTGCAGCATGCCAGGCTTCCCTGTCCTCCTCTGTCTCCCAGAGTTTGCTCAGGTCCTAACTGCTCAAGTTACTCTAGTTATCCTGAGTAACTAGAAGGAGGGGCTGCCATCCATAGGTCAGAAGAACTGAGAGGAAGCAGGTCTCAGGAGTGAAGATCAGGAGTTCAGTATTGGACATGGACCTATTAGTTAGTAGTTAATAACCTATTAGAATTTGAGCAAATGTTACTCAGGCTAAAAGTCCTGAGTCATTTTTGATGTCTGTCTTTTTCTCCTCCTACACATCCATCTTGTCAACAAATTCTGATGGTTCTACCTTCAAAGTATCTCCAAAATTTGACCTCTGTCATCACCTTTTATTCACTACTGCCTTAAATCAACCCACAACTGCTTTCTCTTGGCTTACTGCAATAGTCTCTAAACTAGATTCCCTCCTTGTACCTTTGCCCACATCCAGTCTACTTTCAAACAGCCGGAGTGAGAAAGATCGTATGACATCCCTTATAGGTAGAATCTAAAAAAGAAATGATACAAATGAACTTATTTATCAAACAAAAAGAGATTTACAGACTGAGAAAGTACATGTATGGTTGCCGGGGGGAAAGATGGGGGGAAAGGATAGTTAGGAAGTTTGGAATGGACATGTACAAACAGCTATATTTAAAATGGATAATCAATAAGAACCTACGTGGGTATAGCACATGGAATTCTGTTCAATGTTATGTGGCAGCCTGGATGGGAGGGGTGTTTGGGGGAGAATGGATACGTGTATATGTATGGCCAAGTCCCTTCGCTGTTCACCTGAAATGATCACAACATCGTTAATTGGCTATACCCCAGTACAAGATAAAAAGTAAAAACAAAACAAACAAAAAGAAACCCAGCTAGAATGATTCTTTAAAAAATGAAGTTAGATCATTGCTCCTCCAATTCCAACTCTAAATTTTCATTTCACTCTGAAAAAAGGCTAATGTCCCTTTCATGAAACAAATGTTTACAGCAGCTTTAGTCATAATAACCAAGAAGTGGAAACAACTCAATGTCACTAAATAAAATGTGGTGTACCCCTAAGGTGGAGTAATAATTGGAAAGAAAAAAGTGAAAGATTAATACATGCTACAACTTGGATGAACCTTGAAAACATTGCCCAAGTTAAAGAAGTTAGTCAAAAAAGACCATATATTGTACAACTCCCTTTACATGAAATATTCAGAATAAGCAAATCCATAGATTAGTGACTATTTAGGCCTGGAGGGATTGGAGGAAATAGAGATGGCAGCTAAAGTGTACAACTTTCTTTTTTAAAAAAAATATTTTATTAAAGTATAGTTGATTTACAGTGTTATGTTAATTTCTGCTGAACAGCAAAATGATTCAGTTGTATATGCATATGTGTATATATTTTCAGGTTTCTTTTGAGGATGATAAAAATGTTCTAAAATTGTGGTTATGACTGCTCATCGCTGTGAATATATTAAAACCATTGAACTGTACACTTTAAATGAGTATATTTTGTGGTGTGTAAATTACAACTCTATAAAGCCATTAAAAATAGAAGTATTAAAGGGGGGAAGAACATAATAAAAGGGAAAGTGCATGTAAAGACCCCAAATTGGGAAGGGACTTAACATCTATGAGGAATAGAGGGAAACCCAATGTCCCCAGAATGTATGAACAAGGTGGGGAATAAGCTGGAGAGTTAGTTAGCGGCCATATTAGGCAGGATTTTAAATTTTATCATAAGCCTCAAAGTTTAAAAAGCAGGTAAATGACATAATAAAATTTATGTTAAAAAAAATCATTCTGGTTGTTGTGTGGAAAATTATGTGTGTGTGTGTGTGTGTGCTCATTCACTTAGTCATGACCAACTCACTGCGACGCCATGGACTGTCGCCCGTCAGGCTCCTCTGTCCATAGGATTTTCCAGGCAAGATTACTGGAATGAGCGGCCATTTCCTTCTCCATGGGATCTTCCTGACCCAGGGATGTAACCCATGTCTCTTGTGTCTCCTGCATTGGTCGGTGGATTCTTTACCACTGACCTGTCTGAGAAGCCCAAAGTGGGCAAATGTAGAAACAGAGCAATTAAAAGGTTATTGCAATAGATTAGAAAGAAAGGATGGCTGACATTGAGACAAGGATAAGAGACAGATTTTGTGATCTACTTTGGAGGGAGAATCAGTGAAAGTAGGTGATTGATTGGATGTAGAGCATGAGGTAGCTGGAGATTCTGTTTACTTAGATGGAGACTCCTAAAGGTAGAGTGGTTTGGGATACTGTATTTCTGGACATGCTTAATTTGAGATGCATTTGAGAACAACCTCGTGTCTATGTACATGGGTAGTTTGATAGATGGTTTAGATTGGGTTCAAATATGGGCTCTGCCATTTACTAACTCTATGACATTGAGAAAAATTACTTTTTTCCTGATCCCTTCACCTGTTAATGGAGATAACAATAACCTCTAATAGCCAAATAATAGCATACTGGGCTATTAGAGCTTGTTGGTTAAGAGCACAGATGGTGGACCCCAACTCTCTGTTTTGGATCCGGGCTCCACGATGACTATTGTTGAGTGACCTTGGGCAAGTTATTTAACCTCTTTGAATCTCATTTTCTTAAACCACATATGGGGTTTAATAAAAGCCCTTGTTTTTTAGGGCCATTAATTAGTATATGCATTAGATAATGCTAAGCAAAGTGCTTTGGACTTGGCATATAAGCACAATGTAAGTGGTAGCTATTACTATTATTTCACAGGGTTAACATGAAGAGTTGAGCTAATACATATGAAAGATACTACTGTATTGTCTGAAGAATGGGACTAAAATTTCTTTAGTTGTCCACCTGAATTTTGTCTTAATCAAAATTTTACTTTTATCCTGATTGGATCAACCCAAGATATTCTCTCCTAAGGGAGAACCCACTACACTGCCCAACAATTTAAGATGGGAGAGAAAGGCCAGTTAACATTGTTGAAGAGGGGACAAAAGATGGGAAAAAAACAATGAGGGGAGAAACAGTCTAGGCTGGGGAGACAGAATGCCAATAGCAAACTTGGAATTCATCTTAACCAGTAAAGCAGACTGTAGTTCCTAAGGAGCTGTAGTTTGTGAAAAAAGGAGAGTTGGGCTGGTCTGGGACACTGCTGCTAAGAGATGAAACCCCATAGCCGTGTCTTGTATCTAGTAAATATCAATAGAGCAGGCCTCCTCCAGTGAGGACTCTGACTTGACAATATTTAAAATTATCATTAACTCTTCCTGAAGTGTTCAGGAGTGCCATCCCAGGTAGTCATTCATTCATTCACTTGCTTGTTTTATTATTCACTGGAATACGGAATGAAGCAGGGCAAAGACTAATAGAGTTTTGCCAAGAAAATGCACTGGTCATAGCAAACCCCCTCTTCCAACAACACAAGAGAAGACTCTACACATGGACAGCACCAGATGGTCAACACCGAAATCAGATTGATTCTATTCTTTGCAGCCAAAGATGGAGAAGCTCTATACAGTCAACAAGAACAAGACCAGGAGCTGACTGTGGCTCAGATCATGAACTCCTTATTGCCAAATTCAGACTGAAATTGAAGAAAGTAGGGAAAACCACTAGACCATTCAGGTATGACCTAAATCAAATCCCTTATGATTATACAGTGGAAGTGAGAAATAGATTTAAGGGCCTAGATCTGATAGACAGAGTGCCTGATGAACTATGGAATGAGGTTCGTGACATTGTACAGGAGACAGGGATCAAGACCATCCCCATGGAAAAGAAATGCATAAAAGCAAAACGGTTGTCTGGGGAGGCTTTACAAAAGCTGTGAAAAGAAGAGAAGCCAAAAGCAAAGGAGAAAAGGAAAGATATAAGCATATGAATGCAGAGTTCCAAAGAATAGCAAGAAGAGATAAGAAAGCCTTCCTCAGGGATCAATGCAAAGAAATAGAGGAAAACAACAGAATGGGAAAGACTAGAGATCTCTTCAGGAAAATTAGAGATACCAAGGGACATTTCATGCAAAGATGGGCTCGATAAAGGACAGTAATGGTAGGGTCCTAACAGAAGCAGAATATATCAAGAAGAGGTGGCAAGAATACACAGAAGAACTGTACAAAAAAGATCTTCATGACCAAGATAATCACGATGGTGTGATCACTGACCTAGAGCCAGACATCCTGGAATGTGAAGTCAAGTGGGCCTTAGAAAGCATCACTATGAACAAAGCTAGATGGAATTCCAGTGGAGCTATTTCAAATCCTGAAAGATGATGCTGTGAAAGTGCTGCACTCAATATGCCAGCAAATTTGGAAAACTCAGCAGTGGCCACAGGATTGGAAAAGGTCAGTTTTCATTCCAATCCCAAAGAAAGGCAATGCCAAAGAATGCTCAAACTACCACACAATTGCACTCATCTCACACACTAGTAAAGTAATACTTAAAATTCTTCAAGCCAGGCTTCAGCAATATGTGAACCATGAACTTCCTGATGTTCAAGCTGGTTTTAGAAAAGGCAGAGGAACCAGAGATCAAATTGCCAACATCTGCTGGATCATGGAAAAAGCAAGAGAGTTCCAGAAAAATATCTATTTCTGCTTTATTGACTATGCCAAAGCCTTTGACTGTGTGGATCACAATAAACTGTGGAAAATTCTTCAAGAGATGGGAATCCCAGACCACCTGACCTGCCTCTTGAGAAATCTGTATGCAGGTCAGGAAGCAACAGTTAGAACTGGACATGGAACAACAGACTGGTTCCAAATAGGAAAAGGAGTATGTCAAGGCTGTATATTGTCACCCTGCTTATTTAACTTATATGCAGAATACATCATGAGAAATGCTGGACTGGAAGAAACACAAGCCGGAATCAAGATTGCTGGGAGAAATATCAATAAGCTCAGATATGCAGATGACACCACCCTTATGGTAGAAAGTGAAGAGGAACTAAAAAGCCTCTTGATGAAAGTGAAAGAGGAGAGTGAAAAAGTTGGCTTAAAGCTCAACATTCAGAAAATGAAGATCATGGCATCTGGTTCCATCACTTCATGGGAAATAGATGGGGAAATAGTGGAAACAGTGTCAGACTTTATTTTGGGGGGCTCCAAAATCACTGCAGATGGTGACTGCAGCCATGAAATTAAAAGACGCTTACTCCTTGGAAGAAAAGTTATGTCCAACCTAGATAGCATATTGAAAAGCAGAGACATTACTTTGCCAACAAAGGTCTGTCTAGTCAAGGCTATGGTTTTTCCTGTGGTCATGTATGGATGTGAGAGTTGGACTGTGAAAAAGGCTGAGCACCGAAGATTGATGCTTTTGAACTGTGGTGTTGGAGAAGACTCTTGAGAGTCCCTTGGACTGCAAGGAGATCCAACCAGTCCATTCTAGAGGAGATCAGCCCTGGGTGTTCTTTGGAAGGAATGATGCTGAAGCTGAAACTCCAGTACTTTGGCCACCTCATGCGCAGAGTTGACTCATTGGAAAAGACTCTGATGCTGGGAGGGATTGGGGGCAGGAGGAGAAGGGGACAACAGAGGATGAGATGGCTGGATGGCATCACTGACTTGATGGATGTGAGTCTGAGTGAACTCCGGGAGTTGGTGATGGACAGGGAGGCCTGGCGTGCTGCAGTTCATGGGGTCGCAAAGAGTCGGACAGGACTGAGTGACTGAACTGAACTGAATTCAATTATTTACTAAGTTGGTTATTTGCTAATTCAAACAAGTATTTGCCAAGTGCCAATCACTAAGGAGACATAAGGCAAAAGCAAACAAACAAACAAACAAAAAAAACATAAATTCTTTACAGAATTTGAAATCTAGTGGAGAAAGATAGGGAAGAAACAGCATAAATTCCATGGAAAAAAATTAAGTAATGGCATCAGAAGAGATGCAGATATGGTAAATAAAAGAAAGGGCTGAAGGAGGGCAACATTTCAACAGAGAGAACACTCAGGGCAAAGGCCTCACATTGTCTTGCCACTACCATTCTGTATCCCATTTCCCTACCCTTTAACATTTAAAGAAAGAAAAGATTTTTTGGACTGAAGAAAGTAATGTACTTAGTAAATCAAGCTATTAGTTTCTTAGGGCTGCTTTGAGCAGGTTTTATTTTCAACACTTTGTTTGAGAGATCCATCCATTCTCCTCTGTGTGGACGCAGATCATTCTTTTTCACCGCTGTATAGTATTCTACCGTATAATGTATGCTAAATCATTTACTCATTCTATTTTTGATGGTCACTTGTGTTCCTTCCATTTGTGAGCTATCATGAGTAAAGCTGCTTTGAACTTTCTTGTGTAAGTCTTTTGATGATAGACATATGCCTTCATCTTTGTTGGGTCATAGGAGATATACATATACACACATATGAAAGTGAAAAGTGAAAGTGAAGTTGCTCAGTCGTGTCCGACTGTTTGCATGGACTATAGCCTACCAGGCTCCTCTGTCCATGGAAATTTCCAGGCCAGAGTACTGGAGTGGGTTGTAATTTCCTTCTCTAGGGGATCTTCCTGACCCAGGGATCGAACCCGGGTCTCCCGCATTGCAGGCAGATGCTTTACCATCTGAGCCACCAGGAAAGCCCTATCTATTTATCTATCTATCTATATGTACATATATGTATGTATATACTTCAGTTAAGTCCAGTTCAGTTGCTCAGTCGTGTCCGACTCTTTGCGACCCCATGAATCGCAGCACGCCAGGCCTCCCTGTCCATCACCAATTCTTGGAGTCCACCCAAACCCATGTCCATCGAGTCGATGATGCCATCCAACCATCTCATCCTCTGTCGTCCCCTTCTCCTGCCCCCCAATCCCTCCCAGCATCAGGGTCTTTTCCAATGAGCTGGCTCTTCACATCAGGTGTCCAAAGTATTGGAGTTTCAGCTTCAACATCTGTCCTTCCAATGAACACCCAGGACTGATCTCCCATAGGATGGACTGGTTGGATCTCCTTGCAGTCCAAGGGACTCTCAAGAGTCTTCTCCAACACCACAGTTCAAAAGCATCAATTCTTTGGTGCTCAGCTTTCTTCACAGTCCAACTCTCACATCCATACATGACCACTGGAAAAACTATAGCCTTGACTAGATGGACCTTTGTTGGCAAAGTAATGTCTCTGCTTTTAAATATGCTTTCTAGGTTGGTCATAACTTTCATTCCAAGGAGTAAGTGTCTTTTAATTTCATGGCTGCAATCACCATCTGCAGTGGTTTTGGAGCCCAGAAAAATAAAGTCAGCCACTGTTTCCCCATCTATCTGCCATGAAGTGATGGGACCAGATGCCATGATCTTCATTTTCTGAATGTTGAGCTTTAAATCAACTTTTTACTTCCTCTTTCACTTTCATCAAGAGGCTCTTTAGTTCCTCTTCACTTTCTACCATAAGGGTGGTGTCATCTGCATATCTGAGGTTATTGATATTTCTCCTGGCAATCTTGATTCCAGCTTGTGCTTCCTCCAGCCCACCGTTTCTCATGATGTACTCTGCATGTAAGTTAAATAAGCAGGGTGACAATATATGGTCTTGATGTACTCCTTTTCCTATTTGGAACCAGCCTGCTGTTCCATGTCCAGTTCTAACTGTTACTTCCTGACCTTCATACAGGTTTCTCAAGAGGCAGGTCAGGTGCTCTGGGATTCCCATCTCTTGAAGAATTTTCCACAGTTTATTGTGATCCACACAGTCAAAAGGTTTGGAATAGTCAATAAAGCAGAAATAGATATTTTTCTGGAACTCTCTTGCTTTTTCGATGATCTATCTGATGTTGGCAATTTGATCTCTGGTTCCTCTGCCTTTTCTAAAACCAGCTTGAACATCTGGAAGGTCACGGTTCACGTATTGCTGAAGCCTGGCTTGGAGAATTTTAAGCATTACTTTACTAGTGTGTGAGATGAGTGCAATTGTGTGGTAGTTTGAGCATTCTTTGGCATTGCCTTTCTTTGGGATTGGAATGAAAACTGACCTTTTCCAGTCCTGTTGCCACTGCTGAGTTTTCCATATTTGCTGGCATATTGAGTGCAGCACTTTCATAGCATCATCTTTCAGGATTTGAAATAGCTCAGCTGGAATTCCATCACCTCCTCTAAATGGCTGTCTGAGGAGGCCTTACAAATAACTGTGAAAAGACGGGAAGTGAAAAGCAAAGGAGAAAAGGAGAGATATACCCATTTGAATGCAGAGTTCCAAAGAATAGTAGGGAGAGATGAGAAAGCCATGCAAAGAAATAAAGGAAAACAATAGAATGGGAAAGACTAGAGATCTCTTCAAGAAAATTAGAGATACCAAGGGAATATTTCATGCAAAGATGGGCTCAATAAAGGACAGTAATGGTAGGGTCCTAACAGAAGCAGAAGATAATAAGAAGAGGTGGCAAGAATACACAGACGAACTGTACAAAAAACATCTTCATGACTCAGATAATCAATATGGTATGATCACTCACCCAGAGCCAGACATCCGGGAATGTGAAGTCAAGTGGGCCTTGGGAAGCATCACTATGAACAATGTATACACACACATATATATATATATATATATATATATATACATATATATATTCAATTTTAGTAGATATTGCCAAAGATTTTTGTTTTTCAAAGCAGCTGTACCAATTTTCACTTGGTCCACATCTACCAACACTCAGTATTGTCAGGATTTTTAATTTTAGCCATTCTGATAGATATATAGTGGTTGATTTGCATTTCCCTAGATGGTGACTGCAGCCATGAAATTAAAAGACGCTTACTCCTTGGAAGAAAAGTTATGACCGACCTAGATAGCATATTGAAAAGCAGAGATATTACTTTGCCAACAAAGGTCTGTCTAGTCAAGGCTATGGTTTTTCCAGTGGTCATGTATGGATGTGAGAGTTGGACTGTGAAAAAGGCTGAGCACCAAAGAATAGATGCTTTTGAACTGTGGTGTTGGAGAAGACTCTTGAGAGTCCCTTGGACTGCAAGGAGATCCAACCAGTCCATTCTAGAGGAGATCAGCCCTGGGTGTTCTTTGGAAGGAATGATGCTGAAGCTGAAACTCCAGTACTTTGGCCACCTCATGCGCAGAGTTGACTCATTGGAAAAGACTCTGATGCTGGGAGGGATTGGGGGCAGGAGGAGAAGGGGACAACAGAGGATGAGATGGCTGGATGGCATCACCGACTCAACGGACATGAGTTTGAGTGAACTCCGGGAGACAGTGATGGACAGGGAGGCCTGGCGTGCTGCAATTCATGGGGTCGCAAAGAGTCGGACACGACTGAGCGACTGAACTGAACTGAACTGAATCACTAATTATGTTGAGCACCATGTCCTATACTTACTGGTCATTCATATATCCTCTTTTGTGAAGTGCCTATTCAAGATTTTCCCCTTCTTCCCTGACCCTTTAAAAGTTTTAAGTGATGCCTATATTTTTGATTGATTTATGTTTATACATTCTGAATATGTCCTGTTTGTGGATATGTGTATTTTCCTAATCTGTCCTAATTGCCTTTTTACTTTCTTACTTATATTTTTTAGCTGTCAGCAAACTTTTTCTGTAAAGGGCCAGATAGTAAATATTTTAGACTTTGTAGGCCATGTGGTCTCTATTGCAACTACCCAACTTCACCTTTGTAGCACAAAGCAGCTCTAGAAAGTCATACATTAAATGAATAAGCATGGTTGTTCCAACAAAACTTTATTTACAGATACCAAAAATTTGTATTTCATATACATTCCACATATCATGAAACATTATTGTTCTTTAAAGTTTTTTCAACCATGCAAAAATGTAAAAACCATTCTGAGCTCACAGACTGTACAAATACATGTAGTGGGCTGAATTTTAGCCCATGGTTTGGTGACCTCAGGTGTATTTTATAAATGTAAGTTCTTAATTTTAATGAATTCCAATTACATCTCTTCTTTTGTCATTATTACTTTTTATTCCCATATAAGAAATCTTTGCCTACCCAAGGTCATGAATAGATTCTTCTTTGTTCTGTTCTAAAAATTGTATTTTATCATTCATGTTTATGTCAATTATCCCTCTGGGGTTAATTTTTGCAAATGTTTTTTTCTCTTTTGTTTCTGTGTACTCAAGTTACATATTTTTTCCAGGTTTTTTTCATAGCCCTTCCTTATCTGCTTTGTGAAACTTTCCCTGATAGCCCTATGTGGAACTTATATCTCTCTACTAGCCTTTCATTCAATGGCTACTTTTTGATGACTTATTATGTACCATGCTAAGCACAAGATTTGGCTTTTGTCTAAAGAGTATAGATTTTTGAAGAAAGCAATTAAATCTTTACAATAAAATGCGATAAGTGTCAGGATAATACTGCAAGTATTTGTTTTTTTTTTCCTACTAAGAATGAGTCATTTGAAGAAAGAGACCATAAACTTTCATTTGATTATCTCTAGCATCTAGCATGAATTGTAGTATAGAATAGGTGCTTATGAAAATGTGATTAAATTAATAAATGCCCATATATATACAGTGAATAAATGCACAAATATGTATACAGTGAATACATATATGGAATATGTATACCATATGAATTCAGTAAATAATGCACATAGATGTGTATGTATGTATATGTGTGTGTTAAGTTGCTTCAGTCATGTCTGACTCTTTTGACCTCACAGACTCTAGGTCATCAGGCTCTTCTGTCCATGGGATTTTCCAGGCAAGAATAATGGAGTGGGTTGCCATAGCCTTCTCCAGGGGATCTTCCCGACTCAGGGATCGAACCTACATTCCTTATGTATCCTGATTGTTAGACGGGTTCTTTACCACTAGGAACACCTGGGAAACCCATATGTATATACCCATACAAACACACAACACCTTCACACATTCTATTCTTTTTCCAGACACACACAGCTGAAGTGCCACTAGGGAAAAGATCTAATTTCTCCCTTGTATACCTAGACAGAGGACAAATTTATTCAGATTGATGATAAGAGTCTCAACGACTCATGTATCAGATGGCCCAAGTTCAAATCCAGGGTCTACCACCTTGTAATCTCAGACCAGTTTCTTAAATTCTCTGGGCCCCAGTAACCTCATTTGTAAAATGGGAACACTTTCCTCATAGAGTTTTTAATGAGTTCATACATGTAAAATAACTAGAGGCCAATAGGCTCAACAAGGACAGGAATTTTTGTCTGCTTTGTTCATTGCCATATCCCTAGTTCCTAAAAGAATGTTTGGTACATATCAGTTCAGTTCAGTCGCTCAGTCGTGTCCAACTCTTTGCGACCCCATGAACCGCAGCACGCCAGGCCTCCCTGTCCATCACCAACTCCCAGAGTCCACCCAAACCTATATCCATCGAGTCGGTGATGCCATCCAACCATCTCATCCTCTGTCGTTCCCTTCTCCTCCTGTACTCAATCTTTCCCAGCATCAGGGTCTTTTCAAATGAGTCAGCTCTTCACATCAGGTGGCTAAAGAATTGGAGTTTCAGCTTCAACATCTGTCCTTCCAATGAACACCCAGGACTGATCTCCTTTAGGATGGACTGGTTGGATCTCCTTGCAGTCCAAAGGACTCTCAAGAGTCTTCTCCAACACCACAGTTCAAGAGCATCAATTCTTCTGCGCTCAGCTTTCTTTATAGTCCAACTCTCACATCCATACATGACCACTGGAAAAACCATAGCCTTGACTAGACAGACCTTTGTTGGCAAAGTAATGTCTCTGCTTTTTAATATGCTGTCTAGGTTGGTCATAACTTTCCTTCCAAGATGCTCAATAAATCCTTGTTGCATGAATAATAAATACTGTATCAGGAAAATATCAAAAATTCTTGACTATTACCATTTAATGTACAATATAAAAATTCTGAATTATCCTTCCAATTACTCCACAGCTACAATTTTTACTTTGGGAATCCTAGCATTTTTCTAACATGACACAAGGGGGCAGCATCGGTCTCCTTTTGAGTTTGCAGCCGTGCTCCAGTTTTACTTGGTCTAGAGACAAACTGCCACATCTTAAATTGGCAAGTTCCTTTGTCCATTCTGGATTTTTTAAAAAAAATTAATGAACAGCATTGACTGTTTAAATTATTATGCACTTAGTTCTTAACTGTGTAGTTTTAGCTAAAGAAAAGATTATTGCTTGTAGAAAGGTAAAAATATGGACATGAATTGAGGCTGCTTTTCAGTAATACTAGCGATTTGTGTTCTCAAACTTCCTTTTGGTAATGAATAACTGCTTGACAAACAACGGGCCCAAATCTTCCTTTTCAGTGACACAAAGTGCAACAATGCCATTCCTTTCCAAATCTATAAGAAAAGACAAAACAGTGTGAAACTTTTTCTAGTTCTTTTTAATAAAAATGTGAGACTAATTTTGCACTCCCTTTAACGTACTCTGAAACCATAGATGAGAAGCAGAAATTTCTGATCATCTTTGAGGGTGTAAAGGAAAGAATCTTGATTTAGAAATCAAGAGTGCTTCAGGAATTCTAGAGATTCCCTGGTGGCTCAGCCAGTAAAGAGTCTGCCTGCAATTCGGGAGACCTGAGTTTGATCCCAGGGTCGGGAAGATGCCCCACAGAAGGAAATGACAACTCATTCCAGTATTCTTACACTCATTCCAGTATTCTTACCTGGAAGCACCCCATGAACTGAGGCGCCTGGGGTGCTACAGTCCATGGGGTCGCAAAAGAGTCGGACATGACTAAGCGACTTCACTTTCACTTTTCACTTTCAGGAATTCTAGTGCTTCAGGAATCCCCTTAACTCCAACTTTAAGTAAATCTCTTATCTTTCAAAAATTCAGTGCCTTCACTTCTAAAATGAAGATAATGATCTCTGCCTTACCTACCTGAAATGAGATCAGTGAATGTAAATACCTTTATAAACTGTAAAGGGCTCTATTTTACACAGCATGAGCTAATGTTAGAATCATTTCCATTTTACCTTCGGGGAAAACCATTCCTAGCCAGTTAAATGGGCTTGCCTCAGTTTTCTCATCTATAAAATGGTCTAATGATATCAACCCCACCTACTCTGGTGAGCTGTAAGAATAAAAGAATAGATGTGAAAGGGCTTTTAAAACGAAAGTACTCCACTTGTACAAGATCATTAGTTTAAGCAAATAGCTTTTCTTGAGTTTCACAAACAATCCTAAAGAAAACCATGTGTAACTAAATTATGTAAAAGAAATAAGCATGCTTGATTTAATACCTTCAGAATTCTTAAGAAACTGCACATTTAAAAACATATAGATATAGAGATGCTGAAAGTGTTATTTCATCTAGGGGAAAAATAAATAAAATTAAATGATACATTCAGAGTTAGTACTGGATGGGTGTTAGTCACTCAGTTGTGTCCAACTCTTTTTGACACTATGGACTGTAGCCCACCAGACTCCTCTGTCTGTGGAATTCTCCAGGCAAAAATGCTGGAGTGGATTGGAATATCTCTGCCACATCTTTATTTGCATCCTAGGCAGTCTGACACAAGAATCACAAAGACTTTAACCCTCAATCTATACTGGATAACTTTTAAAATATGAATTTAAAATAGGTATATTGTAGAAATAAAGTGCTCATTTAAGATAGTAACATTTAATTAACATTTGTCAACTATCTGTTTTATGTATGTGTGCGTGCACATGCTCAGTCATGTTCCACTCTGTGACCCCATGGACTGTAGCCGGCCAGGATCCTCTATCCATGGAATTTTCCAGACAAGAATACTGGAGTGGGTTGCCATTTCCTACTCCAGGGAATCTTTCCAATCCAGGGACTGAACCTGGGTCTCTTGAGGCTCCTGCATTGGCAGGCGGATTCTTTCACCACTGTGCCACCTGGGAAGCCCATTTGGTGTGGTGAACTAGGTATTTTCAAATCTTATTTCATTACTAATGTTTTAGTCCCTGGAACCAGAGAGAAATGTCAGTTCCATTGAAAAGTTGAGGAAATTAAAGTTCAGAGAGGTTGTTGAGTGTTTCTCAAGTCAAACAGCACTCCCAAGATATTCAGACCTTAAATCCTCTGCTCCTTCCTGCCTTTCCTCCATAGTGTTGCTCTGGAGGCCTCTGCTTAGTCCAGTGGGAGCTCTTGTGCTATTGAATCCAACACTTAGGAGCAGCAAGCCAACAAGTTTTGTTTAGTAAAAACCAGAGATGGAATGTAACACTTTAAAAGAACCTGGATAAATGGGTACTTGTTAGCCAAAACTTAGGTCTCCTTAAGTGAATTTCAACGACTTGGGAAATTTGGGCTCTGACCTTTTGACTACACAATTTTATGTAAAGAAACCCAGTTACCTTTCCTTTAAATATTTCCAGAGCCAATTCATGCGTTTTCAAAAAATAAAGAAATGATTAATTATTAAATGTTAGGGGTTAAAAAGAGAGAGAAATAAAGTTATGAGGTAACAAGAGATCTTAGAAATGAAGGCCATTTAAATCTCTTGGGAGGTATTAGTTATTTAAGAATGATGTGCTGCTGTTGCCACACATAATAAGTTAATCTTAAGAAGGCATTTATCCCCGCTGATGTTATAGTCTTTATACAAACTAGTTTAGTGAACTGAATGTCATTTTCAGGTGTGCATTCTGGTAGGCTATGTTTACCAGGAATTTAAATTATGTAATTACTTTGAAATGACACCACTCTAAACTATCAAGTCAGTTCTGTTGCATTTTACTTGCGAGTTGGTTTGTCCAATTTTAGGATTTAAAGCAAAGAGGCCTTCAAATGTATGCATCTGGGGAGGCTGTTTTATATCCTATTATCTAAAGAACGATACTGACACTATGCTTATGGCTTGTTCAAGTCCATTTTAATGAGTATCTGTAGTGTTCTGCTCCTTTGAAGAGTAATCCAAAGGTAATAATTGTTTGCACCCAACAACATGCATCAATTAGCACTATGATCTTTTTGTTATGGAAAAAGTAGCCCACAGAGCCTTGTAAATGGAAATATAAAGCTCTTATTTAAACATTCATTTATTTCCACCTTTTTTCCACTCCTGGAATAACAGATTTTTATCCTTCTTAATAAGTGGCTGAATTTAATCCAGGGAACCTTAAAGCCAAAAAGGTTCCTGGTATTCAATGTAGTGCTGAAGTTTACCATCAATCTTACTCAGTAACTTTAAGGACCCCAACAGCGATTGTTGAATTATATCATTTAACTACAGTAAAAGTCTAGCTTTTCAAAATGTGTATTCTTAAATTAATAAAAGTCATTCCATAGCGAGGGAAAAACAGACAGGAGATGTAAAGGGAGGTAACTTAAAATTCAAATAACAGAACAGAGGATTCTACAGTGGGATATAAGTGGCTGTCAGTGGCACTTACGATCCTCAGAGGACTTTTGATGCTCAGAGGAGGGAAAAATCAGAGAGGGCTGCTGAAGTCTCAGGGGCTTGTTTTTACTTTTCATCTGGGATTCCAAAGACGTAGTTTGGTGACTTCGAACTTCAAGGACGATCGTCATAACAAGGAGCGTGGAGTGGGCAAGGGTAGACACCAGAATCCCGGAGTTCCTTTTAGAGTGTCAGTAATGGTGAATTGGACTTGTAATTGTTGTAATTGGCCTTGTATTGTTTCTGCTATTTTAACATGTCAGGAAGAAGCATTTCTCACTGTAAAGGTGTCTAAGGGATCGGTTCTCTTAATTTCCCTGACTTTTCCTTGCTGCTATTTGAATGGAGAATGCTGGGTCTAATCTGTATCTAGATTCCGCAGCTCCAAAACTGTCTTGGAGATTCAATTACTCTCTCTTTCAGAAGACAGTGATTTTGCCTTTCTTTGCCCACTGATTGCTATGCCATCTAGACTTGAGCTTAGTTCTGTAGGCACCAAACTGTGAAAGATACCTGGGAGATGCTTCAGAGCTGATAATCTACAGAGGGCACTAGTCTTTACTAACTATAGCACCAAATCAGATGGTGATAAATGCTACAAGAGTAAAGTGTTGAAGGGGAAGTTAATTCTATCCAGGGGTCAAGGAAGGGCTCAGAGAAAAGGTGACATTTCAGACCCTAAAACAAGAGAAGCATTTTGGTAGTTAGAGAAGGGATAGATGTGTATTACAGGCAGAAGGAGAAGGAGGACAGAGTGTGGAGTGGGAAATGACTATCGGAGACAAGGCAAGTGGCTTGTGGTGGCTGGATATAAGGTTACTGAACCCCATAACAAGTCAGTATAAAAAAGAACATGATCAATATAATGTATAAAAAAGCTACAGTATTTCTATTTCTGGATGTACAAAAAAAAGACATCTGGAAGGAATATCTATTTATGGTACTGTGTGCCCAGTTTTCCTATAGGCACTACAGAAGTTAAAAGGAAAGGCCCTTGCCTTGGAAATGTTTGTACTCTACCTGGAAGAAAAATTAAGAATTAAGTACATTTTAAAATAAAATTAAAAATTAAATAAATTTAAAAGTAAAATTAAAAATAATTTAAAAGCATATAACAATCTCTAAGGCAAAGCATTAAATCACCCCCAAACTACCCCCCACCCCCACATAGTGGTACAGGTAGGTTGGGGGCCAGTTGATCTAGTGGAGGGCTTGGAATTCCTTCACCCTGGAAACAGGAGTAAAAATCACAGTTAACACCTATACCTGGCGCTGTTCTAGGCCCTGAGGGCGGTTAGCTATTTAAGTCTTCACAATTCCTCTGTTTTGGAGAAATACATTAATTCCAGTTGACATATCGGGAAATCGAAGTACAGAGCAGTGGCCAGGCCAGGATTTCAAACCACAGGTCCAGTTCCACAGTCCGTCCTGCAGTTCTTTTTCTGTTCCTATCCTCGGAATCCTGGGCTTCCCTGCCTGCAATGCAGAAGATGCAGGAGACGAGGGTTTGTTGCCTGGGTCAGGAAGATCCCTTGCAGGAGGAAACTGGCTACCCACTCCAGTATTCTTGCCTGGAAAATTCCATGGACCGAGGCGCCTGGCGGGCTCCAGTCCATGGGTCCATACAGTCACAAAGCGTCAGACACGGTTGAGCACACATACACACACGCACCCTCAGATTTTACCCCAGTATCTGGTGCTGGGTGTTAAGATCTTAAAAACAATAAAAAAAGATTTTTTTTTTCCTTTGAATATTTTTGGGATAATACGATTCAAATCAAAATAAAGACTTGAAAGCCCCAAACGTGCCATGAGCTGAACAGCCTAAACTTTTGCCTGACCCAAGGCCAGCAAGAAAATGTTTCTTTTTATACTTTTTTCCCCCTCCTTTTGTGACAGTTCAGTGTTTCTGAACGCTAGGGGCTCCCGGATTCTCTGGTTTGAGAGTAACTTTTCCTTTTAGGATTTTTTTTTTTTTTTTGTAAGGGGGTGGGGGAAAATGTGGCCTTAATTATCCTACGTCTTAGGCTGCTTAAGGAAGGGGCTGTGCTTTCAGAATCCCTTCTGAGCCAAGTAAGGAGGTCCCTCTCTTTCCCTCTCTCTTTTTTAAAAGGACCTCGTGCAATAAAAGTGCTGAAAACAAACCCTGGTGATCACAGCGGCAGCCGCGGCGGCAGCAGCAGCAGCAGAAAGAGGAGGAGGAGGAGGAAAGTTGGAGTCGCGGCAGCGCTCGGGGGTGGCTGGGCTCCGCTCAGCTCCGCTCCGCGCAGCTCCCATTCATTAAGCAACCAGGCGCGGAGGAAGGTGGCCGAGCGCCCGGGCTGCCCACTCGCTGGTTTGCGCACAGACACGCCAGCTCGCGTTGCAAGCAGCGCAGCGCTGCAGAACTTTCCCCTCGAGAAGTTGGCTCTTTTCACCCTGGACTTTCGAACGATTCAGGGTTGAGACAGGAAAAGCAGAGGAGCCCCAGGGGGAGCAGAAAGCACCACCGCCTGCCTTTGGAAGCGGGCAGTGGGGCCGCACTCTCCCGCCGCGCCCCGAGCAGCCTCGGCCGGGAGGCGACCCGGGCGTCTGGGTGTGTGGTTGCTGTCGCCGGGCGTCTTGACCAGCGCCATGCAAAACTACAAGTACGACAAGGCGATCGTCGCAGAGAGCAAGAACGGCGGCAGCCCGGCGCTCAACAACAACCCGAGGAAGGGAGGCAGCAAGCGGGTGCTGCTCATCTGCCTGGACCTCTTCTGCCTCTTCATGGGTGAGCCCGGCCCCACTGTCCCTCGGGCCCTCGGCGCCCGGCGCGCGTCCCAGCCCGACTCGGGCTGCGCGCGGGGCGGCGTTTCCCGGCCGTGCCGCGCAGTCAGCCTCGGGGGCCCCTGCAGGCTTCTCGGGGAGCCTTCGCGCGGCTCTCGGCCCCGGGGTCCCCGCCCTCTCGGTTCCCGCCGCCTCCCCGGCCTGTAAAGAAGTGTCGGGAGCGCTGTAGGCTTTCGCGGGCCACTTGGACACCGAATCCTAAAAGCCGAGCTGCAGTTAGAAGCCCGGGCAGAATCCCACGAAAAGAGTGGGCTCGTCCCGTTAGGAAAGGGAAAGTCGATGGAACCGGGACCGGGAGCCGGCGTAGAGCTGGTTGGACATCCATCCAAGTAAGATGGATCTCCTGGAGCGCCGGGCTCCCGCCTGGAGAGCGCTACCTTCTCCCGGCCGAATGTAAACATTCAGCCCTTCCGCTGAGCCTGCCCAGGCCTTTTCACTTGCTGCTCTCCTGCACGCCCCCCAGGGGTTGGGAGGGTGCTCTCGAGGGGCTTGATGCGTGGTGCCGACCCAGCAGTCACTTTTAAAGCGCCTACTGTGTACCAGGTGTTAGTTTTGACTGGCCCTCTCCGTGACTCCGTGCAGTACGAGCGAGGAGGTCCATTTCACCAGTGAGGAAACTGAGGCACTGGAAAACTAGCCACCGTCCTGCATTGGGACCAGCATTAATTGTACTCCCGAAAAGTTGAGGCAGTAGCTTGCTTCTGTTTTCCAAATTGTTTGGAAGTCACAGCTAGAAGGAGTATAGGGCGTGGGGTGGGAGGGTCAGGAGGATTTATGAACTGCCCCCGGGGCGAGGGGTGGCTATTGACACGAATCTACAGGAGTTCCAAGGTTGAAGTCAGCTTAGATTTTTTTTTAAGCGAATCATGGTGAAGTGGAAAGCGTGCAGGACTTGTCATCGGAACAGGGCCACTCTGCCACTTGCTGAGTGTGTCACCTAACTGCCTCTTTGGCCTCAGTTTCCTTATCAATTGAGTGAGTGGGTTGAACTAGTTGCTCTCTGAGGCCCCTTCCTGCATTAAGAACTCGGATTTGGTCCAGGGGCTGTTCTGCCAACTCTGCTAACTGAAGAAACATCTGTGTTCCCAATTTCATTCCCTTAAAATAGAACTCCTGCACAGGAGGTTCAAGTCCCCTTTGAATTGGATTTGTGCACACAGAGTGTGCAAACCAGAGACTTTTTGGGCTGGAGTACCAGGTCCCTGTGTTCATGACTCTTTAGCAGGGTCCTTACTGAGGTCCATCTGTCCTTGGCTTGACTGTCCATAGTGAATTTTCAGAGTCGAAGAAAGAAGAGACTCTTGGAGTTTAAATGGAACAATGGCCTCCTTTAGGTACACGGAGACAGCTGAAGGTCAGTTGTGCTCTGTGGAAGGGAAGAAAGGTGCCTGCAGTTCAGGTAGCAAATCCCATTCTCACCTCTTCATATAAATTCAACATTAAGATGTTATGTAAAGGAATTGTCACTGGGGGGCCCACCTTCCTGAAGGCAACCGACTTATGCACAGTGGGGAGATTAGTGCTTAAAGTCTTCTTGCCAAGCTATTGAATTTTTAAGAGATCCTCCCTGGTCCTGGGGGAGTACCAGGAACCCAGAAACACACTGAAGCCCTGTTTGCTGTAAACTTATCTGGGCTTCCAGTCTTTACTGGTGCGGTTTGTTGGTGGAAGGGTGAACTCTTTCTAGACTGTCTGTTGCCATGTACCCTCCTATCTCCAACTTGGTGGTTAGGGAAGCAGAGCTCTGACAGTTTTGTTACCCTTCCTTCTGCTTTCCACTCTGATTTCAGAAGGCAATCCCAAGAGATGGTGTGTCTTATCAAAGGAAAAAGTGTGAAGGAATTTAAGACACACCTATCAGCTATAGTTTAGCCAGGGACACACAAATCCCAAGATACTGTTGTGCATTGAAAGTGTGAGTAAGGTGTACAGTTGTGCATTTCAGCTCTTCATCTGTCCTGAATCTCCCTATGTCCCTTCCAAAGCTAATATTCTATACCTAGCTGTTTATTAAGCTTATTTACTCTTGGCCTGTTCCAGCAAATGGTTTTGTTTACTGTAAAAAATGTTTATAATAGGATCTTTTATTTTACCATAAGAATCACACAGCTCTCTGTTTTAAGGGTATATGCCTTGCCATTAACATCATGTCAACCAAGTCATTTAAAAAGTGTCTCCCCTGTGCATAGACCAAACCACAATATCACTAATTTGATGCGTCTTGACCTCCTATAATAGGAAACAGTGCAAGGTAAACATTTACTTGAGAAATTTATGCAGGAGAACTCCCTTTGACTTCCAAAAGAAAATTATTAACACAACATGTGATTTTAATATTCCACACATCACAGTCCTAAAAAAATGTTTCTACTTGGTTCACTTTTTGCCTGGGACTGTCAGTCATGATTTAATTTTTATATAGTCTATTGATCATGTGGTCTGGATTACAAAGCCCTAATACATGAGAAAAGACACAGTTTTCTGTTTATTCTCTCACAGGAATATACACCAAGATTCCTCTCCTTGTGTCTGGAAAAAAATAAGAGGCAATGTGCAATATACGTGTTGTTACCTTTTTGGAATGTAAAATTCTTGGTGAAACAATAGAAGTCCACTCACCTTTGAGGGTGAAAGGAATCTGGTGTCAGAGAATCACCTGTGGGAGTTTATATCTCAGAAAATAGCTATCTTTGCCAATCATTGCTTATAAAAATGGTTATGAATCTTTGCATAGTAGTTCTTCTGAAATCGATTTTGTTTTTCTTTTGGTTGCATAATATGGATGGCCTTCTGTTTTTTTAATACAATGCTTTTGCTATACCAGGTTGCAAGAGAGCAGCAGAGACAATTCCCGTGCAAGGAGGAAGGAGCATCTTTTCTATCTAAGCTCTATTAGAGTCTTTGTCAAGTAAATTAGTTTATGTACTTTTCACTGCAACTGATGAAGAGACTATCTCCATTTTATAGATGAGAAAACTGAGATTCACACAAGTAAATTTGAGTTGATCCCTAATCTTCAGCGGGCATGACTGGAGTCCATCCCCCTTCCCTCATCAGAAGAATCCTAAAACTCAGATTATTAGAAAAAGTTTAAAGCTCTGTTGGCAGAAAGCCAGGATTTCTCTGGTGATTCAGTTGGTAAAGAATCTGCCTGCAATGCAGGAGACCAGGGTTCGATCCCTGGGTTGGGAAGAGCCCCTGGAGAAGAAAATGTCAACCCACTCCAGTATTCTTGAGTGGGAAATCTCATGGACAGAAGGAGCCTGGTGAGCTACAGTCTATGGGGTTGCAAAAAGCTGGACACACTGAGCAACTGACACACACACATGCTGCCCCTCCACATTTTCCAGCTCATTATTGGCAATAAAACAGATGGATAAAGGTGGTTTGGCTCTTCTGGTCAATGATATGGTCCCGTTGCCCTAAGGCATTGCTTTGATTTGGGGCTTCTAACACTGAGTAATTCCCAAATTTTGAGGGTGCTTTTTTACCCTATGAGACAGTGGTTCCAAAGAAAGCACAAACAGCAGTGCATAACTGTTGTGCAAATGTGCAAATTTGGTAAATCTATGTGGAGCTTCTCTGCTTCATCTCATCTCTTCCCCGTCTCTCTCCCCAGGTATTTACTGACTGCCTCCTCCCAGCCCGTGCATTTTGATAGGTGGGCAGAGTTAGACAGTCTAGCTTCTTGTCAAGGGCTCTGTTCAAGGGCCTTCATCCTCTGAGGTCAGTGAGCCCATCTGTGAGATGGTGATCAGAGTAGCTGCTCCATTACATTGCCATGAGCATCAGAGGAAATATTGGATGTGAAAATTATTTGTCATCTCTCAATACTTGGGCAAATGCAAAGGATTTATAACCCAGACCCCTATATGAAGCTTTTGTGGCTATGTTTATATGCTGTGTCTCAGAATCATAGGTAGATGAGACCATGAAACAAAAACTCAGTAACAATATTATAGCAAAGACCACAAAGCATCCACGTCCAAAAGGAGAAGTTCACACTGGCCTAGCAGGTTGAAGACAGATGATTTTCATTCATTGTTGATCTAAATTTTAGCTGAGAAGGCAACCCCTAAAATTTAGCACTATTTTGAGCCATCCCATCTTCACAGTATATTCTGATCATGCGTTAGAGAAGGTTCTTTGTTCAGAATTTTGAGCATTACTTTGCTAGCATGGGAAATGAGTGCAGTTATGCAGTAGTTTGAAGACTGTTCCTCCTTTGACTTTGGATACTAGAAGGTGGGGTAACTGAGTTTATGGTGGGGGTGGGAGATCTTTGAAGGAGCAGGTGCTCAGGCAGATTTGGTTTGAAAGGCTTGGCTTCTGTGCCATTCCTTACCAGGAAACATGGTTAGTGAGGCAAAGAAAAAGAAACTCAAATGGGTAAAAATAGAGAATTTGGATAGTCAGCAACTATGCTAATAACTTAGTGGTTCTAGAATGTTTTTGGACACTTCTTGATTTGCAGTTAAATGGCTGAAACAAAATTCTAGAACTGGTTCAGTCTATGGGATAAATAAAATTATCATGTATTATTATTAAACTCTTCACTTTTAATAGTGAGAGGGAGGCAATGTGATGTAGTGAAGAGGATGGGAGACTTGGAGCCAGAAGTTCAGGTTCCAGGGTGGCCAGAGCCAGCAGCTAGTTGTGTGGTTGTGGCAAGTTAGTTTTTAATGGGTCTCAGTTTTTTCCAACAGCGAAATGGCTGGTTGGGCGGGATGGTGTCTAATGTCACGAGCTGCCTTGTGACTTTCCAGGATGGATTTCTAGTAGAGAGGAATGAAGCTTGGATTTATGGAATGTCTGCCTGGTACCTGACACTTGTGCTCTGCTTAGCTCTTGGTTGTATATTAGCTCAGGAAGTCACAAGAGTAAGGGCCTAGGAATAGGAGCTCTGGTCTTGTGCTACTGTGTCGCTGTGTGACTTTGAGAACATTCCCTTAAATTTTGTGGGCCTGATTTATTGATTATGATCACAAAGGAAAGGGATTAGATCATCTCTCAAACCCCTTCTAGCACTAACAATTTTATGAATCTGTGCTGATAGATAACTGGTGTAGAAATCCAGAAATTGCTTCTCATAGATTATTTATCAACAGTTAAATTTTTATGTTTTTGTGTCACAGAAGTATTGCTGACAATTAGCTTGAATTGGGGTTCATTCTGGAGGGATAAAGAGCATTGTCTTTTCTTAGAGTTCATCCAATATGCTGAGAACCTCGCTAGATTTTTTCCTGGCCAGATGGTGTCCTTTCACCTGCTTCCTAAAATTTATAGGAATTACAGGTGAAGAAGGAAGCAAGCCCAACGGGTTTTCCCTTCTATTTTTTTTTTAAACTCTGCTATTAGAGTCACTAAGTATGTGTTTTTAATAATGCAGCAGACTTTGATAACTTAATCTACCACATGAACCAAAGAATTTAGAAATAGATTTTCACTTAATAACTAGTGAACCTTCCAGCCAAGAAGCATCCTGAACTGATAGAAACGAGAAGGGAGCCTCCATTTCGTAGGTAAGCCCTGCTGACTCCTCCAGGCCAGTTGAAAACGTTTATTTCTTCATTGTTTGGATTGGCTAGTTTCCCCCCCCCTCCCCCCCCCCCCTTAGCTCTTTCATCCCTTTCTCTTGTACTTGATATATGCCATAGGGGTATAGCTGCCTTTGTGGGAGACTGTTGAAGTCAGGGTTGGTGGCCTCTTCCACGTTTAGTGCTATTGATTTCCTGTCAATTTGACATTCTTTCTTTTCCACTTCCTGTGCAGTTGTTTGGGCTGGCAAGCCCTGCTGTGCATAGCATGATGTTAATAATGCCAACCCCCTGGGGCTACTTCCCAGTTTAAAAAGTTTTATTAATGGAGACTTGCTACCCTGAGTGTCAGTTTAACATGGTACACATTATTTGGGGAGTGATAACTTTCAGGATTCCTGCTATATCAGTACTTCATAACCTCAGCTAATAAGAACACCTGTCTGGTGTGAAATACAGATTCTCAGGCTTCTTTCCAGAAGATTCAAATTCAGTATGCTCTGGACCACGGCCTAGGATTCTGTGTTTCATAAAAGCTTCTAGTGATTCTTATCAGGCTAAATTTGAGAATCACTGTGTTGTTTAATAGCTAGTGTCTTAATGGCGATTGAGAAAAAGCTATTGGTTTATAGAGAAGGATTAAATGTTCTGGCACTTTTTAAATTGTTAGGTTGTCTGTATTTTTTTTTTTTTTTCTGTTTGTGGTCAGTACACCTGTCTTTTCCAATAAAAATGTTTAAGACACCTAGAGATGACCATCCTAAGTGAAGTGAGTCAAAGACAAATAACATATGATATCTCTCATATGTGGAATCTAATTAAAAAAAAAATGATACAAATGAACTTGACAAAACAGAAACAGACTTGCAGATGTTGAAAACAAACTTATGGTTACCAAAGGGGGAAAGTCCGGGCAGCAGAAGGCGGGGCAAATCAGGAGCTTGGGATGAGCCTATACATACACTATAATATGTAAGACAGATAACCAACAAGGACCTACTATACAGCACAGGAAACTCTACTCAATATTCTGTGATAACCTATATAAGAAAATAATCTAAAAAATGAATATGAGTATATGTATAGCTGAATCTCTTTGCTGTATACCTGAAACTAGCACAATATTGCAAACCAACTAAACTCCAATTAAATTAAGAAAAAGATATTCAAGACTTTTAGAATTCTTTCAAAAGGAAAAATTACCACAGGGTGCTTGCCTGAAAGTCGCCTGTGATTTTTAGTGCAAGGACTTGGTGAATGTGAAAGTGTCCAACTCTGTGCAACCCTATGGACTGCAGCCCACCAGGCTCCTCTGCCCATGGGATTCCCCAGCAAGGATACTGGAGTGGGTTGCCATTTCCTGCTCCAGGGAATCTTTCCCATCCAGGGCTTGGTGGTGTCTCCTAGTTGCTGAGAATCTGGCATTTTTACTTAAGCTGAGTTCTCTGTAGTGTACTTATTGAAGGCCAAGTAACCACTTTGGATAAATGAAGTGTAAACTCTATAAATATTTTCTTTTGAGATATTGAAGTTTATTGTGTGTGAGTAAAAAGTAAAATGAATGATTTAGATTTCTAAAGAGAGCCTTTAAAAAATCAAAGTTAGCTTGGCAGAGTACTGGAGGAACAGTACAAGCTTTGGATTCACCCAGAGCTGGGTTCAAATCCTGACAGAATGTCCTCTCACATGTGACTTGGGCAAAAACTGTTTAATCTTTCAGGCCTCAGTTTCCTCACCTGTAAAATACAAAAGCAAACCTCATGACACTCATGTATGGTACAGCGTAGATGATATCATAAATCTGAAACTACTTGGAAAAGTTTAAAAGCACTAAGTCATTATTGGGTAGTATGTAGCTATTATTATTCATAGTAATAGAATTTTCCTTTCCTTCCCACTGTTCTTACTCCTCAATGGTTCTATGAAATCTTCTTTAATGTTTTGGTTGCGAAGTTGCCTGAAATGTATCAGGGGAAACAATTGTGAAGAGAGTCTAAGAAAAAGCCAGACAGGGAATACAAATGTTTTCCATTAGCCAGAGGAGAGCAGTGGCAGTTTTGGGGAAAGTCAGTGTGTGGGAACCTCAAGAGCCTTTGGTGGTTACTTTCTTCTCCTCTGGAAGTGACATGGCCATATCACTTTAAGGGAAAGACAGATACACCTTAGGAAGGCTGGGAGGAAGTTTGGACAAAGGGCCTGTTTTAGGGTCAGCTCTTTTATGTGTCTTTCGAAAGCCCAGGGGAAAAAAATCTAACTAAAAAGAGCAGCCATGTTTGAAGATAATCGAAATGCTTGTCATCCAGGGCATTCTCCATGTCTCTCGAGGAAGGGAATAACTGTGAGAATGATTGTATTTATTGTATGCCAACCATGTGCTATAGATATTAGATCCATTTAGAGAGGAGGAAACTGCAGTTCAGAGAGGTTAAGTAACTTGAACAAGAGCACCCAGCTAGTAAGGAGTCACTAAATTTTCCAGAACTCTTGTCAGCTTACCTTGCTGCCCACTTTCCAACGCAGTTTATGCCATGAAGGCTCCCTCTTTCTATTCCATTCCATTTCATTTATGTCCATTTTATTGGGCCCACATATGTACAAATGTGTTCTGTAGGCCCAATATAGCTTCTATTTTATGTCTTAGTTCTTGGACTGGAAGGCATGTGGGATCTTATCTCCCCAACCAAGGATTGAACCTGTACCCTCTGCAATGGGAGGCAAAGTTGTAATCACTGGACCACTAGGGAAGTCCCAATATAGGACACAAATATGAGTCTTAATGCAAGGATCATATCAGGCAGTAAAAGGCACAGAGTTATATAGAGATAGTTGCGCAACAGCTTGGTGTGTGCTGACAAGCCTCTCTGGACATAAAGAAAATTCCATCAGAGCAATTTTTCAGTGCCTAGATTTGTGGACACTTTAGCATTTGAAAGTACCTTGAGGATTTCATTATCAACAATACTGAGATCATTTTTCTATCTCAGTCAGAAAAATAGGCCTCTTTGAACAGGGGACAGGTAGGAGATCTGAGGAGGAAGCACAGGCTTTGGAGACAGAGAGGTGGGAGTTTGCTTGCGGTTATAAGCTGTACACCCTTGGGCACGTTGTGACGTCTCTGAGGTCTCTGTCTTCTCACCTGTGAAATGGGATAGCACGCACTGTGGAGCTGCGAGGTGATGCCTGGTTTAGTGCATGGCGCTGGGCGCTCGCCAGCTGCTATTGTCATTGCCACCACGTCCTAGTCAGTGCTCTTCACGTAGGAAGACATGGAGGCCGGGACTGGTTAGTAGCTGTTCAGTGACGAAGGAGCAGGGCCTAGAACCAGTGCCTTTTTACCATTTTTCTTTTCTGGTGTGTCCTTGTCAGTTTGAAACTTGATATCATATATGAGGTAGTGCTCCAGAGAGCTCTATTCTCATTTTTCTCTTGCCTGGGTCAATTAAAAGAGGAACAAGACAAACAGGTTTAACTTTTAATCCAAATCAGAGGATGATAGCTGAGTGAGGCTAGAGACACGTGGTGCAGATTTGAAGGACTAGGCAGTTTTTTTTCATATATCACTTTTCTTCAAACTGGCCCTTGTTCTAGAAAGTGCTTATTACCAAAGATCACTGCTGACTGATTTGAACTTGAACAGGCACCGTCTTTTTCAAATGACCTGTCTCAGGAAAGGAGAAAGAGAAGCCAATGTTTTCAAAGTGTTTGCTTTTGACTGAGGAGGAAACTGAGTCTCAGATGAAGTAATTTCCTCAAGGTCATGCATGAGTTGGTGGTCCCCACATTCAAAAGAAGGCTAGGTCAGTTTGTCTGATATCCTTGTGAAACTATTCTTCCCTTAAGTCCAAGTTAAATTATAAATGATGATCTGCATTAAAATTCCCAAATTTAAAACAAACTGAACCAAACAACACACATAAGATCCAACTGGCGACTTATGAAAGGAACTTGATGATTTCTGTGTGCTTTTAAACTATACATTGCAATCAGAGTATTGGTGGGAAGTGTGTTTTTGAGGTTTGTCACAAATTAACAAAATTATATGCCTAGAGAGTTTTGCAGAGAAATGCAAATCAGTGTAAGCGCCTTGTCATAATAAGCAGTATGCTTTGGTTCCTGTTTATGTGTCTTTAAAGCACATAATACACATGATTATTGACATGAAGGAAGCTGTTCTCATTGATGGTTTCTTTATATCTGGCCTCCAAATTAGTTTGTGGCATCAATCTGTATAATTTCTAGAGAATCTATTTAATTTTTATGTATATGCCTTTCAAGTATGTCTTATCTTCTGCAGTTGTTTCCTGAGCATCCACTATGTGTAACCCCCCTCAGTCCCTTCTTCCCCTCGGTTTGGGTCGGGTGGTAGGGTTCCTTGCACTTCAAAAATTCCCAGATTGGAAATGGTTACAGACTTTTTAATAATTTCACACATTTAGTCCCACTGACTTGGGAGTGGTAAGGGAGGGGCTATAGTTGCACAAGGAAAAGCAATGAATTTGCCTGAGGGCATGGAGCTGGGTTTTGCTAGAGAAATAATAGCCCACATTATACAGAGTAGAGAAGGAAATGGCAACCCACTCCAGTATTTTTGCCTGGAAAATCCCATGGACGGAGGAGCCTGGTGGGCTATAGTCCATGGGGTTGCAGAATTGGACACAGCTGAGTGACTGAGTACATAGTACATATAGAGTGGGAGAGAGTAGCAGGGGAAGCAACAGATGCTGAGACTTGGAAACAGGAACATGTTTGGGAAGGTGAGTGGTTGCAGGATGGAATGTAAGTGGTGTGTATTTGCACTGAGTTGGGGGGATAGAAGATGTTGGGGATGAGGCTGGAGAGATGATTAGGAGCCAGATTAAAAAGAAGAGTTATAAATGGCAGGCTGCTAAAGGACTTGAACTTTATTTTGGAGGACCAGCGAATGAAGTTGTATTTTTGTTTTCATTTTTCTTTTTATTGTGGAATATTTCATATAGAAACCAGATTCAGTATGTACCTAGGATCTGGGTCATAGGGTAACTCCATGTTTAACTTTTTAAGGACCTGCCAAACTGCTTTTCCATAGCAGCTGCATCATTTCAGAAGTGTTGTAAGGTTAGTTAAAATGTGTAAGGAAAAAAAAATTGCAAAAGTTTTACAGGCAACCTTTGGAATTAACATATTCATGAACAATTTTTAAGAGGAGGTAAATCTACTCTGATTTTTGTTTGAGATCTTTGGATTTGAGGAGAGGGAAACTGCAGGCAGAGGAGGAAGATCAATTGAGAGACAGATGAATCTGAGTTACTGGGGACAGAGAGGAGAAGGATGGGTGAAGAAGACTAAAGGAAATTGGGGAGGGGTAATGTGGAGGGGATGGGAGGATGGTGGTGGGGTTCCTGATCTCCTGGTTGGGAGCCTCTGAACCATGGTAATGCCCCTCCCTCCACAGACATTTTAAATGCAGTGTTTGTAGAAGACTTACGAAGCCCCTATTATAATAGGATTAGTAAATACTTCTTTATATTCATAATCTTATTAAAAAGATGAGGCTATAAGTTATATATATATATATTTTTTTTAATTTTATTTATTTATTTGCTCTGGAATCTTTAAATTTCTCAAATGCCCCTTAAAATAAATGAGCCATTAGAAATCCTCTTGGTTTAGGGAAACAGTTTTCCATGGGTTATATGGTATTTTTAAAAGTTTTACTGAGACCCAATTTATATACCATAACATTAATTCATTTAAAGTGTTCAATTCACTGGTTTTTAGTATATATTCACAGAGTTAAGCAAGCATTACCATAATAAATTTTAGAAAAAAATTTTTTTTTATCACTGCAACAAGAAACAAAAATGTACCTGTTAGCTGTCATCCCACATTTACCCTCTTCCTTCCCCATCCCATAGCAACTGCTGATCAACTTTCTATTTCTTTGCCTTTCACTCAGCATAATAGGAGAAGGCAATGGCACCCCACTCCAGTACTCTTGCCTGGAAAATCCCATGGACGGGGGAGCCTGGTAGACTGCAGTCCATGGGGTCACTAAGAGTCGGACACGACTGAGCGACTTCACTTTCACTTTTCACTTTCCTGCACTGGAGAAGGAAATGGCAACCCACTCCAGTGTTCTTGCCTGGAGAATCCCAGGGACGGGGGAGCCTGGTGGGCTGCCCTCTATGGGGTCGCACAGAGTCGGACACGACTGAAGTGACTTAGCAGCAGCAGCATAATATTTTCAAGGTTCATCCATATAGTAGCATGTATGTTCAGCATGTATCAGTACTTCATCTACTTTTATTGCCAAGTAATATTCCATTATATGGACAATACCACATTTGGTTTATACATCTATTGGTTGCTAGAGCATTGGGTTATTTACCCTTTTTGGCTCTTATGAATAGTGCTGTTATAAATGTTCATATACAGATTTTTGTATAGACACAGAATTTCAATACTCATGGGTATATTTACCTGGGAATAGATATGCTGGATGATATGGTAACTCTATGTTTAACTTTCTGAGGAACTGCCAAACTGTTTTCCATAGTGGCTGTACCATTTTATCAATAGAGGTGTCTTAAAATTAATTAAGATATATATGGAAAAAATGCAAACATTTTACTGAAGACTTTTGGAATTAACATATTTATGAAAACACTATAGTGTTGCTTTGTTTGTCAGAGAATTTTTCACAAAGAAAATTTTCAACCAGTTTAGCAGTGTCACTGGGTTTAAGATGAGTGAATGGAGAATAATAAAACTGCTTGAGGAATAGCTGGGTCGTCAGCTAGACCCACTCACCTGCTGAGTAACATACTTCCAGAAACTAGAGTGTGACAAGCAGATTCCTGCTTCAGTAAAATGAAAAGCAGCCTTGGATCTTCAGAGTACCCTGAAAATAGTTAAAAGTACAAATATTGAAATCTATGTATTCCTTGGATTTGCTTTATGATATTTTTAAGACCATGAAATAGAACTGTAGGTCCTGATAAGACTGATTTCTTTTTTCCCATCCTTTCCCCACTGGAGAGACAGCTGTATATGTGATTGCCTCTCAGAAACTAAAATTACGGTCCATCTTTTAGATTTATGTGCTGGACACTGGGTGATATTAGAGTATAAGACACAAGGACAAATCTTTAGAAATTGGTTGGAACTGAAAATTACGGTGCAGATTAAGCTATAAGTTATTGAAAAATTAGACCACATACAATTTAAGAGGGTGAGGAAAAGACACTCAACCTTGAATATTAGGGACTTTAGATGATATTTCACTTATCTTTTCAATCACAGAATAAGGTAGATGTCAATAACTGGTTTTGCAACTCAGAGAGGGTAAATGATTTGCCCAAGTTCACACAACTAATACGTGTTAGGTCTGGGGTTTGGACTCAAGCTTGACTAAATAATGACAGTTGCCAACATTTACCGAGTACAAGTATGTGCCTCTCACCGGGCTATACAGGGCGCAGGCATTCTCTTGTTTAATCCTCGCAATATGCCTATGAAGTCTTTGTTACTATTATCTGCATTCACAGAATTGAGATTCAGAGATATTAGAAAGAACTTAACGAAAGTTACGAGCAAGTGAGTTTGAGTTGGGGTCAGACCTGAGAAGTCCATCTCATGAGGCCATTCTTAAACAATAGGCTCTCCTGCTTTTGTTCTATTTCTGAAGCTCAAGTTTTCTGCACTGTTCCCTGCCAACTTTCACGTCAGTAACACATGAAGACTTGTCCAAAATGAATTAGTCTTGTGATCCTTACCCTGGGTTCTCTGGGCCCATCAAGGTCTACTAGGGCAATCACAGGGCATCTTGTGCGCTTTGCAGGACTTTAGAAATATCTAACATGTACTGTTCATTTTTCAATGATTAACTTGCCTAGGTTAACTGAGAGCATCGGCCTCTGCCCGGACTGGTCAAAGCGCTGGCTTTCTGTGCTTGTGATTTGAGTGTGGAATGACACCTGGCAGATCACTCTGGTCTTGCTGGTTATTTCCACTCATTAGGAGATGTGATTGGCACTTCCCGTGATTTGATTAACAGAAGCAGACAAATGACTTACATGTAGTTTACCTGGTAAATAAAGATGTCATAGAGAGTCATGGAAAAACCGCAAGGGATCTTTGGTGGTGAAAATGTTGAACATTCTAGAATGGACAGGCAGCTCTGTGGATGGTGGACACTGATTAAATGCCTAGTGTCTTCTTTTGAAGCAGCTGCTTGTATTGCTACCTAAAGGAGGAACTTCTGGCAGGCTAAGATTTTAAAATATTTCCAAAGGTAGTCCTCCCTTAATCTGCTGTTTCATTTTCCATGTTTTCAGTTACCCTTGTTCTGAAAATATTAAGTGGAAAATTCCAGAAATAACTCAAAAGTTTCAACTTGCACACAGTTTGAGTAGTGTGATCAAATCCCTCACCAGGACCCCCAGCTGTCAACATGGGCTGCTACTGACCTCCAGCCACCCATGTTGTTATGTCTTGATGATCCACAATCACCCGATGCAGATGGTCCTGCTCCTGACGTAAGATCAGAAGGTCAATAGTAGCTTAATACTGTATCGAACTTTATCTTATCATGTAGGTATTGTATCATCTTACATCATTGCAAGAAAAAGGGCGGCTACAGTACAAGCAAATATTTTGAAAGAGAGAGACCACATTCACATAACTTTTACTGTAGTATATTATCATAATTGTTCTATTTTATTCTTTGTGATTGTTTTTGATTTCTTCCTGTGCAAAATTTATAAATTAAAACTTTCTCATAGCAAGGGTATGTACATACAGGAAAATTCTTAGTACTTCTATTATTCAGTACTGTCCACAGTTTCAGGGACCCACTGGAACGTGCTAAGTCTCTTCAGTCATGTCTGACTCTTTGACCCTATGGACTGTAGCCCACCAGGCTTCTCTGTCCATGGGATTCTCTAGGCAAGAATACTGGAGTGGGTTGCTATGCCCTTCTCCAGGGGATCTTCCCAACCCAGGGATCGAACCCAGGCCTCCTGTATCGCAAGCGGATTCTTTACCATCTGAGCCACCAGGGAAGCCCCAGAGGTCTCAGAAGTTTCCCCCCAAAATAGGAAGGCTACTGGACTGGAATCTTTTGTTTAGCAGGCTTCTCATTTAAATCTGTTTAGAGAGAGTGGCTCCAATGACACAGAAGGAGGGATGATGGTCCCACTCTTTGGATGGTCTGTGCTGTAGGCATGGTGTGAATGCAGACTTCTCTGGGGCTGGCTGGGAAATTAAAGTATACTTCTTGGGTCAAAGCATTCAAAATACAGAGCTTTCAATCTCAGGGGAAAATAAGCCCTCTTGATTTAGGTTTAATTTTCCAAAGGCCAACTGATGGAGTTGAAGAACCTTTCATTATAATTTTGCTTTAAATTGGTTGTTTGTAGCTGTGTTGGCCTCAGCCGTGAAATCCAAACATTTATTATTAATTAATAATACCTTTCACTGAATAGTGCTACCAAACGATAATGTATGCATTAGATAATTTGCATGTAAATATTCTTTCTTGCCTCAGTTCATTTTTCTCAGTCTAGCTCTTAAGCTCCCCAGCCCTGAAAAGCCCACAGAAAAATATACCCAAACCACCCTACTGAGGAGGTCATTTTCCAGATGTCAACATGAAAAAGGCTGGGAAAGGAACATTTTTGAACCCTTCCACTATAGTCGAGCACATTCCCATTTCTCATCAAAGTCTATAACGGTGAATGGAAGATATTACTGTAACTGATTTTACAGATGTGGCAGTTGCCTTTGGGAAAGGTCGAGGAGCTTGTTGGGTATCCTGTATCTAGAAAATGGTGGAACGCCTGGGATAAGAACCAACCAATACCTGTGTAGACTCTTTCCTCCCATGGTGAAGACTGGCACTAAAATTTGCACTGGCTGCTATTTTCAATAATAAACATATGGAGAGCCAGCAAGCCAGCCAGAAAGTTTCAAAGTTAAATGACCAGGCCTTGTGAGGTATTCAAGTGTTATTTGGGGGTTAAAGCATTTTGCCCATTTTACTATTGTTTGTTTCTTTGTAAATTCCTGGAAGATAGAGATTAGACTCAAAAACCTCTGGGCTGGAAGTGGGAAGGGCATGAACTAAAGAACATCTATCTTCATTGCAGGCAGTCATGCAAGGGGCTGGTTAACCTGCTTGAATTTCGCAGCAACCTATGGAGGAGGGTGTCGGAGTTCATTTCAGTTTTCTCAGCACCTGGTTAGCCCTACCTGTCTCAACTCTTTTTGGTGGGTAGTATATTAATAATTCAGCTAGTTCATCACTAGGGGAGATTGTTTACTGAGACTCCAGGGGAACTGCTTTGCTAGGATCTACTTGGAGCTGGTAGCTTGGACCATGTATCCATTTTGATTGAAACTATGTCACAGAGCTTCCCAACTCCAGTTCTGCAGAACTTGAGATGAGATGAGATGAATACTTTGCCAATTTTATACAGGAAGGGAACGACTTCTCTTCACACAGAGGGATAGCAACCTCAGATGATATTGTTAATTCTTCTTATTGGTCTTCTGCAAAGGAGTTTTTTTAAAAGGCCGAGAAATGCAACATTTTGAGTGCAGCAGCTTACACTTGGGTTAGAGGCTCTGTGTATTTCCCAGGCTATTGTAGGGCTCCTATTCAGCTGGGATTTGAATGGAGTGTGATTTGCATAAGAGCAAGTGTATAAAGTAGGTCTTTTTTCCCCTTTCCTCAAAGAAGTTTTGTGGCATTTCTTTTTCTGACAGAGTTGGCATGAAGCTTTGACAAACACAGAGCCATGGAAAAGTTAAACAGGACTGAGAGCAAGCCCATTTTGTACAGATTCTTCACGCTTAGAATGCAGAGCAGCTGGCAGGAGGCAGCTCAGATCATAGGAGTCATGGCAGGGGCTGTTCGTCTGCTGTGAACTGGTGATGAATGGGAAGTGCTCACAGGACCAATGGGAAAATGGATCATTGCCTATTTACCATTCTTTGTGGTTGGGGGAAACTACAGATGAGAACATTCCTGGACTCAGCTGGCTATCTTATCTATCCTTCAGTATTTATTGAGATAAATACAAAGAGATAACAAAGAAATACTAAGAGGTGGTTCCTGCCCTCAAGGGGTAGGTAAGAAGATGAGAAGGGAGACACACATTCATTCTTGGGGAAAACATGACCAGGTGTCTTGAGCTGATCATTAAATGAAAGTTTAAAAACAGGAGGTCTACGAGGCAGCTCCATGCTGATCCTGGGCTGTGTTCCCAACTTTGCTGTATTAGTTGGATGATAGAATGGAGATGATGATTCATTCCTTGCCTACTTCATGAAGCTCTTGAGACCAAGTGTATGGTATCATGTTTATATAAGGAAAATGCTTTGAAACTGTAAAGTCATATTTGTACAATGAATATAAATGTGTGCATGTGGCTTCCCTGGTGGCTCAGACAGGGAGACCTGGGTTCAATCCCTGGGTTGGGAAGATCCCCTGGAGAAGGAAATGGCAACCCATAGTCTGAATCTGCTGTCCTCTGTTCTCCCTGTTTCTATCCCATTTTATCTTTAATTAAAAAAATATTTATTTATTCGGCTGTGCTGGATCTTACTTGCACCATATGGGATCTAGTTTCCTGATCAGGGATCAAACCTGTGCCCTCTGCGTTGGGAGTGCAGTCTTAGCCACTGAAGCAGGGAAGTCCCTATTCCATTTTAAATGAATTTCTTCATACACCTAGATGTGAAAACATTCCTTTACAGGTTTTATTTCTAGGGGGATATGCTTTCCCATATATTATTTATGCATTAACTATATAGGAATAATTTCTCAAAACTGCAATTTTAATCACATAGGTCCTTCTCTTTGGGATTTTTTTGACCATCACCACCCCCCCCCAACCCCACCCCCGCCCCCACCCCACCGCCCTGGTTGACTGTACTAAGACTTCTTAGTATATTTGAGGCTCTTTAGAATCTGGCCCCAACCAACCTGCTAGTCCCTTTCTTCCCATCCTCCCACTTTGTGCCTTTGCCCAGGTGTTTCCATTCTGTGACTATTCCAGAAACTTTCCCACCAAATCATTTGTTTGTTCCATATATGTTATTCACCTCTTATAATCAATTCAAGTGCCACCCAGTCTGTGAAGCCCTTTCTAATTTCCTCTGGGCAGAATTAGTTCTTCTTTAGGTGATCATAGCACTTTGTATTGACCTTTCTTATGTCAAAATTTTTGGCTTGTTTTATAGTTTGGTACAGCTCTGTCTTAATAGACTATGACTCCCTTGTATAGAACAAATGCTTGAAAATTTTTAATAAAGTCAATACATTGAAGAAAGTGTAAATAAAAGGCTGTTTTGGTAAATATAAACAAGAAGCAAACAGAAAAATACAATTTTTGTTGCCTGTACTGCACAATCTTAAAACAGCTACTGGCACAATATCTCTTCTTTCTATAAATAGCTGAATTATTATTAAGTATAATTATAAAGCTAAACACTGGGTGCTTAATACATACTTCCTGCAAATCAGTGTGATGAAATGGAAAAAGCCTTCACTTGCTAGAGTTTGTAATAGCCTATAATAAAGTATTAATTAACCTGAGAGATTGGGAGTATGTACTTAACTAAAGGCAGCTAGATATTTTAAGTTCAAGTTTTACATGTACATAGTGTTTTGAACTTGGTCAACAGACTGAATTTGTACTAACCATGATAGCTTCCATTAAAAAAAAGCTGAAGTTACCCTAAAAACTAGGGCTATATTTTAGGATGATTGGGTTTTTTCATCCTAGTCCTGCCCTAAGGAGAGGCTCTGTGAATGAGCAGAGCAGAAGCCTCCTATCAGAGAAAGATGCCCAAGCGGAGAGTTAAGAAATCTGGGTTTATGTCCTACCTTTCTTGTTAACTTACTGGATCACTTTAGCCAAGCAGCTTTCCTTCTCTGTGACTCTGTTGCCTCCTCTGTGAAATGTGGCATGGAGAATTCTCCAGGCATTTCCTCTGAAATCTCTCTCTGTGCCATAAAATATCATGAAGTTCACATTGAAGGAGGAAGAGAAGGCTTTTTTTCTCCTTTCAACTCTTTTCTGTTTTATCATATTACTGTTCTGTTTATTTCTGCTATCACATCAACAGTATTCATTCATTGCTTTTACCCACTGGAAAAACTTTTAAAAACAATCTCTTAATATCCTGCTGCTGCTGCTGCTAAGTTGCTTCAGTTGTGTCTGACTCTGTGTAACCCCATAGACGGCATCCCACCAGGCTCCCCCGTCCCTGGGATTCTCCAGGCAAGAACACTGGAGTGGGTTGCCATTTCCTTCTCCAATGCATGAAAGTGAAAAGTGAAAGTGAAGTCGCTCAGTCGTGTCCGACTCTTCGCGACCCCATGGACTGCAGCCTACCAGGCTCCTCCGTCCATGGGATTTTCCAGGCAAGAGTACTGGAGTGGGGTGCCATTGCCTTCTCTGCTTAATATCCTAAGACACCACAATTTGTATGTTTACCTTTTTAGATATTTATCTGGGTTAGGCTGAGATTGAAGTACCAAAATGTCTGATTCAGAAGAGAAAGGAACTCAGAACAGAGCACCTAATGTGTTTTATTCAATGCTTATGATATCCTTGTGTAATGGATTATCACTTGAATTTTACAGATGATAAAACTGAGGCATGAAGAGGTTAGGTACTAGGAAGTAACCCCAGTGTCTACCTTGCTATAATTTTAACCCAGTATCAGCTATGTTTGGTTGTCATGCTGGTAAGTCATTATTAATATTAATAATAATATCAATCAGTTTTATAATTAGAAGCCCCTGAATAATCTGTGGTGATGCATCACTTCAACTAACACCCATTGAGCACCTTTCATGTACCAAGTACTGTGCTTGGTGTCGGCATCTAATGATGAACTGGATGTAGTCTTCTAGAGTCTTCTAGAATGGACACTGGGCAGTAGCAGTTCTAGAAATACAACCTGGACACTGTATAGAGGTAGCAGAATTGAGCTGAGGGGTCTGGGGGTAGTAACATCACCACTTGTTCGGATGGCCAATTCAGGAGAATGCTCTTGTGCACTGTTGTTGAAAACGGCATTGCACTGAAGAACTTCATTGAGCTGAGTGATTCGTCTGCCTAAGTTCTAACCATTGGTACAGTGACCATCCTTTAGAATAATCTTAGAATGCAGGAGTGGAGGGGCCCAAGGATCAAGGGTTTCCCCTTGCCCACTCCCATCTCATAGGTGGGGAAACTAGGCTCAGAGAAGTTTACTCTCTTAAGAAAATGAGTAAAATCCAGAGCCAATAAAACCCTTACCTTGTGCAGGTTCAAGTTTAAATCCAATAAATACCTTATTTTAAAGCATCCCTTTACACCGTGGATTTGGTTATTCTGTAAATCAGATAATGGTCCCATGTGTCATAATCTACAAAGCCTTTTAAACCTTAACATAACATCCCAAAGCACGGTAATGCACTCTTATAGTAAAAATATTCCAAAAATATGATTATGTTAAAAGGGGATAACCCTCTCATCATCCCTCCAAATTCCATTCCCTGGAGGCATTGCTGCTAACAGTTTGTAGTTCCTGCTGACCTTATTTTGAATGCACAGGTATTCTCAGTGGCATCCACCTTCATCCACATTGGTCTCATTTTTTTTCCTGGACACACCCCACAGATGTCTGCCTTCTGGCCTTGGATCATGTCTTTGCTCTTCAAAGCACCCTCCCCTTCTTCTCTGCCTATGGGAAATAGTATCCATCCCTAGGCTGGTTTCTGCACATCTCATGCCCTTACTAGTCCAACCTTAGGGAACTTTCACGTAGTGACCTTCAATCACTTTGTTGGTCTTTTCTTTCCTAAATAATTGGACAGGTGAGTGAGATGGTCTTTAAGCTTTGCTGAGTTCATCAAATATAAAGGACTCCACATTTAGTTCTGTGCTTCCTGGTTGGATATCTTGATCCATGTTGAATTGCTGAATCCTATCAGAGGGTTGCGACATAAGAGGAGAGATGAAGAGAGTCACCCTAAGAAGTTCCCACAGTTTAAACTCAAGTCAGAAAGTTTTAAACTTTCAGAGGCCACATGACATAGTGGAAAGAGAATGTGTCCTTGGGGACAGTTCTGAACTCAAATCTTGGCTCCACCATTTGCTAGCTTATAAGTGGAGGCCAGGGTTGTAACCTCTGAACTTCAGTTTCATCATCTATAAAATGGGAAGAACAATTCCTGTCTGACAGAGCATCCCAAGATCAGGAGATACAGACAGTAGGCTCTTCCACATTAATCTCTACCCTCCTTCCTAAAATCTTTTTGTTTGGAAACTCTTATCTGTCAGAGTTGGCAAGCTTCACAAGGAATGCGAGATAGCGTTACCTGGATGTATAGCAGATGTAGTGTACAGAGAATGGATGAGATGCGGTTTACCTGATCTGTGAAAAGGAAAAGTTTGGAGTCCTTCCAGGGACTCATCAAGCAGCTGCACAGATGTAGTTACCTTTCCATCCGCGCTTGATGAAGGAAGGTGTTTTCCCATTTGGAGAGAACCTGCTGGAAATGTGTCTTTAATGCATTCCACTGTTCTGAGGCAAAACTTCCCAAGAAATTGAGCAGAGCCTATGAACCAATATCATTGAAAGTTGATTAAAACTATCATCTTAATTAAATACAAGGGAACAAGAAGTTCTCAGTATTCTGGTAGCAATTAAAGACTAAAGAGTCAATTTGAAGTTGTTTTTGCAACTCTTAAAATAATACTCCCTCTCCCCCACCCCTCATGAAAAGAGTTTTTAGCTATAGACATGCCCTCACATTGAGGTTTTTGAAAGCCGTGAGGACCACAAACCTGCTGGCAAAGCCTTCTGCTGCCAAGACATCGAAGTTCTCAAAAGCAAGAGGGTTCAAGCTCAGGATACGCTGATTTGGAAAGAGAGTCCAAACAAAGGGCCTTTTGAGGCAGGAAACTGGGCTTTGGCTTCAGCACAGAGCGATGTGGGATTGGAAAAGCGCCCTGGGACTTGCTGAGGAGGAGAGGGACTATGAGATCGATGGAGGAAGTATAAAGTTTCTCCATACAGTGAGAGCTTCTTTCCAAACCCTCGAAAGTTGGTTTCAGAAGCTGTTATCTTTCCTCTGTCAGCTTCATCCACATGCCTTTAAAATGTGGACTTCACAACACGGTATGTCTTTGAACAGAAACGGGGAAATGAGTCTCAAAGGTACTTGTGGATGTTCCCCTTTTAGCACGACGCCTGACCTGAAGGCCAGTGGTTTTCTTTGAAAACCAAAGCAACCACATTCATGAATTCATTCATTCACTCGCTTAATTGCAAAATTTTCTGATCACCTGCTACATGCTAGGTTGATGGGGCTATAAAGCTAAATGGCACAATTCCTACTCATGGAGCTCAACATCTAATTTACCAAAACTTGAAGTTTGTCCCACTGTGTTCTGTACACATGACTCTCCTCCCCTCCATCACCCTAGTAGGGTTTTACATGTGACCTTTCCTGAGGTGAAACTTGTCATACTCACCTTTACAGGTATTCTAAATAGCACACTGACCAACAGGAGTCCAGCAGGGCCAGTCCAGGCAGAGGAGCGCTATAAGCACAGGGGAAGGCTCAATGATGGAGACGAGGGAAGAGAAAATAAATTCTGCTGGATTCTAGTCTTCATTTTTTTTTTTTCTGTTTTTCATATTTCACTTATATATCTAAATTCACCTGTCAACTGCTTGGTAAGAGGGAGGGAGGGGAGTGGAAATAGAACAGTAGGAACAACAGAAGGAAAAGGGTGGATTTGGCAGAACCACCGGCAAGAGAACTTAATCTGGAGGGGCTGAGTCAGTGGAGTCTATCCGTCATTGTAGAAGAAGAACAGTGACTTTGGGTTATACATTTGGAAAACTGAGTTTCCTGGAACACAGGGGACTCAAAGATTTAAGGCAAAAAGGGACGAACTTTCATGTATTAGCGATCTTAACTGTTTACTCTATGCCCCAAATGTGTATTGATAATGTAGCCCATGCTTATGTGTCTTCCAAGAATCAAGACTCCAAGCTTACCCAGTCTCTGCCTCGTAATGTTATGTGCCAGGTTACTATTAATTGTTCCTAAACAGTAGTTTTACCAACATATGCTGCATCAACAAATGCAAACATGCTTGAATTCAGAGGTGGAAGGGCCTTGAATTTGAGTAGAGGTTATCCTAACGTTAGATGTTGTCCTGTGACATAGGTATGTCTTGATTCCTACTGCAAGTGGTGTTTTTGATGACTGAACTGAATCAGAGAAGTTACAATGGCTGGTTGGTAGACTGAACAAGATTTAGAAGAAAACTTTCTGGTGTGTTTGCCAGCACTGGACCATACACATGGCTTTTCTCTTGCTCTTTGAATTGGAGCATTTGTATGGTGGATTAAAATTTTGGGAAAATACTGTGTTCCCTATGTATATGGAGAGATATAAAGAATAAGTGAGGGTTTATGTAGAACCTTGACAGTGAAATCTGAGGTGGGGACCTTCTTTTTCTTACTTTTCTATTTCTAGTGCTTAACTCGGGCCTGTACATATAAGTTGTTCAGTAAAAATTGAACAAAATAGAAAAACCCAAGTCAGTTTTGACACTCACATAAGTTTTATAGCCTTTTTTCTAAAGGTAAATTTGTCTTTCAATATGATATGTTAAACTACATCACCAAAAATATAGGGAAAATAGGGAAGATCATGTATAATTCACCAACTTGCACAAACATTACTATTAGGCATATTCCCTTTTAATCATTTTTTATTTAATTTTCTTTCAGTTACTTAGATTATTTCTGTGTTGCTAATAGTCACCATAATGGAAGTTACTTTGTCTTTGCTTGATTGTATGACCCTTTACAATCATTCAGAATTAAGCATCATCCTCTAATCACACAACTTTCTCTTTCACCCTCTTTCTTTTTCCTTCATCCTGCTCCCCTAGACCATAACTCTACTGGGGGAGGCACTGTTGCCCCCAGTTTGCTTGGATGCCTGTGAAAGTACCACAAACTGGATGCCTTAAACAGCAGAAATATATGGTCTGAGAGATATGGAGATGGAAGTCTGAAATCAGAGTGGTGCAGGGGATTCTTCCTGGGGGCCACGCAGGAGAGATCTGCTCCCGACCTCTCTCTAGCTTATGGATGGCTGTCTTCATGTTCACATGGCATTCTCCCTGTGTACCCTGTATGCGTCTCTGGATCCAAATATCCTTTTCTGCAGGTCACCAATAATATTGGATTAGGACCCACCCTACTTTCATCATTGTAACTTGATTTACCTCTCCAAAGACCCCCTTTCCAAGTAAGACCACACTTGGAGGTCCTGGGAGGTTACAACTCCAATATATGAAACTTAGGGGAAGGCACAATTCAATCTCTAACACCTCCCATTTATATGTGAGAAAATTGAGGCCCAAGCCAAGTAGCTGATCTGATTTTGGGCCTAAGTGACTCTGAGGTCATGTGCTATCATCACATCCTGTTTTCTCCCCATGAACTGAGAATATCATGAAGAAAGGGGGAAAAAAAAAAAACTTCCTTTATCTGAGTTTATTTATCATGAGATAAGTTTGATGGTTATTAACTGATAAATTTAACTGAATTTGACCAGTTGAAACCTGTATAAATCATGTTATTTAAAAATAAAGTCAAGTATAGGACATTATGCTTAGTTAAAATGTTTTATTGCTCTGAAGCATCTGCTAAGCCTGTTATACAGATTCTTCTGTTCTTATTTGAAAGTACCAGGGAATACAATGACTGGTAGGCTTTATAGCATCCCAGTAATTGTCTGGCAATTGGACCACGCTTTATAGCAAAATCAGTCAATGTTAGCTATGGATCACCAATTTTTATCTTGTTTGTCTGTCTTTTCTGTAGATTCCATTTAGGTTTTTCGTTTTCCTTATCCTGGGCTAGTGACTATGGCAGGCTACATGCGAAGACCCCCCCGCCCCACCCCCTCCCCGCCACACACGCACACACACACAGGTAGGCGCCAGGGAAGGCTAGGGCCAGCGTGACCACACACACAGGTAGGCGCCAGGGAAGCTAGGGCCAGCGTGACCACACACACAGGTAGGCGCCAGGGAAGGCTAGGGCCAGCATGACCACACACACAGGTAGGCGCCAGAGAAGCTAGGGCCAGCGCAACAATAATCAGCTAATGTAGCCCAGCATGGTGCAGCTGGTCAGTGCACGGGCACCTGTGTCCTTTTGCCATTGAGCACAATTAGGCAAGTCACCGCTGCTCTTAATTTCCTCACGTGAATTAAAAAGCAAACAAACACTTTGACTTAATGATCACTACATCACCCCAGTTGCTCTTTTCTGGGCTTTGTTCATTGTAGGTGCATAAAAATATTTACTGGGCAAACATGATTGAAAAGAAAGTGAACACATAGTCTCGATAGATGTGAACCAAGGAAGATCCAAGTGACATTCCATACAAACCAGCATGAAGTGCTGAGAAAATCCCGTTATTTTCTTTTAGCTGGAAATAATTGAACATTGAAAAGACGTTGGTGTTTTAGAAAACTCTGCATATACTGATGGCCTTGCCTGCTTTAAAGGAAAGGAAAGCTCCCACATAGAGACATAGGGCTACCCTCATCATCATTCTTCGTTCTAATGTATTTTGGGGGGAGACCATGGAAATAACCGTAGCTTCATGAATTGAGTGCACTCTGAGGTGGTGCTGTACTTCCAAACTTCACAGTAACCCCTCCTCTGACCCCATTTTGCAGATTCCCTGGAGAGGTTAGCAGCTTACCCAGTATCACAGGACTAAACAGAGACAGAGCTGAGCTTCACGTCTATTTGACCACAAACCCTGTGCTTTTCTTAATCATCTGTATTGCCAGTTACCCACTCCCATTGCATAAAAAAACCAGAGGCTTGGTGATTTTAAGATACATGTTCAGTAACTATATGTGAAGTACATAATGCATTTTTAAAATATATTTATTTATTAATTTAGCTGAGCTGGGTCCTAGTTGCAGCACATGGAATCTTCAATCTTTGTTGTGGTACATTGGATCTTTAGTTGCAGCTTGTGGGATCTAGTTCCCTGACCAGGGATTGAACCCGGGTCCCCTGCACTGGGAGGGTAGAGCCTTAGGCACTGGACCACCAGACAAGTCCTCATAATGGATTTCTTAATGGGCCAAGGTGACACTTGTCTCGCTCCTTCTTAGAGAAGACACACCATCCCATATTCATGATACCAGTAATATTAATTGAGCATTTCAGTGTGCCTGCATTATATGAAGCATCTTTTCATATCATATCTTTTTCATGTCATATCCCTATGGAGAGTTAACTGACGTGTTTAAGGTGGAGGCAGGACTCAGGCGTGACTGACTCCGAAATCCACACCATGCTACTCTTTGCCATGTTCTTCAGTAGCCAGCAGATGAATTGACACTCCCTTTAGCTGCATTCTTCTTGTCTATACCTAGTTATGCTCCTGAATAGTGCTGTGTGTTAAGATAACCTGAGAGAGTCTGATACTAGCAGTGAGTTTCATAGAGGTGCAGAAAACAAAGAGGGGAACAGCCCTGGCCACTCCTGGAGAGAAGGCAGTGATTATTTGGGTTGTCCTCTCCAGGACCTAGCTTAGTGTCAAGGCTTTAGTATCTCTTTTCAAGGGCTAATGGAGATGTGTCTAGAAAATACAGATTTTTCCTTGGGAAGATGCTTGGTCATGCATCATAAGCAGGGAGCTTTAGATATGAAGTCCTATGTTCCAACCCCTCTTCCCCATGGCCACCAGGGTGCTCTTTCTCAAACACAGCCTGGCCATGCTGTCCACCCCACATCTACCCCCTTATTTTGAGTCTCTGCAGTGCACCCAGCACTATATGATTGAATGGCATTACCGACTAATAGGATAGGATTAAAAAAAAATAAGATAAAAAAACACCATCCCTGATGGCTAGGAAATCAGTCTGTTTGAAAGCCATACCCTCAAAACATAATTTTGGAGCTCGTGAGAGATCATTCAGGCCAGCTTTTCTTAGGGAGGGCTCTGGAGAATTCTGGTTCTTCTAGGTTGTACACTTCCCTGTTGAAACTCAAAAGTGAACTCTGATGAAAGCTCCAAGGAAAACAGTTTTTGCCAAATATGCTTTGAGATATAACTGAGTTGTGCAGCCTCCTCTCCTTAATAGAAAAGGAGGCTTGGCGAAGAAAAGGGACTTTGTGAAGTCATGGAAGTATCCAGTGTTGGGCTCCAAGAGCCAGCTGTGGGCTGCTTCTGCTGCACAGAGCCCCCCTAACATTTCTCTCCACTCTGTTTCTGTCTTTAGACCAGGCAGTCCTAAAGTATGTATTTTTTCCTGTATCTTGAAACCATATGTTTCTTAGGTTTTTTTTCTCCCCTCCCCTCCTAAGATAAGCCTCTGATGTTTTGTGTCTGAAATCATTCTGGGGTTTTTTCGGAGCCATTTCAGCAAAAACATTAGAAAGCTAGGTTTATGATGCAGCAGAAGAGAATGTGAGAGGAGGATTGCAGGTTTGGATTCTCCCAGGAGCTCTAGTAGGAAAGACAGGGTTCCTATGGGAATGTTACTGGCCCCCTAAATAGAGAACTGCTTGAGGGCAGGAACCCTGCTTTACTCGTTGTGATATTTCCCAGCTCCAGGACACAACAGGTACTCAGTAAACCTTTGATATTCGATACGGTTTAAAATTTTGTTTATGCTTTTTAGAGTAGTGATTCCCAGATTGCCTTGGGATAGAATCATCTTGAGGTCCTATTAAAAAGGGCAACTTTCAGGCCCTTTCCCCAGAGAGTCTGATTGAGTTATCAAGTGGGTTCTAGGCCGTGCCCAGAATGTGTTTTTTAATAAGTGTCCCTGATGGTTTGGATGATTGACCAAATCTGAGAGTCACTATCCAGAAGATAATCTTGTTTGATCCTCCACGTCACTCTTAAAGACAGACATGAAAATAAGCACTGACCTCCAGGCCTGGAACCTTCAAACAAACACACCCACAAAGAGCTGTGGAGGAATATGGAAAGGATGTGTGCAGAACAATTGACCAGTATAGCCTGGGTCAGATGGAGAGGGGCGATGGGCAGCAATGATTTGCAAGCCTAATTAGACCTGCTCCCCAGTTCTCAAACCTGCAGCTCTAAGCCTCCTGCTAATTGGCAGTCCCTTAATAGATTAGGACTTGGCATCAGGTCTGCATGTTATTATAAACCACACACAGAAAAACCCAGTGGCTGAGGAACTCCTGCCAAACCCAGGCCTGGGTTTTTGTGAGGCTTTTGAAGTGCGCTGGCCTTTCAGTATTTTGTATAGTCCGTGTACTAAAAGGCATCCAACCATTCCTTTGGATGGGATTTGTGAAGGGTGAGTCTGTTGAATAATTAATTCCCCAAGACCCATTCTGTCATCTTGATGGACAGGCCAGAGCCCACATACACAGCTCTGCTCTCAGAGGTCCTTGGAGCACGACAGGAGAGACAATTTCTCACAGATCCTGTCCTGTTCTTAGGAATCTGTCCCCCTCCCCTTTGTGCGCTTGTGGGATGGGGAAGAAGAAACGTTAAGAGCCCATCTGCTGGAACCGGGCTGTGTGACACACCATCTCAGGAAATCCTCACAGCGGCCCTTCCGAACTGCCTGATCTGTTTTGCCAGGGAGGACGCAGATGTCCTGAGAGCTCACGAGTCCAGGGTCACACTGCCACATGTGTCAGAGGGGGATGGGACTCCTACCTGAGTCTGTTCCCTCCAAACTGCCACCAGACCACACCAAAGCCCGAAGACCCTTTTTGTTTTTCTTGGTGTTCAGCTGGTTAATCTGGGCAGCGAAGGAACGTTTTCTGCGATTTACAGCACCTGCAGGCACACCTGGATAATATATGTCCTGTAAGCCCTCCCCTCCCCCCTCACGTGAGATAATAGGGTCCCTGCCCAGAGGCGTGGTGCCTTTACAGGGCCATGTTGTGCAGAGGGGCACAGTGGACAGAGTGGGGCTGCAGAGAGGGGCTTTGCCGGAGTGCGAAGGCCTCCTAAGGGCTGCCAAAGGCACACTCAAGTATTCCTGGGGCCTTTGAGCCATTCCATGGGCCTTGCCCTCTGCTCTTGTCTGCCCAATTAGGTTTCTGTGGGGGCTCCTTCCATTTTTTTCCAAATCCATTTCCACAAAGGGTGAGCTGTAGTGGAGCCTGAGATTTCCATGAAAACCTTCCATTTTTCAGGCAAACATACCAGGCAGCTCTCGTGGCAATACCATGGTGAAGGAGAATAATGTTATTTGGCATTTCGCCCTTTTAAGAAAGTGTATGTGTGTGTGCGGGAGGGGGGGTGGGTGGGAGGGGGCGTGGGGGGTGTGTGGGGGGGACAGGTTGGGGGGAGGATGGGTAGAGAGAACAGTGGGGGCTTTGTAATTTACTGCAATAGAGAGGTCAGTGGGCAGGGTCATGAGGAAAAGAGGGGAGCAGAGAAGGCCTGAACGCCCCCCAACCCTTGGGCTTCAATATCCTCTACTCCCCGTTTTCCTGATTCATACATATTGAGAGGTTGTAAAGGGGACGTTGACGAGTTCTTTTTATGTTTTTATTTGGAAGAAGGACTCTAGACATTCTGTCCCTCTGAGAGAAGCTGGCTCCTTGCTGCTTTGCAAGGATTAAGGGCCTGGCTTCCAGAACTGTTGAAGAAACATCCCAGGAGCTACCCTTTTCTCTTCACAGCTGAAAAATGCATCATGGAGCAGGGGCTTCCTGCAGAGTTTTGGCACAAGAGCTTCCCTCTGGAACAATAGGGTTCCTATAGCAAGCCACCTAGGAGTTCTTTACTGCTGTGGCTCTCCCACGTGTATCTGAATGCCCACATTTTGTTTCCCTGATCCTAGTGGGGATGGGGCGGGGCCAGAGCAGTGGAGGGTGGCCCCAGCGCACAAGGATTTCTAGCTAAGGAGGGCTGACCAGTTTATGAGAAGTACCCCGTTGGAGGTCCAGTCAAAGTCACCTACACATAGGAAATGTGATGCGGGGCACTGTGCAAAGCCAACCTGACCTGGCAGGGTTCCTGCACTGCTGCTCTGTGGACTTATTTCTCATCTTCAGTTCCGGCCTTTGCAAAATCAAGCGGGTACTGTTTATTGGAAAGGATTACTGGGTGGGTTAGATGGCTCAGACAGTAAAGAATCTGCCTGCAATGCTGGGGACTCAGGTTTGATCCCTGGGTTGGGAAGATCCCCTGGAGAAGGAAATGGCAACCCACTCCAGTATTCTTGCTTGGAGAATTCCATGGACAGAGAAGCCTGGTGGGCTACAGTCCATGGGGCTACAGATAGTTGGACACAACTGAGCAACTAACACTTTCACTTTCACAAATGAGAGGCAGCTCAAACTGCCCAGAATGGTATCCAGTTTGCAGGAGTAACTGATGCTAATTCCCCCCGCCTCTAACCCACACTGAAATGTTATTGATATCTACTTCTTTGACTGAGCCAAGAGCTGCCCGTCTTGAATTTGGTTTGCATCTGAAGATCGGCAGATTTGGGGATGTTTTCTGAGGCTCTTTATTTTTATAAATGAGCATCTTTGAATCTTCACAAACTTAAAATAGACTGGTCCCCAGTGGCCCCAGCTGGGATAATGGATAGGAGGTGATGCCCATCTGCTCTGTGAGGATGCCATGGAAACAAAGCCTTTGGTTTGTTCAAAACATGCCTCGCACTCCTTGGATAGAGGTGACAGCTCCGGAAGGTCCATTAGACACCTGGTGGGACCGCCTCTTTCCTTTTGCACTAGGCATTGCATGCCTGTTGGCTGCCGAGTCACGTGCTATCTTCCGTGCTCCCTGAATATTTTAGAAATGCCTCCGTTGGAAGTTTCCATGAAGAAATAGAACCCAAGTGAGCTGAAGTGTGGTGATATACAGTTAGCAGCAGAGTTAGTACTGATGAATAAACAATTTTATTATTAGTTATCATTTGTTAGTATTTATTTTTAAGGTGGCCTTAGCTGTGGCTCAAACGGTAAAGAATCCACCTGTGATACTGGAGACCCAGTTTTGATCTCTCGGTTGGGAATATTCCCTGGAGATGGGAATGGCTACCCACTGCAGTATTCTTGCCTAGAGAATTCCATGGACAGAGGAACCTGTTGGGCTACAGTCCATGGTGTTGCAGAGGGTTGGATATGACTAAGCGACTAAAACTTTAGCTAGAGAAACTTAAATTCCCCAAACTCACTTGTGCTGTCTTTTTACTACCAGGCATTACTCCACTGAATTAAAAATTAGTGTGGAGATCATTTTCCTTCCAGGATATTGGTTGAGCTGAGCCAGCTCAGACTACTCGAGACTCCTCCTTGCTCAGTAGGTGAAATTTACTCAGTAGGCTAATTTACTAGAACAGACACAAAGCTGAATGACTCTAATATACTTGATCTACCTTCAACTTATTACAATTTATAGTGATCCTAGTGATGAGAAGGAGGAGAAGGGGATGACAGAGGATGAGATGGTTGGATCGCATCACTGACTCGATGGACATGCGTTTGAGTAAGCTCCAGCAGTTGGTGATAGACAGGGAAGTCTGGCATGCTGCAGTCCATGGGGTCGCAGAGTCGGATGTGACTGAACAACTGAACTGAACTGAACTGAATTGAGTGATGATTAAGTTAGAAACTTCTTCCTCTAAGGAAGAGATTTTTTCTGAAATGAATAACATTTTTAATTCTGTTTTTTCTCTTTTTGTGTCTTTTCAGTATCTGAGTTTTAGGAATTAGGTGGGTTCCCTTACACTACTTTTCTCCTTTTTTCTCAAGGGTAAAAGGTAGGTAGGAGATGTGGGTGAAACACTGAAGCAGTTTGTTGGGGGTGGGAGAGGCTTTTCTGTTCTGGATTTTTCTTTTCTTTTTTGTATTGCCTTAAGTACAAAATTGGCATTGGAATGACAGCAAGGAATCTTTGAAATGCATTTACTGGGCTAGTCAATAAACCGGTATTGCTTGCCTATTGGCTGCCAAGTGATGTGCTAAAGGGCGTCTTCCATGCACCCTGAATGTTTTAGAAATGCCTCCGTGGAAGTTCCCATCACGTGGCATCATGGGTAGTTGTCCCCAGAGTATGCCTTCTTAGAGAGCAGAGACCATTTCTTATTAATTTCTGTAGCTCATAATTCTCTCAGTGAGGAGTTCCCTCCTTCAAAGCAGGCTTTTTCTCCTTCACTTTCTTGCCACCCAGTGCAATTTGGAGAACTCAGTGAGGCGTGCACCAAGCCTCAGATGTCTGGGAGAGAAGTTTGACTTGCACTTTAATCAGGTGTTCTGTAATGCCATTCACTCCCTGGATATGTCTAAAACGAAAATATAGCCTAGAAGGACAGCACAGAGAGAGGAAATAAACTACAAATTAAAAAGTGATTAGTGAGTGTTTAGGCAGAAGGTCAAAGGGATTATTTTGGACTTCAAACTTTTCAGCTTTCAGGGCTTGTATTCAGTTACAAAATTACATCCTTGAATTATTTGTGCAGGTGGCAGCTGTCAGATTTGAAGAAGGTTTCTGTGTTTTACAAAAGGAACATTGACAGGGCCAGGAGTGGGGAGGGTGCTCCTGGGGTGAGGGCTGTCTTCTCAGCCGCGCACTGGAATTGCTGTCGTCTTGGGCAACCTGCATGACAGTCCTTGTCTGAGCTGACACAGCCTTGTCCAGGTTAGTCCAGCCACCTTCTGGAGGAAACCAGTCAAGCTGCTTAATTGGTATCGTGGAAACAGCCAGAGAGTAGATTTTTAGGACTGTGTTAAATGCAAAGCTACATTTAATAAATACCTTGATTAAATATGGTATTTCATTCTCATGGCTCTTCAAAGTGGCTCTTGGCGTCCATTTTTTTTATAACTGGGCCTCAGCAAAGTTAAGCAATTTGCTGAAGATTGCTTAGATGATAAGTAGCAAAACTGGTTTTCAAATCCAGGTCTGTTGCTTTCTTGAAATCTGTGCTCTTCCTCTTACTGGGAACTTTCTTCAGGGCAGAAATTCCCAACAAGATCAGAGCAACTGGGTTAGGTCGAGGTGTGCTGAAATTGATCCTCGGCCCTTAGCCGATGGGACGGGGTGGACCAGGTGCTGACTCACCACAGCAGCCTCCTCACTTTACCCCTTCCCAGTATTTTCTGATAGTTTCAAGGCATGAAACATGTGGGAAACTCTGAAGATTAATTGTCTTAAAGATTATCCAGTCTAACCACCCATCTGGTACTTGAAGCTGGTTAGGTTCTCCATAATTTATTCCTGGTACAGTCATCTGCGCTTTATGAGGGTACTGTGTTGCTTTGGGAGACTGTGTTCAAAAAACAGGATTTATGGATATGAAAGAGATTAGATTAAGTTCAGAAGCAAGGGAGCATGGCGGGGAGGATTCACAGATCATAAAGTGTGTTAGGGGTGGAGCCTTTTCTTCTGAATTTTAGTCTGTTTCCTATACATCGATTCAGTACATGTTTGTTGAGCACCCACTAAGTGCCAGGAATTATTCTTTGTGCTGAGGATACAGAGATAAATAAAATAAGGACCCTTTTCTGAAGAGATTTCCTAGAAAGGAGTAATCACGATGCTAAGGTGTGATGGGTCTCAGTATTCCCATCTAGTAAATGGAATATACTATAAAGAAAGCTGAGCACTGAAGAATTGATGCTTTTGAACTGTGGTGTTGGAGAAGACTCTTGAGAGTCCCTTGGACTGAAAGCAGATCCAACCAGTCCATACTAAAGGAAATGAATCCTGAACATTCATTGGAAGGACTGATACTGAAGCTGAAACTCCAATACTTTGGCCACCTGATGCAAAGAACTGACTCATTTGAAAAGGCCCTGATGCTGGGAAAGATTGAGGGTGGGAGGAGAAGGGGACAACAGAGGATGAGATGCTTGGATGGCATCACCGACTCGATGGATATAGGTTTGGGTGGACTCTGGGAGTTGGTGATGGACAGGGAGGCCTGACGTGCTGCAGTCCATGGGGTGGCAAAGAGTCAGACGTGACTGAGCGACTGAACTGAACTGAACCGGAATAACTGACGCCTCGGATCTCTCGTAGTTTCAAAACTTTCCAGCATATTACTATAATGTTCCTGACTCCGCTAGAGTAAGATTTGTAATTACCAGCAACTATTTGGTGGATTTTTATTTGTAAATTCCTTCTCACTTGGCTTTACTTTTTAGAATGAATGAGCTTCTAATCAAAAAGAGGCTTTTTCTTTCTTTAACACTATTGCCTTGAAAAATAGAATTCTCTGATAACTTCACTTAGTATATCACATAGACACGTATAAGTTGTGTTTACTTCTTTCTCCTGAAGCATAACCATGTAATTTATTAACACATACACCTTGTTTAACTGGCCAGTAAGGCAGATTCGTTCTGGCCCCACTGCCACCCTCATTGAATAAACTTGCAAAGAACTTCGTTGTTCAACAAGCCTTGGCTTTCTACCTCATTCCTTTTACTAACCGTGAGATCGTTGGCAAATCACTTAGCTACTGAACTTCAGTTTCCTTGTGTCTAATATGCAGATATTATTAACTGCCTTGCAGTGGTGGCTTGACACAATGTTTGGCTTTGAAAACATTGATAGGAGGCACGGTCTTTGGTTAAGTCTTTGACATACCCATGCACATACCCATCCACATGGGTCTAATATGGCCATCACTTACCATGGAGGAGATGATAAGTTGAATCAAGTGTTCATTGTTTCTATTTTTATGGGTTCAACTAAGGACTTTATATTCTTGACAGCAGGGATGGAAAAACCAAACATCTCCAGGGATCAGATATTACTATTAACCTAAATGACTGAAGTACACCAGTTACAGGAAGATTGACGGTACAGATTCAATGGGAATGGAACCAGGATGTAGCCTTGGTGTCAGGGGGACAGAAGGGCATGGTAGTGCTTTGGAGAGTCTGTGTAGCTAGTTACCGCTACCTACATTGATTGCCACAGGACAGTAGAGCTGGCTTAAGATGCTGAAATCTGGGACTTCCCTGGTGGTCCAGTGGTTGGGAGTCTGCCGGCCAAGGCAGGGGACACAGGTTCAGTTCCTGGTCGGGGAAGATTCCACATGCCGTGGAGCACCTAAGCCCATGAGCCACAACTACTGAGCCCTCGCACCCCTAGATCCCATGCTCCTCAACAAGAGAAGCCAAGGCAATGAGAAGCCTGAGCACCACAACTAGAGAAAACCCTTGTGCAGAATGAAGACCCAGTGAGGCCAAAAATAAATAAATAAATAAATAAAAGAAGGAAGCTGAAATCTGAATGTTATATGTAAGACCTCTTGTTATTAAATATCAATAATGAATTTAAAAATATCTTAAAAACTGGGTGGGCCAAACAGAAGATCTAGCCTTCAGAGATGCCAGTGTGTCAACTTTGACCTAGAACTTGGTAGGGCTGTGTAGCTTGATAAGTTGGCTTAAAGTGCCCTGGTGGCCTTGGATTACCTGCCAGCATGTTTTTGTTCTTGCGAGGCCTCCAATAATGCTTCAGTTCTTCATTTTTGGTGCTGCATCTGGCTCCAGGCTCGCTTTCTGACTATCTCTAAAGTGTCTGATGTCCTGCCAGTCCCTGTACTGTTTACTGTACCACCACATGGACTTGGTGTTGTGTACACCTGGATAGCGTGACTGATGAGCGCACACTGCTGACGAATGTATGTCTAACTGTTGGAAAAGTAAGAAATGTTTTTCACCCTATTACACCTCCCCTTCAGCCTCCTGTGATCTTTAAGAATGCGGGGCAGGGTGCCTGCTGTGATATTTCTTCTCTGTGTCAGGGTGCCAGTTCCTGCTAACCCCTTCTGTTTACACAATCCCAAGAAGTCCCTGGAATTAAAGGATTTTATGAGCATGCTTTTCCCGTGGGATCAGATTGCATTGGGAAAGGGGCTGGTGGGGCTGTGGCTTTTGACAGAACTCTGATCATGTTTTGTCCCTGCTTAAAAGCTTTCTGTGGCTTCCTATCACATACAGAAGCAAGAAGTAACATTTACAGAGCCAAGTGACTACTGGATGCTTTATAAATTGTCTCAGTCCTCCCAATCCACTCTGTATGTTGAGAACTATTGCACGGTGATGGAAACAGAGTTCAAAGAGGTCAAGTGACACGCCCAAGGTCATACAGTAAGCATGACAGGTGATAGAAGTAGAATCCTGTCTGCCTGATTCCAAAATTTCTGGTTAAATTGGAAAAAAGTAACTCTGCCAGAGTGGGTTATGTGGCTAAGTGGCTCCTTTGTAGAAAAGATATTCAGGTCTTGAATCAGAGTTTGCCAGTGATAGTTTAATCCAGATGTTAAAAACATTACTTTCCAGAATTGTCAGGAAGATCAGAGGTGATCATTTACCTAAGAACTGTGAAACCACACATGTGATTCTTACCATGTCCTAGTTCTGGGCAGTATATTGCAAATGAACATCTCTGGCTCATAAGACAGACTGAGAGTAGCTGGATCTGTACAAATTCATCTCAACATCTAAGGCTTTACTTTTTAATCCTTGTTTAAGGTCAACCTCCACTTTCCAGAGCTTTATAGCTTTGCGAATCATCTGCATAGACAGAGTTCATGTGTACTTGAGAAGGGCAGGCTCACTGGCCCCATCTCTAAATGAACTTTAGAGTCAGAGTATTTGATTACATACTCTGGTTACACCTCTTATTAGCAAAGTGGATACTGAGGCAAATTATAATCTCTGACCTTCTGTGCTTTGGTAATTAACTGATAATTTAGAGGATTGTTTTGAGAGTTAAATTAGTTGATATATCCAAACCTCCTGGTGCACAATAAGTGCCCAATGAGTGTACATGGATTCCCATCCTTATTTAAAGAGGCATCAAAAGAGAGAAAGGAGGTCTTGACCTATTTATACCTGGCGGAGAGGAATCATAAGTCCTTTGTGTAGTAATAGAAATAAAGTATCCCATTTGTGAAATATATAATGGCAACAAAAGAGGTCTGGAATTCTCTCAGTGAAAGGTATAAATCACGGACTGTTGGTTGACCTGTTTTTTACTTCTTGGTGGATATGGCAGCCCTTTAAAATTCCAACTGCAAAAGCCAAAACTTCCAGAGCTGAGACTTTTAAGGTGGCTATTATTTATTCTAAAGGATAAAATTCTTTTATAATACTTTAAGCACTTTCAAATTAGAAAGACCATTCAAAGTCATTTTTCATACCCACAAATAGACTAAGTCAGGTGTCTCTTTGTCATGGAACCTGAGTCTTTCTGAAGTTAAGGAACCCAAAACAGTGCTCAAGGTTGTGTGCTGAGCACCTCACACCATGCCCAGTGCTCAGGAACTGTCCATATGTGCTTGTGGAATCCAATTAAAGACCCAGGATTTAGACTCAAGGAACCCAGGAACCAGGGCTGGACCTGCCATTCCTTTCTTCATTTCTACCATGTGGTTGCTTTGGGTTCTGACAATCTTCTTTTTGTGGGGAAAAAAAAAAAAAAAAAAAAAGGCCTGAGCTTTCCAGGACCAAAGAATTGAGCATTTGTCAAAGAGAACCTCTAGACCAGAATGCTGAATGTTCACACCAGCCAACAGCAAGTGTTTTTCATGGCAGCCTCTTTCAAAGGTGGGCAACGCCTTCATAGTAAACTTAGTTTTGTCTCATCTGGATTGTGTCCAGTCTAAAAATCTGGACAAATATCGTAAACCAAAGAAAGTTTGCACACTTCTAAGACCAGTAGCAATTAATTACTTTAAATAGAAACCCTGTCACTTACAAGCAACATAAATATTTGTATTTTGAACCTCTAAGTAGTAGTTGGGTTGACCATTCTGGCCTTAAGTGATTAAAAAAAAAATCAGTTGGTCATATTTTAACAGGGAAGACATTTATAAAGAAAGGGAGGGTCAGGTCATGGAGTAAGAAAACATAAGCCAAAAGAAAGACAGACCTGAGTTCAAATCCCAGTGACCAGTTGACTCACTTGGGAACCTTGGCCATGTTATAAGAGTTCTGGCTTCAATTTTCTGTTGGGTAAAAATGAAAATAAGAGCCTGTAACTTTTCAGAGCTGTTGTGGAGATTAAAATACATTGATTCCTAATTAGATTCTAAACTCTTTGGAATCAGAAACCCGGTGTGGTCCATCTGTATTTTTCTTCTTTTTCTTAATATTTATTTATTTTTGGCTGCATTGGTCTTAGTAGCAGCAGGATCTTTCTCTGTGGTGTGTGGGCTTTTCTCTTGTTGGGGCCTGCAGGCTCCAGAGCACATGGGCTCAGTAGTTGGGCCACACAGTCTTTGTTGCCCCGTGGCATGTGGGATCTTAATTCCAGGATCAAGGATCCATCCTGGGTCCCCTGAGTTGGCAGGTGGATTCTTTACCACTGGAAGTCCCCTGTCGAGCTCTACTTCTATATTGGTCTGAATTGGTGCCATTTACTCACTTTGACTTCAGATGGGCTTCTTAACCTTTCTGAGCCTTAATTTTCCATTTGCAAAGGGAGTAAAACAGTAAAATTGATAGAACTCTATACCCTAGCTAAGATGTATAAATTCCTGTCACAGAATCATTAAACAACTAGACTGCACATGGGCTCTTTATCCAATATTATTTTGTGAGTAGATATGTAGGCTTTCTGCAGGTATTAGTTGAATGCTAGACTTGGCTCATTTTAGGGTAACTACAGTTTGGGTGAAGTGGAAAGTTGGACAGTTCTGGAAAAGGTCTACAGGAATGATGGGACAATCTCTCCCTGATGATCTGATTTTGGTCATGCAAAAGTGCAAAAATTTCTCATTCACTCTCCCACCCTACTCTTCTCCTACCCTCACAAATGCTTTCTAAAAATCACTTTGAGAACAGGAGGCTGTGTTTAATTTTGCACAAACTTGAAGCTGTGGCTGGAGGGAGCAGGGCTCTGGGGTTGGGTCACTTTGGTAACACTTCCCACATGACTTTATCAATGGGTGGGCCACGAAAACTTATCCCATGTTTTTTTACACCCCACCCCCAAACCGCCCAACCTGCCCAAGTGTTAGTTTTTCAAAGCCCAAGAACTTTCAAAGGCTGAACCCAACACAGGGGCTTTTCTTCACGCTTTGATTTTCTGCCCATTAAGTGTTTGTCAGTGAGTTCGTATTTCACCTCCCCTGCAGCCTACACATCCCAAGAGGTCCCTGGAGGTTTAGGAAGTTAATTGATCCTTGATTAAAAGAAGGAGAAATGCTTGAGTCCGAGGTCTTAGAATCACCAGATGGGGTGTGTGTGTGTGTGTGTGTGTGTATTCACTTACATTTTCATTTTTCTTTGCAAAAAGCTTATAATGTACCTTTCAGTATAGATAAATTTAATTCCAGGATACTGGCCTCAGAGTTTTAATAATATTAGACACTAGTGTGTGTAGTACACGGTAAATGTTCAGGGAACAGGAACCAGTGCCGTAGCCTTGACTGTTCCAAACAAAGCACTTTCTTTCTTCAAAGATCATGAGATTTGCTGAGCTTCAATTAATTATTAATACTCATAGGTGCTTCCTTCTCTCTATTTTAAGTGACTCATTTACTTTAGAATGTGCCCAGGAGTCAGAGCATTTGAGCCCATCCACCTCCACAGCTTTTCTGACCCAGTGACTCTGGTAAGTCACTTTAATCCCTTTGAACCTTAGGGTGACTTAATGTGTTAACGTTTATGACTGCTTCTCCTATTGGCCTTTGGGCCACTGGAAGGCTGGGGCTCCAACTCAGTAGTTCCATCAGTGCTGAGAACAGAACAGGCTGCAGGTTTGTCTGACTTGCCAGTTTATGTGGGGATCTTCTGTACCTTGGGTATCTCGCTCACCTCCGTGGCCAGATTTAAAAGTGCATTTTCGTTATAGCAGTGACCCTCATTTTGTGGATAGCCTATTGCAGTCCCGTGCTCTGTGATCAGTTACGTAGTTGTATCTGACTCTTTGGGACCCTGCCAGGCCCCTCTGTCCATGGCATGGGATTTTCCAGGCAAGAATACTGGCTTGGGTTACCATTTCCTCCTCCAGAGGATTTTTCCTGACCCAGGGATGGAGCCTGTGTCCCTAGAGTCTTCTGCATTGGTAGACAGATTCTTTACCACTAGTGCCACCTAGGAAGCCCTATTGCAATCCCTAAGCTACACTGTTTTTATGAGTGTATTTAGGACCCCAGGGAGAAGGAAATGGAAACTCACTCCAGTATTCTTGCCTAGAGAATTCCATGGATAAAGGAGCCTGGTGGGCTGCTGTCCATGGGGTCGCACAGAGTCGGACATGACTGAAGCGGCTTAGCATGCATGCCTGCATTGCTGCTGCTGCTGCTAAGTCGCTTCAGTCGTGTCTGACTCTGTGCGACCCCATAGATGGCAGCCCACTAGGCTCCTCTGTCCCCAGGATTCTCCAGGCAAGAACACTGGAGTGGGTTGCCATTTCCTTCTCCAAGGCATGAAAGAGACAAGTGAAAGTGAAGTCGCTCAGTCGTGCCCGACTCCTAGCGACCCCATGGACTGCAGCCTACCAGGCTCTTCCATCCATGGGATTTTCCAGGCAAGAGTACTGGAGTGGGCTGCCATTGCCTTCTCCTATGCCTGCATTAGGATCCCAGAAACCTACTCACATGAGTGTCAAATTAAACCTCCCCTCTGGACCATCTTTAGTGTCCCCTGTAGAGTGCTCTTTTGTGCGTTCATTGTACTTTCTACATCTGTCGGTCCTCACACTGTAAAAATATTTTAGTGCACTTGTTTTCATGACCCTTTTTACAACACCATGAGCTTCTTGAGGCCAGGTACTTTGATGTACTGTCACCTCAATTTCCAGTACCTATCACTAGGCATTTTCTTGAAATGAAACAGTCAGGAAATATAGTGATTGGTAATAAAAATAGTGCCAACATTGGAAATGGAAATCCTGCTTTGGATTAGAATGGCCTCATCTCTGTGTCCTGGAGAGGCAAGGCGTTATGTCACTTGAGGACTGGCTGCCCCATTGAGGGAGACATATTTATGCTTTTCCCATCAACCAAAGGGAATCTGAGGTTATTCTTTTCCTGGAGCCAAGTCAAGACTCTACTGGCATCACCCCCAATCATGCCACAAGTCTGTAGGGGAGACAGAAAGGCCATTGGGTTTTCTCAATGCTGTCTCCATGCCTTTCAAGAAAATAAAACGAACCATATTCAGATCCAACTTCTTGTCTGCTTGTCGTCATCATCCATATTATTGGAACCGGAAACCCTCCCCAAGCCTTGGACTAGGAAGGAAGGAAGAGGGTTTGGAAGGCTCCCAGGTTGAGTGCAGAAGAACTGACTAGACAGATTTTCTTTCCTAACCTTCTCTGTGGGACTTTCGCTTCCTTCTTCCTTACAGAATTTTTGAGTGTCCACAATGTGCACCAGACTCTGTGCTGACCCTTCCCCATGCTCTTGCCTGTTTTTTCCCAACTAAAACAACTCCCTGTACTGATTTCATTCCATTATCTATATCTTCCCCTACTAGACTATAAGCTTCCTGAGGGTAGGACTTATGTCATCTCTGTATTCCTTGTACTTCATAGGCATATTTGAGACTCAATAAATACTTGTTGAATGAGTGAGTGAATACATTAATGTATTATACCATCCCATCAATCTCAAAGCAAGTCTTCATTTTTCCCATTGAGCAGATGAGAAGGGGGTCGTGAGATGGGAAGTAACTTGCTCAAGTAGTGGCGAGCAGAGTTGAAATCATTAACCGAGTTCAGTCTGACTCCACAGCTCTTTTATATGTGTTTTATTGTCCTTAGAAACATATGTTTTACAGGCCTATCATGTGAACACTATTAAAAATAGAAGCTGGAGGCCTAAGAGCGGAGCACAAATGTAAGGAACTGGGGGTCTGTTCCCTTCCTGAGTTTATTAGCAACGCTTTGGCTCCTCGGCACCACAGAGGCTGTGGCTGGGCTCAGATGCGAAGCTAACAGGGTTGATCACGATGTGTGGAACTTTAAAAGCGGACTATTAATATCATACTGCTGGCTTCACAGCTCCTTTTCATAGCTAACTTGGCCACATTTCAAAGTGTTCAGGCAGTGGAATGAAGATGGCTCCGGCCCACAGGATATCTTCTCTCTCCTAGCCCCCAACCCAAGAGGACCAGCTAACTACACTTGCCGCCACTAAGCCAGAACACGCATTCACTGTCTCCCCTTCCTCCTCCTTTTCTCCGTCCTTGCAGAGACAGAATTTCAAGAGCTGCTGGTGATTGCCTTCCAGGGCCCCTCTGTGTTTACTTTCTGAAGGTCAGGCACAATGCTGTGGTGTGTGGCTGGGCTTTCTTTTCAAAGCACCAGTATGAATTTGATAAAGTAAATTGTTGTTCTAGCAGGAAGCAGTTAGGGGTCACAAAATAAATAGCCGTAGAATTCAAATAAATCCAAAGAATAAAACCAAATAAATCCATGTGTGTATGCACAGTGATACATAAATACACTTTTTAGAAAGTGAGCATTTTTATCACTGCTGGCCTGGACTAAAGTCATTGAAAAAACTGTGGAGTTCATGGTACATTTCTTTTTTTTTTTTTTTTTAAGGCAGTCTGGGCCTTTGAGTAACATGACATGAGCTTAATTCTTTTGGAAAAACATGAAAATGGAATCTTATCTTTTAAATGGCTGCTTATCACATTTTTTTCCCCCACTAATGAAATTCCTATATGGATGAAACCAATTTGTAAAGTTAAACTGGGGATTCGGGCACTTTGGAGGTGGACTAAGAGACTCTAAGTGAGCTAAACAGTCATTCTGAGCCTCTCTTTTCTCTACTGGGAGATGAGTGATAGTAGTGCTTATATGATTTTAAAATGACCACTCAGGGTTGTTAGAGGGTTCAATGCAAAAATGGATGCAAAGTGTCTTATACATTGTTGGCACACATCAGCAGTGGCTATTATCATTGACCAGATATTTTTCATGGTCTTCCTTAGTCTTGACATTCAGTGGCTCACCTTTCACTTTTATTTTACCTTTTCCTCATCTTGGTGAGGTGGCAATGGGGCTTGGTGTTGAACTTGGAGGTAGGGGAGGAAGTGTCTTTCAAGCTTAAGAGGAGAGCATGAACCAAGACAGAGGTCCTGTGTCATTTGGTTGGAGTGTGTGTCAAGGAGGTTTGGGTTGTGGGAACTCCAGAGGTTGGACTTAGGGACATCATCTTGTCCTGTGTGGTGGGGAACCATTGACAAACCTTGAGCATGGCCGTGACATGCTCATGCCCAGGAAGTAAACAGGTGGATATATGTAAGAGGCACAGAAGGCCAGGAGACCAATTTGGAGGCTGCTGCCTGGTCCAAGCAAAAGAGACTGTGGGCCTTCACTTTTTGCTTCAGGCTTATAAAGGCCTTTCCTGGCAGGTGATGAAATCTATTTTCCATGACCTTTAAGAAAATGGCATCTGAACTGGACGCTGATAAACTCGCAGCAGCTGCGAGAGTGCCTCGCGGTGCTCCTGATGCCCTTGGGCTCCGCTCCAGGTCTGCAGGCAGCAGGGCCCAGCTCAGCTCTGTTCAGTCTTGTCAATGACTTGTTGAACAGTGAAATAAAAGAATTGGAAATGCTGTTCACTGAGTAGCTTCTGTATGCCAGCACTCTGCTAGGAGTTTTGGATGCTTTGATCCCCTTTAGGCATTAGTACAACTCATTTGTGAGGGAACTGAGGCTCAGGAAGATGGAGAAGGAAGCAGAAGCCACATTGCTAGGAAGTGGTGGATCTGGGGGTTCAAATTCAGATTATCTTACTCCAGGGTTTTCAGAATTCCATGCCTGAACGCCTTGAGGTGAGCTTTTCAAAAGGGAAATGGTTGGCTTAAGAGAGGAAGGCACTTGGAGGCATCATGAGACCTCATTAGATTTGGAACTTTGTTAGTGATAATTAAAAATCATGCTTTGACTTTAGCAGGATGATGTAGATTAGTGGAAAAGCTCCTGCCTGGTGCTTGCACTGTCTCCCTCTGTGCTCTTGGTCAAGACAAGAGGCTCATGCTACATCTCTTAGTCATGAGTGAAGGCAGAAAAGGGGTGCATGTGGAGAAGGCTTTGTTGTGGTTTCGTCACTTAGTCAGTCTTGTCTGACTCTTTTGCGACCCATGGACTGTAGCCCGCCAGGCTTCTCTATCTATGGGATTTCCCACGCAAGAATCCTGGAGTGGGTTGCCATTTCCTTCTCCAGGGGATCATTCCAACCCAGGGATGGAACCCTGTCTCTCCTGCACTATAGTCGGATTCTTTACCACTGAGCCACCTGGGAAGCCCCAGAGAAGGCTGTGCTGCTGCTGCTGCTAAGTCGCTTCAGTCATGTCCGACTCTGTATGACCCCATAGGTGGCAGCCCACCAGGCTCCCCCATCCCTGGGATTCTCCAGGCAAGAACACTGGAGTGGGTTGCCATTTCCTTCTCCAATGCATGAAAGTGAAAAGTGAAAGTGAAGTCCTCTGTCCTGTCCGACTCTTCGCGACCCCATGGACTGCAGCCTACTAGGCTCCTCCGTCCATGGCATTTTCCAGGCAAGAGTACTGGAGTGGGGTGCTGTGGGGTGCCATGGGTCACTACAAAGGCAAGGAATTGACGTCACTATCGATGCTGCTATCTTGGGTGATGTTTGCTTCTTCTTTGGCCCCTTTGCACTGATGTTTTCCCTGTTTTGTTTTCTCCCCTGTACATGGTGATGATGGTTCCATCTTGACCAGCCGGCCTGCCTTTCATCATCATCGAGACGAGCACCATCAAGCCTTACCACCGGGGCTTTTACTGCAACGACGAGAGCATCAAGTATCCGCAGAAAACTGGGGAGACAATCAACGACGCTGTGCTCAGCGCCGTGGGGATTGTTATTGCCATCCTCGCGGTAAGCGCCCAGACTTCGATGGGCAACCTGTCTGATTCCCTGGCAGCACATCATGGTCTATCTGATATAGCAGAGGTTTAGAAGATCAAGTAGAATTTCACTTGATTAACACTATTTCATGCAGTTACTACTATTACTAAAAGTATTGGGTTGGCCAAAAAGTTTGTTTGGGATATTCAAAACCCAAAAGAGCTTTTTGTCCAACTTCATATTTTAAAATAAAAAAATACATATACACTGTAAGTATTATAAAAGTATGCTAAGCAACCTTCTAAAATACTTTGTATACATTATCTCTACAATAGTCAAAGTGTAGGTATTGTCCTTATCTTTCTTCTACAAATTAAGAAACGGAGGTCCGCAGAGTAAAAATAATTTGCCTAAGGTCACTTGGTTCATGAATGATAGAGTTGGGGCTTAAACCTAGTTGTCTCCCTTATCCCAGGCTTCCCAGGTGGTGCTAGTGGTAAAGAACCCGGCTGCCAATGCAGGAGATATAAGAGATGAGGGTTTGATCCCTGAGTCGGGAAGATCCTCTGGAGGAGGTCACAACAACCCACTCCAGTATTCTTGCCTGGAGAATCTTATGGACCAAGAAGCCTGGCAAGGCTACAGTCTGTGAGCTCATGAAGAGTTAGACACGACTGAGTGACTGAGCATGCATGCACGTCCCTTACTCCAGAGTCTGAGCTCTGAGCCACCATGCTGTAAATCTGAGCCCCAGAGGACAGGAGAAATGCCTTCCTGAATATCTTGGGCATTTTCTGTGTTTTTTTCCACACGATTGTGCTGCTGCTCTGACAGTGATAATGCCACTGGCATGATCTGCATATTGTTTAATTCTCTCACCTGGTAAATGAGACTTGCAGTCCAAAGACCTAGGTTCTAGACCTGGCCCTCCACTGCCAAGCTGTACATATTTAAAACCAAGGGTGACCATCTTGCTTCAAAGCTTTGCAGTGAGGAATAAAAGACATCATGAATACTGAAGTACTTGATAAACTCTTAATTGCTGACCAGGTCGCTCATACCCAGGGGTAAAGTCTAGACTTATATCCAAATCTTCCCTTAGAGGATGAAGCCCTCACTGCAGGTGCAAAAATGTGCTACCAGCTTGACAAGGTCCAGAATTATTTTGAGCAATGGTAGCCATGTGGGAATTGGGGTATCGTCTATCTGGGCTGTACTTAGATCACAGCTTTGTTTTAGATGTGTCCATTTAGAGCAGGGGAGGGGACGAGTGAGGGAATCCAGTCTTATAATTTGTAGTTCATACGTTTTCACAGACATCCATTCCACATATCCGCTATTTTCAGTTTTTTCTTTGTCCTTGAACCCCAGCAACATGGGCAAAGGGCTAAGTATCACGTTCACCAAGATAAAAAATTCTCTCTTCTAGATTCTAAGTCATCTTTGTGTTAATCCAATCATGGAAGCTTATCTTTGGCCTGTATTAGCAAGCCAAGAAGGGAGAAAGTTAATGGACTTCTCCAGGCCAGAATACTGGAGTGGATAGCCTTTCCCTTCTCCAGAGGATCTTCCCAACCCAGTTCTCTCATCTTGCAAGCAGATTCTTTACCAGCTGAGTCACCAGGAAAGCCCAAGAATATTGGAGTGGGTAGCCTATCCCTTCTCCGGCAGATCTTCCTGACCCAGGAATTGAACCGGAGTCTCCTGCATTGCAGGTGGATTCTTTACCCTCTGAGCCACCAGGTAAGCCCAATATTAAGAACACTGCATGTAAAATAGGGGCTTAGTGTTCCCATCATTCAAATGGAAAATCAGAAGCCCAGAGGAGTTCAGTGATATCTCAAAGTCAAAAGCAAGTAAAAATTGGGGTTCAAGCCTAAACCTGGTTTATTCCAAAGCCCTCTGTCCGTGTTGCTGACTTGATTGTGGACAGGCGGTTGGCTGTCCTAGTCAAGTGCTCGGTGGGATAGGCGGTTAGCTACTCTTGCCTTCTCTGCATCAAATATAAACAGCTGATGGTCCACGGAGTGCACTCCATGAAGTTTTTCTTTTGACTTCCCCACTCTGGGGGTGGGTTATAAACTTTGAGACCCCTCTTTGTTTTTTAATAACATCGTAAACCAGGCACACAATCAACAGTTTGACATTGGGGAGGGGGCAGGGAGGCAAGTAGAATTCTTTCCAACCTTTAAAAGAAAAACAGTCCATTTGGCAAGTGTTGTAAAGGTGGACTAAGGATCTTTGTGTTCAGAAGCTGAGAAATACAAAATCTAATTTTACTCTTTGCTCCAAAGTTACAGTTGGGGTTGAGTTCTTTAGGAAGAATGGCTTTGCCTGGAAAAAACGTTTGTAATGGAAGGTGAATACTTAACATGGTATCTGGTGCTCAGGTTTGAACAGGTGTTTTGACACTTGGACGCTCAGTTAAATTGAATCCTTTTAGAAGCTGGCTCTAACTCCCTGTTGAGGTAAGAATATCACATTCACAGGGATGGTCTGTGGTCTCTGCTCTCTTTACGTGCAGTTATTAATGGCCTGCCTAGTGGGCTGCTCCTGGGCACGGCACCAGGGAGAGAGACCTGGGGCCCCCTAAAGTATGTGAATTAGGTAAATCCCTGGGCTGCCCTGGTGGCTCAGTCAGTAAAGAATCCGCCTGAGATGCAGGGTCCATCCCTGTGTCAGGAAGATCCCTAGAGAAGGAAATGGCTACCCACTCCAATATTCTTGCTTGAGAAATTCCCACGGACAGAGAAGCCTGGTGAACTACATACAGTCCATGGGGTCACAAGAGTCGGACGTGATTTAGCAACTAAACCACTGCCACCTGGGTTTTCTAGGCCTCATTTTCCTCATCTGTAAAATGAGAGTACTGTTTGATTTCTCACCTGGGGGGGAACATCCTTAGCTGCAGTGGGCTAGGAGGATCCAGGGTGCTCATGTCGCTTCTTCTGGATCCTTGCTTCTTCCTTGCTCACTAAGAAAAACCTGCTTTGAAGAGCTTAGTTATGGCTGGCTTCTCTCCTCCTGTCACTTGGAAGTTTTAATGAAAATGCTCCCTGACCTCCCAGATTCCCCTGAAAGAGTCATGCACTGGGCCTTGGCTGTGGCATGGGATGTTATGGGATGGGCTTCGAGGACGTTTCCCCCACCCACACAGTGCCAGCAGCATAGGTCTGGATGGTGCTTCCCTTTGGTTCTGAGAAAGCCGTCCTTTGTCAGGTGCTACTGTTGCGTCATGGAAAATTAGGGTCGCGTTCAAGCCTTTTGCACCCTCCCAACACACACACACACACACACACACACACACACACACAGTTTTCTGGTGTCTCGGTTTCACACGGGGTTAAAAATGTGGGCTCTGGTTCACCCCCAAGCTCCTCTGCTATGGAACGTGTAGAAAATTAGTAAGCCTCCTTGCTCTCATCTATGAAATGGAGATACTATGTCTACTTATGAAGGTTTTCAGAAATAAATGAGCTAATATGTGGAAAGTAACTCTGTGCCTGACAGGCAGTATTTTCAGCAAATGTTCACTGTTTTTATTGTGAGTAAACAGCATCAAAAAATGATGAAATAAAAAAAATAATGATGAAGTGACTTAGTCAAGACCTTTTACTTGGCAGAAGTAGAATTAGGAAAGGCCCTCCAGCCTTTGGATTCATCACATCTCCCGCTCTTCCCTTGTAGTTTATTCATGAGAACTCAGGTCTCTTGACTCTCGTGCCAATACTCTTTGCAAAAAAACTTTAGCCTCCTGATCCAGCTGCCCCTGCATATCAGCTGGAGGTGTGAGATGTGGGCTCCTAATGAGGTATGCTCACCCGCTTACCTGTCATTAAGGACCAGAGTAATCATGAACAAGAGGAAAAGCAAAGACCTCAGAGGAAAGGTGAATAATTCCCATTAATACATATGGTCAATTCTGGAAAAGCTATACAACTTGAATTCAACAACAACAACCCTCTCTCCCCTTGTGACTGGCCAGAGAGCCTGGCTGGCTCCATGCAGAATCTGCTTCTGATCAGAGGGCGTGAATGACAGTCAGGGAGGGTGAAGGGGGACCCGGAGCTGGAAATCTAATCAGCCTGCTACTTGCTGCCCTGGCCTCCTCCCGCCAAATGTCAAGTTTGTTTAAAACAACAAGAGAAGCCTTGACTGATCTGGGTGCCCCTGCTCCAGTCTGAACAGTCCCCACAACAAAGGAATGGCACACCAGTGGGGTTTCAAGATGCAAATTTCAGAAGTTATAGAGAAAGCAGACACCTTTCTATGGCAGGAGACTTGGAAAAATCGGGTCATTTTGACCTCTTTTTCAGATGTATCTTAGATTTTGAAATTATAGCATAATAGGAATTCCTTCCAAATCCACAAGGCAATGGTTCCTATCCCTGCCTCTTAAGGGTTTAATGACTCTAGCAGCAGTGAGATTAGGAGCAAAAACAGTAAATATCATCTTTTATCTAGCCTTCTCTCCAATTGCCTTGCACCATGCTGTGCAAAGAATTATGCGCAAAGATTTTAATATGGAAAAAATGCTTAGTATTCCTTTTAAATAAACATGGGCTCAAGTGCTTGCTTTGGTCAGACCCTGAAAGGGGTTTAATAAAGATTCTTAATATCTAGGAGTTGAAGTATGATGAGTCATGAGTGAATCCACTTCTCCCTCTGGCCATAAAAATGCTCCTTTTCCTCACATCCCATCCATTTTGAACCTCTGTTATGACATTCCTAACTAGAGAAAAAGCTCAGATTTTGGCTTTGATTGAGGTTCGTGGCCTAAAACTTCTGAGCTTCTTCATTCTGTGACGTGTCCTTCAACTTCTGTCAAGGCATTGACCCCTTTGGAAAAGAACTATACCTGCGTTTACTGTAAATTGGTGACAATAGCTCACCAACTGCACGGCTGGTTCTGGGCCAAATCCACCGACAGTACGTGTGTCATCAGTGAGAAGTGGCCTTTTCATTTCTGTAGTGTTGTACAGTTTTCAAAGTGCCCTTCATGTGCACATTCTCTTGTTTGCACTTAGTAATGATTCTGTGATTCTCAGGGGTGGATTGGTATGGCTAAGGGAACTGGAGATCAAGAAATGAAGTGACTTTCCCATAATGAATGAGTGCCAGGGCCAGCCCAGGAGTCCTCTGATTCTAGGGCAAGGCTTTTTGAAATGAGACCATTGCTGCCTTCTAAAGCCTGCTTCCCTTCCACAATTACCTATTAAGCCCACAGGGCGTGGCAGGTGCTGGTGATCCAGGATTGAACCTTCGCCTACCAAGCTGTGTGTTGTCTCTTGTCACTAAACTGCCCGAAGCTGCCCCATCTCCAGCAGACAGATAGCACCTTCAATATATATCACCTTGCAATGTGATTTGTGTCCACTTTTCATCTCCCCAGCTAGATAATAGGTTCCTGCAAGGCAGAGATCAGATCTTTCCCTCTTGCACGTGGTAGGTGCTAAATAAACACCAAGCCAATGTCGCCTTCTCCAGGAAGCATTCCTTGACTGCCTCCTCCCCCACCTTCCAAAGATCCCAGAGGTCCCTGAGCCCACCTCTGTCTTTGCAGTAACTGTATTGAACTATCATGTCTGTTTACTTGACTATTCCTGGTGATTCTGCTAGAGTAGGGATCGGTCTGATTTTGATTTTATATTGCAGCATAAGGCACAAACTTGGGTACTCAATATATATGATTGTGAAAATCATAGAGGAGGCCGTACATTTCGAGCAGAAACTGACAAGCATTAGGTCAAAAGATGTTAGAGGACCTAGGTGAGCAGGGACACGTGTCCTGTTTGTCTCCCTAAAATCTGGATGATGGCCTCTGATGCATGTGGGAGCCTGCTCTGTACCACATGCACATTTTTGGCTGGAGAGACAAGAAGAAGAACTTATACCTCCAAAACTTGTTTATTCAGGATCAGGCTTCGGTTTGCCCACATCTGGACTTCATTACTTCCTCCCCACCCCCCATCTCCTTTTATCTGAGAGAGCACTGCCAAGAAAACAAGGTTCCCCAAGACTGCCTCCTCATTAAAGGTTAGTCGAGTCTTCAACTCTGAAAAAAAATGTGAAGTCAGGCTGGCCGAGCGGTGCCTTGGTGGGAGACCCAGTTCCCCCAGTTTACAATCCACTATATCTGTGCAATTACCAAGACCACCAACAGAGAATGATCACGTTAATCCTTCAACTGTGTCATCCCTGATCAGAGGGCTACAGAGTTCTTCAGACCTCCTTACTGCCTAAGGAGGGGGCGGAGGGAGGGGCCCTATTTGCCATGTAACAAACACAGGCACTGAGATTAGGATTTAGGTCCCCTGGCCCCCTGGCCCCCTCAACACACACACACACACACTGTAGCAATTCTTCCTTAGTTATCATTCTTAGGGGTTCAGGACTATTTGGAAAATCTATCTAATATGCTGCTGCTGCTAAGTTGCTTCAGTTGTGTCCGACTCTGTGCGACCCCAGAGACGGCAGCCCACCAGGCTTCCCCGTCCCTGGGATTCTCCAGGCAAGAACACTGGAGTGGGTTGCCATTTCCTTCTCCAATGCATGAAAGTGAAAAGTGAAAGTGAAGTCGCTCAGTCGTGTCCGACTCTAGTGACCCCATGGACTGCAGCCCACCAGGTTCCTCCATCGACGGGATTTTCCAGGCAAAAGTACTGGAGTGGGGTGCCATTGCCTTCTCTGATCTAATATGAGGGTCATGATATTCTCCACTTTAAGTGACAATTCTTAGGAGGCTGGGCAATCTGTTCATGTGAGTCAGTGTTAGGGGATGGGATAGAGGATTAGACACCATTGACCCACTATCTAGTGGGCTGGAAACTAATATACTTTATCTTAAGTCCTCTTCAGCATCTGCAGGGGATAGGTATTACTGACCCCATTTTACTAATGAGGGAGGGTCCTAAGGTTTACAAGGGGAGTGTGGCCAGCATGAGGTCATTCTGCTTGGTGAACAGGGAGCAGGAATTGATACCCAGGTCTGTCTGGCTTCAAAACCCAGCACAGGAGCTGACATTGAAGACCCACTGTGTGCTTGGGGCTCTGCAGAGTGCTCTGTATTTAGTGAGCTAGAAACTCTAGACTTCCTGCTTGTAAAGAGCTCTTTGTATGGAGGAGGACAAAACAGCTAGGCCCCTGGGCAGATGATTGCCCAAGACTGACAGTGTGGGATAGTGGGTTTTCCTTTTTTAAAAAACAATTTTTTGTTTGTTTTAAAATAGATTTTAATTTAGTTCTTACTCTCTTTTTATTTTAATTATTTATTTGTTTTTTGGCCTTGCTGTGCAGCATGTGGGATTTTAGTTCCCCGACCAGGGATTGAACCTGCAGTCCATGCATTGGACGTGCAAAGTCTTAACCACTGGACCACTGGGGAAGTCCCTGGGATAGTGTTGTGTAGGAAGTAGTTGTTCAGAAAGTGAAAGCCTCTCTGAGTGAGATCTTCCTTAGAACATACAGGCAGCTTCTAGGCTTCTCTTTAGCCTAGAAGCTGAGATACAAGACACAGATACTGTCCTGGGAGCTTATGGAACAGGCCAAGTACATGATTGACTGTACCATTAGACCCTCAAGGAGACTAAAGAACTGGTCAGGAAGCTAGAAGATAGTCAGGGCAGAGAAGGATAGTAAGACCCAGAGAGGTGAGAGCTTCAAGGACAAAACAAGAGAAATGCTGTAAACTAGCAGTCCCCAACCTTTTTGGCACCAGGGACTGGTTTTGTGGAAGACAATTTTTCCACCCAGTGGGGTGGAGGTGGGGGATAGTTTTGGGATGACTTGAGCACGATACATTTAATGTGCACTTTATTTCTGTTATTACATCAGCTCTACCTTGGATCATCAGGCATTAGATCCTAGAGGTTGGGGACTTCTGCTGTAGATGGTCTAAGGCAGAAATAAAGTACTGTGGGAGTTGATAGGAAGATCACTGAAGGTCGTTTTCATTGGTGAAGGCTTCATCATCATCATCATCACTCATGGAGCACTCCATTTAATTATCACAACAACCCTTGGGCTCTTGCTACTGCCACCATATTATCTCCCTTTGTACACATAAGGAGACTGAGAGTCATAGAGCTCAGTTGCCCAAGACTCTTGGGTAAAGGAGCCCTCTAACCTGGTGCACTAGCTGGCATTGAGCTCTACTTTGAAGCAGAGGTGAGACTTCCATCAGAGATCCTGATGTTCCAGACAGAGGGGATGGCTTCACCGAGACTGAAACAATAGGGCCTTTTCAGGAAGTGTAAGCAGACAGACCTGTTCAGCTAGAGAAATAGAGTATAAGGGAGAAGACAAAGATAAGGTAGGAAGAGATGATTGCAAGATTATGAAACTCCTTGAGTGCTGAGGAGTTTTCACTCTCATTAATAGGCTACAGATTGATGAAAGTATTTTCAGCTCACGTGGCCAACTTTTCAACCAAGGTTAAGGATGAGTTCTGAACTGCTGTGGTGGTAATGCAAAGAGAAGAGAGAGAATAGGATGGATATGACATCCCACCTTGCAAACATGAGATGAACAGAATTGGATGACAATGGGGTAAAGGAGAGGGTGCGGTCTAAGATTTCCTGTCTTTGCAGTTCTGTGTTTGGTGGCATCTTAAGTAGGAATGGAGGCAAGAGAAGTGAGGTTTGGGGCAGAAGTTGGAATGAGTGTGACTTGGTCAGGTGGACGTGCTGATAATACTGGTTTGATAACTAGTTGGAACATTTGGCAGAAGATTGGAATAAGACTGATGGGGTAAAGGGTGAGCTGAAACTAGAGAGTGAAAGAAATGCCCTTTTGAAGGTTGTTTTCACAGGTGAAGTCACAGAGAAAAGGCAAGGATACAACCCTAACAAGACTGACATTTATTAACAGCACCCAGAAGAGGAGCCACTGGAAAGAGAAAGGTGTTTGAGAAATAGGAAGAAAGGCAAGTGGTGATATTAAGGATGGTAGGAAATTCAAGATCAAAGGAGCGAGAAGTGGGCACTGGCAATGCTATAGAGAGAACTCTTGTGTGGATAGGCAGAGCTGATCATCTAGGAGACTCTTGTCTTTGAGTCCCTGACTTCCGTCCGTGGGATTCTCCAGGCAAGAATACTGGAGTGGGTTGCCATTTCCTTCTCCAGGAGATCTTCCCAACCCAGGGATTGAACCCAGGTCTTCCGCATTGCGGGCAGACGCTTTACCATCTGAGCCACAAGGGAAGCTCTTGGAAAATAGACTGCTTCATCTTTCAAAATGCCTCCTTTGTAAAGCTTGAGGGCTTAGGGCAGCCACTGTTGATTTCAACCATAAATAGCTTCTGTGACCTCTCTCTCTGGCTTCTTTGCTGTCCATATTCTAGCTGCTGCTGCTGCTAAGTCGCTTCAGTCGTGTCCGACTCTGTGCGACCCCTTAGACGGCAGCCCACCAGGCTCCTCTGTCCCTGGGATTCTCCAGGCAAGAACACTGGAGTGGGTTGCCATTTTCTTCTCCAATGCATGAAAGTGAAAAGTGCAAGTGAAGTCTCTCAGATGTGTACAACTCTTAGTGACCCCATGGACCACAGCCCACCAGGCTCCCGCGTCCATGGGATTTTCCAGGCAAGAGTACTGGAGTGGGTTGCCATTGCCTTCTCCATATTCCAGACCTACCCATAAAGCCTAGAAACTCCACTGGTGGCCTTGGACAGATTTGGGTCCCCATTGCCTTTCCTGATCTATGAGGCACTGATCTCCTACCAAGAGGTTAAAGACAACTGAGTGGGAGAAGAATGGGAAACTAAATTTCTCATCAGTTATTTCTAGTCACTGAAGATAGTGCATTTCATTGTAGTAGATGGAGCAAAGCTCAAAGAAGATAGAGCAACACTTCTGTCTCCATCCTTAGAAGCAGGACTTTGATATGTTACATTTCCCTTTCCCTTACTGAGAAATCAGGTGAGAAAAATGATTCTTCCTTCATTAATCTCCATCATTCAGTGCTTGTTGAATGAATGAATCTCTTCTGGATTGAAAAAAGTTCATTAATTCACAGAGCTGGGATGTGAAGGGGGAGCTTGGTGCTCTGTGGCTGAAGGGGATCTGGATGTGCAGGTGCCTGACAGGGTGACATCCTGCCACCTGCTAGGGCTTCTAAGAGAAAGACAGCTAGATGCCATTGGGCAGAGCATGGAAGGCCCAGGCTGCAGCAAGCGCCCTGCCACTGTCCACTACCTTATCCCCAAGGGTGATGCAGTGGCCTCACTGGCCTTCATCACATGCATTTATAAAGTGTGGAGAATAATTTAGCAATTCTTAGGGTGTTGTGAGAAGCAGGTAATGCAATGGATAGGGAAAAGTTTTGTAAGTTGTTACAGACTATGCAGATGTTATCATTGAAGCAGATAAGAATACTAGGGAAGTTTGTCCTTCGAATTTGGCAGCAGAAGATGAGTTCTCAGACTCTGTAAGAGGGATTGTTAGGACTCTGTGCAAAAGCCTTACTTTTCTTGGGATAATCTATATAGTGGACTGTTACAAATAACACGAACACTGCAGTAGAGTAGCCCTTGCTGCCTGGAATTTAGACTTTCTTTCTGCTTTGTTCCCCTGAAAAAGACATCCTAGATGAAATGGTCAAAACCCAACATCTCCATACTCATATTTTTCTGGTTCTACCCTGGAGAGGTGGTACTTCCAAATTCTTTAGTGTGATATGTTCTTTTCCAGGGATCTCTTAGAACTATTTTGGAAAAGATGTTTTATACAAGTATAGACATTTCCTGGAGCTATTGCACGTTCCATTTCAGATCATTGCAATAAAGCGAATATTACAATAAAGTGAGTCATGGGTTTTTGGTTTCCCAGGGCATGTAAAAGTTACGTTTACACTAAACTGTAATCTGTTAAGTGTGCAATTGCATTATGTCTAAGAAACAATGTTTATGCCTGAATTAAAAAATACTTTATTGCTAAAAAATGACCACGATCATTGATTGTAACAAATATAATAACAATGAAAAATTAGAAATATTGAAAGTATTACAAATTTCAAAACATAGTACACATAGACATGAAGTGAGCAAATGCTGTTTGCGGGTCAGGGAGGGGTGGAAATAAAAGTCAATAGACTTGCTTGATACAGGTTGGTCACAAACCTTCAATTTGTGAAAAACAGCAACCACAACAGTATCTGCAAAGTGCAATAAAATGGTATGCCTGTGTTAATTTTTTGTTTCTTTTTTTCTAAGGGAAGGAAAAAAAAAAAACCATTATTGTTTGCAGAGCTCTTCTGCTAGGTGCCAGATATTTGATATATCATCTTCTTGATTCCCCTGGCAATCTTGCCAGGTAGATTTTAGTCCTTTTTAAGTTTTTAATTTCTTTTTTTCCCTTTAAAATTTTTGTTTTATATTGGAGTATAGTTGATTAACAGCATTGCGTTAGTTTCAGATGTACTGAAAAGTGATTCAGTTATACATATACACATATCAGTTCTTTTTCAAACTCTTTTCTCGTTTAGGTTATTACAGAATATTGAGCAGAATTTCTGTTGCTATACAGTAGGTCCTTGTTGGTTGTTTTAAATATAGCAGTGTGTACTTGTCAACATATTACTCTTATTTCATAGACAAGGAGACCTAAGCCCAGAGAGGTGAAGTCACTTGTCTAGGTTCATGGTAAGAGATGGGATACACAGATCCAGATTTTTCTGGCTCCAAAAGTCAGTGCTTCTTTCACCACTGTGTAATCTCTCCTTTCCAAAATGTCTCTCCTAATGTTTTTACAAATTGTCTCTCCAGAGCAGCTCAATATTTGTGAATATGTGGGCAGTTGAGCTCTTGTATACCAGAAAAGACAGGAAGAGGAGCTGTCTTAAGAGTTGGAGCCAACTTCCCTCAAACTCAGCCATTCTCTGGCGAGGACTGATTGATCCCTTTCTGTCCCCTCATAGCTTAATTGCAATGCTTTCCCACTTTATTAGTTTCCAGATTTTGTGCCAAGTGCTTTAAAAGGCAGGTAGGGGAGAATTCTCCTCTGCTTGCCTGGCAGCCTGCCATCACCCCCAGAATCTGTTGCTTGCTGTTTCAGAAAGGGATCGACATTGAAGGCATTTTTCTCAGCCGTGAAATTTACATATCACAACTTTGCTGACTGAAGCAGAAATGAGGGCTCCAGGGGCCAGAGTGCGAGTGGGGACAGAGCCTTTGTAGGGGGAGGGGGTGGGAGGGAAGAGCTTATTTTATTACCCGGGAATAAAAACATTGCGAGTAATGAATAAAGTCCGAAAGCAGTAAATCTGGAACTCCAGACTTAGGTGTGTAACGTGTTGGAGAACAATTTAAGCCTTCGTCTCTTCTGCAGAAGTGAGGTATTTGGGCAGCCCGAATTTCATTAAATGGTCTTTTAAGGGTTAGGATTACAAGAAGCCAAACCTGGCCAGTTCATAATGATGATTTATAGCTGTATTGTCGACTCCCCGACCCTTCTGTACAAGGGGATGGAGAAAATACATAATTTGTTGCTCATTAACTCCAAGATCTGTCAGGGCTGCCCCAGAAGCCATGTGGTCCTGGAGTCATATGTCTGCTAAATGGCTTCAGCCTGATCCTGTCCTTGAAAATACACAGTTGCTATTCTATAGTGGAAATTGTTTTTAATAACAGAAATAATAAAACGATCTTGATGTAGTCTTTTGTGGGTCTTTGAACTTGAGAGTTAGAATATCTGGGCTCTACTTTTAACTGTCAGCTTTCTAGCCTCAAATCCTTCAGATAAGTCACTATTTCTCAGTGCCTTAGTATTCCCACCAGTAAACTGGGTATATTGTCCTTACAGGTTGCAGATTAAATGCAACTGTAAGTTGCAAAAGAAATATAAAAGATTGCTAGTATTATTAGAGTTGTTATTGGGAATTTGAGGGGCCATCAGATGTTCTCTTTATATCATTATCTTCCTGTGAGAGGAGGAAGCATTTTACTTAGCAGCTTGCTATTTGCAAAACTGTGGCATTGAAAACTGAAGTTTCAGAATGAAGGATGTGAGAGCTAAAGGTTGTCCTTGCGGTGTAACCAAACCCTTTCTCCCTGAGATGACTGAAGCAGAGAGGTGACTCCCCTGGGATTAATCAACTATAAAATGATGTAAGAGATGCTGATCTGCAGTGGGAACCCACATGTTCTTTTTCAGTATCAAATTGGAAATCACACCCAAGACATGCCCATTTAGACATAGTTTCTTAATCTGTTTCAGTGGATGGTTCAAGGAACTCAGAAGCCATCCTAGGGCAGAATTATGCATGGGGTCTTGATTCTGTTCTTGGCTTGTGTCATCTCACAAGTACGTTTCCTTTCCTGCTGCTTATTATCTTTGCTTTGATGAGAGGCTACTGGTGAAGGTAGCACGGGAGAGCTGGGAATAAATGTCACTGCAGTTATGAAGGAATTAATCACGGAGTCTAGTGCCTTCATTTTGCAAATGAAGAAGCTGACTTGTCTCAGATCACTCAGTGAGTAGGGACTCGAACTCTGGCCCCTTGACTCCTAGTTTAGTGCTTCTCCCCCATGTCTAAAGTCAAGTGAGCATGATTTATAAAAAAAGAAGAAGAAGGAAGAGAGAACATGATGGTGGTAATAAACATCTGGAACATGTTAGCCCATAAGGTTACACAGGGTAAAAGCATAAACAGGTTCAAAAGGGGAATTAGACCATGAATGGTAGGAAAGAATGCTGGGTGGAGAATTAGAACACCTGGGTTTAATCTTTAGATGTGAGTTAATTTGAACTTCAGTTGCTTCCATATATAATGGACCCTTTCATTTATGACTGGCTAGGCTTCTCAGATTTTAATCTCTGCAGCATGTTGTCAAAGGACTCTTGGTAATGTTTAGAGGACATTTCCAATTTTGCAATAAAAACAACCATGTGGACCACCATCTTGCCCCTTCATTCACTGATTCATTCAGCTGATAGTCCTGCTGCTGTCCCAGAGAATGGCTAAGCCAGGATGCCAGACGGGGCTGGCCTTTGACCATCTCTCTAAGGGAATCATATGATCTCGGAAATTCAATATGATCCAGGAAACCAAAGGGTGGCACTGAGAAATCACCAGTATTTATAAACACAGGAGCACTGTATAAATGTTAGCAGCACTAGTAGCTGTTCTCACGACTGCACCTGCTTGCCCCTGGGCCCAGCTGGCATTTCATGGCCATCCTCCCCTCCAGACTTGGGAGCCCTGGACTTGGATCAGACGCCCAGCCTGGATGCCTTCCCCAGCTGAAAAAGAATGAGGGGAGACCATGAGAAGAGTGCCCGGATGTGTCAGTCTATTGCTTCCCTTGTGGCTGTGAACATGCTCTCTGTTCCCTGAAAGGGCACGTGTGGCTCATCAGCCTTCCCTGTGAGGAAGTGTGAAAGGGGCTTTGTGGTGAGTGCTGAGTTGAACATCGCTGTCCCGGCACTGTGGTTGTGACCAGGAAGCGGCCAGGGCTGTGCTGTGGAGTTAAGTCAAGGACAGCAGGCTGAGGGGTGGTGTAGCGCCAGCGCAGAACTTATCCTCAGCTGTGTAGGCATTTAAGGTGTTTACCTTACGGAGAGTCAGCTGACCCCCTTCCCTGCCCCAAGCCCCCACCATTCTTTACCTGCATGTAGAATCAGGCAGTTTCAGTTAGAGTGCTTTTCCTCTCTGAGTCTCAATCTATCTCCTGGTGGTTGTGGGGGTGTCATAAAGTATATAAAAAATAAATACTGACATGCTGTTCATAATCAATAGTTGCTGGCTCTTTTGTATTTTTTTTTTCTTTTTAAAGAAGTTATGAATCTCCCTCCCCTAAACGTTAAAGAGTAGACACCGTGGGATGGAGGAAGGATATGAAAACCCCGACTTGCTCACTGTCTTTCAGGATGGAGGAGACAATGCAGGCACCCTTGGGAGTTCACAAACTCTGAAGGGCCTTGGGTAAAAGTTTCTTGGTTTGTAGGCCAGTACTCTTTTCATCATGCCCTACTTAAGAGTAAAATGAAAGAATCCCTTTCTGTGACCCAGGGCATTTCCAGCACTTGCCATGTTTCTGACTACCTCTGTAGAGGCTCAAGTTATTTTAGACGGACACCAGGTAGGTGACAGAACCTGGATTCAAACCCAAAACCAATTCAGGGAGCATTCACCCTTTCCCGAAGAAACCTCCGCCAGGGCCCAGTGTGGCACAGGCGAAGGCCCTGTGTAGGGTTTGATTGTGGTTGGTGATTCGTGACCCCCAGTCCTAGAATCTGGAGATTTGCTCAGACCCTCTGACATCTTGCCATGCTGTGCTGAGTCGCTTCAGTTGTGTGCGACTCTGTGCAACCCTATGGAGTATAGCCCTGGCTCCTCTGTCCATGGGATTCTCCATGCAAGGATACTGGAGTGGGCTGCCATTTCCTTCTTCAGGGGATCTTCCCGACCCAGGGGTCTGACCCACGCCTCTTATGTCTCCTGCATTGGCAGTCAGGTTCTTTACCACTAGCGCCACCTTGGCCACCCTTAATCATGATTTTGGTTCCTCAATAGCTAAGTCCTTATTTGTCTCTCTCTTTGGTAATATGTGTGTGTGTGTGTGTGTGTGTGTGTGTGTTGGGTTGGCCAAAAAGTTCATTCTGGTTTTTCCATAGTGGAAAAACCCTAACTAACTGTTTGGCCAACCTGATACACACACACACACACACACACACACGGATATCTATATCTTAATATAGATATTAATATATATTTTATATATTTACATATGACCGTATTTGATTACATATATTTCTTCCTACAAAGGTCCAATATGGCCATGTACGACTTTTTATATAAGGAAAAAATGACTGTGTTAGTATTTCAATCTTTTCTCCCATGCACATTGGTGTCTTACATACTTCTTGAATAGAAAATTGGGATTTTTCTAGATTGTAACCTATAGCTATGTACTGAATATCTTCTTATGTCACTGAATATCCTCACCGCCTCACTTTTGTTGATGGGTCCTGATGCCGCCTCACTTCCCTCTCCGTTGTCTTTCAGATCATCACAGGGGAATTCTACCGCATCTATTACCTGAAGGAGAAGTCCCGCTCGACAATTCAGAATCCCTACGTGGCAGCCCTCTACAAGCAGGTGGGCTGCTTCCTCTTCGGCTGCGCCATCAGCCAGTCCTTCACAGACATTGCCAAGGTCTCCATAGGGCGCCTGCGTCCTCACTTCTTGAATGTCTGCAACCCTGATTTCAGTCAAATCAACTGCTCCATGGGGTATATTCAAAACTACAAATGCAGAGGCGAAGACAGCAAAGTCCAGGAAGCCAGGTGAGACTCCACCTCCCGTGGCACTGGGTGCACGCCTTTGCTGCAGGCAGATCAGTGAGTACTTACTTAGTACCAAGCTCAGTGCTGGGGCCCTGATTCAGATGGACGAATAAGGCAAAGTCCCCATTCCTAAGGAACTCATAGTCAAATAGCTGACAGATGGTAAAAACAATTACAGTGGAGCTTTGGTAAGTCCATTCATTCATCTGTTTTTTCTTTCATTTATTTGTTCATTCATGGGTGCTTGCTACGTCCCGGGCAAGGTGTCCAAAGCACTACCACGGATGCAGCAATGAGCAAGTGCTACTCTTAGGGTCACAGTCCCGGGAGGGAAGACAGACAGACCGGCATGTAGTGGGGATATGAATATGGCCCTTACACAGCCATCTCTTGCTCTTACAGGAAGTCCTTCTTCTCTGGCCATGCCTCCTTCTCCATGTACACTATGCTGTATTTGGTGGTAAGTACTTTGTCTCTGATTCCAATGAAGTCCAACCCCAGCTTAAATCTCATCTGTACATACAGCCCTTGTAATGGTTAGGGGCAGACTTCCCTGAGGAATCTTTGAAAAAGAGGTTGGCTAGAAGAATTAGTTTCTATTCTGAGCCCTGCCACTGCGTCAGCAGAAGTCATTTCACTTTCCAGATTTTTCCCGTTTTTCAAATAAAAATAATATTTACCATGGCTGCTTGATAAGGATTGAGCACCCATTTTGGAATGATTAAGTGATAAAGACACTTGTATAACATTTTGTGGTAACAAGCACCATTTTCTGAAAATCCATTAACTCAGTTGAGCCTTACAGGAACTTTGTTATAAGTAATATTATCTCTACTGTGGGAAAGGATCACTAAGTAGGGTTCAGACAATTCAAGCAAAGTGCCAAAATCACTTAGACACCAGAACTATCGCTCAAGTCCATGCCTTCTGATCAAATTCCTCATAATGTTCTCCATGCCGTGTCCTCCTCCATCGTCTTCTGATTTAGGCTTTAAATGTCATTATCTGTCTGCAGAGTGATTTTGAGTTTTGCAGACTCCTTCTGCATCCATGAGCACAGGTGACCTCATAATAACAGAGTGAAGTAGGAAATCCTCAGCCCCAGTGCTCAGATCTAGAGACCAAGGCCCAGAGAGGATCACAGTGTGTTGGAGGGCCTTCAACTAGTGGTGGACCCGTCTGAGGCCCCATGTTGGCCTTGCCATGGCCATGCTTCCTGGAGATGCTGGGACGGTTGATGCAGGTGAAGCACCCCACCCCCCTCCGGCTGCCACGTAGACAGACAGCTGCTGGTCTGTTTCTGTTTGTCAGTTAAATATGGTCCCCCTGCCTTTCCCCTTGAAATGAGGTTCCTATGCCAAGGCACTTCCTGCTTTTGGCTGCTTTGATGGAGTTCAGAGTGAGAAGGCCCTGAGAGGTCAGACATAGCTCAGAGGAGCATAAAGTTGTTTAGAAAAAGAGCATTTTGCTTTCGTATTTAAAAAAACATAATTAAGAGTTGGAAGAAACAACAGAGAGGTTTTTTTGTTTTGTTTTTTTCCCCCAGTCCTTTCCAAGTCTGGAGGCCTCCAGGCTTCCCGTTACCTAGGATACAGAGCTACAAGGTGGGCCCCAACCTCTAAAAGCATTAAACATGGATTTTTAAAATTCATGGATAGTACTTCCCACCATACTTTATTTTTCTGTTGTTTTTGTTTCTGCTTTGCTCTGAGGAAGGACAGTTTAACTGATATTTCATTTCCTGCTGCATTTGTATTTTACCCAGGTCTGGAAGCAATTTTACAAAATGTAATTTCACTCTTTTGTAAAGTACAAGTGCTGACAGGTTTCTGGTACCTTCTGTGTGCCAGGCACTGTGTCGTGCTCATGCTATGACTCTGAGATTCTCTCAGTAACCCAGCGAGATGCGTTTTGTGTTCAGTTTCAGACACAGAAATAAACAAATCTGAATTTAAGAGGCAGGAAAGCTATTTGAAGGCTGGTCTTCATGACCCGAGCCTTGTTGTATGTTCTTTTCATGGTGCTGTGTGATAAAAAAAATCAAACAAACCTCTGCAGGATAAACTTAAGATACAAGCTCCAACCCTAATCCCAGTGTCACTTGAAGGCAACCTGCTTTTCTCAGATCTGCTCTAATGGGTGAGATGCTGCCTTACCCCCACTGCGCATCACCTCCTGGCAGCTATGATTATAGCAAGAGCGCTCTACGGGGGTGTTGGGTAAGGTGTGGATTGTGACTCAGTGTTTATTTACATCTTCAAGGGAGGAAAAAACTATAGTGGCTAGAAAGAGAGAGAGAGGAAGAAAGAAAAGAACCTCTTTAATCCTTCATCTCTGCAGCATATTTTGACACATTCTTTGGAGCACCTGCACACACACATTCACAATTCACAGGCACCCACATATACAATGTGCAAACTCAGGGCTCTCTTTTTAGCTCTAAGATTATCTTGTCTTAAAATAACCTCTGAAAGTAAGAGCTGAGAAGTAGGGAGGACAGTGTCCTTCACCATGGCTCCTTTTTATGTGATGTTACACAGAAATCTCAACCCTTTGAAAGTCCAATTTGCAAAGCCTTCAAAGGAAGTTTGAAGAACACTTTGCTGCCTGTCTGGGGAAGTAGAAGATACTGCAGTCCATCAGAGAAGCTCCTCCCGCAGCTTTTATGTTGAGCTTCAGGAAGTGCCTGAGTTGGACACATGAGATTCTGGCAGCCCCTAGAGCCCTGTGGGATTTTGTTCAGGCAACCTGGGCTCCAGCTTCCTTGGAGCCTTGGGAACATTCCCATTTGGACTGGCTGAGTATGGCATTGCCAGTGTTTGCCTTTAGAGTCAGACAGACCTGGGAGATTCTGGACATGCTAATTACTAGCCGTGGAACTGTGAGTTGGTTTCTTAGGTTTTGAATCTCAGTGTACTCTTCTGTCAAGTGGAGACAATCGTGTCTGTTTTTGGAAGTTGGTGCCACTTTTCTTCTCTAGGCTCTGCTTTCACCAGCTACCAAATGTCAGAGTGGAATTAGATGGTGTCTACTGTCTAATTGATTTCTCAGTCCCTCGTGGTTGTTTTTAAAAGAAGTTTGGATTAGGTGTTGAAAGGGAAGATGGGAAGCAGGCAGAGACAATTTTGTCCTGATTTCCATGGAGTTCAGAGAGCGACGGACCAGAACACCAGCCATCCCTTTGCCAGGCTGCCATCTAGAGCTTCCCATGGCTTTGGAGGGTGCTCCGTATTAGGTTTTGATTTGGAAAATGGATAGCTTGGAAAAACCATAGCTCCAAACACCAAATTATCTCTGGGTACAAAAGCTTAAGGATGAGGTTAAGGCTTGCCAGAGATTAATGCAGATACAAATCAGAGAAATCCCACAGCATATATAAACCTAAACGGTGCTCCCTACCCTTGAGCCCTGGTCTAAACTCCAGAGGACCACATCTGGATTGGCCCTGAACCTTCATGGTCAGGGACTGAGGATGACCTGGCTGTCTGGATAAAATGCCAACACGGTTGGGGGAAGGAAGGGGGCACCAATTCACATAGCATATCTGGAGTTACCTCTGTTGTACCAGGCACGCTGCTGCCTTCTGGGGCTACTAGATTAATCAGCCCTGGGCCCTGCCATCAAGGAACTCACCTATGCTTTCAACATTCATCATTCAGCACCAGTTTAGTGAGGAATTGCTTCCCAGGTGGAGCTAGTGGTAAAGAACCAGGCTGCCAATTCAGGAGACATAAGAGATGCAGGTTTGATCCCTGGGTCAGAAAGTTTCCCTAGAGGAGGAAATGGCAACCCACTCCAGTATTCTTGCCTAGAGAATCCAATGGACAGAGAAGCCTGGTGGGGCTACAGTTCATGGAGTCACAAAGAATTGGACATGACTGAAGCAACTTAGCATACGCACATGCAAGCCTCATGCTAGAGGTGGGAACGTAGTGACGGGCAGGGTATGGTCATGGACTTCAGGGAGTTCAGTCTAGAGGAGTAGATGGACAATGACGATAGGCTGGTCCATGGTGCAGGAGGGACAGGGGTCTATAGGTTATTATGGAAACTCGCTAAACTGCAGAGAAGGGTAGAAGCCAAAGAGGGTATCCTGTAGGGTAGTCTCTTGATGGTGGGAGGTTAGAAGGACATGAGGACAGTGGTATGGGGTCTGCACATGTTCAGTTGAGCATGGCTTTGATGGCTGACCATGGAAGGTACACTGAGAGCTGAGAAGACCCTGTGAGCATCAGCCCTGACTCCTCCTTCTGTTGCTCAGATCAGGCAACAGCAAGTTCAAATGAGGCCTTTCCTGGACTGCTGAGTTCCTCTCCCAGGAACCTGCACCTTGCTCCTCCACTTCCTCGGGACACTGTTAGAGAAGCCTTTTCTGGCTGCCCCATCTTATGCTCCCTAGCTTCCTTTGCAGCCTTATTTTTTCCCCCCGTTTCTCACCATCTGAAACAGCCTTTGTGTATCTCCACTAGATGTATTACAAGCTTTGTGAAGTAGAGGATTTTGTCTTTTGATTTATTGCAATCTCTCACTTCCCCAAACACTATCTGACAATTAAGAATGCAACGAATGCTTGATGAATGAATGAATGAATGGACCCAAGTAGTGTCTGACAGTTAAGTATGCAGTGAATGTTAGATGAATGGATGGATGGATGACTCCTGAATCTTCTGACACTTCCAGGCCATGCTGCTTTCCATTCCAATCAAAATTTTGTTCACCTGCTCATCACTGACTTATAGATCATGAAGGGCCCATGTGATGTAGGGAAGGACTTTGCTACCTCTGAAGTATTTACCTGTGGGCTCTTCACTGTGGTACCCATGAGAATTGGTGTCAGAGGGTTTGTCGGGTACCAAGGAAACAGGGAAGTGGCAATGCTCTGACAGCCATGTTCTCCATCCTGTGGTTCTTAGTCATTGAGGTTTTGTTCAACATGTTTAGAATCCCAGAGCAGTGGGGTCTGGTATGTCCACGAGACATGCCCACAGATCCTGGGAGTGTCTGGTGAAACCCCTGCCAGGAACAAGATTGTTGTTTCCACGGGGGAATAAAGAAACCACAGGACCAGATGTTTTTCCTCTTCTTCCTCTCTGCTTCATCCATCCATCCAGCATTTTCTGAGTACATGTTCTGTGCCAACACCTGGGGACACCAAGAGAGCTCACATTTTGTGAGGAAAGCTTGAAAAGTAAATAGTTGCAAAGCAGCTGGCTGAGTTCTCTGATTGGGGTGGACTGAGGGTTTGGAGGTCAGAGGAGAGGGCTCTGAGGCACGCTGAGTCAATTCACAGGCTCTGCTGAACTTAAGATCAGGTCAGAGACTCCTCTACTCTAGCTCTTACGAAAGCTATACATCTGTGTTTTCAGACATGCACACTTAAAAGGTGTGACAGGTGAGCTAGAGGAGCCTGAAGTTCTAAATGTCCCATTCAGGTTGTCCTTGAGTCCATGACACCTGTGTAGTCCCCTCAGATTGCTTCTCCAGAGACAGAAATCCAATACAGAAGACCAATACTTGGCTTGCAGAGCACTCATTCCCTAAGGAAAGCCAGGTGGTTCTGTGGTTAGAGCATGGACCTAAAAGACGCTGCTCTTACTCAGTGTCAGTCATGATCCACTGTTACCTTGAGCAGGTGGCATGGCCTCTTTTGGCCTTGATCTCTTCAACTGTAAAATGGGCACAATGGTGTCTGCCTACCAGGATGGTTGTAACAATTGTAGGGAATGTAATTTAAGGCCCCTTGCTCAGTGTCTAAACGCTGAGCAAACTGATAGTTTCTTTTTCTTCCCCTGATAGTGACAGAAAGCAAGACCTCTTTCCTTCTCAAGGAGGAGAAAAGTCAACTAAAAACTCCTCTTTGTCCTGAATGTAGTTGAATAACTTCCCAGTTCTGTACCATGTAGACTCACCAGCTCTGTGAACCACAGTCAAGTATGAGCTATGGAGGAGATGGGAGAAGGGAGAAAGTTTCTCCCTGTGGATGTCAGCGATCTAGACAGACTTCCAGGAAGAGAGTGGGCAGGGACAGAGGAAGGACAAAAGCCTCCTTCTCACGCCTAGCAGAGAGCTCCCAAGAGCAATGGAAATGAAGCCAGAGGACAGTACAGACCTGTTTCACCCGTATGCAAATCATGTAATGAAACACAAATGACTTAGCAAGAAGCAGTGAGACTCACCCAGGTCTGACTTGCTGCTTCAGCCCCGAGCCAGCCTGAACTCTGCCAGACTTTTCTAAGGAGGTTTTGTTGGAATTCCACAGGACCACAGTTTGGAAGCTCGGACCAGAAAGAAGAGAGCTCCATTTCTGGAGTGAGTTCTGTGTGCTGGGGACTTTTCCTGTACATTGGGGTCGGGGGCAGATATATACTTTTCTACTGTATTTTCCATATCTACAATCAGCAGTTTTATTTTAGCAATTGGAAGAACAATCTTTGCCCCAGAAAAAGATGGAAAGATTATATTCTTTTTTGTGTGTGTGAAGGAATTTGTTTTATTCGTGTCTGTGTCTTTCACAGAGTTTTAGACAGAATTGATGCTTACAACATTTTTTTAAATAAAAAAAAAAAATCTCCTTATGTTACATATGGGAAAGCAGAAATTCAGAGAAGCGGAGTGCTTTGTCCAGGTCAGACAGCTGGTATGTAGCAAAAGATTCAAATCCGGTTGTTCCGTTTGCAAGTTAGGCACTTTCTGTGGCATCACACTGATGCCCAGGAAGTGGGTTCTCTGAGCCCAGAGGCCTTAACACCGTTGGGGAAATAAAGACAGAGAACTCAGGACCTTGGGGTTGCTGACCCGCAGGAGAGGTCAAGCTGATTTAGGCTTTCTGGTTTTGTCCAGTTCTGCTCACCTCTTTCTAAATCACCCTTTTCAGGGAACCTGGGACTTTGCTGAAGCCCCTGCAGGAGTTTTGATTCTTGGAAAGGCTCCACGCTCTTTGGCCCATAACAGGGGATTACATCCTTGTGGCTGGTATGTTTGACTCTGTCTCCTGGATAAGGGCTACCTGCCCCTATGGAGTATGGAGCCTCCTGACCCACATAGCATTCCCAGGTCAGATTTCCCAAGGAGCAGGGCGCTCCAGAATGTACTCATGGATTCTGAGGAGGCCTGAGCCTCTGATCCTGGAATGAGTGGCTCATATGAACTGGGCTCTGAACTGGCAAAATCCAATCCATTCAGCGCTTAGATTGGGGTGGGATAGAGGGTGTTATCAGATTCTTTGATCAACCTCAAAGCCTGCTGCCCTCAGCTGACTTCTCATTTCTTAAGTAGTCACTGGGCTAAAGGTCATTGCACAATCTTTTTCTTTAGTGATTCACTTATTTTGGTGAAATCAACTACAGTCATTTGAGTCAGTCTCATCTATCAAGGCGAATGGGTGGTGTTGATTTCTAAAGAATGCCTTCAGTCCCTGTCTTATGCCAGGCAGGGTCCTGTGATGTCTCATTTGATGCTGGCAACCCTGAGAGGAAGATCCTGTCCTTCCTGTTTCACAGAGGAGACTGAGGCTTAGAGAAGTTAGTAAGGGACTGAAATAGGGGCCTGTGATGCTAAGTCATGTCTGACTCTCTTGTGACCCCATGAACTGTAGTCGGCCAGGCTCCTTTGTCCTTGGCATTTCTGGAGTGAGTTGCTGTTTCCTTCTCCAGTAATCAGGGTAATCTCACCCCAGAATTCATTTAATTACTGCTGTGCCCCAGCTGCGGACACCAGGCTTGATCCTGAGATCTCGAGACATTTCTCAATAAAGGTACAAGTTACCAGTGGGTGTAGGGGAACAAGCTTCCATCTGCCCACTAATTCCATGTCTGTGTGTGTGTGTGTGTATGCTCAGTCATGTCTGACTCTTTGCAATCCCAGGGACTGTAGCCCACCAGGTTCCTCTGTTCATGGAATTTTCCAGGCAATAATACTGGAATGGGCTGCTATTTCCTTCCCAAGGGGATCTTCCCGACCCAGGGATCGAACCAATGTCTCCTGCATTGACAGGCAGATTCTTTACCAACTGCCCCACCTGGGACTGCCTCCCAAAGGGACTCTAGCCCCATGGTGGCCCCCTCCTCCTTCCTAAGCACTCCCTTCCTGAAGCTATTCTGGCGACACGTCTCTTTCTCCCTCCTTAAGCTCCTCTCACATATTTATTCTTTTCTTGTATTAAGCTCTAGCCTTCAGTATCTGAGTCGGTGGATGGGGAGATGTGTGCCTTGTCCAGCTGGGAAACCTGCCCTTCCTCTGCTCCACCTCCATCTCCAGGGCCGGTGACATAAAGGCTACATGGAGGGGGGCAGGGAGACTTGGAGGATTTTGAACAATCATTTTCTGAGGACCTATAGATTTTTAAGTTGAGAGAAATGAGAAAATCTTGAGGTTATCTGGTCCAAATTAAGGAAAAGAAAAGTGGTTACAGAGTAAAATCATCTGTTTCTTTGAGCAGTACCTGGTGCCAGGCATTTATCACCAATCTCTGCTACAGCCTATAAGGCAGTTGTTACATTTATTTTACATGGGAGAAAAGTGAGGCTCAGTGAGGTTTATCTGATGAAAACCTGTGCCGTTTCAGCTACCCCCTTCCCCCTTCATCCCTGTTCCTTGCCAAGACTGGCTGGAGGAAGGCTGGTCCATGGTGGTCACACTGCATATGGACTAGTCCTTCTTCCCTGAACTTGCCGTTGTCTTAAAGACCAGACTGAGTTGGGGCTACCAACATCATTCCCATTCTCACTCTCAAAAGGAAGAGATTCCTTTGACTCATGATTGCAGAATCTGCTGTTTGTTGGGTTATTTCACTAGAAATGAGGGAGTGGCCTTTGACCTGCACATTATTTTGGGGGGGGGTACTGAGTCTCTTACTTAAAAATAATTTGATTTTTTCACCATGGCTAACAGTAATATTTCCTGGTTGGGATTCAATAGATAGATACTCTATAAAAATAATAAGTCTTATAAGTGATAAAAATAAGGATTTAGTATTTATCAACCTTTTTTTTCTTTTTTTTTTAAAAATATAAATTCATTTATTTTAATTGGAGGCTAATTACTTTACAATATTGTATTGGTTTTCAACCTTTTTTAAAAAAAGACCTTTGGAATGTTCCATGCAGTATGGTTTGGGAAAGAAAGACTGACCTAAATAGAGGCCACATTCCTTTGACATGCAACCCCCATCATGAATTGCCCCTGCTTGCCTCTGTAGCCCTGTGTCTCACACCCTGACACCTCCACACCCCCACTGGTCGTATATACACTTTTCTGTTATTACTGAACTTCCAGAAGTTCTTTGCAGCTCTGACTATTGGCTTCTAAGCCACTGAGCTGCCTAGGATACACACTTCTCAATACATCCCCTTCAGTTTAGTTCAGTTCAGTCACTCAGTCATTTCTAAATCTTTGTGACCCCATGAATTACAGCATGCCAGGCCTCCCTGTCCATCACCAACTCCGAGTTCACTCAAACTCACATCCATCGAGTCAGTGATGCCATCCAAGCATCTCATCCTCTGTTGTCCCCTTTTCCTCCTGCCCCCAATCCCTCCCAGCATCAGGGTCTTTTCCAGTGAGTCAACTTTTCGCATGAGGTGGTGGCCAAAGTACTGGAGTTTTCAGTTTTAGCATCATTCCTTCCAAAGAACACCCAGGGCTGATCTCCTTTAGAATGGACTAGTTGGATCTCCTTGCAGTCCAAGGGACTCTCAAGAGTCTTCTCCAACACCACAGTTCAAAAGCATAAATTCTTCGGTGCTCAGCTTTCTACACAGTCCAACTCTCACATTCATACATGACCACAGGAAAAACCATAGCCTTGACTAGATGGACTTTTGTTGGCAAAGTAATGTCTCTGCTTTTTAACTTATGTATCTTTAGGATTCAAATCAAGTATGCCTACCCTTTAGTAACTGACCCTGGTACCCCAGCTTCTTTCATAGTTTCTATAAAATCCGTAAGTGCACTTAAACCTGTTTTCATATATTCATCTATATTTAATATATTTCATATATTGCCTCTCATAGGGGAGGAATGATAACTTCTCATTTCTGTGTGCTTAGCACTTAGCAGAGTGCCTGGCTTATGTATTGATGTATTTGTGTGTGTGTATGTGTGTATATTTATTTATTTGACCTTTTAGTTTAATTTTATAATAATTTTTTTAAGTTTTTTCTCTAAACCTTTTTAGGATGTTCCTAGGAATATGATTAAATTTACATATTATCTTTTGAGTTTATAAGTTGAGGGTTCTTATAAATGAGTGTTCTTAAAAATAAAAATTCTGTCTATTCAAATTGTCCTCCATGTCCTTTGTTTCATCCTGGCTCTATGCAGTTCTTGGTGAGCTAACTTCTACTTATATCATCATCTGGGCTATGATGATGATTTTACCTCTTCTTTTAGATTTAAAAATTTTTTTTAAATTGGCATATAATTGCTTTACTTCTTTTTGATATTTAATGGGGTATTTTTTTTAATGGGGTATTTTTAATATTTGAAAAATGACTGGGTTTTATCACTTGCTTAGCAGCCAACAACATCAGTACACTGTCTTTTTAAATTTTTTATCTGTTGTTCTTAGATTTCCCCAAAATATATTTATGTAATTTCATAATGATTATAAAGTTGGCTGCTGTTGTCCAGCTCTGGGTTTTTTGAAATTGTCTTCCAAGTAGTTGAGGAGTCAGTGTTAGGCATTCTTTCTACATGGGCAAGAATGATTCTGGAATCTTCCACTCTTCTGTCTCTCAGGTTTGCTGCTGGCTTGTCTTTCCTGACCACCCAGAGGAAGGTGTCCATTTGTCTCAGGAAGGGCAGACTCACTCCCTTGCTGCTGCCCCAGGTCTATCTTTAGGCCGCCAGCCCACCCCCCCCCCCCCCCGGGCTCCTCCCCTTTCTCTGGTCTCCCAGTGCCTTGCTTTGATTTGTGTCGGAAGTTCCGCTTCGTCCTCTTGCCTCTTCCCCTTCATTTCCCAAGTTCCCACAGGAACCTGAGAAGTAGGTTGTGCCCAGAGGTTAGAACGGAAACTGCAGCAAGATAACTTCAAGGGACAATACCCAGTTGACGTCATTGCAACTTCTTTGCCTCGGCCAGAGTGGCTTTTTTTCTTCCATTTTCCTTCAGGTTACTCTTCTACTCCACCCAGTCCAGTCCCTGTCAACCTCTGTTTGAAAGATCTCATGCATTGTTTGGTTGGTTTATGTGTTTCCTCGTGTTGTGATGCAAAATCCATAGTTCCAGGTGGTGACTTAGAAATTTGTTCTTTGTTAGAGTTGCTTTCATTTGAATCAGAAGCATTGCCTTGTGATTGTCATAATAACCTCCCCTGATCAGCATGCATGAGTTTCCATGATGCTTCTGAGAGGTGGGAAGTGAAGGAATTGTGTAGCCATAATCTCTAGGAAAATACACAAATGCATTGAATGAACTGTCACTGAATATAAAAAAGAAACTGCTATGAACCCTATTTAGTGTTCTTTAATTGGCTTCAATCAAAAAATAAGAAAAGGAAATTCCCATTTATGGAATGTCAGGCAGCATGCTAAGGCCATTCTCTTGGATTTTTTTCTTCAATTCTCTCTAGCTTAGCTCCCTAGAAAAGCTCCATTTTTCCTAGTTTTTAGTAGAGGAACTAATGCTTAAGTTAAAAAAAAAAATGGCCTTGAGGTCAAGTCCAATTTGAATGCTCTTTCTTGCAGATGATTCCATGCATGGGAATTGACCTGGGATTATGCTCTTTCTTGCAGATGATTCCATGCATGGAAATTGACCTGGGATTAGAATGCAGGTGAGCGGCCAGTCACTCAGTGTCTGTTCTTTCTGTCTCCTCCCTCCAGCTGTACCTGCAGGCCCGCTTCACTTGGCGAGGGGCCCGCCTGCTCCGGCCCCTTCTGCAGTTCACCCTGATCATGATGGCCTTTTACACAGGACTGTCCCGAGTGTCTGACCACAAGCACCATCCCAGCGATGTCCTGGCGGGATTTGCTCAAGGAGCCCTGGTGGCCTGCTGCATAGTAAGTAGCCTCTGGTCCTCAGCACATGAGCAGGGTCCTGAACAACTTGCTCATTAAATGTTTTTGGTTCGGTGACCAGAGCCAGGGCACTCTCAATCCTCTTCTCTGCCTGGTGTCCAGGGAGCCACTCTGCCCAGGACCTCTTCAATGAACTGAGGATAATTCCTGCTTCTTTCCAACCTGGAAGTTTTATTTTATTTTTAAATTTTTATTGAGTTATAACTTACCTCCCATACAATTCACTTGCTTTACTTGCATAATTCAATGCTTCTTGGTATATTTACAGAGTTGTGTAACTATTGCCACAGGCATAGGATTTTTTCACCGCAAGGCATGTGGGATCTTATCTCCCCAGCATAAGGGGGATCTTATGCCCCCTACATTGGAAACATGGAGTCTTAACCTGTGGACTTCCAGGGAAGTCCCCATGGAAGTTTTAATCCACCAGACTCTATAAATCCTCTTCTCCAGAAGGGTTAGGCTCATAGTTGCAATTGCAAGATATCTTAGATAGTATCCTACTCACTTACTCTATTCATGAGGGCATTTAGGGTTCAGGAGGGGAAGAAACTTCTCCCAAATCATATGTCAAAAGTCTAAGTCTCTGACTCATCTGTTGCTCACATGCTGCTTTGGTGATCACTTACTATTCAGAGGCACTTCCCAGTTTCTTGAAAACTTTTACCCTTCTTACTGTGACCTTGGGCTTCCCTTGGAGCTCAGTCAGTAAAGAGTCTGCCTGCAAGCAGGAAACCTGGGTTTGATTACTGGTTTGGGAAGATCCCCTGGAGAAGGAAATGGCAACCCACTCCAGTATTCTTGCCTGGAGAATCCCATGGACAGAGGAGCCTGGCAGGCTACAGTCCATGGGGTCTCAAGAGTTGGACATGACTTAGCGACTAAACCACCACCACCACCATGACCTTTACTGGACTTAGTCAGACCCTTGTCTCGGTGTTGGCTGGGTAAGAGAGAGCTTGGCGAAGGCTCAGCTCTCTCCTAACCTGAGGGCTTTGTACATCAAACCACAGAGCTTCCTGGAGAATGGTCTTGAATGGATCACATTCTGATTTTCCCCAAATGGCAGAGTTACCCCTTCACATACCTCCTCCCTGACTCCTGGTGAGGCTGAAGTGAGGCATTCTACCTCTGAGCCTCTGTGTCTTCAGGTATTTCTGCTTTTCTTGCCTGCAACAAGTTGTTTTTAAAAGTCAAAAAGAGAAACTTAAAAAAAAATCTGTACAACATTAAATTTTGTGCTGGAACCTTTGAGGGGCTTATTCAGCCAACATGACTGAGCACCTCCTCTGACACCATGCTTTCCTGTTCTGTGCTAAGGGGTACTTACCCTGGTCCAGCAGGAGTTCTAGAACAGAGAGTACTGGCTGGGTGTTCAAGTACTACATGTGCAGGTCGTATTGTTAGTTTTAGCCCTTGTTCATTCCCAGTAAGAACCATGAGGTAGAGAGATCTAGACTAGCCCCTGGTCCTTTTCTGGGTACTCAGCCTGGCTGAAGCCTGGTGTCTCCCTGCACTAACCACTTTGTCTCCTATATTCATCACTCTGTGTTGAAACTGTGAACATGTGTCTCCCTTTAGGCCTTTCCTCCTGGACAGGGATCCTAGTCAATATATGTGTTTTTCTCCTTATGTCACCAACACCTTTCAGGGATGCTAGCTCAGACTAAGTGAATGGGTGTGTAATAAACAAAGCAAGGATCTGTGAGCTGATCCACTTTTTCTTGAGAACATTCTCTTGAAGGCAGGGGTTGGATAAGGCACAGTCCTTGCTTTCAAGGCAATCCCAGTTCAGTTGCTCATAGCCAGGCCAGGCATAGGAACTATAGTAGGACGAGGGGCCATCATGGGGACTGGCCAGGACATTTTAGCTGGCATACAAGGTGAGAAGAAGGGCATGGAGTTGGGGCAATCAGAGTGGGCACCACGGAGAAAGTAGCATCTGAGCTGCCAGCCAGCCTTGGCCTGGGAACCCTAGCCTAGGGACTGGCTGTTTTGCGGGCTTTATTCTTTACTTTCTTAAGTATTTTTTTTTTTTTCCCTAGTCAAGGCCAGATGCAAGAGAAATTGGGGGAGCACACCGTTAATGAGAGCAGCTTTCACTGGGCAGCTTGTTCTCTGCAGCCTGGCCCTTTAATGTGAAGTGACAGCGGGGGATGGGTGTTTGCATGACAGGGTAACCCTCTGCTGACCGTGCTGTCTGAGCTTCACTCGAGGCAGGAGGTCAGCCCACGGGGGCCTGCTGTGGTGTTTCCTTTTCGGCGCCACTGCCCTAATTAAAATCTCCTGCACCCCCAATTAAAAAAATTGAAAGATCGGGGTGGGGGTCCTTGATAGCCTTCCTGCCTTTTATAGAGTGCGTTGTACTACGTACAATGGAACAAAGTGTATGGGAGGACCAGGGTTTATTTTCGAGAAGGGAAACAAGGGGTCTGACTTTTATCCTGTTTGGCTCTGGCAGGCTGGAGCACTGGATAGGAATTTGGTCCGAGCGTTTGTCAAGCACCTACTCTGTGTTGGCTCTGTTATAGATTCTTTACTCATCGGTTTCTTTTAAGGCATATGAAGCCATTTTACAGATGAGGTAACTGAGACTCAGAGAGATGACTCAGGTTATCCAAGATGAGAGCTCCTGGGGATGCTCAAAGCTGTGCCCTCTGGGATTGGCAAAGAGGCATGGTCACCTGAGCCAAAGTAGCCAGTGTATGCAGCTACTTCAAGAGCAGAATTTAAGGGTGTCAGGGGCCTTCCCAAGCCTTTAGGCTGCTCTAGTTGCTGCTTTCAGTTTGTTAGCCTGTTTTACAGTGTAAAGATGGCTTAGAAAAGGGTGGTAAGCATTTTTCCCTGTCCCACTTAGCTCTGAACACACCAGGGTAGGGACTCAATATTTATCATTTTTCTCCCAGCGCCTGACTCCCAGCTTAGTCCTCAGGAGCCCGTGGTCCTAACTGGCTCAGGATTCCAGCACCGAGTGAGCCATTTCACGTAAGCTACTCAAAGAGGCCAGAGCAAGGTGTGGGGTCAGCTTAGGAGCTTGAGGATGTTCAACTGGGGGAAAGGAAGGCAGTGTGTCATTTTCCATCATAAGAAGTATGAGGAAGACAGAAACAAAACTCAGGACACAGGATGAGCTGGAGATGGGTCTGGGAAACTAAGAAAAGGGGACAGGAAGGTGGATGAAAGGCGTCTGCCTTACAGGTTTTGCAGCACCACTTATCAGGGACTTTCTTGGAGTTGTACCAGGTAGCTTGTAGCCTAGGCAGGAGCCTGTGGTCTCTGCCCTGCTGTGTCTCATAGCAGAACTTGGTCCCAGGAAACAAGGCTGCCCAGGCACATCCCAAAGCCATATTCTCTTCTCACCCATGAATGTGGCTGATTTGAATGGATCTTGACACAGGGGCATCACCTGAGACTGGTTAGGAGGACCAAGAAGAGGCAGCCCAGTAAGGTACAAGGCCACTTCACAGGGGGCCAAGGAATGTATAAGCCATTTCCCACCCTCGCCAATAATCTCCTGAGCCAAGCTTCAGTGCACCCCCAGCGACAAGGGCATCGCATTTGCTAACAAGCATGGAAAGCTCATGTACAGCTACTGTGTCAAGCACTTTACACTGATCATCTCCAGTGCCCGGAAAACCCTACACCCTTCACTGTCCTCACTAAAGAGATGAGGAAACAGACTAGGAAGGATGAAGTAACACAGAGAAAGGGTAGAAGGTAGAGGGTCGACTCCAGGCAGTTCAGCAGGGCCAGCTCTGAAGATCCCAGCCTCTTGTAAGACCTCATTTCCCACTCCTCTCACACCCCCTCACCTCCAGGCACAGCACTTGAAACAGATTTTTTGGAACCCTGAGGTCCTGTCTTAGACAGCTGTCCCCTTTTGATGGAGCACAGTTTCAGTTTCACTCCATCATTGATGAAACCTGTGTTACTTTCCCATGTCGCTGCTCTAACAAATTGTCACAAACTTAGTAGCTTAGAACAACACAGATTAATTTTCTTAGAGTTCTTGAGTTCTGAATTCCAGAATGCATCTCACTGGGCTAAAATTGACATGTTGCAGAGCTGCATTCCTTCTGGAAGATCTGGGGAGAGTCTCAAATACCAATGATTGCTTGACATTTCCAGCTTCCAGAGGCTGCTTGAATTCTTTGGCTTGTGGTCACTTCCTCCATCTTCATAACCAGCAGCGTAGCATCTTCATCTCTCTTTCAGACTCTCTGGCCTCTGATCCCATCAGCACATCTTCTGTGTTTCTGACTCTCCTGCCTTCCTCTTTTGAGGGCCACTGTGATTACATTGGGCCCACCTGGATAATATAGCATCATCTTCCCATCTTGATATCCTTAATTTAGTCACATCTGCAAAATCCATTTTGCCATGTAACATATGTATTCTCAGGTCCTGGGGATTAGGGACCTGGGCATCATTGGGGGTGGCATTATTTAGTTTGCCACATCTTCTCTTCTGCCTTTTCTGAAGACAGTTGCTTAACTTTCTTCTAATGGTGCCATGGCCCCTTGAATGTTTTCCACTATGACATTCAGCCTGGTTCTGTCATGATTGTTCAAATGTCTGTCTCCCCAAGTAGCTTTATGGGTACCTTGATGGCAGAATCCATGGCTTAACCCTTGGTTGTTCATTCTCAGTGCCTAGTGCTGTGGCTGACACACAGTAGGTGCTTGATAAGCATTGGTTAAAGAATGAGTGATGTTAGCTTGTGACTTTCGGCAAGATACTTCTTCCCTGAGCCTAGTTTCCTCATCTGTGAATTGATCTTGGAAGCCCTTTAGCTCCGTGACCTTCTCCCACAGAGATTCCGAGGCTCAGCCAACTTTGGGCTTTGTAGTAACTGAGCTGGATTTGCCTTCTTGGGGCTTCCCAGGTGGCTCAGTGGTAAAGAATCCACCTGCCAATACAGGAGACACAGGAGATGTGAGTTCTATCCCTGGGTCGGGAAGATCCCCTGGAAAATGTCCATGGCAACCCACTCCAGTATTCGTGCCTAGAAAATTTCGTGGACAAAGGAGCTTGAGGGGCTGCAGTCCATGGGGTCACAGAGTTGGACACGACTGAGCAGACATGCAGAGAGAGACCTGCCTTCTCAGACAAAACCGTCTCTCTGCAATGTCCATGTAGGTGGCCTCTATTGGGGGCCACGGCATATCTTTAAGTCCCCAAGGGTTACAACACATCACTCCAGCTACTGTGGAGCCTTGGGCAATAGGCTATGACAGCCAAGCACTTTGACCTGGGTCTTGAGAGTAAGTCCTGTCACAGCAAAAAGACGTGTCTAGGCAAAAATCACATGCCAAACAGGAGAGGGTTCGGTTCCCTCCCCCACTGCTTGGGAGTTGAACTCTTTCCAGAGGAGGGAGGCAATGGTGCCCATCACAGACAAAAAAACCTACACGGCATCGTGGACTCAACACGGAGACACAGACACATGGGGGTCCGAAGGGCAGGCGCACTGATGTACACCTTCACACGTGTGGATGCGGGTGCATGGCACAGAGGCACATGGTCAGACCCAGTTGTACACAGTCATCCATCCTCTTTCTGTCACCAGCTCTCAGAACCACGGATACACAGACAGGCCAAGGCAAACATAGGCACATGCTCACCGCTCCCCCCCCCCCCCTCCAAACACACACACATACACACAGTCACCCGTCCCAAAATTTGAACTCTACAGCTAGGCTCAGCATTCCCACCCTCGGAGTAACCCAGGGACCCGGATGAAGTGACAGACAGTGGGTTCATTTCCTGTCTGGTGACAACTTGCCTATCTGGCCACCTCCTCCCTGACCCTCCAACAGATGGCAAATTACGGGGCCCTGGGAGGGGTCAGGGCAGGGCCAGGCCGCCATTGCTGTGGTGCAGCAGAGGAAGCAGCTGCTCGTGAATTTCATAAACACGAGGCAGAGTCTTTCCTGGTTTTCCTCTTGTGGGGGGTGTGGCTCAGCCAGCCGTAGCTCTTTTGTGTGCTGCTGTCTTCCTCCAGGATGTAGGGAAGGGCAAGGGTGTTCTTTGTCTCTGCCCCAGAGAGGTGACCTTGAGGGAGGAGACAAACGAGGATGTGAATGGAAGAAGAGTTCAGCGATGACAGCCCCCCCAGAGGAAACTGGGGTGCGGAGAGAGTGAGACACACCTGAGGACACATGGTGGCAGAGTAGGAACCAGATCCCGGCTCTCCTGATCTTATCTTAAAAGATTAAACTAGGAAACCCCAACCATATGCAATCTATGCCATGAATTTGTGGGATGATCGCCTTCTGTACCGGGAGATTTCCATCTGTTTCCACTGGATTTGTTCCACTGCTGCCCAGGCACAGGGAATGGATGAAATAACCTCCTGAATCTCTCTGACCCTGCAAAAGCCTTGCTGTTTGTCCAGAAGCTCCGGGATGACCTTGCCACTCTGGGCCCCCATTCTCAGATGGGCAGGGGTGACAGGAATATAGGTGTGAGAGAGAGAAGAAAGCAGAGGCAGAGGTAAACTCTGCCCCTCAGGAGATAACGACAATTTGCAGAGTCATTGTATTGGGTTGGCTAACATGTTCATTCAGGTTTTTCCATAAGATAAAATCTGCTTTCTTATTCCCCTGCTGAGATGAATGGGATGGATGCAAGGCTGACTCAGAAGGGGGGAGTTGTATTCTCACCACTTAGTTAGATATATTGGCCAAGTTACTTCCTCTCAGCTGCCTCTTCCCATCCCACCAGGTGGGGATGATACGTCTTAACACACAACCTCATCTTTGGATTGAGGAATCAATGAATTAAAGATGTGTCATGCTGGCATGTGCAGCACATTGATTGACTGTGTATTCTGTGTTAAGTATGATGCTTCGTTTTAAATATTCACAAGCTGAAAAGAATTGGTTCTTAAAGAGCTTATGGTTCAGTGGTTTCCCAACCACAGTCCATAATAAGAAATAACACCGCACATCATAACCCATGAGAGGCAACTGTGCATGCGTGTTCAGCTGTGTGTCCGACTGTTTGCGACCCCATGGACTGTAGCCCACCAGGCTCCTCTGTCCATGGAATTTTCCGGACAAGAATACAGGAGTGGGTAGCCATTCCCTCCTTCAAGGGATCTTCCTGACCCAGGGATTGAACCCATGTCTCGTCTCCTGCATTGGCAGGCAGATTCTTTATCACTGAGCCACCTGGGAAGCCTAATAGAGGCACTGACACATAACTAAAATATTTTGCAAAATAAGACACTTACTATAGGTGATACAGTCTACTGTTTTAAATTTAACCTTTAAAATGCTGGTAGTGACCACCTAATAAGTTGATGTCATGACTTATTAATGACTTGGACTGTGCAGTTTGAAAAATGCCACTCTAGTGGGAAGGACATAAAACACCCAAGTGCAGTAGATGGGCAGAGCCATTAGGATGGGCTCCTGTCCTGGGGACAGTGGGGCCACGAGAAGGGGAGCGCTCCTTTATCTTGAAGGTGATGGAAGTCTGGAAAGAATTCCTAGAGTAGGAGAATATTGAGCAATGTATGGGTATTTTCTCTGAGATATGAAAGATAAGGAAGGGCATTTCATGTGGGAGCAATAACACAAAGACATGGGGATGGATGTGTATATGGCCTGACCTGTGACCCTAAAAATTTCAGAACGATGGAACATGTGGGATGCTTGGGAGAAGTCAGTTATAGTAGCCTCCTTTACGCTTTCCACTTCAAAAGGTGGGATTTCTGGAAGCGGTCTCCTGCTTCCTCCAGTCTCTATAATTCTTGGGTACCATGTTCCTGAACTCTGGCTGATGCTGGATCTAGCATCCTAGTGAACAAGCATCAGCTCTCTGGGTCCTCCTTACCAGCTACCCTCCTCTGTATTAACTGAGAAGTGCCCTCCTGTGAGGCTCTCTACAGGGTTCAGATGCCTGTTTCCTTCAGAACTGCCCATGACTTTCCTCTGCTGCTCCAAACCCTCCTTTTCATGGGACTAATTTCCTTCATGACCCTCAGTATTGATGATGGTCATGAAAGACGATGACTGAGGATTTGAAGACCCTTTCATAGGTATGAAGTGTTTTTCCATGAATCCTTCCATTTAAGCCTTACAGAAACCATAGGAAGGTAGATTTTTAAATAGCCGTAGCACACAAATGAAGGGCAGACCCATCATCTGAAATCACAAACCTCTTTGTCTTGCACAAGTGCAAGCCCAGACAAGAGTGTGCATTGGCCTGGGTCACACAGCAGTAGCAATTTGGGGACTAGATCCTGTAGCCTGACTTCTTGTGTGATGCTCTTTCTACCTCATCAAGTTCCCACTCACATACACAAGGAAATTACTCAGTATGGACACTGGTAAGTCCCCAGGGCCAAAAAGTCACTGACACTGGCCTTGTTAAGGTCAGAAAATAATTATTGTAATAACGTAACTCCTATTTAGTCAAAAGACAGGGCTGCCAAAGATGCCTTTTCTTTGCATGTGTGCTCAGTCACTCAGTCATGTCAGACTCTTGTGCGACCCCATGGACTATAGCCCGTTAGCCTCCTCTGTCCATGGGATTTTCCAAACAAGAATACTGGAATGGGTTGCCATTTCCTCCTCCAGGGGAACTTCCGGACCCAGGGCTCAAACTCTCATGTCCTGCATTGGCAGGCGGACTTCAGGTGTGAGGGTGAGCCAAGACCTAAGGCAAAGGAAAATTATTCTGTAATCGGTGAGGTTGTTTATTATGGTAGAGCAGGATGCTCGAAGGATATCCCAAGACCAAGGCATAGGGGGGTATGCAACAGGTACAGCCCATGGTTTCTAGCTTCATGAGGGGAGTGAGTGGACTAGATTTACTGAGGGTTACGCATGCTGGGCTCTGAGCACAGCTCATTCCCTTGAGTAGCTTGTTGTCTAAAGGGAAATCATGACATCACATTTAAGCACTGCATCTGCACTAAAGTCTAGTCCTCATACTAAGATGGAAGGTCATTAAAAGTTTAGTATGGGTACCGAAGAGAGCAGGTAAGAGCAGCTCAAGGAAGGGCTCATGGATCCCCAGTGTGCAGATAGGGGAGTTGCTCTCAAAGAGATTACAAGATGTCTAAGACACACAAGCCATTAAATAGCAGGCCTAGCAGCCCATCTGATCATCTGGAGCTTGGTGAGCTCTAGGCAGGCAGCCCCTCAGCTGGGCTGGGCTGTGTGCTCTGGGGAGTGGCATGTCAGAGCTGGTGAATGCCTGCAACACGACACTGGAAGCATCTTTCTTTTTGATTGGCTGACTCATTCCCTCCAAAAGCCCCAGAAAGTATTAGACTTAGAGAGCAGATCCTATGTGTCCTATGGAAAACTCCCATTTCACATGGTCTTCGTGTCTGACTTGAATCGATACAGGCTTTCATGTACTCATTCATATGCTCGATCATTTCTATTTCCCTCTAATTTTTCTTGTTTCTACTTCCTTCTCTTCTTTTCTTTCTACCCAAGAGGCTGGGGAAGAGAGGTGACTGGATGTGGGCAGGCACTGAACACACAAGCCGGTGATCATGGCTGTTTGCTATCAAGCCCCACTTGCGCCTTTTGTGACACCATGTATTCCTTAAGTAAGCCTGAGGTATCGTATCCCTCATTTAGGTATTTTGCTGCAAGTGGCAGAACTTTGATTTGAAGACAGAGTTGTCCTACTCCCAAGAGCAAAGCCTGTCGCCGGTGCTGCATGTGTAGGATGGGGAGTGGGACATGGTGAACCATTGGTCCAGTAATAAGAGTCACCATTTATATAAGGAGACTCCTGTACATTTCTCATCTCATCACCTCCAGTGGGATTCCTCCAGCCTGGAGTTGTCATGTTTGTGTGTAGCCTTGCTCTGGATGGAAGGACTACATTCTCCTGAGTGCTTGCCTGAATCAGATCACCATACTCTCAGATTACAGATCCTCTCTGACTCAGGAGGTCAGAACCATATCTCTAAGCCAATGTCAGAGGGAGCCAGAATATTAGAAGGCAGAGGAAAGCAGAACTATAATTCCCCGCCACCCCCCAGGATAGTTACCCAAACAGAGTTTTGATGGGAACAAGTGCAAGATTTCTAGAGCTGAAAACAAGACTAGAAAGAGAAACATAGGTCCCCCTGCACACACATCCACCCACATACATACGCACACCTCTCTCAACCGCAGTTCTGGCCTCAGCCTTTCAAAAACCCATCTTGTCTTCTTTGTCTTCACTGCGTGATGGTTGCACAGGACTCATCGTCTCCTCTTCTGCAACAGTGTCCTGACCAGTATCCCTGCCTTCAGGTGCCCAGCTCTCTTTCTGATGCCTTCTTCTTAGATAATCATGATCTTAATGCAGGTCTCCCCACCATTTTGCTTTCCTGCTTCAGCCTTGACCGTGGCTCCTCAGGCTGTGTCATACTCCTTCTCAAGATCTGGCTCCTTCTCCAGCCCCCCTCACCGCTCGGCCCTCCCCACACTGAGCTTCCTGCAGCTCCTGGACTTGCTGGGCTCCCTCACTCCCTTTTCATGTGCTACTCCCTTTGCCTAGAACAACATTCCTGGCATTCACCACCTGGCTCCCTCCTACTTATCCTTCAAAGCTAAGCTCAAATAGACCACCTTTGGGGGAAGCTTTCTCAGGCCCTCTTCCCTCCCCTTCATCCTGCGTTAGATGCTGTGTTCTCTGTACTGCTTTAACACCCTGGCTTCCCTCTATCATAATCCTAAACCATGCTATTGTATTGCTCTATTTACCTGGATCTCTCCCTCATTGACCTGTGAGCTCTTAGAGGGCAAAGAATTCTGTCTCCTGTATAATTATCTTTATCATCTCAGGGCTTGGAACAGAGCAGATGTTCAATAAGTGTTTACTGATTGTGCTTTTCAAGAATGTAATTTATGAAATGTAGAGAAGAGAATAGGAATTGAAAGCATATGCTCAGGGCGAGAGATCTTAGAACTCTTACTAGTGCTTTGCACATCAATTTTGTGTTTGCTGAGACTGTTGTCTGCTGACACTTTCCCGTGGCAGAGAAGTTCTGTGCAGTGGGCTATGGGCTTGGAGGGGGTTTGTCCCACACACCTGGGGTAGTCACCTAATTTGTACAGACCCTTCACAGCCTGGGCTTCTGGGTTTTCTTTCTGGGTGGAAATCATCTTCTATGGAAAATAGAACTGCTCCAGGACAAAAAGTTTTCAGTTTTTCTAGTCCTTTTTGTGTTCTGCTGTTCAAGCATGAAGAAGACAGAGCCCTGTTTGAGTCTCAACAGGATCATGTTTCATGATCCCCAAAAAGTGTTTGTTGTAACTTCAAGCCATGTGGAAGGTGAAATATAGCTTATGGGGGGGCGGGGGGATCCTGCTGGACCAGAGTCTACTTTTCATCTTGCTGTGGGGCTGTGTGCAATTGGTGTGGGAGGATTTGATCCCCCTGAGGTCTGTAAGAGTTCTACATGGTGAGAAGATCCAAGGCCAGAGTGCCTGCTTCCAGTAGAGAGAAGTGTAGAATTTCGACACCCAACATTTTATAAGCTCCTAATATGTGCAAGGTTCAATGCAAAGTGTAGGTGATGCAGGATGATCGGGATTGGACTCCATCCTTAAGAAGCCTCCCATCAGAAGAAAGGCTGATGAGCAAAGTTTTGCAGACACGAGAGCACATGGCTTACTCTAGGCCCAGACATGACTTTGGTTCCCAGACAAGGTACACCTTTTCTTGAACTATGTGCCAGACACAGGTTCAGAATTCTTATCAAGTATGTTCTCGCCTTTAACCTTCATTTCGTTCTTATCTCGCAGTTAGGAAACGGAAACTCTTAATATGTATTGGGTGTGAGCTCAGGAAATTAAATCGGGAAATCAGCCAGTAGATAGAGGTGGTGTCAGGATCTTGAAGGGAGGGATGTTTGTTTGAGGGTGTCCTCTGCTCTCTTTGCCCTCAGTAGATGGCATGCAGGCTGGGAGAAAGATCTCTAAGAAATGAGATCAGTAAGAGCCTTTATTTGGTGGGGCTCGCTGCTGGGCTGGAGGAAGTGGAGTTGAGAGCCAGCAGTGGAGGGACGGGCTGAAACCTCTTCCTTGGGGACAGAGAGAAGGAGGAAGGAGAAGGTAATTTCCAGGTAGCGATGAGGACATAGGTTCTGCACCTGTCAGAGAAGAGTTGAAAAGTTTTATTGATCTCTACATTTAACTGTGTTTGTTCAGATTTCCTTATACTGAGGCATCTGAAAACCCCCTTCCCCACTTGTTGGTAAAGAGTTCCCAGACAGGGCAGCCTCGGGCCTCCTGGCAGGACTGAACAGACCTTTTCTCTCCTGAGTCTCAACTTGTCCCTGGCTACGAGACAAACCTTCCTGTGCCACAGCTCTCACTGTTCACACCTCATTAGAAAATGAGACAAAAGGCTTAATTTTTTCCTTTGCAAAGGGTCTATTCAATTGCACGCAGACTGTAAATGTTTTCAAATGTTCCATTTCTTGACTAATATTTCACTTTCTTTTTTATTTTTATTTTTCCCGTATAACTTAAGAAATTGCCTGGCTTTTCTTATTTTTTTTCAACAAAGGAATAATAATAAAATGTTTGAGTAGGTCATCTATGAAATGGGTACAAAAACTCAAAAGGTACAAAGGATGTTGTGGTGGCTAGTAAGTCACTGTTTCCTTTGGCCTTCTAGTCACCGAGTTCTCCCAGGGTAACCAAGCGTCCAGTGATAACCAGCATCCCCAGTGATTTTGATTGCATTTTGCTGATGACTGTATCACTAGAGAGAACACTGTGGAAATTGGTTCAACAAAGGATACAAGTCCCTTCTGTGGCCAGGCTCTGGCTGTTACAGCCTTGGTGTAGGTGCAGTCTTACTAAGAACTTCATTTTTATTTTATTTTTGTTGCCTGTATTGTGTCCAGAATGAAGTCACAGGGCTGTCCTTATTAGTGAGTGCATTACCATCTGCAGGACAAAGATTCTTCCATCCAGAAAGCTGTTAGACATAGGAACTTTGAAGTGTTTTAGTCCCCATTTCAAAACCCAGCCATATGTTTCCTATTAAATTACATGATTGACAGCTGCCTCTTACAGTTACTTAGTACAAACTCCTGTTGCTAACTTGCTCAAATGGGGATCTGTGTATTTATTTTCCCACCTAATACAAATCTTAAATTTCTCTTACTTGGGTAACTGAGCAAGTTCTTGAATCTTTCATCGTAAGCTAATTGAGGCAGAAACTGCCTGAGCCATCCTTATACGCTTGTGAGTAAGCACTCAGTAAATGTTTCTCAGTGATTCTAAGACAACTCAGTGAGGTCATATGCTCAGGAGGAAGGAGGTTGGGAATAAGTGATAGGAGAGTTTTCATTGACCTTTCCTCCGGGTTAGTTGCTGACTCCTTCAGCTAAGAGACCCTGGCTTCTTGACCTCCATCAGCTTGTTGACATCACTGGGCTTTCAGGAAAAAGTGATCATGACTGCTTCCTTGCTCCAGTGCCTGCTGATAGGAATTCATATTGGCTGATCTCTTTTGGTTACACCCTAGATTCCTTTGTGAGGAAAGGGAAAGTATTGAGGACTAATGCTGGTGACTAATGCTTCCTTTGTTTGAGAACTTATCTTTCATTGCTATTCATTTACCTTGAGAAATAAGGAAGTGGGGCATGTAGATAGGGAGCACTGGACTGAGAGCCCATGGATATGAGGTCTGCTCCTACCCTGGCTGTGTAACTCTGGGCCTGTCACTACCCTTCTCTGGGCCTCAGTTTCCCTTTCTGTGCAATAAGAATTGGACTCTGTGGTCTCCATGTTGTTGTGTGTTTAGTCGCTCAGTCGTGTCCAACTCTTTGCAACCCTTTGGACTGTAGCCCCCTACACTCCTCTGTCCATGGGATTTTCAGGCAAGAACACTGGAATGGGTTGCCATTTCCTCCTCCAGGGAATCGTCCTGACTTAGGGATCCAACCCATGTCTCCTGCATTGCAGGCAGATTCTTTACCTGCTGAGCCTTTGGGGAAGCCCATAGTCTTTGTGGTCCTCCCCTATTCAAAGTTGGGGGGCCCCTTTTCCTAAAGTGCACACTCTTAGGATCTTCCCTTTGCCTGTCCCCAAGGCCCAAATGTTAGTGACTGATTGGGATCTCTGATTTTATGCTTCTAGGTTTTCTTCGTGTCTGACCTCTTCAAGACCAAGACAACGCTCTCCCTGCCTCCTGCCACCATCAGGAAGGACCTGCTTTCGCCTGTGGACATCGACAGGAGCAATCACCACAACATGGTGTAGCTGCCACCCACCATGAGCTGTTCTTGGAAAATGACTGCTGACAGCAAGTTTTGCTGCTCTCCAATCTCATCAGACAGTAGAATGTAGGGAAAAACTTTTTGCCCGACTGATTTTTAAAAAGGAAAAAAAAAAAAAGAAAGTCTTACCTTGTGGCCTTCCAAAATAGGTAGCGTTCACCTGTATGGAAACAACAGCAAGCTAACAGCAAGTGCGGGAATCCCGGATATGCGGTTGGTTTAAGTGTTCATGTTCTAGTGAACACGGGCTTGTTCTGGAGCAAACACTAAGACGATTTGAGTAGAGTCTGCTGGTCACCTTTGTGAAAGCTGTTGGGAAAGCTCACATTCACCTTGTAGCACACGATGCCAGAAATAGCACTGAATCAGCAAACTAGCCATTGGGGGCTCCCCTCTTGTGTCTCTGTCCACACCACTCGATTCTCTACTGTGACTTTGGTTCAGGAACCTTATGTGTTTGTTTGTTTTTGCTTTTAAATATAAGAAAAGAGCAGGTTTGCTCAGTCCAGTGATCAAATCCTGAATCCAGATTCCCAGTCATGAGGCCTCATCACTCACTTCCTCAGCCCATAGGCCAGCACCCACAGTCCCTCACTTATAGTGATTAGGTGACTCTTTGTGGATGAGTGAATTTCACAAATAGCACAATTTTGGAAGAGCTGGAGGGTTCAGGCCCTCCTGTGTCTTCTCTTGACGCACCATCCTGTGACGCTGAAATGTTGATTACAGGATGCTGATGTTGTGTACAGCAATCACCCGGGCACTGGCACACTCAAGTAGTGATGATTAGCTTCGGCTACTGCTTTCTCCCTGGAAACCCTTGCTGGGTGCCCACCGGGATGGTCTCTGAGGGCCGGAGATGAGCACAGTTGTGGTCTGCCATCAGCTGATGGAAAGCAGCCTTCCATGCAAGAGATGGAGGAATGAAGGGGGCAGAATGAAAAATGAAGCAACCCTTTGGCTACTCACAGTCTGACTGAGCCAGAGTAGCAGATGGTCTCACAGCCCAGAGGCGGCCCTTCAAGATAACAGAGTTGACGGGGGCAGGATCTCTGGGGGAGCCGCTCTTGCTAAGCTGTGTAAAGCACTATTGTCTTGGGGTTGATCTCTAGGGCAGTTCTTGGTAGGTTCTGCTGGGCAGAACACGTGGGTTAAATCTCCGTAGAGTTTCCTCATCTTCTCTCCATAAGTGTCCTTCCAAGCAAGGTCCCATTTGAGGCAGCAGTCAGGGACCGCTTCTACTGAACCTTTGAGGAAAGGAGGAAGGAAGAAATGCTTTCAGATCTCGGATGCACACCTTTCAAAGGGCTAAGTGTAACCACATGGGTCAACCACATGCACAGCCTTACTACAGAAGCCGTCCTTTCATTTCAACTTATAGCAAGCTATGATTTTTATATATAAATATTATATAAATAATGTATAAAACATTAAAAGGTAACTATGTAAAATATTATTTCTGAAACAATTTTAGCTATATCCACTATGATTATAAACTGTGTCTCGACCTGTGTTATTTACATTAGCTGCTTAAAAAAAGCATCGAGTTTAATTTTTTTTAATATCAACTAAAATACCGTAGTTCTGTGGTAGATGTTTTTACAATGAAAGAAATAACTGCAACTAGAGAAAACTGTATAAAAACATTAAATTGCCAGTATTTTTGTAAGGTTCCATTTTGTAAAGAGAATAATATTCAAAGACTTTTGTAGAATACAAAATGAAAATTTGTATCTGCGAAACTATACTTGTATTAAATGTGCTTTTTAAATAAAAGCTCATAACAACTAAGGAGGGAGCTGGAGACTTGGAATGGTTGAGGGGGGTTGGTCTCGGTGGTTGGGGGCTGGGAGGAGGCCATACTCCTCCAGGGACTCTGCTCCCCCACAGGGCACCACTGTGGGATTCTCTCCCTGGGAAATACGGTGGCTGTGGTGTAGATACTGATGCCCTGAACTCTTTCATCTCCAAGAGCCTGTTTGCAGAGTGACGCTCTGGTCCTGCTCTCCTCTTCTAAAGAGCTTTTGTATTCTAAAAGGGGGTTTCCCCAGGGAGGGGGGAGTTGTGGGTCCCCCAAAGGCAGATAAGGAGCAGGCTGTCGATAAGTTATGCTTGGGAGTTCACTGAGGCAATCCTTTACACAGCCGGTGACATCAAAGGCAGGAGGGTGCACTGTTAAGAATGGCATTTGGCTCCTGCTTTTCCTCTCTGATCCCCTGGAGAGGGAATGGCTACCCACTCCAGTATTTTTGCCTGGAGAATTCCGCAGACAGAGGAGCCTGGTGGGCTACAGTCCATAGGGTCGCAAAGAGTTGGATGCAACTGAATGACTTTCACTCACTCACTTTCTTCTCTGTGTTTCCCCAACCTGGAAGAGGAGGGGAAGCTGGACACTAATGTCGTTTAAGCACCAGTGTGCCAGGCACTGCAGCCTGTCTGTCGCTTTTGATTCTTCCAGGAGTTCTGATTTTTAGAAATAAGGAATACGAAGGAATGCAAAGATGATGTTCAAGATTGTGGAGGAGTAAACCACAGGCCAGAACTTGGATTCCTTTCCTATTGCTGCTGTAAAAAAATTACCCACTAACTTGTGGCTTAAAACAGCACAAGTGTATTACCTCCTAGTCCTGAAGGCTCTAGAGGCGCTGTTTCCTGGTCTTTTCCACCTTATGGAGGTCATCCACTTTCTTTGGTTTGTTTCCTGTCTTCAAAGCCAGCAATCGTGGGCTGAGTCCTTCTTATTCTGTCATCTCTCTCTCTTCTGCCTCCCCTTCCACATTTAGGGCCCTGATGATGACGTTGGATCCACTCAGATAGTCCAGGATAATCTACCCAAGTTACAGTCAGCTGATTAACAACCTTAATTCTATCTGCTACCTTAATTGCTTAACTCCCCCTTTGTCATGTTACACAGCATACTCACAGGTCCCAGGGATTAGGATGTGGACATCTTGGGGGACCACTATTCTGTCTACCTCTGGCTCCCGAAGATTTACATGCATCCCATATTCAAAGTACACTCACCCTATCCCAACATTCCCCAAAGTCTCAACACATTATAACATCAGTTCAAAATCTCAAATCTCATCATTCAAACTACATCATCTAAGTAAGGTAAGAATGAGGTTCTAGGTTTAATCTATCAAGCACAGTTGCTCTCCATCTATGAATCTGTGAATTTGTGAAACTTAAGAGATAAGCTACCTGCTCCCAAAATTCTACGATGGGACAGGCCTAGGATAACAGTTATAGATAGTCCTATTCAAAAGAGAAAATGGAAGGAAAAAAGGAGTCACTGGTCTCAAGCAATTCTAAAATCCAGCCAGGCAAACTCCATTTGGTATCCCTACTCAGATCCCTGTCCTAATTCAGCATTTCCTCGGCATTTTCCTGTGAATGGACATAACTTTGGATCCCAGAATGTAGAGAGGGGGATTCTTAAGTCCAGAGTCTGAAGTTTTCCCTTCAAATCTAGGGGACCAAAGGTCCAGATAGATAAAATAACTTGCTAACAGGAGGAGGGGGATACACAGCAAGTTAGTGGAGGAGCTGTGGAGATCAAGTCACTGCATACTGCTAGTCTCCCTGTCTTCCCGTTATACTTATCCAACAGTACTTGATGAATTAAACTAGTCTCAATAAGAAGTAGCACCATTTCATGGGTACTTAAGGGAAAGATGGACTTCCCTTATGGCTCAGTTGGTAAGGAATCTACCTGCAATGGAGGAGACCTGGGTTTGATCTCTGGGTCGGGAAGATCCCCTGGAGAAGGGAATGGCTACCCTACCCAGTATTCTTGCCTGGAGAATTCCATGAGGTTGCAAAGACATGGCTGAGTGAATAACACTTTCACTTAAGCAAAGATGGAGCCATGCCATAATATAGGGCAGCGCTGGGATTCAGAACACTCATTAAGTACTCTGTACCAGGCACTAGTAAATCCATAAAGGACAGTGGGTAAAAGGGACAAGATCACAGCTTCAAGGGATTTGTGAGTTAGAGAAGAATGCAAAAAGTCAAATAATCATTTAACTAGGTAATTAAGAACTAAGACAACTGTTACAAAGAAAGAATACAGGAAGTTAAGAGAGATATCAGCTGGAGGACCTATCCTGTCTGATGGTGGCTTTCCTGACATCTACCAAGGGCCAAAGCATGTTTACACTATCCACACCAATGACATGAATGGAAAGGGCTCCACAAGATGTAGGTCTAGGAGAAGAGACAAGTGAGTGAGTAAGTGATTATCAGTTCAGTTCAGTCGCTCAGTTGTGTCCGACTCTTTGTGACCCCATGCATCGCAGCACGCCAGGCCTCCCTGTCCATCACCAACTCCCGGAGTTCACTCAGACTCATGTCCATCAAGTCAGTGATGCCATCCAGCCATCTCATCCTCTGTCTCACCTTCTCATCCTGCCCCCAATCCCTCCCAGCATCAGAGTCTTTTCCAATGAGTCAACTCTTTGCATGAGGTGGCAAAATATTAGAGTTTCAGCTTTAGCATCAGTCCTTCCAATGAAGTGATTATGGTAGTATGATAATGGGTGGAGGAGCCTATGTGAAATGTTGCAGGAGTGTAATGAGTAGAATGAGTTAGACTTTGATGTCCTCCATGTGGACCCTCTCCCCATCTCTGGTAAGCATCCTTTCTAGAACATCCAACCTTGAAAAAAATTCCAGCTTCTGGATGAACCCTTCCAATAATGCTAACTTTGCCTTCAACAGCCCACTGCAGTCTTTGGAAAACTTGAGTGCACACATCACATTTGGATTCTCTTCACCTCCTTCGAACAGAAGACAAGGCACGAATGGCCCCAGATATCAGAGGTGAATGTTAGAATCAGCGAGGCTTTGGTAGTATTCTTTTGATATCAGAATGGTTTGTAAATGATGAGTAAGAAAAAGAGATACAATCCATTTTTAGAACTTTCTAACAGAGGGTATCTCCTCAAAGTTGCTCTAGTGCTGAGCAGCCACTGCTCCAGTGCCTTCCGTCTTGATGGGGCTTCTCTGACCTTGGACATGTGGTGTCTCCTCAAAGTCACTCTAGTACTGCACAGTCCCCGCTCCAGGGCTGTATTTTGACACTGTACTTATTTAACTTTCTATGCAGAGTACATCATGAGAAACGCTGGGCTGGATGAGGCACAAGCTGGAATCAAGGTTGCCGGGAGAAATATCAATAACCTCAGATAGGCAGACGACACCACTGTTATGGCAGAAAGTGAAGAAGAAATAAAGAGCCTCTTGATGAAAGTGAAAGAGGAGAGTGAAAGAGTTGGCTTAAAACTCAACATTCAGAAAACATTCAGAAAAGATCATGGCATCTGGTCCCATCACTTTATGGCAAATAGATGGGGAAACAGTGGCAGACTTTATTTTTGGGGGCTCCAAAATCACTTCAGATGGTGATTTCAGCCATGAAATTAAAAGACTCTTACTCCTTGGAAAGAAAGTTATGACCAACCTAGACAGCATATTAAAAAGCAGAGACATTACTTTGCCAGCAAAGGTCCATCTAGTCAAAGTTTTGGTTTTTCCAGTAGTCATGTATGGATGTGAGAGTTGGACTATAAAGAAAGATGAGTGTCAAAGAATTGATGCTTTTGAACTGTGGTTTTGGAGAAGATTCTTGAGAGTCCCTTAGACTGCAAGGAGATCCAACCAGTCCCTCCTAAAGGAAATCAGTCCTGAATATTCATTGGAAGGACTGATGCTGAAGCTGAAACTCCAACACTTTGGCCACCTGATGTGAAGAACTGACTCATTTGAAAAGACCCTGATGCTGGGAAAGATTGAAGGTGGGAGGAGAAGGGGATGACAGAGGAAGCGGTGGTTGGATGGCATCACCGACTCAATGGACATGAGTTTGAGTAAACTCTGGGAGTTGGTGATGGACAGGGAGGCTGGCATGCTGCAGTCCATGAAGTTGTAAAGAGTTGGATGCTACTGAGTGACTGAACTGAACTGAACGGAAGGTATACAAATGGTAGACAAACATAGAAGTGTGCTCAGCTTTATTAGTCATAGGGAAATGCAAATTAAAATCACTGTGAGATATTGCTTCATACTTGTGACCCCCTTGTCTAATTAAAAAAAAAAACAACAACAACTGGCAGTATGAAATGTTGTTGAAGAGGTAAAACAACTGAACTCTCATTCACTGCAAGCAGGGATGCAAATTGGTTCAGCCATTTTGGAAAACGTTGGGAGTATTTACTAAAGCCAATAATATGCATATCCCATCCTCCTGAAATTCTACTCCTACCTAAATATACACCCAACAGAGGGATGTATATATTCTCACCAAAACTGGAAACAACTCAAATCTACGTCAACGATTGAGCAGATCATTAAATAATGAAATTAAACATTCACACGAGGATACCATTTAGCAATGAAAATGAACAAACCCCTTCTGTGCACAACAACACAAATAAATTTCACAGAAAGAATATTGAGTGAATGGAAACAGGCACAACAGAATACATACAGTATGAGTTCGTTTTTATGAAGTTCAAAATAAGCAAACTCACAGCAAAAGAAACAATCAACAAGAAGTCTACTGAAAGGGAAGATAAATATCTGCAGACTTTATATCCAATAAAGTGTTAATACCCCCAAAATATAAATAAAGCTTACAACTCAATAGCAAAAAACATATAATCCAATTTAAAAATGGATAATGGTCCTAGGTAGACATTTTTCCAAAGTATATGGATGACCCACAGGTACATGAAAAGATGCTCTACATTACTAATCACTAGGGAGAAGGCAATGGCACCCCACTCCATTATTCTTGCCTTGAAAAATCCCATGGATGGAGGAGCCTGGTAGGGTGCAGTCCAGGGGGTCACGAAGAGTTGGACATGACTGAGCGACTTCACTTTCACTTTTCACTTTCATACATTGGAGAAGGAAATGGCAACCCGCTCCAGTGTTCTTGCCTGAAGAATCCCAGGGAGGGGGGGAGCCTGGTCGGCTGCCGTCTATGGGGTCACACAGAGTCGGACATAACTGAAGCAACTTAGCAGCAGGGAAATGCTAATCAAAACCATAATGAGATATGGCCTCATGCCTGTTAGAATGACTAATATCAAAAAACAAGATATAATAATTGCTGGTAAAAATGTGAAGTACAGGGAATCCTTGTTCAAGTGGTGGAATGTAAGCTGATACAGCCACTATGGAAAAACAACATAGAGGTTCCTCAAAAAAAAAAAAAAAAAGTAGAATTATTATATGATCCAGCCATTCTACCTCTGGGTATATATCTGAAGAGACTGAAAACTGTGTTGAGATATCTGCACACCCCCAACAAAGTTTTTAACACCATTATTTACAATAGCCAATTCATGGAGACAACCTAAGTGTCCATCAACAGATGAATGGATAAAGAAGGTATGGAATATATTACACATGTGATGGAGTATTATTCCAGTATAAAAAAGAAATTCTATCATTTTCAACAGTGTGTATGTAACTGAAAGGCATTATGCTAAGTGAAGTAAGTCAGACAGAAGAAGGCAAATGTTGAGTGATCTCACTTATACGTGAAACATAAAAAGCAAAAACCAAACTCTTATGTGCCAAGAAGGAAAATGATGTAAGATAAGCAGTTAGTGACTAATGGAATACAGTAGAGTCAAAATAACTGAATCTAGGTTGTTTGTGCTCAGTTGCTCAGTTGTGTCTGACTCTTTGTGACCCTGTGGTTGTGGCCCACAAGGCTTCTCTGTCCATGGGATTTTCCAGGCAGGAATTTTGGAGTGGGTTGCCATTACCTTCTCCAGAGGATCTTCCCAACCCAGGGATCAAACCCATGTCTCTTTCATCTCCTGCATTGGCAAGCCAATACTTTAGCACTGTGCCACCTGGGAAGCCCAACTAAATCTAGGTTACTAAATCCCAAAAGAACAAACACGTCATGAATGACACCAAAAGGGATTGTTATAAGCTTTCTCCAGTTCCTTTCATCACCTACTAGAAGATCCCTCCAAATATTGGGGTCTAATCCCTCTTCTTTACATTTTATATCCTCTAAGTCTGGGTTATCTAGGAATTTGTATAATTATGAAAATGGTAAAATATATGAATAGTTAGAGTTTCTTTCACTGGGGGTTTCAGGTCTAGACTCCACCATTGGTCACTGATAAATACATTTTCAAGAGTGGCTATTTGCTTGTTTCAATTTCTTTTATGTCCCAATAAACCAATTTATTTTTAAGATACACATCTTTTATAAATGAAAGAACATATGACAAACAGAGTTATAAATTATCAAAACAATGTGGGTTTAGGATGATGCTAAGAGGTAGTTTAGTTAAATTGACATTTTCATTTTTAGAACTAAGTTATTTTGGCTAGAACTAACATGACCCTTTCAACATGATATTCACATTTTATGACAAATTTAAGAATGATTATCAATCAGAAAAGATAATCTTTACAGAAATGTTAATGTTTGTCCATTCTTTGCTGATATTTATTATATCCTGGGAATTTTAAATTTTATAGCAGAAATCAGGGGGAACAAGGATTTTAATATACATAATTTTGGTTTAAGGATAATTTCCCTCTCAAATATGTTGGCTGGAAAATGTATATAAAATTTTAAATTTAACTGTCACCCTTATTTTATGGTATACTCCAATTCCATAGGCATTGTAAGTTCATTTGTTTAAAACAGCTCATGATTTTATCTTAGGAAAAAAAAACAAAAACAAAATGGGAACCAAACTCAAAGAAAAAGAGATCAGATTTGTGGTTATTGGAGTCAGGGGCTGAAGGGAGGTGGAACTGGATGAAGGTGGTCAAAAGGTACAGACTTCCAGTTACAAGATAAGAGCTAGGATGTAATGTACATGATGATGTAGTTAATGTTGCTCTATGGTATACATGGAAGTTAAGAGAGTAAATCCTAAGAGTTCTCATCACAAGGAAAAAATATTTTCTTAATCTTTTTTTTTTTTTTGTATTACAAGAGATGATGAATACTGACTAAACTCATCGAGGTAAACATTTCACAATATATTCACAATATATGTAAGTCAAACCTTATCCTGTACACCTTAAATATATACAGTGCTGTATGTCAACTGTATCTCAATAAAACTGAATAAAAAGAAAAAAAACCAAGCAAGTAAAAACAAGGAGTTAGGTAAGAACAGAAAATTCCACAGCAATGATGACACATTAGTCAGAAAAACTTTACACTTGAACCGAAAATAAATATTTGTACTACTTGATTCCTAGTATTGAGTGGGCCTGGTAGGAAACCAAGGAAATTATTTGACCGTCATAATGATACCCAACCTTGTTTTTCCTACTCATCTCCCGTCACAGATTCTCAAAACGGGGATCACTGACTTTCCCAGCCTCCGTGAAGTTGATCATGTTCTATGTATTTGAGAAAACAGGAAAGCACTTGAGATGTCTCAGTAGCCTGGTTATTGCTGCTTCCTTCCTTCAACATTTTGCTGTGAGGGTATGATGTTTGGGGCGGTGGCAGCCATCTCACCAGCCATAAAGGAAAAGTCAGAACCTCACAGAGTCACTGACCCAGAGCCCTGGGTGAATCAGCTCTGGAACCAACTGGCATCTAGATGACTCACTATGTGTGATAACTACTGTATGTGTGTGTGAGGTCTGTCGTGTCCAGCTCTTTGTGAACCCATGGACTGTAGCCTGCCAGGCTCCTCTGTTCATGGGATTCTCCAGGCAAGAATACTGGAGTGGGCTGCCATTTTCTCTTCCAGGGGTTCTTCCCAACCCAGGGATCAAACCTGCATCTCCTGAGTCTCCTGCATTGGCAGGTGGATTCTTTACCACTCTGCCACCTGGGAAGCCGTGATAACTAAATGCCTCTGTTTATTTCAATAAATTCAAATCAATATTTTAAACACAGAAAATTTATGTATAATGATAAATGTCAGGCTTGTGATCACCTTTAGGCGCATATTGACTGAGAGAGGACTTAATTTGGGTGTTGGTCCCTTTGTGAAAATTTATTTCATGCATGTATTTGTCTATTTCTATGTCATAGTTCAACTGAAAAAGGGAAAGGAGCAAAGTTTACTAAAAAACGAAACAAAACAAACCTCGATACCAAAGGAAAAGATTGACAATACATTGGCAATTTTTACTTCATAAATAGCTTTCAAACTCACCCCTTCCCTTTACTCCCTTTATTTGAGGCCTCATTAACTCTTCAAAATATTATTTATTTATTCATTTGGCTGTGCCAGGTCTTCTCTCTATCTGTGGTGTGCAGGCTCCAGAGTGCTTGGGCTCAGTAGTTGTGGTCTATGGGTTTAGTTGCTCTGTGGCATGTGGGATCTTAGTTCCCTGATGCTGTGCATTGCCTGCATTTCAAGGTGGATTTTAACCACTGGACCACCTGGGAAGTCCCTCATTAAGTCTCTTTTAACCAACTCCAAGAGCCTCCAGTAATCAGGTTTTCCCTGCCTGAGTCTTCATTCTGCTAAAAACTCTTCTGCATAGGGGCCAAAGGGAGCCTTCCAAACAGAAATCTGACCATGTCATTCACCTTCTCAGGGAATACAATCCTTCACATAGTATTTATTCTTCTTTTTAAATTTGAATTCATTTCAAAAATGTAATTTATACAGAGAATAACACAAGAACCGTGTGCCTACCACTCAACTATAAGAGATTAGCATACTGCCCTGTTTGTTCCAATAAAATATTGTTGCTAAGAAAGAATCAGTTAAGATACAATTTCAGCTCCATCCCTTAAGTCCACACAGGCCCTCCCCATTATCCTGAATTTTGTGTGTGTCTTTTCAAATCAGGTTTTCTTATTAACCCAACATAAGTATACATCCATGAACTCTATATAACTTTTGTGAGTTTAAAATATGTATATATGTAAATAGTATCAAAGTAGTTAGTTTTTTTAATAATCTGCTCTGATCACAACATTGTGTTTTTACAATTTATACATGATGGCATATAGATCTACAATATTCGTTTAACATGCTATAGCATCACTGTCGGAGAAGGCAATGGCACCCCACTCCAGTACTTTTGCCTGGAAAATCCCATGGATGGAGGAGCCTGGTAGGCTGCAGTCCATGGGGTCGCTAAGAGTCGGACACGACTGAGTGACTTTGCTTTCACTTTTCACTTTCATGCATTGGAGAAGGAAATGGCAACCCACTCCAGTGTTCTTGCCTGGAGAATCCCAGGGACGGGGGAGCCTGGTGGCTGCCGTCTATGGGGTCACATAGAGTCGGACACGACTGAAGTGACTTAGCATAGCATAGCATAGCATAGCATCACTGTATGGGTAAACCATACCTTACTGATCTATTATAAAGTTGGTGAACATTTAGATTATTTTCAACTGTTTGCTATTACAAACAATGCAGAAATGGACTCCTTTATGTATTTCTTCCTTTAGTTCCAGTATACAAAGAAATGGAATTGCTAAATGGTAGGAAGATAATATACCTCCACTTTAACAGATATTATTGCCTAAATGCTCTCAGAAGTAGATGTAAGAAATTTGTGCCATTACTAGCCAATAGGAGCATATGAAATTTTGCAATTGATTTCCATCCTCAACAACTGGTATTGCTAGAATTTTAAATTTTAACAATCTGTTAAGTATGAATATGTATAATCCCTTTGAATTTTAATCTTCATTTTGCATACTAGATAGATTAAGCTTGTGTGGTCTATAATTTTTTATTGTGAGCTTATCTATAGCAGGGCTTATGTTTTCTGTGGGAATCCCTTGCACCCTGGTCTCTAGAAAGCCATTTTGTCTTTGTGATGCTAGGAAGGAATCCCAGGGGGTTCATAGGTCCTACGCTATGCAAATCTAATTTTATTATTCTCTTTTTAAACTTTCTACAGAAAGATTTCAGAAAATAGTCCAGTTTCACTGGATGGATGTATAAGACTGCATGATTTGGCTTCTACACACTTCAACTTCAGCTAGAAGCTTATTACCTTGATTTTATACTCTCCTTTTATTTCTGATACATGAAATGTCTGATCCATGCATCAGAGTTCATTTGATCTGTATTCAGTGGAGGGAGGAGCTATTATGTTTTATTCAGTATTTCTGTGTGTGTGCTTTTTTTTTTTTTTCCTGGGATGGCAGTTCTATGTTAATGAAGTCTGCCATGTTGCTAGATTTGGAATTTCAGCATGGAATTCCTTTCATGAATTCATATTTCCCTATCCCTCTACCCCTATTTTTTATGATTCATCTACCTTTCCCCTTGTCCTCTAAAATCCAGCTATGCTGAACTGCTTGCAATTCTCCCAAATTCATATCACTTTGCTTTTGTATATGTAGCTACCTTTTCCTAGTCATTGTCAAGGATCACATCTGCCTCTACCTCCCTGGAAAAACTCTGAGCTCAGAGGTTGGGCTGGATGGCTTTGCTGGACTTCCACTGTCATCTGGCTCTGCAATTGACTAGATGTCTATCTATTTCACCTACTGACTGTGAACTCCTGCAGGCAATGACAATGTCTTATCTTTCTTTTCTTTAGGATGGAGCATAGTGGCTGATACAGAGTAAGTACTCAATTAATTATTTTTTGACTAAATAGATGCCCAGAGGGTGCCTTTTTTAGTATATGTGAAAACATGGTTATGTGTTAATTATATGCAAGGATGTACATATAATTGCAAACATATGGTTGTGTATCTCTGAACACCCATGCAAGTGTGTGTGTGTCTAAGTATATGCATGTATGCATATATTTGCTCTGCTACTTCTGACTGGGTGACACGAACTCTTAGGTGGCTTTTGTGGGGATGCTAAGATGTTTGCGGTGACAGTGGAAAGAGGAAATAAAGGATAATTGCCACTTGGGAGACCAAACTGTGGAATATGTGGTCCAAGCAGCTCTCAGAAACTCACCCCATGGAGGGCGCCTTTTATGGGGCTGGGGTGGAACTCAATGTACCTAAGTAAACATTACATTGCCTTTGAAATCAGGGGTTTGAGAGGAAGGGTTGGAAAGAGTTTTGACATCAGTGGGACAGCCTCAGTGGACAACTCCTATGGACCTGATCTCTTTGATTCCAACTGAAGCTTTGTGCCAAATTTTTGATTTTCCTTTTCTTTTTAATCCTTTTGGGGCAGTTCCTGCCTCACACTGGAGCCTCTTTCCATCCCATTAAGCCTCCGCTTTCTATTTCTATGTTTCCTTTCCTCTCATTACTCTGGCATGTGTGGGCAAACAAACTTTCTACCGGCACTCCCAGTTGACATCTTTCTCTTTCTACCGGATTCACAGGATGCTGTCTGGGGGTCCACCTTGATTGGCAGAGGAGTTCTATGACCATGATGTCACCTCTGCTCAGTTGGCGAACCCCAGCATGAATCGAGACATCAGAGGAAATGAGTGGTGATCCCCCAAGGAGACAAGCTCATAAAGTCATTATTGGTGACAGCAAAGGAAATTAAGGAAAACTGAGGTCAGAGTTATACGAGTGCAACCAGTGTTTGTTTATTCATTTCTCATTTATTCAGTGACTATTCACTTTGTTCCTACACTGTGAATTAGACATAGTTCCTGCCCTCAAGGAATTTCCAGTCTAATGAGGGAGGCTGATTGGATGGACAAACAGAAAGACAAAGGGAAGCCCAGGGTATTCTGAAAACTTATAAGAGAGGAATCTAAATGGCAGGATGGGGAAACAGTGGAAATAGTGACAGACTATTTTGAGGGGGCTCCAAAATCACTGTAGATGGTGATTGCAGCCATGAAATTAAAAGACGCTGGCTCCTTGGAAGAAAAGTTATGACCATCCTAGACAGCATATTAAAAAGCAGAGACATTACCTTGCCAACAAAGGTCTGTCTAGTCAAAGCTATGGTTTTTCCAGTGGTCATGTATGGATATGAGAGTTGGACTATAAAGAAAGCTGAGTGCCGAAGAATTAATGCTTTTGAACTGTGGTGTTGGGGAAGACTCTTGAGAATCCCTTGGACTGCAAGGAGATCCAACTGGTCCATCCTAAAGGAAATGAGTCCTGAATATTCATTGGAAGGACTGATGTTGAAGCTGAAACTTCAATACTTTGGCCACCTGATGCGAAGCACTGACTCATTGGAAAAGACCCTGATGCTGGGAAAGATTGAAGGTGGGAGGAGAAGGGGATGGATGACAGAGGGTGAGGTGGTTGGATGGCATCACCGACTCAATGGACATGAGTTTGAGTAAACTCTGGGAGTTTGTGATGGACAGGGAAGCCTGGAGGGTTGCAGTCCATGGGGTCGCAAAGAATCAGACATGACAGAGTGACTGAACTGAACTGAAATGGCAGGAAGATCAGAGAGGAGACAAATTTTACACACATTGATAAAGAACATGGGTTCATGGTCAGATAGACTTGGGTTTAAATCTCCACTCTGCCACTTAACTACAGAAGCCTGTCATTCCTCGAGCATGTTTCTTCAGTTGATGTTGGAAATAAATACTTAGATAAAATGGTTGTGACTATTAAATGAAATGAATTTTTTTCTTTAGTTTAGAGCCTGACTCACAGCAAGCATGTAAATGGAAGATATTTTCTATCTTATATAGATGATGCTTAAAGTTAAATTTTGAATCAACAAATAGGAGATGGCTAGATGAAGAAAAGGGAACATGATGTTCTGGGCAGAGAGCACAACCATGTCCAAAGGACTGACATATTTCATGAGCTGATATTAATATATAGTATGTTGTGGTTGAAATAAAGGGGTTACATGTGGGAGCAGTGGTAGATGAAGTCAGAGAGGTAGGTTGAAGCCAAACCATGTAGTCTTATAAATCTACCCAAGAAGTTTGAACTAGTTTCTGAGTTCTGTCTTTAGAGATTTTCTAAAGGGAATAACATGATTAAATTCATGTTTTTAAAAGTTTCTCTGAGGTAACTTGACAAAAGTGTTAGGAGCCTTAAGCATGGCCATATAATTTGCTCTAATAATTTTATTTCTAGGAATTTGTCATAAGGAAATAATCAGAAATAAAGACAAAAATGTATGTCCAAGAATGTGCACTGAAGACACATTAGTGAAACTGGAAAGAATCTAAATGCTGAATAATTAAGAAATGATTAAATAAATTATGCTACATGCAACTGATGTGATATTTAAAGCATTCAAATCATTTGGCAATATTTCAGTGTATAGGGACACAGGCATAATAAAATGCCAAGCCAAAAAGAAGAATGCATGATTCAGGTTTTGATTTAAAATAGATAAATAAATATATGCACAGCAAAACCAGGAGGAACTGTACCAAAAGCAAAAAATAACTATAGTTATCTCTGCATAGTGGAATTATTGGTGATTTCTGTTCTCTTTTTCAAGTTTTTCTGTACTTTCCATATCTTTACAATGAAAATTCAGCTTTTACAATTTAAAATATATTTTTAAATGATCACTTATAGAACAGAGTCTTATGTAGGAGAGACAGAAAGAAATGAGATAATTAGTTGACTACTACAATAATTCAGGAGAGAAATGATAAGATTTTCAACCAAGGCAAACCCAGAAAGAATGTAGAAGTAGGGGGACAAATTCTAGAATATAAAGAGTTGGAATTGACAAGACTCCATTGCCTACTAGATATGGGTAAAAATAGAGAAAAGAAATCAAACATGATGTCCAGGTTTCTGACTTGGGCCCTGGAATGTGCACTGATCTCAGAGGGAGAGGGAACGTGGAAAGGGTAGTTGGGAGGAGAGAGTAGCAGAGATGAGGAATTCTGGGATACGCTGAATTTCAGGTATTTGTGAGATGTTGAGATGGATGTGTTCAGTTAATAGTTGGATAGACAGTTCATTTAGTTGCTCATTCATTCATTCAACAAATGTTTATTCAGTAACTACTGTGTGTAAGACAATGCTTTGGTTTTGGAGAGCTTGCATTCCAGTTGGGGACAAGGACCTGTAGCTCAGAATAGACATAACAGACATCTGGTCTGGAGGCAGACTTTTAGAAGTCAACAACCTGGATATGGTAGAGGTGGAGAAAGACACAAGAAGTGGATGAGATAGATGACCCAGTGCGAGAGTGTCAAATGAGAAGCGTGGCTTATTTTGGACCAAGTTCAGTCAGGATATTTATTTTCTATGGCTTAGAGGATTGAACTGCTTTGGAAAATGTCTGCATACCACTTAAATATGATTACTTTCTGACTGTACCTAATTTCCAGTCTAGCTACCACTTCTGTGAGTGGTGCACAAGTCACTGAATCTTAGATTTGATGGTCTTATCTCTAAACTAGAAATAATATAGCTTTAACCTGCATCAGTATAACTTTCTTGCTTCAGGACCTCTGCAGTCTCTGTTCCTTCTGTCCAGAATGTTCTTCCCCATGAACTTTCCCTGCTGGGCTCCTGCTTCTCATCAGATCTCTGACCCACTAACACTTCTGCAGAGATGTGCCTGACCCTCCAGGATAAAGCAGTATAAATCCTGGCCCTTGCCTGCTATTTCTTTCACTGTGCTTCACTTACTGTTGATTCTCACTCCCTAACAAGAATGTGTTAGGAGAGTGTGAATAAAGTTTGCTTTGTTCTTTGCCATAGTCCTATCTCCTAGAACACACTCTGGCACATAGCAAGCAAGCAGTACTTTTTGAATTTTTTTTTTTTCCCAGTAAAAATGGGTTTATACGGGATCAGCCAAGAATTGCACTCCAGAGTAGCAACCATGGTGAGACTCAGGCAAGTCCCCCTGAATTATTTTGAATTTGAATTATTTGAATAATTTAATTTAGAAAAAATAAAGGATTTTTCAGCTTTATCAGTAAATTAAAAAAAACAACTATTGAACATTTCTATGTGCAAAGACTTTGTTAAAGTCCTGGGGATACATAACTAAACCTTCAGTTCAGTTCACTTCAGTTCAGTCGCTCAGTCACGTCCAACTTTGTGACCTCATGAATCGCAGCATGCCAGGCCTCCCTGTCCATCACCAACTCCCGGAGTTCACCCAGACTCACATCCATTGAGTCAGTGATGCCATCCAGCCATCTCATCCTCTGCGTCCCCTTTTCCTCCTGCCCCCAATCCCTCCCAGCATTAGGATCTTTTCCAATGAGTCAACTCTTCGCATGAGGTGGCCAAAGTATTGGAGTTTCAGCCTCAGCATCAGTCCTTCCTATGAACACCCAGAACTGGTCTCCTTTAGGATGGACTGGTTGGATCTCCTTGCAGTCCAAGGGCCTCTCAAGAGTCTTCTCCAACACCACAGTTCAAAAGCATCAATTCTTCAGCGCTCAGCTTTCTTCACAGTCCAACTGTCACATCCATACATGACCACTGGAAAAACCATAGCCTTGACTAGACAGACCTTTTTGGCAAAGTAATGTCTCTGCTTTTGAATATGCTGTCTAGGTTGGTCATAATTTTCCTTCCAAGAGGTAAGCGTCTTTTAATTTCATGGCTGCAATCACCATCTGTAGTGATTTTGGAGCCCAGAAAAATAAAGTCAGCCACTGTTTTCCCTATCTATCTGCCATGAAGTGATGGGACTGGATGCCATGATCTTTGTTTTCTGAATGTTGAGCTTTAAGCCAACTTTTTCACTCTCCTCTTTCACTTTCATCAAGAGGCTTTTTAGTTCCTCTTCACTTTCTGCCATAAGGGTGGTGTCATCTGCATATCTGAGGTTATTGATATTTCTCCTGGCAATCTTGATTCTAGCTTGTGCTTCATCCAGCCCAGCGTTTCTCATGATGTACTCTGCATATGTTAAATAAGTAGGGTGACAATATACAGCCTTGATGTACTCCTTTTCCTATTTGGAACCAGTCTGTTGTTCCATGTCGAGTTTTAACTGTTGCTTCCTGACCCTGCATATAGGTTTCTCAAGAGGCAGGTACTTGCTTCTTATTTGCAAACAGGTTTATAATCTCATCAGAGATACAGATGCTTACACAGCTATTATAAGGGAGTGAATAAAGATGGGGGCAGAAGTTTGGGTTGGTGTGAGGAAGGGTCTGGAGATGTGCTGTATGTGTGGAGGATGAAACTAGGTGGTCTCAGGGCTCCAAACTGGCATACTGGCATCATGATGCCATCTTGATATTCTGACCCAAAAGCTTGATTGATGGATTAAAAGATGGGACAGGAGACTGAATCCACTTTCATCTACACTAGACTATGAAAGTGAAAATATTAGTCACCTAGTCATTATATCTGTTTGACTCACATGAACAATACATCCAGATGTATATACACATAGTAGGTGCTCAATAAATATTTTTGAATAAACAGAAGTCTCATTTCAATGTGGAATATAATTCACAGTTGGTGAATATGGAATGGAAAATGGAATCTCATTCAGCCTAGCAAGGAAGGAAAGTCCAACACATGCTGCAACATGGATGAATATTGAGGACATTTTGCTAAATGAAATAAGCCAGTCACAAAAAGACAAATATTGAATAACTTCACATATATGAGGTACCTGGAATATTTAAAGAAATAAAAGTAGGAAGTAGAATAGTGGCTGCCAGGGACTACAGGGAGCAGGGAATGAATAGTTGTTTAATGGGTATAGAATTTCAGTTTTGCAAGATGAAAAAGTTCTGGCAATTGGTTACACAAGAATGTGACTATACTTAATGCTAATGAACTGTACACTGGTAGAACTGGTTAGTTAAGATGGTAAATTTTATGTTTTCTGTATTTTACTGCATTAAAAAATAAAAAAAATAGAACAGATAAAAATCAGAGTGTGACTAGTGATTCAGTCACATATGAATCTGTGTTATTCTCCTAAGTTAAAGAATTCATCGAATTCTTTAGGAATGTCGAATGCGTTCCTAGAGAGAGTTCCTCCTGCTTTCAGAATCTGTGGACATGCATGAAAGGCGCAATGGGAAACGGAAGCTCAGAAAGAGCTTATTTATCATTTGTCCCAGGTCACACTGTCAGCAGCGCTGGTCCTGTCATTAGAACCTAAGTCATTGACTCGAGTGCAGTGTTCTCTCCATTCTACTTGTCAGGGTCAGGGGCAGTCTCTGCAGCCACCTCTCACATCCTGATCCTTCCTGGGGCACCCCCATTCTTTCCCAGGACATATGTACCTTGGCATTTCTGCATGAAAGTCTAATAGGCACCATGCAAATAGCTATGTGGAGCTCTGATTTAGTAGTTATCAGATAGTATATTTTTAAAAATATTTTAAAATAGCATTTATTTTTTTGCTGTGCTGGGTCTTCATTGCTGTATGAGGGCTTTTCTCGAGGTACAGTGAGTGGGGGCTACTCACTAGTTGCAGTGCTCGGGCTTCTCATGGCAGTGGCCTCTCTTCTGGTGGAGCACCAGCTCTTGGGCACAGACTTCAGTAGCTGCAGTTCCTGGTGTCTAGAGGATAGGCTCAGTAGTGTGGCTCATGGGCTTAGTTGTTCTGCAGCATGTGGGATCTTCCTGAACCAGGGATCAAGCCTGCATTTTCTGCATTGGCAGGCAGATTCTCCACCACTGAGCCACCGGGGAAGCCCCCTTAAAAATAACTTTTGATGACAGTTCACTATGTGATTTTTGGCATATAACTTAGAAGGAGTTCAAAGAATGAAGTCACATTTCTATAAACAAAACTCTTTTCCAGTGAACTGATTTTTGACACTAATTGCTCTCAGTGCTAACATCTGTAAATAAGAAAAACAGGACTAGAATTGATGCTTAATCCTCTGTCACTGCAGCAATAAATATTATATACCAGTGGATGTTGCATGTTGTTTAGTCGCTAAGTCGTGTCTGACTTTTTTTCAACTCCATGAACTGCAGTCTGCCAGGCTCCTCTGTACGTGGGATTTCCCAGGCAAGAATATTGGAATGAGTTGCCATTTCCTTCTCTAGGGAATCTTTCCAACCCAGAGATCAAACTCATGTCTTTTTACCACTGAGCCACCAGGGAAGCCCATATCAATGGATACATAAACTAATTAAAGAAAAATTTCAGATATCTCATTATGAGATAATTTCCTATAACACTTTATATGTTTAGGAATTATTTCTAAAAAACCATATTTGCTATTTGATCAATTGTGTACTATTAATCATTATAATAACTCAATGCAGATGGAATTTTTAAATGTTTACAACCATATGGTTAGAGGAAAGAAAACATTTTACATTTCTATTTATATACATTTTGTTAGAGATATATGACATGATCAATTAGAGACTCTCAATCTTACAATCTGTGTTAGGTTAAGATTTTAGAGGAGAGGTAAATAGAATGAAAACATGAGTTGAAGAAATAAAAAAAACTAAAATTTCTGATTGTTAAAAGGAGCTCTTTCATATACTAATACTTTTTAAGTAAATGTAAACATCAGAATGCTATGATATTCACATTCAACTATATCTTTTAAAAGAGTGACTTAGTATCTTCATTTCAAATTTTCAGTATTTACAAATTGTCATAAATTACCTCTTTACAATGATTAAACTTACAATGAACATTAAGAAGAGGTGGCAAGAATACACAGAAGAACTGTACAAAAAAGATCTTCATGACCAAGATAATCACAATGGTGTGATCACTCACCTAGAGCCAGACATCCTGGAATGTGAAGTCAAGTGGGCCTTAGGAAGCATCACTACGAAAAAAGCTAGTGGAGGTGATGGAATTCCAGTTAAGCTATTTCAAATCCTGGAAGATGATGCTGTGAAAATGCTGCACTCAATATGCCAGCACATTTGGAAAACTCAGCAGTGGCAACAGGACTGGAAAATGTCAGTTTTCATTCCAATCCCAAAGAAAGGCAATGCCAAAGAATGCTCAAACTACTGCACAATTGCACTCATCTCACACGCTAATAAAGTAATGCTCAAAATTCTCCAAGCCAGGCTTCAGCAATACGTGAACCGTGAACTTCCTGATGTTTAAGCTGGTTTTAGAAAAGGCAGAGGAACCAGAGATCAAATTGCCAACATCCGCTGGATCATGGAAAAAGCAAGAGAGTTCCAGAAAAGCATCTATTTCTGCTTTATTGACTATGCCAAAGCCTTTGACTGTGTGGATCACAATAAACTGTGGGAAATTCTGAAAGAGATGGGAATACCAGACCACCTGACCTGCCTCTTGAGAAACCTATATGCAGATCAGGAAGCAACAGTTAGAACTGGACATGGAACAACAGACTGGTTCCAAATAGGAAAAGGAGTACGTCAAGGCTGTATATTGTCACCCTGCTTATTTAACTTATATGCAGAATACATCATGAGAAACGCTGGGCTGGATGAAACACAAGCTGGAATCAAGATTGCTGGGAGAAATATCAATAACCTCAGATATGCAGATGACACCACCTTTATGGCAGAAAGTGAAGAGGAACTAAAAAGCCTCTTGATGAAAGTGAAAGAGGAGAGTGAAAAAGTTGGCTTAAAGCTCAACATTCAGAAAACGAAGATCATGGCATCCAGTCCCATCACTTCATGGCAGATAGATAGAGAAACAGTGGCTGACTTTAATTTTCTGGGCTCCAAAATCACTGCAGATGGTGATTGCAGCCATGAAATTAAAAGACGCTTACTCCTTGGAAGGAAAGTTTGACCAACCTAGATAGCATATTGAAAAGCAGAGACATTACTTTGCCAACAAAAGTGTCTCTAGTCAAGGCTATGGTTTTTCCAGTAGTCATGTATGGATGTGAGAGTTGGACTGTAAAGAAAGCTGAGTGCTGAAGAATTGATGCTTTTGAACTGTGGTGTTGGAGAAGACTCTTGAGAGTCCCCTGGACTGCAAGGAGATCCAACCAATCAATTCTAAAGGAGATTAGTCCTGGGTGTTCTTTGGAAGGAATGATGCTACAGCTGAAACTCCAGTACTTTGGCCACCTCAGGCAAAGAGCTGACTCATTGGAAAAGACTCTGATGCTGGGAGGGATTGGGGGCAGGAGGAAAAGGGGACGACAGAGGATGAGATGGCTGGATGGCATCACTGACTCGATGGATGTGAGTTTGAGTGAACTCTGGGAGTTGGTGATGGACAGAGAGTCCTGGGTGCTGAGATTCACGGGGTCGCAGAGTCGGACATGACTGAGCGACTGAACTGAACTGAACTGAACAATTTTAGATGTCAGTTTGAAATATGTGTTAGAGTACATATTTTCAAAATTCTTTTGTGGGTATGTAAACCAAACCAGTTTGAAAACCGCTGGCACAGACTGTCCTTGGTAAGCTGTACTGTAAAGGATACTCAGAAATGGGTAGGTAGCCAGAGGAAAAAATTGAACCTAAAGAGACGCTTGATTTCGGTTTGCTCTTGTTTCTAAAGATGAGAGAAAAATGCAGAATGTTTGTGCGAGGAGGAAAATGATTTCGACAGGAAGGAAAAGTGAGGGTGCCGGAAGGTGGTTTGGGGCAATGAAAGAAGTGGGCACGGAGTACCCAAAGAGGTGAGGCCCTTGAAAGAGCAAGGCAGAGGGACAAGGCAGCCTCGTCGCGGGGGCAGAGAGGAAGCGAAGGGCAAGCGTGGATATCCATATGGGCCGGCGGGGAGCGGGTGGTGGCTGGAGGAAGCTCTGCTGGGATGGAGTCTATTTCCTCAATAAAACCGAAGCAAGATTAGCAGCTGTGAGGAAGGGTGGGGGAGGAGGTGTTGGGGATGACAAGAGAGAGACGTCGAATGGTCGTTTAAAGAAGTGGGATGGAATCCACTCGGGAAGTGTATTAGGACTTCGGCTTGGTTTCTGGAATTTGTTGAGAGGAGTCAGCCAGGCGATGTGCGCCGGGTTGTCGCACGTGAAAATTGCATTCAACTGGCTTGGCAGGTGCTCACACTGATGCATGAGAGTGCAAGGGAGCTGAGGCCGAGTCATTAAAATGATGGAGTCTGGACTTGAAGTTGCGGAAGGAGAGAAGGGACGGCATAACGATGGGTGATATTAATTCCCTGTGGGGCGGGGCGGGGGGGGCGGTCAACTGCTGCGTTTGGAGTTAGGACTCTTGAAAATGTCAGCCGTCTTATTTTCTTTTTCCTAAGTGCAATGACTCTCCGATTCTCCTCTTCCTTCCTCAATACTTCTGCCGCCGTTTTCACAGGTGGAATATCTTCTAACATCTTGAAAGAAGTCAGTTGCGGTTTCTTGCAGCTTTACTTCTGCAGCCCGATTGGCCCGCTTTGTGCATTATCTCGGAACTCACTTTTTAGTCTGTTTTGATCCGGGGCTTTCTTCCCGCCGCAGCGCATCGGGGCGGTCCCTTCAGGGTCTGGGAAAGAAGGAAGCGCTGATTGGTTGCCCTGCGAACCGGGGCGGGGCTTGTCGTCGGGGCAGAGAGGGCTGCCTAGAGAAGAGTCAGCCCGGGTGCTTCTTGGGCCGCTGGTCTCTTGTGATCCCAGGGTCACTTGTCAGCGAGACAGACGCCCGGGACGGGACTGCACGGGCCGCCTGGGACCTGATTCCTTGTTTTCTGCCCAGCTGGACGTTTTGGCATGCAATGCAGACACTTTGGTAGCTGGGCATTCATCTGGGAGAGAGTTTGCGATACTCACAGTTAAAGGTTTTTGTTTGGCCGGCACCCTTCTCCGCCAGCTTCTTCGGGTGGGCAGGCACGGTCCCAGTGGGGGCAGCCCAGGGCTTCCTGCCAGTACTCCTTTTGAAGGACGCAGGGTCAGAAGGGCAGTTGAACATTAACTCTTTGTGGCGGCAGTTTATCTATCGGGAGGCCTGGTGGCTAGCCGGTTTGGACTTCCAAGCAGCTCTATACACAGAGTGCCATCCACTAACACTTTATTTCCTGCTTCCCTTGTGCCACACCCTGGGGATGTTTCCAAAGAGAAAGGCAACTTCCAGCTCGTTCCAGTGACTCTCTCTCGTTCTCAAGTCCCAGCTCTTGGTGGTCCCTGCACTGAATTCTGACAGCCTGTAATGTCGACATTAGTCTCCTATTTTTCAGATATGGCAGTTGGGTCTTAAGAGAGTTGAAGTGACTTACCAACATCATTAGATAGGTGGTTGGGACAGAATTTGGTTTGGCCCGGATCTGCCTTTAAAGCCCAAGTGCTATCTATTATTCTGCTGGAGCCATGTCCTCCAGGGCTACTGGGTTTGCTGAGTGGGAGAAAAAAAGAGAAGGAGTAAGTCGGAAGTGCTGAATCCAGGTGACTGTTAAAAGCAGGAAAAAGATGATTTTCATCTTCCCTTCAAACAACACTGGACAATACGACTTTCCCGATCCTTTCACACTAGAGAGTAATCTGGGATGTTGTCAGTATGACACAGTAGAAATAGTAATAGTAGGGGTTAAGAGGGTTTGGGACTAGACCTGCCTTTACCATAACTAAATGTGTTATGAAGGGCAAGATACTTATTGCTATATCTCAGTGCCACCGTGTACAGTGGGGTATGATGGGTTGTGGTACAGAATTAATGGAGATAATAATAAAGTCACTATATAAACATGAGAAAAAAATAAAAGCAGGGAAAGTACTGTGACTTACTTTGATTGTTTGCTTTTTTCTGTGCCTGTCATGGAAGTATGCTCAGAGGAAGTCTGTTTAACCTGGCCCTGCTTGATGAGCAGGGAGTTCCACAGGCGGACAATGGACATTTCAGACCTTGACGAGTTCAAAGGGGCAGAGATTCGGGTACCCACTGAATGTAATGAAGGAAAGCCCTTAGGGAGGCCCCATCCCTTCATTTTACCGGTGTAATAAATGGAGGACCAGAGAGGGTATTTAATTATTTAAGATCAGGAAACAGGAGTGCCCAAACTGGAGCTGAAACCCTGGGTCATTGTTGTTTAGTCGCTCAGTCGTGTCCGACTCTTTGTGACACTACAGACTGTAGCCCGCCAGGCTCCTCTATTCATGGCATTTCCCAGGCAAGAATAGTGGGGTGGGTTGCCATCTCCTCCAGGGAAATCTTCTCAACCCGGAGATCAAACCCATATGTCCTGCATTGGCAGGTGGATTCTTTACCACTGAACTAATCTATGGTTTGTTTTTATTAGTAACTTCCTGGAAAATCCCATGGATGGAGGAGCCTGGTAGGCTGCAGTCCATGGGGTCGCAAAGAGTCGGACACGACTGAGCGACTTCACTTTCACTTTTCACTTTCATGCATTGGAGAAGGAAATGTCAGTCCACTCCAGTGTTCTTGCCTGGAGAATCCCAGGGACAGGGAAGCCTGGTGGGCTGCCGTCTATGGGGTCACACAGAGTCGGACACGACTGAAGTGACTTAGCAGCAGCAGTAGTCAGACATACTGTAAGAGTTATTCACTCGTGTTTCAGTTCAGTTCAGTTCAGTCCCTCAGTCGTGTCCAACTCTTTGCGACCCCATGAATCGCAGCACACCAGACCTCCCTGTCCATCACCAACTCCCGGAGTTCACTCAAACTCGCATCCATCGAGTCAGTGATGCCATCCAGCCATCTCATCCTCTGTTATCCCCTTCTCCTCCTGCCCCCAATCCCTCCCAGCATCAGAGTCTTTCCCAATGAGTCAACTCTTCGCATGAGGTGGCCAAAGTATTGGAGTTTCAGCTGTAGCATCATTCCTTCCAAAGAAATCCCAGGGCTGATCTCCTTCAGAATGGACTGGTTGGATCTCCTTGCAATCCAAGGGACTCTCAAGAGTCTTCTCCAACACCACAGTTCAAAAGCATCAATTCTTCAGCACTCAGCTTTCTTCACAGTCCAATTCTCACATCCATACATGACCACAGGAAAAACCATAGCCTTGACTAGACGGACCTTCATTGGCAAAGTAATGTCTCTGCTTTTGAATATGCTACCTAGGTTGGTCATAACTTTCCTTCCAAGGAGTAAGCGTCTTTTAATTTTATGGCTGCAGTCACACTTGTTTAGCAGTTACTAAATGAGTATATTATATGCATTCCTTTCTTTTAGCCCTTGGGACAACTCTGTGAGGTAGACAGTATTTTACAAGAAAGAAAACTGAGACTGAGAGAAGTAACTTGCCCAGGGTCACACTGAAAGTCTAAGACAGGAGCCCAGGCTCTAGTAATGATAAGCAGATAAAGAAAGGAGGGTGTGACCCAAAAAACCCCTTTCAACGTATATATTTTTATCTTCCTTATTCAGATAAGGAAACCAAGTTTCAGTGACCTGCCCAAGGTCACAGAGCAATAAAGCGGTGGAGTAGGCAGCGGTCTGGATCACATTAAATCCAAAGTCCAAAGTGTAAGACCATTCCTGGGTTCTCTGCTCCTAGCGCAGCCCCCTTCTTGCATAGAGGAGCAGTCAAAGCCCCTTGTCTCTTGCTCACCTTTCAAATCTTCTAGACAGCTCTGCCTTGGGAATGTTGTCCTCGGCAGGCAAAGTGGCTTTAGTCAAATCTCACTTTCCAATGAGGAGTTATTAATATTATCCTAACAGGACGGTGACCCAGTTCTCCCAGCTGCCCATGTGGTGATTTTCTGCATTCCTCCTCACTTTTTCTTGCACAGCTTTGTTATCAGGGGGTCTGGATCACATTATAGCCAAAATACCAGCGTGTGAGATGCTTTTAGCTCCACAACCCTTTGCAGAAGCCACTTGGTCAAGCCCGTTTGGTTTCTGTTTGCAGGATAAGCATCAGGGGCAAAGCCTGGTCAGGACGGTGGTGCTGCAGGCACAGGGCCTACTTGAAGTTCACTAGCACCTCTTAAATCTGCGTGAAGAGTGACGGGTAGACAGAATTATGAATTGGGGGTGGAAAAATGAGTCTTCTCAAATATTTCTGTTCATGAGTAACCCTCACTGAGTGAACAAGCTGCATGCAAGGGTTCAAAATTAATTAGGCTCATCTGGCTTGTCTTCACTGCTAAATAAGGTATCTATCTCTGAGGGCTTGGCTTCCAGAAGTGGTGTTTGGAAGGAGGGTTTCTACTGTGGAAGGAAGCTCTAGACCAGACCCCAGGAGGTCTGGGGGGCTCAAGCCAGCTCTACTAATGGCTGACCATGTCCCCCTGGAAAAGGCAATCCACCTCTCTAGGCCTATCATTATTCATTCACATTTCTAGTAGTGCTCCTGTGGGCCTGGCACATTTGTAACAGTTGAGACAACTTCTAACAAGACAGCTGCTGCAGTGGAAGACCTCATGGCTTCTGTGGCGAAATGAGCAAGGCCAGAGACTGTGGATTCTATGCTGCTCTGGGGTATGGCCAAAGGAGCCCTGGAAGACCTGATATCAATAGGACTCTAGCCTTATGGAAGCTGTGTGATAATTTTAAAAGTTTCCCCTTTTACTGGGTAAATGCAGCCCCTAACCTGGTGGCACAGCTTGATAAGCAGAGCCCAGGCAGATCTTTGTGTCCCCAGTTGCCTCCTGGGCTGATCACTCTTTTATTTTTTAAATTTAATTTAATTTTAATTTTATCTTGGAATGTAGTCACTGTATAATATTGTGTTAGTTTCCAGATCACTCTTGCCTGATGAACAACTTGCTTATCTGAACACAGCAGCCCTGAATGTCGACTGAGATAGAAAGGTCCAGCAGAGGAAAAGTTGGCAGAGGCCATTTCAGGCTGAGGAAAGAGATGCATAAACCCTGCAGGCTGGAGAGAGAGCTGCCTCAGCTTGGGGACCTGCCTGTGGTTCACTGACTGGAAGGCTGAGTGGGTTGTGTCTTATTAGGGGGTGTTGAAGAGAGATGAAGTTGGGAAGATCGGCAGAGGCTGTTTCTTCACTTATGAAGCAAATAGTGGGCATCAGGTCAAGTGTAGTATTTAAACACTAGGGAAAGAGTGGACAAAAATCAACCTAATCCCCTTCCCTGGGGGAATTCACATTCTAGTGAGACCCTGATGGGCCCCCAGTGTCTCTGAAGGTATCAGGAAGCTGTACTGATTTCTGACCCACTTCACCTCTAGCACTGTAAGAACCGCCAACTGAGATAATGTACGTAAAAGGCCTTTGGGAAGTGGAAACTTCTGGATCATTCCAATGAATAATCACTTTTAATGTTGTTGTTGTGCTGCACACCGTATAGGATCTTAATTCTCTGATTCCCTGACCAGGAATTGAACCTAGGCCATAGCAGTGAAAGTGTCAAATCCTAACCACTGGACCACCAGGGAATTTCCAGTCACTTCTCCCCCCACCCCATGTTAAAAGTCTTTATTGAATTTGTTACAATATTGCTTCTATTTCATGTTTTGTGTGGGTTTTTTTTTTTTTTTTCCAAGATGCATTTGAGGTCTTAGCTCCCACCAGGGATTGAATCTGCACCCCTGGATCACCAGAGAAGTCCCCTCAATCACTTTTAATATTAATCTGATTGACCAATACTGGTGCTCAGGGATTTGGGGACCTGTTCCTGGCACCCACCTGATCCTCCCTTCTGGGAAGAAGACATCTTTTGTTGTGGTCATAATGCTACAGGAAATGTGATGCCTTCCTTTGCTCTGCTCTCAAGACCCATTCTGACTAGGAGAGATCCATCCCTCTCTGGGACAGCTGAGCGGGCTGGACAGGATGTGATATCCTGGGGCCAGTATAGGAATTCACTGGCTCGTTCTCAGGCTGTGAGCACCTGCTGTGGTCAAAGGTTCTTTCCCTTCTGGCTGAAGCACCCATGCGAATGAGAGAGTCACTTAAAAATCACAAACAAAAGGGAAACTCTGTCTCTGTGGTTAGAGAGGGATATCCCCGGGCTAGCAGTTGTGTCTATCCTGATCAATAAATAGGTCTGGTTCAGTGAAAGAGGCTGATTCCTAGGCCTGGGAACTTGTCCTCTCCCTCACTGTGTGACTGTAGGCAAGTCAATTCTCCTTTCTGGGTGCTAGTTCTTTCCTCTATTACCAGGAAGTTGGACTTACTCAGGCTTGAGCACAGAATCATTTGAACTTTTTTGGGGAACCTCAATATATAAAGCAGATAAGAGAGATGAAGGTGCAGTAGAGGCAGGTTCCTGGAGATCTGTTGACCTCACCTCATCCAGTCTCATCTTCCCTGGACAGACTTCTCCCACTATTACCCTGCAGTTATAGTGGAATTTGGTTTAAAAATAAATGGATTATATAATTTTCATTCTAACTGGGTCTTCTGGCCTCTAGGCTCAGGGCAGGGGATGAAGATAATTAAAAAAGTCTTGTGATAACTTCTACAATTTTGTGTATACATGGAAATGGTTATCCAACCCTCTTTCTATTCAATCTAAATATAATTTGGATTATCTGGGGGACCCTCTATTTCCATGCATAGACATGAAGTTTCATTGGCGCCATTTGACTTGGTATTTATGACTGTGGCAATACCATGAATGTGTCTAAAATGTTTCCCATTTCACTTTCCATGCAGTATGTTTCCCAAATTGGACAATCTGTGATTTTTTTTTTTTCATAAAAGGGATGTATTTACTAGAGGCCAGCAGCATAAATAAGATAGGAATTTATTTCCCTCTCACATATGAAGTTCAGGTAGATTATCGAGGGATAGAATGATGGCTTCTTTTTTCTCACTTTATTTATTTTTTAATTGAAGGATAATTGCTTTACAGAATTTTGTGGTATTCCATCTGTCATACAGAAACAAGAATCAGCCATAGGTACACCCATATCTCCTCCCTCTGAAACCTCCCTCCCATCTCCCACCCCATCCCACCCTTCTAGATTGTCACAGAGCCCCTGTTGGAGTTCCCTGAGACATACAGCAAATTCCCATTGGCTATCTATTTTGTATATAGTATTGTAAGTTTCCTTGTTACTCTCCCCATACACATACATCTCACCCTCTCCCTCCTCCCCTCCCCCATGACCATGTCCATAGGTCTGTTCTCTATGTTTCTTCACTGCTGCCCTGCAAATTAATTCATCAGTACCACCATTCTAGATTCCATATCGAATGATAGAAGAACCCAAGTTCTTCCCATTGTGCTGCCTTATGGTCCTCATCATGTGCCTTCCATCCTATGATCCAGGATGGCGGTTCCTGCCATCAAGTGTGCATTTCATCCAACAGGAAGAGGAAAAGAGGAATTGGGGAGAGCTTACCATTTCTTTTTCAGGGAAGAAGTTGCACATATCACTTTTTTTCATATTCCACTACCTATAATTTGATCATATGGCCACCCTTACCTTTAAGTAAGGCCAAGAAATCACTTTACCTGGGTAGTCTTGTGACTAGATAAAAATTCTGTCATTATGCAAAAGAAGAGAATAGACAAATGGGCCAAGTGGAAATCTCTACCAAGAGTCTAGCCATTTCTCGGGCATGAACTTTTACACTTTTTTTAGATGTGAAATTCTGTGATGTGAGTAGCATCTAAAAACTTCAACCTGGATGGGTACTCAAGATTTCAGCTAATCCAGTCTCTTTCATCAAATAATGGTGATGTTATGAACCCATTTTACAGATAAGGCAGCAGAGAGATTATGTGACATGCCCAGGGTTAACTTTGTCAGTAGCCTAAGGAGAAATTCATGTTGTAGAGATAATCACAGAAATGGTAGGATTCCCTGAGAACCTAAAAGGGCCCTTTTCTCTGTGCTTTTTATTCCTCTTCCCATGACATCCTGGCTCTTCAGACCATACCTTACCACTGATGCTGTAATTTGGGGATAATGTGGACTCTGATCGGGGGACTGGGATGTCCTGAGGGAGCAGTTACGCATAGCTGGCGTTCAATAGTAGTTCTGTGTTTTATGACCGTTTTGCCGTGGGCAAGGCATTTTCTCTTGACTTTAGTTTCCTCTTGTTTAAAAAGAAGAGAGTATCCATCTCCAAGTTTTCTTCCCACCCTTCCTTCTTCCTTCCACCCTTTCTCACTGCCCCTGTCCCCTTTCCTCCTTTCTTTTTTTCACTCATAAAATGAATATATAAAGGAATCTGGTTTGGGACTTGGTACTGACAAGTGAAAACCAGTGGTAGTTTCCTTCCTTTCTTCCTTCTTCTTTCCTCTTCTCCTTTCATTTTCTTTCTCTTGTTTCAGTTTCATGTAATTTTAGATATTTTTTCCCACCAGGCTAATTAGTCACAGGACCCAGAGGACTTAGATTCTCTGGTGCCCAGAAATAGTTGCCCCTATGGGTGAACTTCTAGTTCCCTTTACCAGTTTTTTTTTTTTTTTTCTTTCTGAATCAGACAAAGAGAACTTCAGTACCTCTTGGGTTTCCCCCTCTGATACCTTATCACTGTACCCTAACTTGGTAATTTCTTCTCTTCTTCTATGAGTAACATTTTTTGAATGCTTGAAAATATCTCATGCTTCTTGTGGGGTTTTCTCTCCCTTGTTTGTAGCTCTGGTTTTCTATAAGCTCCTTGAGGACAGGGAATGACATCTGTGTATTCCCACCTTTACGTGCTACAGAAGTGAAAACAGAAGCCTGATTGGAGATGAACTTCCTCTGAGCGAGGACCCTGTGTTCTACTTCTTCGCATTCATCATTTGTTATGTGAAGAACAAAGGAAGAAAAGAGGAGTGAAGGGAAAGGGAAAGAAGGAGGGCTGGGGGAGAAAGGGAGAAGATTGGAAAGTGAAAATGTTAGTTGCTCAGTTAGTGTCCTACTCTGTGACCCCATGGACTGTAGCCCACCAGGCTCCTCTGACCATGGAATTCTCCAAGCAAGAATACTGGGTTGGGTAGCTTCTTCCTTCTCCAGGGAATCTTCCTGATCTAAGGATTGAACTCAAGTCTCCTGCATTGTAGGCAGATTCTTTTCTGTCTGAACCACCAGGGAAGCCAGAAGGAGGAAGGGAGAAGGTGGGAAATCAGCATTTATTAAGCACAAAAAGTACCAGCTTTTAAAACATGCTGTCTTACTTAATCTTGACAGCACATGTGTGAGACAAATTACGAAGGATAAGATTGAGGCCCAGAAAGGTGCTGTCACTTGTCCAAGTTCCCATAGCACATAGGAAGCAAAATGAGAAGCGGAAACAAGGTTTGTGAAGCTGAGGTCAGGCTCATAAGAGCCTTGAACCTTGAACCAAGAGTCAGAGTTACTGACACAGTCAAGTGTGAGAATTAAATGGACTGTGTAGGAAGCCAGATCTGTCTCAGGGATTCCTTTTAACAATAGTAATAAAAAGTTCTGTGACCTTGATAAAGTCGCTGGCTGTCTTGGAACCTCAGTTTCCCCATCTGTCATGAAGGGGGCCCTCTGTAAGTGTGGGGGTCCCTCTCAGCTCTTGTGTGTGGGTTACAGCCTCTCTCTCTGAATTCCTAACCATCAGGGTGAGCCATTTAAACATGATAGATTCTTCCAGGAGGAACCATGCCTCTTTAGCTAGGTCAGGCCAACGAAACTTATTTGGGATTTTTGATGAGATTTCTCTTAATTGATTGGGGTGAGGAGTTCAGAGCTAAATTGGAAGACTAGCTTTTCAGCTCCAAGATGGAAGAGACTGGGGCCTGACATGACTTGAGATTGTCTGCCCTTTTTGAAGGCTGATGAGAGAGCATTCTGCACCCAGCCACACTCCCTCCTCCCTGGAGAGCACAAGGGGAGCTGATGAAGAATGAATAATAAATAAGCTGTCTTGGTCCTGGAAGAAACGATGTCAAATTTCTGGGGCTTTCCTTTTTGCCTCTCTCCATTGCCTGGACAGTTTTCAATGTTCTTTTGTTTTGTTTTGTCTATCTCTTTTTCTTTTCTTTTCTGCCCCCTCTCCTCCTTCTCTCCTTCCCTCTCTCAACTTTCCTTCTTCCTTCCGAATATTTTCTTATTCTAAGTTTCAAACCATTTAGGAGAATAAGAGATTTGGAATGATAATGCTCTCCAGCGTCTAGTTTACTGTGATTTTTATGTCTTCTGATGTTAGTATTTTCTGTCTCTTCCTTATTCATTAATAGTAGCAATAGTTACAACTGGCAGAACTTAACAATGGATACCAAGCACCATTCTTTCAGGTCCTACAAGGCACTACATTCTTTCACCCAACAAATATTTATGAAGCATCCAACCATTTCCAGGCACCATCATGGAAAAGATTCAGCCACGACCAAGGCAGAGTCTCTTTTCCTAATGGAGCCTACATTGTAGTTGGAAGCAGACAATGAGCAAGTAAGCAAATATTTAATGTATTTTCAGGTTATTTAATTACATCTTCAAAACAACCTCATGGCAGGTATTCTAAGTTCATCTTACACATGCATAAACACTGAGGTGTGGATAATGAAATTATCTGTCCAAAATCAGGTGAGAAGTTTGAATGCGCCCCAGCCCAGTGGTCTTTGTAGGACCCAATGAAGCTTTTTATTGTTGAGTCCAGAGGCAGTAAAACTGTGAGACTATGAAACTGAAGCTCCAGAGCTCTTCACTTGCATGGGCCCTTCCTCAAGTCACTCAGGACCCAAGTTTTAATCCCTTCCTTAGTGCAGGCCCATCACATTTTATAAGCCTTGGGCTTCACAAAACCTGGACCAGTCTTCACTGACATGAGGATTCACAGACTTCTAGTTTTCCTCAAGAACTCAGAAGCCAATGGAGGAGAAAGACATGAAAATAAAACATTGTAATACATAGAGATGAGCGCTATAATGGAGGTGTTATGGACTAAATTGTGCCCTTCAAATTCATATGTTGAGACTCTAACCCTCAATGTGTGATTGTATTTAGAGATAGGGCTTTTAGGGAGGCAATTAAAAGAGGTCATAAGGGTGGGGCTTTTTATAAGGAGAAGAGACAGCAGAGAGCTATCTCTCGGTGTGCACACACAGAGCAAAGCTCGTGTGAACACACAGAGAGAAGGCAGCTGTCTGTAAGCCAGAAAGAGAGCTCTTACCAGAAGCTGAGTTTGCTGACATCTTGGTCATGGATTCTAGCATCCAGAACTCTGAGAAAATACATTTTTGTTGTTTACACAAAAATGGAATTTTGCTGTGGTATCCCTAAGCAGACTTGTATAGGATGGATGTACAAGGGAGATGGATTTGAGAATGGGAAAGCATTCCAGGCAAAGAAAACAGCTGAGTAAAGATGTGGAGACCTGAGATAACACAGCATACCTGTGCCCAAGGCATGCATGTGTGCATGTGTATTCAGTCACTAAGTCATGTCTGACTCTTTGTGATCCCATGAACTGTAGCCCATCAGGCTCCTCTGTCCATGGGATTTCCCAGGCAAGAATATTGGCGTGGGTTGCCATTTCCTCCTCCAGGGGATCTTCCCAACCCAGAGATTGAACTGGCCTCTCCTGTGTCTCCTGTATTGGCAGGTGGAGTCTTTACCAACTGAGCCACCTGGGAAGCTCCAACTTACCTGTAGAATCATAAATAATAATTATGCATACTTATGGAGTACAGAGGCAGAGATAAACAATGACAGGTGGGTGGGGGAAGATCAAAAACATGTAAGATGCCAGGCTCAAGACTGGGTTTTACTGATGGATGTGGGAGTGCCCCTGGTTTGCCCTTGAGCAAGGCAGAGTCAAAACCATCATGGTGGCAGGAGGAGGGAGATGGATGGGAGGGAGGGACACCAGTCAGGTGACTTCTGTAATAGCTCTGGTAAGAAAGGGTATAGCTCTGAAGTAGGTCAGTGGTGTTGGAGACAAGGACATATTTTGGAACTTGGAAGAGGGAATGGGAGAGAGGAGGAGGAGGAGCAAGAATCACACTTGAGTTTCTCACTTGGATGTCTGGTGCTTTTGGCCACATTGAAAGTGACTTGTATATATACCTAGATTTAATTTAATTATGAGGAAAAGGGTTTGGAGTTTTTATATTTCAAAGAAATATCAGGTAGAGGTGTGCTATGGTCCTAGATTTGCAGATTTGGTCAGCTGGATGCTCTGCTGTTTGGAAGCCAGCAGAGTGGGAATAGGGTGTCCAGGAGGCATGTGAGGGGATCTGCAGGCAGCCTTCATTAGCAGCATTATGCTTCTCAGTAGGATGATGGTTCCTTTTTTTTTTTTTTTTTGAATAAACATGAAACAAGCCAAGGAGGTTGCAGTGTCATAGAATTAGTCAGTGTCAAACTTGGTAACTGCTTGGCTTAGGACAAAGAGTCTGATAGAGTTCTGATCTTGACTTAACTTACTATATGCCTTTGGGTGGATCGTATACTGTCTCTAGGTCTCAATCTCATCTTCTCAAAAATGAACCACTTGGGTTAAATGATCTTTAAATTCTGTTTTAGTGCTCACATTCTATATATCACTGTTTAACCAACATTATGTTAAAAAATGTACATAAATCAAGAGTTTGGGGGAAGATTAGGGTTTTATTTCTGAGAACAATACCTAATTCAGTCGCAAAACAACAAGCTTTAACTCCTTTGACATTTCATCTCAGGCTGGACTCATAGAGGACTCTGGGGAGAAGAGATTATCTGGATATCATCTAGTTCAGTTTCTTTGTTCCACACTTGAAAGGAATGAGGAACAGCGAGAGCATCATCCGAGGTCATACAGCTGGTGAATAGCAGAGACAGGAACTGAACCCAAGTCTCCCAAAAAGGGCCACGAGGGGCATATAACCACCAGGTTATGCACTGCATGACTTTGTAGACTCTTATGTGAGTTGTACCCCTGAAATTATGGAGGCAGAGATCCTGCTCTTGACCCCTACTTTGCACTCCTTTCACTCTATGTATCTAGTTGTTTAAAATGCCTCCTCACCGCTCTGGATACCCAGCACCTCTCTTCCCTTTTCCTTGCCAGTTGGAATCCTTTTCATCCTTTAAAACTCAGTACAAATATGACCTCTGTGTCCCCTTTCTTCCCTTTGTACATACCCCTATGGCCATATATGAGATTTCCAGGTGGTTCACTGGCAAAGAATCTGCCTGCTGATGCTGGAGATGCAAGAGACATGGGTTTGATTCCTGGGTCAGGAAGATCCCTTGGAGAAGGAAAAGGCAATCCACTCCAGTGTTCTTTCTTGGAAAATTCCATGGACAGAGGATCCTGGTAGGCTACAGTCCATAGGGTCACAAAGAGTTGGACAAAACTAAGTGACTGAGCACTCATGCATGCAATGGCCATATATACATAACACATTACATGGGAATGGTTTCTTATTTGTCTACAATTAACAACATTCAGAAAACTAAGATCACGGCATCTGGTCCCATCACTTCATGGGAAATAGATGGGGAAACAGTGGAAACAGTGTCAGACTTTATTTTTTGGGGCTCCAAAATCACTGCAGATGATGACTGCAGCCATGAAATTAATAGACGCTTCCTCCTTGGAAGGAAAGTTATGACCAACCTAGATAGCATATTCAAAAGCAGAGATATCACCTTGCCAACAAAGGTCCGTCTAGTCAAGGCTATGGTTTTTCCCGTGGTCATGTATGGATGTGAGAGTAGGACTGTGAAGAAAGCTGAGTGCTGAAGAATTGATGCTTTTGAACTGTGGTGTTGGAGAAGACTCTTGAGAGTCCCTTGGACTGCAAGGAGAGCCAACCAGTCCATCCTAAAGGAGATCAGCCCTGGGATTTCTTTGGAAGGACTGATGTTGAAGCTGAAACTCCAATACTTTGGCCACCCCATGTGAAGAGTTGACTCATTGGAAAAGACTGATGCTGGGAGGGATTGGGGGCAGGAGGAGAAGGGGACGACAGAGGATGAGATGGCTGGATGGCATCACCAACTCGATGGACGTGAATTTGAGTGAACTCCGGGAGTTGGTGATGGACAGGGAGGCCTGGAGTGCTGTGATTCATGGGGTCACAAAGAGTCAGACACCACTGAGAGACTGAACTGAACTGAACCCAAAAGGGTAGGAATTGTGTCTTATTCATCTCTGTACTTCTAACGTCTAGCCCACGTGCTCAATTAATGTCCATGAAATGAATGAATACAAAGGATAAATGATAGGATGAGTGTAAAATGAGGTTTGCTGGAGAATATAGAATCAAACAGAAAAGCTGAGGAAGCCATGTCCCATGAGGTGTAAATGAGACTGTGGTTTTCCTCTCATCTGGCTATTTCTTGGACCCACAGGTCATCACCCTCATTCATGACAGCTCCCCTAAGCTGTAAGCAGGAAATGCTTTGGTATCAGGCCTGATGGCCCATATTGAAGACATAATCCTTTGGCCCGTGACTCACCAATGGATTCCAGAAGGCTCAGTGTGGGTGGCCTTCCTCAATCAATCAATGGTTGGGCGTCCCAGCTTGTGATTGGATCCAAGCCACCCAAGCGTAGAGGTCTCTCAGATGCATCCTGTATGGAGCCCTCTGGCCATCAGGCCTGTGTAAGTTGTAGCCACCCACCAGGAGATGCAGACAAGCATCCATAAAAGCCAGCTTTTATGACCACTGACACCCCCTTGAGCATGGTCATTATGATTATTTAACATTTATGAGACACCCTTGGTGCAGTGGGGCTAAGGGAAAGCCAGTTTGGCAGTCTCAACACAAACGGATGTTTCTATATAACCGTACAGAGGTGATCCCTCCCACCCAGATTAGTTCATTTACAACTACATTCAGGAGCTCATATAGGCCAGAGCAAACCTGAATGTATTCTGTATAGTATCAATCCAGGCATTAACCCAGGGAAACCTCAGTTAATCAAAACCCAGCAAAGGAAAATTCTCAATTAACTCTTTTGATTTTTACAGTGCCATTGATTTGTTCTCTGAGTGATGTTGATGTGCAAAGTCTTTTGTTCACTCTTTCTCATTCAATAAAACATATAAACTGCTGACCATGCCACATCATGTGTCTGCTCTTGACATTGTAGAGATAAATAGACAGCCTGTGCCCTAGACAAGGCAATCTTATGGGGAAGAGAGACATGGAAATAGAAATATAGTCTTGCAGGTGAAGTGTAAGAGCCAAGTTGATAGAAAAGTGGAGGGCTAGAGGAAGGAGTGGTTAACAGGTCAGGCAAGCTTTATAGGAGAAAAAGCTCAAGATGGCATTTGATCGATGATGACAATTTCCAGTGGGTTGTATGGAACCACACAGGAATGTGTGGACCTTACAGGAGAGGAAATGAATGAACAAATGAATAGGAAGGTAGAATGTCACAGAAGATTGAGAGAACCCTAAGATATGCAGAAGGGCTGAAATCTACAGTGTGAGGGGATGAGGTAGAAAATCTGGGCAAGGACTAGATTATAAAGGCCTTGCTCATTGTTTAAGAGGTGACTGCTGGAAGACTTCCTTGGTGGTCCAGTAGTTAAGACTCTGCACCCCAAATGCAGGGAGCCCAGGTTCGATCCCTGGTTGGGGAACTGATCCTACATGCTGCAACTAAGAGTTCCCATACCACAGCTAAGACCCAGCACAGCCAAGTAAATAAATAGAAGAAGTGACTGCTGCATTTGGAAACATGGGTCCCCTTGGAGTGCTCTCATCCCTTGATTTGGGTGGCATCACATTCTGATGCAGCAGCTCCTACCTCTTTGGCCATGTCTCCCCTCTGTTATTTCGGAGAAGGCACTGGCAACCCACTTCAGTACTCTTGCCTGGTAAATCCCATGGAGGGAGGAGCCTGGAAGGCTGCAGTCCATGGGATCGCTAAGAGTCGGACATGACTGAGTGACTTCACTTTCACTTTTCACTTTCATGCATTGGAGAAAAAAATGGCAACCCACTCCAGTGTTCTTGCCTAGAGAATCCCAGGGATGGGGAAGCCTGGTGGGCTGCCGTCTATGGGGTCTCGCAGAGTCAGACACGACTGAAGAGACTTAGCAGCAGTAGGAGCCTCTGTTATTTACATGGAACTATCTTCCTCTGCCCATGCTTTAACGACAGTGTTCCTCAGGGTTCCTGCCCCTGTTTTTCTCACTCTAGATCCTTCTCTGAGCAAGTTTCCTACTGCAGTGATTCCCCAAATGATATCCCTCATCCAGATACAGTCTTTTCTTAACTCCATATAAGTACATAGATCTAACTGCCTATGGGACATCTCTACCCAATTGGGCAGCCATCTGCTCCCTAAACCTTCATTTGTTGTGTGTTTCCAGTCTTACGAAAAGTGTCAATACCTGGAACTCTCCTAGACTCTTTACTTTCCCTCATTTGTTGTTGTTCAGTCACTCAGTTTTGTCTGACTCTTCAAATCAATTCCATCAACCATGCATTCATTCACCCATTAGATATTTATGGAGTTCTTATGTTTTTTACTGTGGGTGTAGCAAGACAGGGCTGTGGGTGCAAGGTGAAGGCCCCTGACCAGCATCTGGGGATGTGGAAATGAGTAAAACAGAGCCCTGACCTTTGAGGAGGAGTCAGGAGAAAGAGACAGGATTAGGTGGCTGTCACTGTGGGTGTAGCAAGACAGGGCTGTGGGTGCAAGGTGAAGGCCCCTGACCAGCATCTGGGGATGTGGAAATGAGTAAAACAGAGCCCTGACCTTTGAGGAGGAGTCAGGAGAAAGAGACAGGATTAGGTGGCTGTCACTGTGGGTGTAGCAAGACAGGGCTGTGGGTGCAAGGTGAAGGCCCCTGTCCCAGGCTGGTGTGAAGGAGATCTGGCAAAGCCTCTTCAGGAGATGATGTCTGTGCTGGGTCTCAAATACTGAGTAGCATTTGGGCAGTGCAATAAGAGGTGGGAGATGGTGAGGGGAGGGAGTTGTTCCAGAAGAAGGGTCACAAGAGGAAGTGAATAGAGATGATACATGGCACAGTGTGGCTGTAACTGCAAGCAGCTGAGAGCTTCTGGGGAGAAAAATGGGTGGTAAGAGATAAGGAGCTGAGGTTGGGTTATACAGAGCCTGATGAAGAATTTGGACATATCTCAAGGGAAATTATTGAGAGTCCCTTGGACACCAAGGAGATCAAACCAGTCAATCCTGAAGGAAATCAACCTTGAATATTCATTGGAAGGACTGATGCTAAAGCTCCAAATACTTGGTCCACCTGATGTGAAGAGCTGACTTATTGGAAAAGACCTTGATGCTGGGAAAGATTGAGGGCAGAAGGAGAAGGGGGCAACAGAAGATGAGATGTTTGGATGGCATCATTGACTCAATGGACATGAGTTTGAGCAAACTCCAGGAGATAATGAAGAACAAGGAAGCCTGGTGTGCTGCAGTCCATGGGGTCACAAAGAGTCAGACATGACTTAGTGACTGAACAACAACAACAACAAGGAAACAGGAAAGGAACCTGGTATTTGGAGCTGGGAACTAACCTGATCAGGTTAATTGTGCAGGAAGAGCATGTCAACAGGTGGAGTAGGTTTTCAGGGGAGGGAGGGTCTGCTACTATAAGAAGGTCATGAAGAGGTGATGAGGTCAGACCTGAGGTAGGTGCTCCAGGAATGGAGAGACAGTGCTGCTGGGGAGACAGCTCTCAAGTAGGGTGAGCTGCCTTGCTCATCATTTGACTGTGGGTATGGCCCCAGGGTAGAAGGAAGGGACTGAGGTTTTTTCCTTGAGTGAGAGGTGAATATTGCTCGTGTTTTTGGAACACAGGAGTGGAAGCAGGCTTTCATCATAAAAACCTTCAACTTTAGACCAGATTTGAGATATTATATGCCAAAAAGTGTTGCATGCTTGATTTTCTCCCTGTTCATGGAATGGGGCAGACTGCAGCTCCTGGATCTGACCTTGACCTCTCTGGGTTGAATCCATAACCTTGAACTGGGCACAGAGATCCAGGACAGAGCAGAGGGCTGCTGGGCCATGTGGATGGTGGGAGTGAAGTCACAGTCACCTTTGCTGTCCCGCAGACTGCTGGCTGTGGTGGGGCTCCTGCTCCGCTCCATTTCCCACTAGGAATGCTGGGTCACTGGAGAAAGGCAGCCATCCCCATCCATACCAGAGAGGGAGAAGCTCCTTGAACCCTGCCTATCCCTGCTGCCATGCCCCTCCGCCTCCACAGTTCAGTTCAGTTCAGTCACTCAGTCATGTCCAACTCTTTGTGACCCCATGAACTGCAGCATGCCAGGCCTTCCTGTCCATCACCAACTCCCGGAGTTTACCCAAACTCATGTCCACTGAGTCGGTGATGCCATCCAACCATCTCATCTTCTGTCGTCCCCTTCTCCTCCTGCCCTCAATCTTTCCCAGAATCAGGGTCTTTTCCAATGAGTCAGCTCTTTCACATCAGGTGGCCAAAGTATTGGAGTTTCAGCTTCAATATCCATCCTTCCAATGGACACCCGGGACTGATCTCCTTTAGGATGGACTGGTTGGATCTCCTTGCAATCCAAGGGACTCTCAAGAGTCTTCTCCAGCACCACAGTTCAAAAGCATCAATTCTTCACATGTTTCTCATTAAAGGGCTAATGGAGGGACTGCTGTGGTTGGCGGATTTGTCATTACTCTGTCCTCCTCTGATTTAATCCTCCAGAAAATCTTATGATCTTAAAGGGAAAGGGGTGCTGAAGAAGAGCTTGCCATTCTCCAGGAAAAATGAGTTTTAGTGTTCTGTCTAGATGATGGTTTCCTTTTCTCTTTCTTTGTTTTGCTTTTTATTCATTTTGTTACAAAGGGCAGGTGTCTCCTGTTGTCTTTGAACAGAGTAGCATCCCTCTGGTACTTTCTTAGAGCAAGTGAAATGGGGGTAAGTCTGAAGGAAGGACGGTGGGCATGCAGCTCTGAGCCTCTCCTTCCTCATCTGTAAGAGGCTGGCCTAGATGAAGTCCAAGTCCTCTTAGCTCTAAGCATCTAAGATATGGTTCCGAGGGTCAGTGAGTTGGGGCAGCAGCACCAACGAATGGGAAAACAGGGAGTCAGGAGTCCTCACTCTGCTTGCTAGCTGTGAGAGCCTGGGCAATTCAGTTCACCTCCCTGAATCAGGATTTTCCTGTCTGTCAAATAAAGACAGTTATCCTGTTTATATATTTTCAGGCTATTGGAAGGAACAAATGGAAATGTCAGAGTGTAATTTGTAAAGGGCTGTGCCCTTCAAGGAACTTGGGTCCAGTGTGTGACTTTGCTCATCTAAGTCCTTCAACAATTTAAGCTGGTTGAATTGTGCCCTAGAACACGGTCAGTATGAATAGTGTGAATAAACCAGATCCCTCCTCAGTGAGACCAAGATTTCCTCATCTGTATCATAAGTACAATAATAACTATCCCACAAGGTTGTAGTTAGGAATAAATAACATAATTCCATTCACTTCTTCTATCCATTCATCTATCAGTCCATCCATCCATCCATCCAACCATATATACAACAAACTTATCACACTTGTTGTTCACCAGATTCTTTGCTGACCTCTGGGGACACAGAAATGACTAGGACATGGTCCTGTCCTCTGTGAAAGCACAATCTAGGTAGAAAGACACAAAACTAACAAAAAATATATAAAACAAGTTGTTGAGGGATACATGTACTCTAGATGTTTGGGAGCCCCATAGAAGGGAAGCATTTAGCTTAGTTTGGGGGTCAGCTAAATTTCTTTGGAAGAGGGGGCATCTAAGCTGAGACTAGAATGAGTCATCCGGTGCTGGGAGGGTTAAGAGAGGGCAAGGGGGACCACCATCCAGACAAAGGGGCCAACATGGAATATTCTATCTTCACAGCTTTGCATGACTTACTCCCTCACTTCTTTCAGGCCTCTATGCAAAATATCCCCTCCTCACAGATACTTTCCCTGAGCACCTCGTTCACTGTCCATCCCTTTATCCTGCTTTAGTCTCCTTCACATCACTTATCATGACCTGAAGTTGTAGTGTAATTAATTTTGTATTCTTAGGGTATTCTCTATTGAGAGGCAAACTCAGTGTGGGCAGGGACCTCATCTGTGTTGCTCAGTGCTGATCCCCATAACTTCATGTCTGATGCTATATTAGTTTGTCAGGGTTGCTGTAGCAAGGTGTTATAGGCTGGGTGACTAAAGCAACAGAAATGTATTTTCTCACATTTCTGGAGGCTAGAGATCTGAGATCAAGGGGTCTGCAGACTTGGTTCCTTCTGAGAGCTGTGAGAAAGAATCTGCTTCATGTCTTTCTCCTGTCTCCTGGTGGTTTGCTGGCAGTCTTTGGTGTTTCTCATCTTGTAGACACATCCCCTTGCTCTCTGCCTTCATCTTCATGTGGTATTACCCCCGGGTGTATGTGTGCAAATTGTCCCTGTTTATAAGGACACAATTCACCCTATTCCAGTGTGACTTCCTCTTAATTAATTACATCTGCAATGACCCTATTTCCAAATCAGGTCAAATTCTGAGATATTGGAGGTTAGGACTTTAAGATGTGGATTTTGGGGAAAGGGACACAATTCCCCCCACCAAAGACCCATAATAGATAGTTAGGATATGTGTTGATTGAAGAAATGCATGGATAAAGGCACAGAGGCAAGAATTAGCATGGTGCCTCTGGGGCACTCTGGGTTGTTTGGGATTCTTGGAGCTTCAAGGGCAAGTCAGGGCCTGGTAAGCATTAACACCCAGGAGGTGTGTGTACCTCCTCTTTAGCACATGAGAAGCCTCCAATCAGAGGTAGCTGCTACCATTCTAATTTCTACTGGTTGTTTAGCGGAATGCATGACCACCTCTGTGGCTATGCATCTCTGCTCTTAGAAGACCCCTTTCACATGATGGCAGAGCTGAGTGTTAGCAGTTTGGGCCAACACCATCCTGTTTGTGGTTGTTGTTCAGTCACTAAGTCATGTCAAACTTCTGCAACCCCATGGACTGAAGCACGGCAGGCTTCCTTGTCCTTCACTATCTTCCAGAGTTTGCTCAAACTCATGTGCATTGAGTTGATGAAGCCATCTCATCCTCTGTCATCCCCTTCTGCTTCTGCCCTCAATCTTTCCTAGCATCAGGGTCTTTTCCAGTATGTTGGCTCTTCACATCAAATGGCCAAAGGATTGGAGTTTCAGCTTCAGCATTGGTCCTTCCAGTGACTATTCAGGGTTGATTTCTTTAGGATTGACTGGTTTGATCTCCTTGCTTTCCAAGGGACTCTCAAGAGTCTTCTACAGCACCCCATTTTGAAAGCATTAATTCTTTGGCACTCAGCCTTCTTCATAGTACAACTCTCACATCCATACCTGACTACTGGAAAAACCATAGCTTTGACTATATGGACCTTTGTCTCAAAGTAATGTCTCTGCTTTTTAATATGCTGCCTAATTTTGTTTTAACTTTTCTTCCAAGGAGCAAGTGTCTTGGTTTGGTGGCTGAAGTCACCATCCACAGTGATTTTGGAGCCCAAGAAAATATCCTGTTTACCAAGAACCATACGCACATCAGCTTACTCAGCAGGTCCCCAAGACCTATGTCTTATATGAGGCCTTCTAACCTGGTCACCTTTTCTTTACATCCCAACAATGGGCTGCCTTCTGCTCTCTGATAAACAGCCTATCATTCATGAGCTGAGATCAGGAATGGTTACAGAGGCTGTAATATATTTCCTTTAGGGTCATAGCCTCTGAGAAACAGTTTCTGATTAATCAACCCTTGTGATAAAGCTTGGGAAAGGTAACAGGACATAAATAGCAAAGGAAACCAAGATTAATGTGGAAATGTCCTTGAGATATCAGGATAGGAAGTTGGGAAGGAGCCAAGGGGGCTCCTTAGAGAATAAGCCGGAGTCAGAGGGAGATAACCTCAGAGCAGAGTGAAAAGGGTGGTGACTGCCTGTCATGAATCCAGCCTCTGCCACCTACTCGCTCTAGAATCAGGGCGTAAGCTATCCTTCCACTTGAACCTCAGTTTCCCTAGCTCCAAGGCAGGGATCCTATGACCGAAGTCATTGTGAAAATGCTAAAGGATGAATAAGAGTTTAACATAGAGCCTGGAATTTAACAAGACTTCAATACATGGTAACAACTATAATATCATGTACAAATTAAGTGCTTATAATGGTCAAGGCATTATTCTAAGTGATTTGACCCCATGAAGTGGGTACAATCATAAAACTCATTTTGCAGTTGAGAAAACTGATGTTCAGAGGGTTTAAGTAAATGCCCAAGGTCACATAGTTACTAAGCAGTGAAACTGAGATTCACACTCAGGCCGTCTGTCCTGGAGCCCATGCTTTTAATGCTTATGCTGTGTAACTCTTGGCCTAATTATAATTGATGTTAGTATCCTTTAGTTATATGATGAGAATTTAGGGCATTTTCAATCAAGAATACTGGAGGTAAGACAAATAACAAAAGTTATTAAATGATTCCTAGGTGCTAGGCAACAAAATACTTATATCACTTAACCCTCACATGCAGTCTGGAAAAAATACATTTATCACCTGTATTTTAGAAATAAGGAAATCATGACTCAGAATTATTGTATAGCTACGATTCAAACCCAAGTCTGTCTCAGTCCAAAGCCCAAGTTCTCTCCACTCCCTCTGCATCCGGGAAACTCACTGGACGTGCAGTGGGGGGTAGCTTGACATCCAGAGCCCCATCTCTAAGGAGAGACTAAAACTGGGAAGGCTCTTCCTCACTTGCGTCAGAGCTGAGTAAGGTAAGGAAGACCATTATCAAGTTCACAAGGCACCAGGTCCAAAATGAGTAACAAGTCAGACTCCCAGGGGAAGTGAAGAGGGCAATAGGAAAAATACTGCTGGGTTATGGTAGTCCATGAAAGCACAGAGGAAAATTCAGCCAGTAAGGAAGATGGATAGGAGAGCTTATAGTTAAAACTGGCTGGAGGTAAGGAAGGAAGTGATTGACCTAATTTTAGAAAGCCTCAGACTCTGAGGCTCCTAAGGTATGAGACAGGGAGTTTGGGTGAGGAATATTTGCCATTTATCATCCCTTGGCCTCTGCAGGAGGGGTAGGGGATGATCCAGCTTGGAGACATCCTCCAATGGGGTAGTAAAAGGATGAGCTTTGAAGTTAGGGAGAACTAGGGTTGAGCAGCAATGGTCAACACTAGAGGTGAGGTGGGAAAGGCTTTCTCAGGGATCATCAGTAGGGTCTCAACCAAAGATCTGATTTATTCAAGAATCTGAAAACATTCTTCAGTGAAAACTATTATTAGATACTGCTTGTACTGTGCTGTGGACCATGCGTATACTGTTTTCAGAAGACTTGAAATGCCAGTGATAGCTTAAAAACTGTACACTTGATGGAGAAGGAAGGCAGTTTAATGTTTTTTCTGGATCCAGAGGTGCATCAACTTAAAGGACAGCTCCAATCAACAAACATGATGATATCCAAGAAGAAATGGTTGGTGATGGACAATTCAGAAACGCTTCCCCAAAAGGTGAATGGTTCTTTCAAAAGTTTCAGGTCCTAACCCTTGTAGAAAACACTGACGCCCAACATGCTAATTCTTAGTCCAAGAAACACGGGTCATCCAGGTATTATAAAAAACACTGGGACTTCCCTGGTGACCCAGTGCTTAAGACTCCACCTGCTGATGCAGGGGACATGGATTGAATCCCTGGTCAGGGAACTAAGATCCCACAAGCAACGGGGCAGCTTAGCCTGTGTACCATAACTACTAAGTCTGCACTGTAGAGCCTGCAAGCCACAGCTACTGAAGTCCATGCACCCTAGATCCCGTGCTCTACAATAGGAGAAGCCACTGCGAGGAGAAGCCCATGCACCACAACTAGAGAAAACTTGAGGCCAAAAAAATTAATAAATGAAAATTTAAAAAGCAAACAAACAAAACCCCTAACTTCTTTCATCTCTCTGAGGCTTGTCTTCCTCATCTATGAAACGGGACAAAAGTATCTGCCTGCTAGAGTTTTTGTGAGTGATTATATGAGAAAGGTTGAAAGAGCCTAATAAATTGCCTGGCTCATGGTGGGCAATGAATTAATGTTCATTGGGTGAATCTCAAGGGGAGATGAAATGTTTGTAAAAGGAAGTCTTCATTGAATCATGATAAAAGTGTCATCAGTAGATTTCTAGTTTCTTTAGATCAGAAAAGAAGTTTTCATGTCTTCTGTGTTTGGCCTTTCTTTTGTTCAATACCTACTATGCTCTCAAAGCTTTAAGACTGCTTAATAATGCATGAGCATAAATACATATACTCAAACCCTGGCATACGGTATTGTTGCCAATACATAATGCTTGCTGAAGTTTGCCTTATAGGACTTTAACATCATTATCTCTTTTTTATTCAAAATTAAGATATATTTATGGTTGCTTTCCTGATTTAAAAAATAATAAATATTGGTTGAAAACAATTTTATTAATTCAGGATGATATAGCTAAGTCACTTCAGTCGTGTCTGACTCTGTGCGACCCCATAGACAGCAGCCCACCAGGCTCCCCCGTCCCTGGAATTCTCCAGGCAAGAACACTGGAGTGGGTTGCCATTTCCTTCTCCAGTGCATGAAAGTGAAAAGTGAAAGTGAAGTCGCTCAGTCGTGTCCGACTCCTAGCGATCCCATGGACTGCAGCCTACCAGGCTCCTCCGCCCATGGGATTTCCCAGCCAAGAGTACTGGAGTGGGGTGCCATTGCCTTCTCTGCAGGATGATATGGAGTAGCAAGTAAAAGAATTCTAATTTGACTTTCAGACATAACCATTTTTTAGTGTGTATATGCTTCTAGAGTTTATTTTATATGCTTATAAACCTATATGTTGCATTCTACACACACACACACACACACACACACACACCCCTAGTGCAGAATTTTTATCTCTAGCTGGGCACACTTCCACCCAGAATAAAGACCACATTGCCCAGCTTTTGTTCTAGCAAGATGTATGCAGGGAATTAAGTTCTACACAATAGCATATAAGCAGACAGGTTGTACAGCACCTAGAAGGTTGCTTAAGACAGGCTGATGCAGGTGGGAGGCATGTCTTTTCAGCCTTTTCTCTGACTCCTTCTTCAGTTCAGTTCAGTTGCTCAGTTGTGTCTGACTCTTTGCGAACCCATGGACTGCAGCATGCCAGGCTTCCCTGTCCATCACCAACTCCCAGAGCCTACCCAAACTCATGTCCATCATGATGGTGATTCCATCCAACCATCTCATGATCTGTTCTCTGTTCTCCTCCCACCTTCAATCTTTCCCAGCATCGTCTTTTCTAGTGAGTTGGTTCTTTGCATCAGGTGGTCAAAGGATTGGAGTTTCAGCTTCAGTATCAGTCCTTCCAATGAATATTCAGGACTGATTTCCTTTAGGATGGATTGGTTGGATCTCTTTGTAGTCCAAGGGACTCTCAAGAGTCTTCTCCAACACCCCAGTTCTAAAGCATCAATCCTTTGGCACTCAGCTTTCTTTATAGTCCAACTCTCACATCCATACATGACTACTGGAAAAACCATAGCTTTGACTAGATGGACCTTTGTTGGCAAAGTAATGTCTCTGCTTTTTAATCTGCTGTCTAGGTTGGTCACAGCTTTTCTTCCAAGGAGCAAGTGTCTTTTAATTTCATGGCTGCAGTCACCATCTGCAGTGATTTTGGAGCCCAAGAAAATAAAGTCTCTCACTGTTTCCATTGTTTCTCCATCTATTTAGCATGAAGTGATGGGACTGGATGCCATGATCTTAGTTTTCTAAATGTTGAGTTTGAAGCCAACTTTTTCACTCTCTTCTTTCAACTTTCTTCAAGAGGCTCTTTAGTTCTTCTTCGCTTTCTGCCATAAATGTGGTGTCATCAGCATACCTGAAGTTATTGATATTTCCCCCGGCAATCTTGATTCCAACTTGTGGTTCACCCAGCCTGGCATTTTGCATGATGTACTCTGCATGTAAGTTAAATAAGCAAGGTGACAATACACAGCCTTGATGTACTTCTTTCCCGATTTGGAACCAGTCTGTTGTTCTATGTCCGGTTCTAACTGTTGCTTCTTGACCTGCATGCCTGACTCCTTCTTAGCTACAAACAGATAGGAAGGCAGAGTTTCATAGGCATCTTAGGCCATGAAGGGACTCTGAGGATGGAAGTCACACACTGGGGACCAGAAGAGAAGAGCTGAGACATCAATAACTTAAATGAATAGCCATGCCACTCCCCATCGTCCTGCTCCAGGCTTCTTTAACATCGGAGAACAACTCCCTGTGATTTTAAGCCACTGTGATGAGGTCTTCTATGACTGGTGCCTGGACACAATTTCTAAATGATACACCCTTCCACTTAATATTATTATATACATGTTTATTTTTTCCCTGTCAATGCATAAAAAATCCACTGTATTCTTTTTCCTGACTATATAACTATTCCATTGTAAGAATATACCATAATTTCCTCAATTCCTTATTGATGAAACTTAAATTCTTTCCATTTTTGGAAATGATACACAGTGTAGAACATAAATCTTTGTGTAGATTTTAATATTTTCTTAGGATAAGGAAAGGAATTTTAGGGGTCTTCCCTGGTGGTCCAGTGGTTAAAACTCTGTGCTTCCACTGCAGGAGGCATGGGTTCCATCCCTGGTCAGGGAACTAAGATTCCGCACACTGTGAGGTGTGGCCAAAAAAAGAAGAGGAATTTTAGGGCTAAAAGATATGTGCATTTTCAATTGGTAATTTAATTAATGAAATTGATTAATGGCTTTGTGTATTGTAATTGATATGTATTGCCAAACTGTCTCTAGAAAAGAGACTGGTAGATTTAAATAAAATTTTGTTTTCCGAGATTTTTCATACATGCAAAGCACAGAGAAGAGCATAAAAAATCCACATACATAACTATTAAGCTTAAGAAGTAGAACATTTCCACAATGGCCTGATGCGCCCTGTGTATCTCATTCCAATGAGACCATCCAACTCATATCACCCAGCATGCATCCCTAATCTTTCAACAACCCTGTGGCCAGTGGGCAAATCCATAGCATTCTTTTACTTGCAAGCCATAGACACTCTTCCCCACCCAAAAAGAATGCATTGGTGCATACAATTTAAATGTGCGGGGTAGAGCTTGCTGGAGAGAGGGTCAAAAGATGTCATCAGGACCCCATCTCCCTTCTCCTCTCAGGCCTCCTTTCCTCCACACTGGCTTCATTTTCAGTTTCCTCCAGGCCTTCATCCTTTAGGTTTATATCCTGAACCTACTGGAAAAAATAGTACCTCTTCTCAGTACCTCCCACATAAGGCCTGGTTTCACTGATTAGATTAACCAAGCTGAGGTACCCATTCTGACTGTATCTATTAATGGCTCCCATTATGAATTTCTCATCTGGAATTTCTCAAACCCTTCTGATGCTCATGAATATTTTTTGCCTGAGATGGGATAACAAGCCCCAGGGTTAAATACCTTTTTGGGAATGTGGCCCTTGGCAGAGGATCCAAGGATAAGCAATGCTAACAGTTACTGAGTGCTATGAAGTGCTGGGCCTTTATCTCATTCATCTGCAAAGTGGGTATAACATCTGTTTTGTAAATGAGGAAAGCAGAGGCTTAGAGAAGATGAATGGCTGCCCTGAGCTCACACAGCTTGTGTGTGTTGGGACCGGGGTTCGGCCCTAGAATTCTCTCACTCCAGTGTTCAGTGGAAACACAGCCAGGGCACGCTGTCTCTCTCACAATAGGTATGCATTCACCTCACAAGGCTGTTGCAAAGTGTAACATGAAAACACTGTGTAAACTGAAGCGCTTCACAAACATTAGCACATTGACCTCATTGTGATATCCTAAATTTACCTCCTTCAGGCCCTCTGGGGGAGGGAAGGAGACAGCTTGGTAATTGGCCTGGTAATCCTGAGTAAACAGATTAAGTAAGCGCTGAGAGAGACAAGTTATTCCCTAAACTATTCTTTTTTTCTTTATTTCTACAAATATATTTCAAAAGTATATCTACAACTTTTTGAGATTTTGAGAATCATTAAACACTTATAATAAAGATTTATTCTGGGTGTGCCGGGAGGACCCTACAAGCTATGATGGAAAGAAGTAGGGTTCAGGATAGACTGGTTGGGGGTATCTAGCCTGCCTCTGATCGTTGTTGGCCCTGCTGTGTAACATGGAGCTGGTATCATCTCCTTGATGACCTCAATTTCCCCATTGGTTCCAATGTGAGCTTAGGATAAAGACATTCCCATGCTAAAGCTTTTCATCCATAGAATAATTATGGGGTGAGGGTGATTAGGAGGTGTTGGTGACCCCCAGCTAGGCCAGTGTCATCCATGAGAGTCTTAGAAAGAAAAGGAAATTATCTTCCATTGGTTGCAGAGCAACCTTCTTGTGGGCCGAGGAGGAGCTGAGGAGTGGGACCCTAGGGGTTTTCCTGCTTCTGGAAATATTTGGCATTGGTTATTCCCCAGCCAAAAGCTTCATGACCCCTGCAAGGAGTCATTGGAGAACCTGGCCAAGCTCCAGTTTGAATGTGAGGAATATAGGTCATTAGCAAGAGACTTTAATGTCCCGTAAACTGGCTTCCTGGAGGGGAGAGCTCACCCCGGCATAATCAAGCTTTTAGCAAGAAGCTCAGCCAGTTTCCAGCCTGGGGCACACAGAGCTTCTGGAGGACAGGCAGTGCCAGGAGGTGGGAAGAGCCCTGGATTAGGGGTGAGTGGGTCTAGTCCAGGCTCTGCCACTGACCTGGGAAGTTGCTCCCTGTCTCTGGGGCTCCTTTTCTTCATTTTCAGAATAAGGGGTGATTTTGGATGTGCTCTGGGGCTTTCCAGCTCAGACAAAAGCCACACAAGGAGATGAAGTGAACAGACTGTGGAGCCACCTCGCCTATGTTCTGACACAGCCTTGCTGCTCGCTGTCTCTGGGTCCTTAGTTCACTTACTTAAACTCTCTGCGTCTCAGTTTTCTCATCTGTAAACTGGAAATACTCAGTTTACACACTTCATTGGGTTTTGTAACATTTCAAGTTAAATCCCTTCAGATAGAGTCTAGATCAAGTAAACACCCTCTACCTATAAAACGTTACTGAGCGAGTGTGCTAAGTCTCTTCAGTCACGTCTAGCTCTTTGTGACCCTATGGACTATAAGGCGCCTCTGTCCATGGGATTCTCCAGGCAAGAATACTGGAGTGGGTTGCCATGCCCTCTTCCAGGGGATCTTCCTGACCCAGAAATTGAACCCACGTCTCTTATGTCTCCTGCATTGGCAGGCGGGTTCTTTACCACTAGCACCACCTGGGAAGCCAAACCCTCACTGTAATCATCACCCAATCCACAGCAGCCGGTGCCCTCTGTCTAGGAGGGTGGGGTGAGCAGACCTTCTGAGATTGGAGCCTCAGGCCTGCAAGGCTCTGGGAACACATGAGGCTTCCTGTGGTCTTGGGAAGATGCCTTTATGCCCAACTCATTTTTCTGGGGACTCTGTAGGAATGAACTTCCTTCAGCAAGGAAACCCCTGAGAGGGTGGGAGTCAACATGTAAGGCTTAGAGGTGTCCTGCTGGGAAGAGGGGAGGGCAAGAGGAAGAAGGGAGAGAAGAGGTGGAAAGACAGGACCAGGCTGACTTGGGTTCAAGTCCTGGCTATGCTGCATCCTTGCTGTGGGAACCTTGAACAAGTCTCTGGATTCCTCTGAACTTCATGTCGCTCTTCTTTAAGTTAAGAGCATGGTGCCCAGATGGCGGGTTTGTTCAGCATGTGAATCAAACAGTGGAGTGAGAACACGTGGCCTGGTGTTCTAGGGTGTTCTGGTGTTCACCTGGCCCTACACTAGGGATGCTCATCAACAGATGCGAGCTGAACGTGAATCAGAGGCCTGAAGGATGCAGCCTGTGATGGCAGAGTGGTGGCGGTAGTGTGTGCGCATGTGTACCCGTGCCAGTGTGTCACAGTGGGGGCTTGGAAGAGGAGGGAGGGGCGAGATCTGCCTCTTACCTAACGACTGTCCAAGTCTCTCTATTTGAAACACCACTGCCATGGTTCCTGCCCACACCTCTCCCATCGGACGTTGCCCTCCTACCGGACATCTGCCGCAGCCTTGACCAGCCACCCTGCCTCCGGTTCTCACACACTGCTCATTTTCTTTCACCTGTAACCAGAACCTTCCTTCCAAAATAAAGATCTAGTGTCACTCCATGACTCTTTGCTGTCCCCAGGATAAGGTAACAAAGCCCTGGCCAAGGATGTCTTCTGATTGCCCCCAGCAGGGCCCCCATCTTCCCTTCTTCTTCCTGGGTCCTGATCTCTGACAGGCCCACCACATTCATGTTCCCAGCTTGGTTCAGCCAATAAAGCCCCGGGAGATGGGGAGGGAAGAGGAGAGCGATCAGAGCACTGAGCTCCCACTTGCCTCCTGCAGGTTCCTGGGGAGGGTCGTGTCCGTCTGCCAAAGACCACAGCTCCCGTCACAGTTTTCCCCGTACCCCGCCTGCTCAGGTCCCTTCAGGCTTCACGGTGGACCAGCTACTAGCCTGCGAATGCTGCAGCATCCGTCATCACTTCTCCTGTCCCCGTCTACACTTTGCGTCAAGTTTCTTACACTTTTCTTAAATCACTCAGGTAAGCGTGCCATCTTTGTCCTGCTGGGACCCTGCCTGATAAATAAACACTGCTTACAAGGCCCCATATGATCCTCCCTAGCTGGTCTGGCCCCTGCACCCTACGTGCCCACTTCTCCCCATTAGTCACACCAATCAGCCTTTTTCTCACCCCAAGACTTTCCCACAATTGGAGCTTCTGTCAAGATCACATTGTTAGTCTGCACTTTCTTCTACCAAGAAGCCCTCCTCCTTGATACCTGCAGGCTTGGTTGGAGCCCCTCCGCTAGCTCAATGGTCCCTTTGTACTACCCCCTTTATCCCAGCATGAATCTTGATAGTGCAGTTGTCTGCTTGCCTGTCTTTCTTTCCTACCAGACAGTGGACCCCATATCTCACTGATGGAGAGTGAGGTACAGGTTAAGGGTGCAGACGCTGGAGCTGTACCTCCCGGGTTCATTTCTAGCTTTGCACTTCTCAGCTGTGTCTGTGGAGCCTTAAACAAGTCACTTAACCTCTGAACAGTTACCCTGTAGGTAAGATGGGGATATAGAAAATATCTACTTTTAGGGTTGTTCTGAAGATTATATTAGTTAATATATGTAAAACTAAGTATTTTTGTGATTCCATATGTTAACTAAGTTTGAATATGCTGCTAAGTCACTTCAGTCGTGTCCGACTCTGTGCGACCCCATAGACGGAAGCCCACCAGGCTCCCCCATCCCTGGGATTCTCCAGGCAAGAACACTGGAGTGGGTTGCCATTTCCTTCTCCAATGCATGAAAGTGAAAAGTGAAAGTGAAGTCGCTTAGTCGTATCCGACTCTTAGCGACCCCATGGACTGCAGCCTACCAGGCTCCTCCGTCCATAGGATTTTCCAGGCAAGAGTACTGGAGTGGGGTGCCATTACCTACTCCGAAGTTTGAATATATGTAACTGTTAATATTAACTCATATCTCTAATACTTAGTTTTACACATATTAACTTAGTTAAAATATGGAACTTAATATATGGAGTTATTAACTAATTTGGTTATAGTTGGTATCCAGAAAACATTAGGTATATTTTAAAAAATTTTGGCCATGCTGTGTGGCATACGAGATCTTAGTTCCCTGACCAGGGCTCAAATCTGCACCCCCTGCAGTGGAAGCACAGAATGTTAACCACTGGACAGCCGGAAAAGTCCCAGTATTAGGTATTATGGTCAGTTGGTGAAGCAAAGGGTATGCTCACTGGAGAATGAATGGCTTCTCTGTGACAGGTGTGTCATTGCACAACACTGTACTTTCCCTTTTAGTTTTTACAACAAGCTTGGGAGGAAGAGAGGCTAGAAATTCTGTCCCCACTTGACAAATGAGGACACTGAACTTGGACAGACCTGCCCGGGGACCTACACCTGACACAGAGCCGAGGGAACCCGGAGCCTGGCTGTGGAGGCCCCTGGCTGGGTGCCTTTGCCTCCGGCTGCCGCAGAGAGCGAGGTCTGTGTACTTCAGCTCTGGCCCGGTCTGCCTGGGGAAGAGGCAGCTGCAGAGTGGGTGGAATCCAGGGGCTTTAGAGGCCTCAACTTTGGTCACTTTCCGTGGAAGTCTCTGAGTCACCTTTGGGATTTTCCAGGCTAGAAGATCCTGGAGGCTTAAAAAGAAAAAGCCCAACGTGTTGCAAGTTCTGAAACCAACTGCCAGTACAAATTCTGCTGGCCCAGGCTTCTCATCTGAGGAATACGGATGTAGAGGGAGAGCCCCAGGCAGAGACAAGAGGGGAAATGAGCCTTCAATGTGCCAATAATTCTCCTAAGTTTCATAAAAACATTAACCCAGTGCATCTGGGCAGCAAACAGTTCTCTAATAATGCTCAACATGCTGCCTTCTGATTGGCTGCATCTATCTTTTATCCTTGACATTGAACATTCTCATTCATCCCCCAGGCCCCAGACCCCAGCTCAGACACACCAAAGGAGCCCCGGCAGTGGCTGTGGATTGACCAACCGAATATGGGGATGGATCTAGTTTCTTCCTCCCCACACAACTCTGTTTTACAGATAAGGAAACTGAGGTTCAGAAGGGTTAAATGCTTTGACCAAGGTGACACTGTTAATAAAGGGAAAGACTGAAGAGTGGAAACATTTCCTCTAGGAGGTGTAAATGCGGCCAAAGCGTTCAGGTCCAACAGACCAGGGTTCATAGTTCCAATCTGCCAGCTACCTGCTGTGTGATTTGTATAAATGACTCAACCTCTTTGAGCCTCAGGGGGCTGTGTTGATGAAATGGATTCAGTAAAAGTGATGAAATGGATTCAGTAAAAGTAAATATTTTTTCGAGTTGTTATGAGGATTAACACAATGTATGCAAATGGACTGGCACATTGGCACAAAGAAAGAACTCCCAAAGTGTCCTTGTTCTTATTGTCCTTATTCTCCTTTTTAAAATGCTATTATTACTATTATGTAAAAAAAAAAACAAAAAACAAAAAACAAACTTCAGAATTGGTTACTTCTGTCATTGAATATATGCCTGGTATACAGATGAGCTGAAAAAAATTAGTTTCTTCCCTTTCTGGGGGTTAGTCTATGGTAGCGTCTACTATGACTGGTGGTCTCAGGACTGAACGTTTGCCAGGGGTTCATGATGTCCAACTCAGGCACATTTTGGGGATATGGACAAGAGATTGGAGGTGATGACCTCCAAGTACATTTGCTATAGGCAGGTGGATATATCCCCTCCTTCTAAGCAAGTGCAGAATCACTTCACACAAGCCCTAGCTCACCCACGCTGTTCCTGCTCTGCTTGCGTGAAGTGGCTTGGAGAGCTCTCGCAGGGACTTTCCAAGGATTTCTCTAAGCTTCTTGCTTCTCTCAAACACTCCGGCACCCCAGTCCCCCTCCTAGCCTATCCCTCTTGGCTGGCATAAACTTGGTGCCTTCTGAGGTATTTTCCCTCTACAAAGACAGCTCAAGGACCTGCTACTTAAACAATACCCATTTATAATCCAGCCAGCAGCCAGGTCATCTCTCCAACACACAGAATCTGTTCTGAGGGGTCTCCATTGTCTCAATTTGCAAACCTGAGAGGCACTGGAGGTCTTTTCACAATTCAGAAAAGGAAACAGATTGAGAGAAGCAAGTAGTTTTCTCCAAATCACACACTGGTTAGTGGCAGGGCTGGGAAGAGACGCAGACTTTGAGGCTCATTGTCATCGAGGAGCGTAAGCAGATGGGAATTGAGCCTGGACTGTGGCCTGGTTCTGCTACTTGCTGCCTGTGTGGCCTTGGCAAACAGTCCCATACCCAGAACCTCTATTTTCTTACCTCTGAAATGGGCATAATGATGCCTTCCTCACAGGAGTGGTAGAAGGAGTAGAGAAGACCCTGAAGAGGAGGTTGCTCAGCATAGCGCTTGGCATAAAATAAGTCCCCTTCCCCTCCTACCTGCCTCTTCCTTCTGGGCATGAACAAGGGCTTTGGAGTCAGACAGTCTTGCTTAACTGACGTGTGGACTTGAAGAAAGCATTCACTTTGGGGGTCTTGGTTTTTTCCTTATTTATCAAATGGCAACAGGAATGACCATATTGAGGGGCCTTTGAGGAATTCAGAGTATGAAAACTGAGGAATTCAAAGAGATGATAAACGTAATATAGGAGTCTTTCTAGACAAAGCTGCACTTTTTTCTTTTTCCCTCCACAGACTTACAGATTCGGGGCCCCAGTCCTAAGTTACAGGCACAGGAGAGTGAGTGAATTTTTGGTTCTTCCTCTGGACACAGAGCAGGGCAGCTCTGGGCTCAAGCAGGCACCTGGTTCAGCCAGCAGAGCAATGGCTCCGGGGACAGAAATGCTCCCTCTTGCCCAGTCTTCTGGCCACTTCAGGACAGGGATCCCTTGTGGGAGGGGGTGTCAAACCAAACAGGGTCACTGCAGTGGCCTCCAAAGGGGGTGTTGGAGACGGGGACACATAAATAACCCTGAGGAGACAGCCCCTTGGCACCCCTTCCTGATCAGGAGTAAACATTACGTTATTCAGAGAGACACTTAAGTTTCAAACCACTTCATATTTAATCAGCAATCACGCTCCCTTCCAAAAGCCATTCCAGGAAAAACATCAGTCGAGTTTTTGACAAGAAACAAAGCTTTCTGAAAACTTATGCACACATCCCAGGCCTCAAGGGACAAACTTGTGGCCCCATTTTGATCAGTGGTGGCGCCGACCTAGGACACTGGGGCCTGGGTAGTGCGTAGCTGTCTAGTATTCCTGCTGTCCTGAGGAGTCGAGGTGGTTCAGGAACAGAGAGGCAGACGTGGGTTGTGGAGATGACAGGCCTGCATTTGAATCCCGTGTCTTCCTTCCATGCCTGTGTGCCCATCAGCAAGACTCGTCACCCCCAGGAGCCTTGTGTTCTTAAAGGTAAATCAGGAATAATTATACCCACCTGGAACATTGTGCTGAGGTTTACATCACCTACACCCATGGATTAGGTTGAACCGTATGAACCTGCCACTTCTGAAGGTCAATAAGTGTTGCCTGTTGGCTTCAGGCTATCTTGTAAAGTGCATGGCACATTTGAATAGACCCTAAGTTGGGTTAAACATTTGCAAGTGCATCTCAAAACTTAGTAAGCATAGGAAGTGGAGAGGGGGCATGAGGCGTGTGAAAGCAATGTCTGATTCAGAAGCTCCACCTGGGACCTGGGAATCTGCATTGAACAGGCTTGCAAACCCCCACTTCATGTGAAATGATTGAGGTGGTGCTTAGTGCTCAGCTGAACTAAGCTTTGAACAGAGGAAAAAACAAGAGATGGGGAAGAAGACAGTAGAGAAAATGACAATTCCCTCCCCAAACCCTTGTCATCTTTTTTTTTTTCGTCCAAGTAGATAACAGGATTACCTTGGTGTGCATATGTGTGTGTGTGTGTGTTTGTGTGTGTGTATGTAAAAGAGAGTGGGAGAGAGGTTGAGACCTTTCTGATTACATTAAAGCCCCAAATGTCAGACCAGGAGCTTGTCTTCTTTTTTAGATTCAGTTCAGTTCAGTTCAGTCACTCAGTCGTGTCCAACTCTCTGCGACCCCATGAATCGCAGCACGCCAGGCCTCCCTGTCCATCACCAACTCCTGGAGTTCACTGAGACTCACGTCCATCAAGTCAGTGATGCCATCCAGCCATCTCATCCTCTGTCGTCCCCTTCTCCTCCTGCCCCCAATCCCTCCCAGCATCAGAGTCTTTTCCAACGAGTCAACTCTTCTCATGAGGTGGCCAAAGTACTGGAGTTTCAGCTTTAGCATCATTCCTTCAATATCCTAAATCTTTGCACCATTCTGAGGTGATGGGTTGGTTGATATGAGTTTTATCCCCAGTAGCTGCCTCTAAAATTCTGCATATTGTTTCAGCTATTTTCAAAATATCCTTAAAAGTTGGAGTAAGAGGAGTTAGCCAGTGGAGACATGTGAACATCAGACTTGAAAGTGTGTTGTGAGCTCTCCTAATCCCCCCTCTTCCCATGTTGGTTGAGGAAGAGGGCATCTCCCAAGATCATGTGATATGAATTGGGGCAGAGATGGAACTTGAACTTGAGTCCTTGAGGGCTAAACATTTGCTCTCCTGGGATTTTGTAACTAAGCTTTTCTTTAGTCTGCTTATTGCTGTTGTGACTTAAATCCCAGGCAGCAGATTCTGAGTCGCATTAACTTGTCGTTAAGTGCTTCTTCCTGGTTCAGCTGACACCCTACACATACTGCTGCCGGGGAAAGCAGCCTATTCATTCATCTGTTCATCCAGTACCTAGAGATCAACCACGCCAAGGATGCAGTGCTGAGCACATTGGACACATATCCTGCCCTCGTGAACTCCTCGGCCTCGGTGTTCCCACTATGTATAATTATAGGAACTATAAGGCAAATGCTGTGTCACTTAGAGGACATGTAACAAGGAGGCCAGCTTTAGCTGGGGCCAGTGGGACTTGCCTGCCCCTTGCTTTCACCAGGATCTTTCATTGTAGCACACAGACCCTAGTTGTATCTTTCAGGCATAGTGGTTGTGGCGTGCTGGCTTAGTTGCTTGGACACATGTGGGATCTTAGTTCCCCGATCAGGGATTGAAAACCTGCATCCTCTGCATTGCGAGGCAGATTCTTAACCATTGGACCACTAGGGAAGTCCCTGCCCCTTACTTTCATAAAGGGGAAATTGGAAGTCCCTGCCCCTTACTTTCTGATGGAAACCTAGTGTTGAGTCCAGGCTCCAAAAACCATGCACAAGTTTCATTGAAATCCTTACTAGTTCCAGACACCATGCTGGTCTTTATGACTTTAGCTACAGATCTAGAAGAAAGGATGATGAAACCAGAAAGAGTACTGATGCTCAAGCTGAGGTGATGTTGGCAACAGCCAACACCTCAGGGTATTTGGGGGAGTCCTCCTTCTTCCATGGGGAGGCATTCCTTACTCCCCATTTCACCCATGAGGCAAGGGGCTCAGAGACTCTGCCTATGTTGTTTGATCTTGGGCTCTCTCCCCACAACTGCAAAACAGAGACAGTAAGAATCTCTAGCTCACAGGGGTTATGAAAATTAACTGGAATAACAGCACCAAGTCTCATCTTGTAGTACCTGAGGAATATTTCCTTTTTTCTTCCAGGAACTTTGGTCCATGTGGCATGGGCTGAGTTTCAGCTAGATGTGTGTGACTCCTAGAGGCTGGAGTACCCCTTAACCTCCTGCCCTCCTGTTCCATGAGCTCTCCTTGGAATCAGTAGTGAGAAATCCTAGAAGACCTTAACTTTATGAACTTCATTCAAGACCCTGAATTTGAACTTCATTTGGGAGATATTAGGGATCCACTCAAGTTCTTTGAGCTAGGAGTCATATGACAAAACTGCTTTTAGGTGATGAGAGACCAGGGTAGGGACATGGTGCTTGAAGATGGGGTGAGAGCTAGAGGTCAACAGTCTATTTCATCTTGGCTCCTCTGTGAATTCAGTTCTAAAGGGATGCTCTACTCTTGAACGGGGCAGGGAGAGGCTGGGAAGGACAGGTGGGAGAGTGGTCATCTCTCACCCCAAGGCATTTAGTGGCTACCATGTAATTTGAGCCTGGTTCTGATTTAACCTATGTGGCCCATCTGTTGCCCCCAAAGCGTCTGCCTCAGTGTCTGCTTGCTTCAGTGTTGGCTGGTGATTACACCGTTCCATTCTTTGAAGAAGGCAGTGGCTTTAGATGCTAAATTTAAATTGCTATCATTCAAAATTAAAGTGGTAATCGTGCTGCCAGTCACCCATCAGGAATAATGCCATAGTTGCTCTTCATGCTAGGAATTTTCCAGATATTATTTCTGATTCTCTCAGCAACCTTGAAAAATGGGTGTTATTATTTGTCCTTTATAGAAAAGGAAGCTGAAGCTCCAAGTTTCCTCTAAACAACATACCAAGGAAACACAATTTACTAAGTTGAAAAAGTAGCCTGCTCTGAGTGTGCAATTTATTGCTTTCTTCTTAATCACTTTTTTTTAATAGATGATCCATTTTTCCAGATGAGAGACTGAAGCTCAAAAGAGTTCGTGAATTGACCAAGAACATGCAGCTCTGACAGTAGCTAAGGAACTGCTAATTACAGGATACTTGCTATGGTCTTCCCTTGGAGCTCAGATGGTAAAGAATCTGCCTGCAATGCAGGAGATCTGGTATTGTACCTGGGTCAGGAAGATCCCCTGGGGAAGGAAAAGGCAAATCATGCCAGTATTCTTGCCTGGATAATCCCATGGACAGAGGAACCTGTCAGGCTACAGTCCATGGGGTTGTAAGAGATGGACATGACTTAGAGACTAAATCACCACCATTATGGTCTAGTGGTGGGCTAAGGGTCTAATATACAGTATCTCATTTAATCTACATAACAGCTTGCCTTTTGTCACAAACAAATGTCAGAACTAATATTTGTAATCATGTCTAGCTGTCTTCAGAGCTTTCAACTGCCCAATTTTGCTGTAAGGATGGGGGTGATATAAATCTCAAGACTTCAATGGAGGAAAGGTAACATTGGCTAAGAAAATATGTAACAGAATTTATGGGATGAAGTTGCTACAAGTCACGTTTTTCTCAGTGCAATTCCTGTTCATTCTTGAGTGATGGATAGAAAATCTGAGCACTGAGGATCAGGAATGTCTGGCATTTGAGTGAAGGGTGCCAGTCACTTGCTGTGATCAAAGGAAACGTAAAACCCCAAAGACAACCAGAATGGCTGAGATCAGATGGATGAATGCAGGCTGCCTATCTGGGAAATTAATGGAATATACGTCAGGCCTAGCTCACAGCATTCCAGCCCAAAGGATCAGCTGTCCATGCTCTGTAAGTGTCCTGCACCCAGAGGTGAGGGAGCTAGGGCAAGGTCCTGAGAGCCTCTGACCTAGTCCTGTCTGCTCTGTAAATACCATAGACATTCCTGGTGGATGAAAGGCATTTCCACAGGCAGCATTGTAAGCCCCTCCAAACTCCAGATCTGCGCTGGTTGTCCTGGCTGGCTCCCTCTTCAAACAACATTGGCTAATACAGGTATGACTGGGAAGGGTGTGGGGACTAGAAGCCAGCAGTTTCATCAGAAGCACAATTTATTTTCTCTGTGCAGCCTCAGGAGAGTCACTGCATTGTGGAGCTGGAATGCTAATCAAAATGAATGGACTTTGGTGGAAATTTTTGGATTATATGAGTGCTTGCATATCAACAGTCTCTGGTCTCTCTCCCAATAGCCCAGTGAAGAGTGCATTGTTGTTATTCCAGTTTTATGAACGAGGTGACTGAGGCCCAGAAAAAGTAAGTCATTTGTCCTTATGTCTCATCTAATAAGTTAATGGAACAAGGGCTCCTAACTCTGGCTCACATTTTTCCAACTATGGGACTTAGAAATCACCTGATTTAACCTCTGGCTGCCTCCACCATCCAATGGACAGAAGGCCATCCCAACTTTGCTTGAAGATCCAACATGGCCCCTTCCAGGGTTAAACAGCCATAACCTAGTGTTAAAAAGAGTAGTGACCATTTATTGAGCTCCTGCTATGGATCAAACTTGATACCAAATGCGCATTACCCCTAACCCTCAGATCAACCTCATACAGTTTAAATTTGTGGGATCTGAGTTTCACAGAACACAAGTGACTTGTCCAAAGTCACGCAACTGGTGAGTAAGGGAGCAAGGATTCAAACTCAAGTCTGTCTTATGTCAGACTCAAGGCACCATCCATTTTTTTCTTATATTGAGTGAAAATCATCTCAAATCCCCATACAGATGTCTTAGTTCTGCCCCCTGTGGCTGCATGGATAAGCTTGCTTGCTTTTTTTTTTTTTTTACCAATAGGCCTTCCTGGCTGATACTGGGTGACATCTTTGCTTTCTAAGCCTTGACTCCTCCAGGTATAGAGTTCCTGGATCATCTAACTCTTTCTGATGGGATGTGGCTGTCAGATGGTTTATTCATCTGTTGTTCACCCTGTAACATGAAGCATAGGGTGGAAGAAAGAGCATCAGGCTTGAGATCTAAAGAAGTGGGTTGTCTTTCAGTTCTGGATTTACTGGTTATGCTTCATCACTGCCCTCATCTATTCCATGAAAATACCACCTAATTCTCAGGGTTGTTATAAGAACACAGGTGTGAACTAAGGATGTGATATGTCCTTAGTAGAGGGTAGATTAAGTATTTGGATGTTCAAGGTGGCAGCATTATTTATAATAGCACAACCAATAAGAGAAAAGCCATTCATAATAAAACAGACAATAGCACTAACTTAAACATTCACAACAGGAGAACGGATAAATAATGGTGGCACATCAATTTAATGGAATGTTATCTCGTCCAAGGTTAGGAGCATTGGCTGCGCTTTGCTGGAGCAGCCGTGAAGAGATACCCCACGCCCAAGGTAAGAGAAACCCAAGTAAGACGGTAGGTGTTGCAAGAGGGCATCAGAGGGCAAACACACTGAAACGATACTCACAGAAAACTAGTCAATCTAATCACACTAGGACCACAGCCTTGTCTAACTCAATGAAATTAAGCCATGCCCGTGGGGCAACCCAAGATGGGCAGGTCATGGTGGAGAGATCTGACAGAATGTGGTCCACTGGAGAAGGGAATGGCAAACCACTTCAGTATTCTTGCCTTGAGAACCCCATGAACAGTATGAAAAGGCAAAATTATAGGATACTGAAAGAGAAACTCCCCAGGTCAGTAGGTGCCCAATATACTACTGGAGATCAGTGGAGAAATAACTCCAGAAAGAATGAAGGGATGGAGCCAAAGCAAAAAGAATACCCAGCTGTAGATGTGACTGGTGATAGAAGCAAGGTCTGATGCTGTAAAGAGCAATATTGCATAGGAACCTGGAATGTCAGGTCCATGAATCAAGGCAAATTGGAAGTGGTCAAACAAGAGATGGCAAGAGTAAATGTTGACATTCTAGGAATCAGCAAACTGAAATGGACTGGAATGGGTGAATTTAACTCAGATGACCATTACATCTACTACTGTGGGAAGGAATCCCTCAGAAGAAATGGAGTAGCCATCATGGTCAACAAAAGAGTCCAAAATGCAGTACTTGGATGCAATCTCAAAAACGACAGAATGATCTCGGTTTGTTTCCAAGGCAAACCATTCAATATCACAGTAATCCAAGCCTATGCCCCAACCAGTAACGCTGAAGAAGCTGAAGTTGAACGGTTCTAAGAAGACCTACAAGACCTTTTAGAACTAACACCCAAAAAAGATGTCCTTTTCATTATAGGTGACTGGAATGCAAAAGTAGGAAGTCAAGAAACACCTGGAATAACAGGCAAATTTGGCCTTGGAATATGGAATGAAGCAGGGCAAAGACTAATAGAGTTTTGCCAAGAAAATGTACTGATCATAACAAACACCCTCTTCCAACAACACAAGAGAAGACTCTATACATGGACAGCACCAGATGGTCAACACCGAAATCAGATTGATTCTATTCTTTGCAGCCAAAGATGGAGAAGCTCTATACAGTCAGCAAAAACAAGACCAGGAGCTGACTGTGGCTCAGACCATGAACTCCTTATTGCCAAATTCAGACTGAAATTGAAGAAAGTAGGGAAAACCACTAGACCATTCAGGTATGACCTAAATCAAACCCCTTATGATTATACAGTGGAAGTGAGAAATAGATTTAAGGGCCTAGATCTGATAGATAGAGTGCCTGATGAACTATGGAGTGAGGTTCATGACATTGTACAGGAGACAGGGATCAAGACCATCCCCATGGAAAAGAAATGCAAAAAAGCAAAATGGCTGTCTGGGGAGGCCTTACAAATAGCTGTGAAAAGAAGAGAAGTGAAAAGCAAAGGAGAAAAGGAAAGATATAAACATCTGAATGCAGAGTTCCAAAGAATAGCAAGAAGAGATAAGAAAGCCTTCTTCAGCGATCAATGCAAAGAAATAGGGGAAAACAACAGAATGGGAAAGACTAGAGATCTCGTCAAGAAAATCAGAGATACCAAAGGAACATTTCATGCAAAGATGGGCTCGATAAAGGTCAGAAATGGTGTGGACCTAACAGAAGCAGAAGATATCAAGAATAGATGGCAAGAATACACAGAAGAACTGTACAAAAAAGATCCTCATGACCCAGATAATCACGATGGTGTGATCACTGACCTAGAGCCAGACATCCTGGAATGTGAAGTCAAGTGGGCCTTAGAAAGCATCACTACGAACAAAGCTTGTGGAGGTGATAGAATTCCAGTTGAGCTATTCCAAATCCTGAAAGATGATGCTGTGAAAGTGCTGCACTCAATACGCCAGCACATTTGGAAAACTCAGCAGTGGCCACAGGACTGGAAAAGGTCAGTTTTCATTCCAATCCCAAAGGAAGGCAATGCCAAAGAATGCTCAAACTACCACACAATTGCACTCATCTCACACGCTAGTAAAGTAATGCTCAAAATTCTCCAAGCCAGGCTTTAGTAATATGTAAACCGTGAACTTCCAGGTGTTCAAGCTGGTTTTAGAAAAGGCAGAGGAACCAGAGATCAAATTGCCAACATCCACTGGATCATCGAAAAAGCAAGAGAATTCCAGAAAAACATCGATTTCTGCTTTATTGACTATGCCAAAGCCTTTGACTGTATGGATCACAATAAACTGTGGAAAATTCTTCAATAGATGGGAATACCAGACCACCTGATCTGCCTCTTGAGAAACTTGTATGCAGATCAGGAAGCAACAGTTAGAACTGGACATGGAACAACAGACTGGTTCCAAATAGGAAAAGGAGTATGTCAAGGCTGTATATTGTCACCCTGCTTATTTAACTTATATTTAGAGTACATCATGAGAAACGCTGGACTTGAAGAAGCACAAGCTGGAATCAAGATTGCCGGGAGGAATGTCAGGAACCTCAGATATGCAGATGACACCACCATCTTTCAGATAGGCAGAAAGTGAAGAAGAACTCAAAAGCCTCTTAATGAAAGTGAAAGTGGAGAGTGAAAAGGTTGGCTTAAAGCTCAACATTCAGAAAACGAAGATCATGGCATCCGGTCCCATCACATGGGAAATAGATGGGGAAACAGTGGAAACAGTGTCAGACTTTATTTTTCTGGGCTCCAAAATCACTACAGATGGTGACTGCAGCCATGAAATTAAAAGACGCTTACTCCTTGGAAGGAAAGTTATGATCAACCTAGATAGCATATACAAAAGCAGAGACATTACTTTGCCAAAAAAGGTTCGTCTAGTCAAGGCTATGGTTTTTCCTGTGCTCATGTAAGGATGTAAGGGTTGGACTGTGAAGAAGGCTGAGCGCCAAAGAATTGATGCTTTTGAACTGTGGTGTTGGAGAAGACTCTTGAGAGTCCCTTGGACTGCAAGGAGATCCAACCAGTCCATTCTGAAGGAGATCAGCCCTGGGATGTCTTTGGAAGGAATGATGTTAAAGTTGAAACTCCAGTACTTTGGCCACCTCATGGGAAGAGTTGACTCATTGGAAAAGACTTGATGCTGGGAGGGATTGGGGACAAGAGGAGAAGGGGACGACAGAGGATGAGATGGCTGGATGGCATCACTGACTGGATGGACGTGAGTCTGGGTGAACTCCGGGAGTTGGTGATGGACAGGGAGGCCTGGCGTGCTGTGATTCATGGAGTCGCAGAGAGTCAGACATGACTGAGCGACTGATCTGATCTGATCTATCAGACATTAAATTTTTCTTGAAAAAAATGCCTATGATAAGATGTTAAGCAAAACAGGCAAGATATGCCAATTATACATCAATACAGCTGAAAAAAACAAGCAAGACATAAAATTTTAGTATGATCTCAACCCTACGGGAAGCATGGTTAGAGTAAAATACATCCAAACACTAAGAACAACTATCTCAACAATTATCTTAAAGTGATGGGCTTATAGTTTGTGTGTGTGTGCTTCTTTGCATTGTCTGTTTTCCACGTTTTCTGTAATGAGCCTAAGTCACTTGAAAATCAATACATGATATGGAGCTCAGAATGGAGCACAAAAAGCTACCCCCAAATAGAGCCTCACCAGCCTAAAGATCAATTAGCACCTTTTCAAAACTCATTGTTTTTATTTTTTTCCCTGCTGTGCCAAAGTGCCATTTCAGCGTCTCTGCTCTGCTCACTCATCTCTTTTGGCGTCACTATCTTGATATGACTGGACTCAAAGAGGAAGCAAATACAATAGACTAAAGCCAGTCTGTAGGAACTGCCTGGGCTCATGTTGCAAATAGGATGTGCTGAGATAGTCTTTACAGAAAACACCCAAACCAACAACCTCTTTAGTGTCTCACTGAACAAATGGGACGATGGGGAAGCTACTTCAAAGGTGAGATTCTGGCCATAGCATCTGCTCCTGGAGGTGTCCCAGGCATGGTGGGGCCAGACAGGGCAGGAGAGGGTGCCAGATGAAGCATCTGGGCTCAGATACCTTCGGGTAACCTGGGCACCACTGAGTCTTATCAGGACAGCTCCCTAAGTTATGTCTCCTGGGCCTGATAATATTATAATGGATGGCCTCTAGGAAAAATGCTGTCTCTTGCTTGCTGAGGAAGGCAATGGGGAAAAGGTAAGGCAGAGAAGGTTTTTTGAAGTTGCTTCAACTACATGTTCAGCAGCAGGAAGCTAAGTCCTCTGTGAGCACTGGTGTGTCTGGTTCTGAAAAATGGCAGAAGCTTAGCCTCTTTCTTGTCCTGCTGCTGGAGTAGCCAGTGCTGGGAACTTCATTTTTCTCTGTTTATTCACTAGGATTATGTGAGAAGGAAAGGGATGTAGACTTTAGGGGATGCATCCTCTATGTTAAGTTTTGCCTCTGTGTTAAGGTCTTGCCAAAGTTAGCAAGGCACAATTAAAACCTAATGTGCCTCATGGCCTACTTTTGTCCATTAAGGCACATGAGAAAGAATTGGTGGTCTTTTACCCCATAATTTCTCCCTGTGACACCCCCACCCAAGATTCAGTTATGTGCCGGGCATCATGCAGACATTTTCTGTCATGGTCTGAATTGTATTCCTCCCAAATTTATATTTTGATGTTCTACCCTCCAGGACCTCAGAATATGGCTGTAATTGGAGATGGGGACTTTAAAGAGATAATTATTAAAGTGATCTCATTAGGGAGGGCCTTAATCTCATAGAGCTGGTGTCCTTATAAGAAGAGATCCTCTCCCTGTGAGGACACAGGGAGAAGACAGCCAGCTACAAGCCAAGGAGAGAGGCCTCAGAAGAAATCAATTCTGTTGACACCTTAACCTCAGACATCTAGCTCCCAGAACTTTGAGAAAATGTTTCTGTTGTTTAAGCCAGCCAGTCTTTGGTGCTTTGTCATGGCAGCCTGAGCTGACTAATAATAACGACACCATCCTAATCATAATCTCCCATTAGGGAGCCTTGGTTCCACGTGATAAATGAGGAAATTCAAGCTTAGAGTACAGAATTAACTTGCCCAAGGTCACAGTTAATAAGACTTGATTAGAACCCAGTCTAAATGAAATCTAGGGCTTGACTATTGCTCTTAAAAGAAATGGGGCCATTTTGGGGACAGCGCATTGCTAACTGTACATGGTTCTTGAACACAGCATCATGAGGCACTGTTATTACTTTTGCTATGGTAAGTGGCAGTCCCTTTATAGAAAATTCCAGGCTGAGCCTGGTCCTCAAGGAAGGCACCTCCTGGGAATGCTTTGCCCTTTAATGCCAGGGCCTCATCTGTGGGCTGGAGAGGGCTCTCTCCAGTCTGTTTCACAGGTCCAGGGCATTGTGACACAGCAGTCTTGGAGCTGGGGTCCCAGGTCTCCTTGTCTCTTCCTTGCTAGAGTCCTGGTGGTGACCTTGGGCAAAGTACAGTCTCTCTCAGCATTTTGAGACTGACCATCACACACTCTGATTGCTCTGCCGATTTTTGCTATCAAATTTCCTGTGGGTATCTTAGAGTGGAGGTGTTGACATCTTCCCACAGGCAATCCCAGCCCCTTGCCAATCATGGCAAATTTCTAGTCTTTTTACCTCCTGGCTTTTGCCTCCTAATGCTGGCTCATCCCTTAGATCTTGGCTCAGCTCTTACTTCCTCAGAGAAGCCTTCCCAGCCTGGACCAGCTTCCCCTGTTATTAGCTAGGCTATCTCCATACTGAACACATAGTTCTCTGATGCATCCCTCCCAGAGCTGAGACCTCTGCTGGGCATATAGACAGACACAGATGCATAATGTGTCCTGTGCTTTCACTTCCTAGTACTTATTATAATTTTAAATTGCGCAGTTGATTAATGTCTGTCTCCCTGTTCCTGGTTATAGTCTGAAACTCCACAAGGGTAAGGACTTTGCTTTGTTGTTCAGTTCAGTTCAGTTCAGTCGTTCAGTCATGTCCAACTCTATGTGACCTCATGGACTGCAGCATGCCAGGCTTCCCTGTCCATCACCAGCTCCCAGCTTACTCAAACTCATGTCTATTGAGTCGGTGACACCATCCAATCATCTCATCCTCTGTTGTCCCCTTCTCCTCCTGCCTTCAATCCCTCCCAGCATCAGCATCTTTTGCAATGAGTCAGATCTTCGCATCAGGTGGTCAAAGTATTGAAGTTGCAGCTTCAGCATCAGTCTTTCCAGTGAATATTCAGGACTGATTTCCTCTAGGATTGACGGTTGGATCTCCTTGCAGTCCAAGGGACTCTCAAGAGTCTTCTCCAACACCACAGTTCAAAAGCACCAATTATTCTGTGCTCAGCTTTCTCTATAGTCCCACTCTCACATCCATACATGACTACTGGAAAAACCATAGCTTTGACTAGATGGGCCTTTGTCAGCAAAATAATGTCTTTGCCTTTTAATCTGCTGTCTAGATTGGTCATAGCTTTTCTTCCAAGGAGCAAGTGTCTTTTAATTTCATGGCTGCAGTCACCATCTGCAGTGATTTTGGAGCCCAAGAAAATAAAATCTCTCACTGTTTCCATTGCTTCCCCATCTATTTGGCATGAAGTGATGGGACTGGATGCCATGATCTTAGTTTTCTGAATGTTGAGTTTGAAGCCAACTTTTTCACTCTCCTCTTTCACTTCCATCAAGAGGCTCATTAGTTCTTCACTTTCTGTCATAAGGATGGTGTCATCTGCATATCTGAAGTTATTGATATTTCTCCCGGCAATCTTGATTCCAGCCTATGCTTCATCCAGCCCAGCGTTTCTCATGATGTACTCCGTGTATGTTAAATAAGCAGGGTGACAATATACATCCTTGACATACTCCTTTCCTGATTTGGAACTAGTCTATTGTTCCATATCCAGTTCTAACTGTTGCTTCTTGACCTGCATATAGATTTCTCAGGAGGCAGGTCAGGTGGTCTGGTATTCCCATCTCTTGAAGAATTTTCCAGTTTATTGTGATCCACATAGTCAAAGGCTTTGGCATAGTTAATAAAGCAGAAGTAGATTTTCTGGAACTCTCTTGCTTTTCCGATGATCCAGCAGATGTTGGCAACTTGATCTCTGGTTCCTCTGCCTTCTCTAAATCCAGCTTGAACATCTGGAAGTTCACGGTTCAAATACTGTTGAAGTCTGGCTTGGAGAATTTTGAGCATTATTTTGCTAGTGTGTGAGATGAGTGCAATTGTGTGGTAGTTTGAACATTCTTTGGTGTTGCCTTGCTTTGGGATTAGAATGAGTTTTCATTCTAAAAGGTGAAAACTCACCTTTTCCACTCCCCCCCCCCCCAGTTTTGACTTTTTTTTGACCATTCAACAAAAAATAAAAAAATGAATTCTTAACACCCAGCCATATCCCAAATAGAGGAAGCACTTTAAGAATATTGATAAATCATTTCAGCCATGTCTGACTCTTTCTGACCCTATGGACTGTAGCCTGCCAGTCTCCTCTGCCCATGGATTTTCTAGGCAAGAATACTGGGGTGGGTTGCCATGCCCTCTTCTACGGGATCTTCCTGACCCAGGGATCGAACCTGTATCTCTTAAGTCTCTTGCATTGGCAGGTGAGCTCTTTGCCACCAGTGCCACCTGGGAAGCCCTTTAAGAATGTTAGTTGCACAAAATCCGGTGAAAGAGGTCGAAAGGGCAGAGACATTTTTGCTTTATTCAAACGACAAGGTCCCCAGGTGAATTTTCAGGCCTTGGGAGAGCTCACTCTATACCATTCATTGCTTTATTCATTCAACTAATGTTTACCCATCTGCCTCATATTGTGCTAGGCCATGCATTCGCAAAAGCATTAAGAAATTGTCTTAGCCTCCATGTGGTCACAGTCTGCTGTGGGAGGGAGGCATCTGTTGACACTGGTCATAATAATTCCATGTGAGCAGTGCTGGAACTGGATTGGAGCAAGCACACAGCAGGGTGCGATGGACCCAGGCCTCAAAGAGTGGAGGGCAGAGAGGAGGCAGCTTGTGAGCTGAAATGCTGAAGCCTGAGTCAGTGCGCTTATGGGGAAAGGAGAAAAGCATGTTAGATAGAGGAAAAACATGAATGAAGGCCTAGAATGGAAAAGAACATGGCTGGTAGGGGAGAGCAATTAAGCTGCATTCCTGGAGCTGTGTGGGGTGAGGAGGGGCAGGGAGTTGGGGGATGAAGCTGGAAGATGGGGTGGGCCTCAGAGGACCTGCACATATGCTTGCCGGTGCCCCCACCCCTAGACCTTTGTAACACAAGGAGGAGGAGGGCAGGTTGTCATTCGTATCAAGCTGGGGCTCAGCTTTTGTCCCCAGCCTGGGCCCAGCTCTCTTTGATCCTAGCAAGGCCATTGTTTCCCCAGTGCTGGCCTCTCTGCCTTGCAGGGGAAAATGTGGTCTTTGTTCTTCTGAGACTTTTTTATCCAAGTTCTGCCCTGGTGGGGAAAAGCCGGGAGGGGCTCCATGTGAGGATCCAGTCCCCGCAGCTGAGGGACAAGGGCCGCCCCTGTCTCCTGGCCTCTGCCTTGCGTGGGTTGCTCAGAACCTTCTGGCTTGCACAAGTCATGCTGTGTTGGGGGTGGAGAGGGAACACTGGGCAGTTTCAGCTTCTTTATTTTTAAAAATTGCCTTTGTTAACATTTCCAGCGTGACCTTAATATAAATCAAATGCAGCAAACACTTGGCGAAAACCTGCATTTGAATCTTAGTGCAGCTATTTACTGGCTGGGTCAACGTGAGTTAGACATTTCACTGATTGGGGTCTCAGTTGCCTTCTCTACACAATCGGGAAAATGAAAATATTTATGCTACAGTATTATCAGGAGGTTTTATTCATCCATTGAATATCTGTTAAGCATCAACTCTTCGTCAAGCACTGTGGTCTGTGCTGTAGAAGCAGTGGAGAATGAGATAGACTTGATCAAATGCCTCCTGAAGCTTACCAGAGAAGGACATTCAACTGACATGTTTGTGAGTCCTGCAAGAAGAAGTGCCGATTGTCAGGGCAGCGTGTACCAGCGCTTCACCGAGTCTTGGTGGTCAAGAGGGAATTTTGCAAAAATTCAACATGCATCAAAGGAAGCTGGGACTTAGGAGCTGATGGAACACATTGGTCCCTCCCGCCCCCAAACCCCTGCCCAGGATCAGATCCTTTACCAACACCTGCTGGGTTTGAGCAGGTTTAAGAAACTCCTGGCCCCTCTAGGGAACATACTCAGCTGAAAAGGAGTAGAGGCTGGGAACAGCTCCAGGGGCCTGGAAACTGATGAAGATGCATGCAAGGTATGAAGATGGGGCTGGCTGTGACATTTTCTGTGTTCCTTAGTGAGAAATACTGGGCCTGTGCTACTCGGAGATGAACTCTTGGCCCAGCTCCCCTGGCTGGAGCAGAAGGGGGAGAAGCTGGCAGACTACAGTGCTTTGTGCGGGGAAAACAAATGGGTCTGTAACTTGATCGAGGCGGTCAGGGGAGGCTGCAGGAGCTGCGATGAAGAATGGCTTCTCAGAGGAGTGTCAGGGGGAGGGGGCAGCCTCCTCCCCTCCAGTGAGGGCCTGTGCAGAGCAGGGCCAACTCCTGGAATAGCCTCAAATCCCAGTGGGTGGGGCGGAGGTGGTGGTGCCCCTTTGGGCATCCTTGGGCTTCAGTGCTACCTATATGGAGCACCTTCTATAGGGTAGGGATATTTACAAGAAAAAAAATGAGGCAGTCCTTGCAGCAACTCCATCTGGTCAGGAGTATTTTTACCCCCATTTGCAGATGAGACAGCTGAGACTCAGAGAAGTGAGGTAACTTGCCTGAAGCCACACAGCTAGTAAGTACTGAAGTGGGGTTTATATTCTGTTCTGTATGTTTTTAAATACTTATTTCTCCCACTGTATCATGCTCTCAGACAATTTTTTTGGACAATCTCTTTCTGAATTTTCTGTATCTAATAATAATATTTGTTGTTGTTTAGTCACTAAGTCATGTCCAACTCTTTGCAACCCAATGGACTATAGCCCCCCAGACCCCTCTGTCCATGTGATTTCTCGGGCAAGAATACTGGAGTGGGTTGCCGTTTCCTCCTCTAGGGGATCTTCCCAACCCCAGAGATCGAACCTGCGTCTCCTGCATTGGCAGGCAGATTCCTCACCACTGAGCCACCAGGGAAGCTCAAAAATGATAGTAAGAACCCCTTTATGTAATATATTTTACAAAGAGCACTCTTGCAAACACCATTTCACAGAGTCTTTATAGTGCCTCCCCTTCATGGTGACATGTTATTATCCACTTATTAGAAATGGGGATGTTGACCCACAGCCAGGCAGGTGTCTCCCCTAAATGCTACTCAGAAAGGCAGCCAGGGAGTCGAACCAGGAGGTGCCAAATCTCACGTGCTTTCCACCATTGTGTTGAGACCCAGGTGAGCTCCTCAGGTATCTGCTGATATCCAGACCATCTCCTAATCCTTCAAATGAAAAGCCAAAGCACAAACAGTTTGCTTTTCTAACAAGCTCAGAGCCTTTGCTTTGTTTCTAACTCTTGATAAATCCAGCAGTGAAAAATCCCCTTTCCTGGGCCCCCTCCTGCTGAGCAAGTGATGGTTGGCCATGTGTATTTTTCACTGGGGCTCCCACAAAGAATGCTGTGTATAATAGGAAACATGTGTCACCGATGTTTGCTGGAGTGCCCCACCCCGGGCCCTTTCCCGCACGGTGGGAGCCCCCTCTTGCATGGAGTCAGTGCAGGGTGATTGGCAGGGAGACAGAAGCTTGTACACCTAGAGAGGTTCCCCCCCAAAGAACTGCCCCCTCCTGCAGGCAGAGCCAGAACCGAGCTCCATCAGCTCTCCTGTCTCACTTCCCCATGGGATTCCGTATCCCACCGTGTTTCCATTCCTGGCAATGCATGGTGAGCTCAAACTCAGAGATATCTTAGTGCAAGCCGGAGACATATATGGTGTGTGTGTTCGTGTGTAGTCACTTTAGTCGTGTTCAACTCTTTGCGACTCCATGGCTGTAGCCTGCTGGGCTCCTCTGTCCATGGGATTCTTCAGATAAGAATACTGGAGTGGGTTGCCATGTCCTCCTCCAGAGGATCTCCCTGACCCAGGGATTGAACCCACATCTCTTAAATCTCCTGCATTGGCAGGTGAGTTCTTTACCACTGGTGTCACCTAGGAAGCCCAAACATACATGGTACATGCTCTATAAACCTGTGGGGTAAATTACAAAGTTAACAGGGGAAGAAAAAGTCTGCCTTCCATCTCCGTGCATTTTGGGTGCTGGAGTGTTGCTGAAGGAAAGAATAGTGCTCTGTTATGGGACTTTCACATTGATGTGTTTCTAGAGAACTCTGAAGCCAAAGGAAGAAAACTGCTATTTCATCTAACAGGATTATTGGGTGTACTGGTTTTTGAGTGTGTGTTAGTATCACCGGGAGTCCTATTACAGATTGCTAGCCCCGTCCCCAAGATGAGCAAGTTCCCAGTTGATGTGATGATGCTGATTCAGAGAATTAGGAGCCCAGGTAGTCCTCATTCAAGTGGGGTGAAGATAAAGCCTAGTAGGAAAAAACAAGAAACATAGTGACTATCTCTCAGTGTGGTTGTCTGAAGACACCTTGAGGGCACAGGATCAGTGTGGACTAGAGCCATCAGGGTGGGCTTCCTGGACGCATGGCTGTGAAGGGTTCAGAAGGTACAAGGAAGAAGGGAAAGCTGTGAGTGAAAGCAGCCACATAGATGGCACTGATCAAACAGCGTGGAGGTGAGGAGGCTAGCCTGCCGAGGTACCTAGACAAAAACAATCTTCCTCATCAGGGTTGCCTGCAGTTTACACTCCACAAAGCCCCTGCACACAGCCCATGCACACAGCGCAAGCAGCTTGGCAGGACAGCAGTCCCATCCCCAGGGAGAAAATCAGTGCGGGGGGTCATGGGAATTGTAGGGGAGAGGGTCCAGGGCCACAGGGTTGGGCAGTCCATTCCTTTGTGAAAGGTTGACCTTTCCCCTGCTTTAAAGGGTCTTTGCAGCTGCTTTACCAAGAGGTGAACAATGCAGTCTATTCCTTGGCAGGCAACATGGTTTCTCTCACCTGATTTTTTCTTGTTTCAGTTTGCACTTAAAAACATCACCGCAGAAACTACTCTTGTCCTTCTTAAGCCCTTGGCCAGTGACTGTCTCTTCTTCCTGGTTCCCTGAAACCAATGAGGTTCTTCCCAAAGCCCTGGGGAAGAGAGGGGGAGGAAAAAATCTGGGCTGAGAACTCACCATGTGTCGGGACCACACTGTACCCATTTATACATGAAATCTCACTCAGTCCATGACACTGAGGGCATGTGTAGACAAAGCTGCTGAAGCTCGTGCTGGGGTGAAGGTCAAGTTCAAGATGAAGCCCCTGCCCTGAGGTCTTGCTGTTAGATAGTGGAGCCAGGACCCAACTCCCAATCTTTCTGAATTCAAATGAGCTAAATAAACAACACTAGCTGAAATTAAAAGACATTTACTCCTTGGAAGGAAAACTTAGACAAACCTAAAAAACAGAGACATTACTGACAAAAGTCCGTCTAGTCAAAGCTATGGTTTTTCCAGTAGTCATGTAAGAATGTGATAGTTGGACCATAAAGGCTGAGCAGCAAAGAATTGTTGCTTTCAAATTGTGGTGCTAAAGAAAACTCTCCAGAGTCCCTTGGACAACAAGGAGATCAACCAAGTCAATCCTAAAGGAAATCACCCCCAACTATTCATTGGAGGGTCTGTTGTTGAAGCTGAAGCTCCAGTCCTTTGGCCACCTGATAGAAAGAGCTGACTCACTAGAAAAGACCCTGATGGTGGGAAAGATTGAAGGCAGGAGGAGAACAGGGTGACAGAGGATGAGATGGTTAGATAGCATCACTGACTCAGTTGAGGTGGGTTTGAGCAAACTCTGTGAGACAGAGGAGGACAGAGTAGCCTGGAGTACTATAGTCAATGGGGTTGCAAAAGAGTCAGATACTACTTAGCAACTGAACAACAACAACAGCTGGTTAAAAAAGCTCAGAAACTGGAGCCCTACCTGAGAATGAGCGTGCAGTGGGAACATATTGGCAGAACATCGTGCATTCTTTTGCAGGTTCATACCTAGCACACACTGGCCTCCTTCCTGTACTTTTCAATCTCCTCTGCCCACAAGCTCCTGTTCATCCCTGAAGCATCCCCATTATGCCTTTGAGGTCCCCTACCTAAAATAGGCACCACTCCTCCAACCTCCCCTGACTTTGCATTTATACTTAACATGGAATTTAGCACCATCTATCATAATGGATGCTTTCCTGGGCTTTTTTCAACTGACTATAAACTCCCAGAAGCAGGCTTTTTATGAATCTCCAAACCCTCCCTGCTTAGCACAGTACTTGGCACATAGAAGATGTGTCAGGAGATTCTTGATGACTAAATGGATGAACAAATCAAAGAATAAATCTTGTCCTCAGAATCATTTCACCACAGTTGATCTGGTAGTCCCACCTCCATCTTAGAGCAGAAGAGTTTCAGAGAGATGAAGTGACATGCCCAGAGTCCCATAGGTAGCAGGATGGAAGGCCTAAAAAGCTAAACAAAGGGATGACCAACCAAAGTGCCCCATCCTCCAACACTTTGCAATGATCACTTGCCCAGACTTTTTACTCAGAACTCATGTTACTCCATCATGATATCCATTGTCTTCATCTTGCTTACTAATTTAAATAAATTGAGGGTCGCAAGATGCCCAGTTAAAAAGGACATTTCCTAGCTTCCTTAGCCACAAAATTTGGCCCTGTGACCAAGTTCCATACAAGGAGATATAAGAAGTTTTTTTGGGGAAAGCTCCTTAAAAAGGCAAGGAGGTGTGGCAGATCTGTGTTTTTGTTTTGTTTTTAGTTTTCCCTTTTGCTTTTAGCTTAGGGGTTGCCCGATAGCTCGGTTGGTAAAGAATCCGCCTGCAATGCAGGAGACCCTGGTTTGATTCCTGGGTTGGAAAGATTCGCTGGAGAAGGGATAGGCTGCCCACTCCAGTATTCCCTTGTAGTTCAGCTGGTAAAGAATTTACCTACAATGTGGGAGACCTGGGTTCAATCCCTGGGTTGGGAAGATCACCTGGAGAAGGGAAAGGCTACCCACTCCAGTATTCTGGCCTGGAGAATTCCATGGACTGTATAGTCCATGGGGTCACAAAGAGTTGGACACGACTGAGCAGCTTTCACTTTTCCCTATAAAATGTGACACGATGATAATAAAATTGCAGAAGCAGTCTTGGACTGTGAAATCACACTGAGGGTGGATGTTTGGTGAGGATGGAGGAGCAGAAAGATGGAAGGGCCTTGGGTTCCTAAAGGCCATGGAATCCGGAGTTGTTTGCTTCTAGACCGACTACCTGAGGTCAAAATAGACTTCTGTTTTGTTTCAGTTTCTCGTATCAGTTTCTGTTTATTTATGGGAAGATGCAGGAAGGAAAGTAAGGGGTCACCTGTTCTGGGCTTGGTGGCCTGGAGTTCCGAAAGCTGCCAGATACCACCTGGCTGAATGGGTGGCGTGCAGGCCAGAGGGTGGTTCCCGGCTGTGGGGTCCTGCCTCTCTCAACACCGCCTCCCACCCAGCTCTACCCAGAAGGAACAGGGTAGGACTTGGAGGCTGGGAAGGGGGCTCTCAGTGACCTTGGTCTGATCTTAGCATTGCACTTGGGGCCTTTCATGTCCTTCAGAAACCCAGAGCCTGTGTCAGACCTGAGGATTGTCTGCCTGGCAGACAGTTCCTTGATGGTTTTGTTATTAGAACATGGGTTTTGTTGCTTGACATGATAATTCCTTTCCTTTTTCCTGACTTGTTTAGATAAGAGACATGCGATCACCCTCCTTCCACTGTCTCCCCTTCTGAAATACAAGGGACAGGTCTGGGAAAGTTCTCTATGTTCTTTTCTTAAGAAGAAGTCCAAGGCAAACATTACTCTTCTCTTGCCTTTGGGCATTATTGCGTTGGGGTATGAAGTTTCCAGCTGTAGGATCATCTTGATACCATTAAAAAATCACATGGAAACTGGTTTGTGGCCCTGACACCTTTGAGACATTGTAATACCCAACCTGCTGCTGCTGCTGCTGCTAAGTCGCTTCAGTCGTGTCCGACTCTGTGTGACCCCATAGACGGCAGCCCACCAGGCTCCCCCCTCCCTGGGATTCTCTAGACAAGAATACTGGAGTGGGTTGCCATTTCCTTCTCCAATGCATGAAAGTGAAAAGTGAAAGTGAAGTCGCTCAGTCGTGTCCGACACTTAACGACCCCATGGACTGCAGCCTACCAGGCTCCTCTGTCCATGGGATTTTCCAGGCAATAGTACTGGAGTGGGGTGCCATTGCCTTCTCCATACCCAACCTGGGATGCCCATATCTGAACTTCTTGCTATTGTGAGATAATAGATAATGTTACTGATTATCACTTGTTTCCCTTGTAGCCATATGTATCCTAACTAAAATGGAATCCAACCTCTTTATGGGACAAACAGGGAAGATGAGGCTTAGAGAGAGAAAGCAACTTGACCAAAAGTACACCGGAGGTACTGGACTCTCTGGATGGCTCAGCAGTTAAGGAATCCACTTGCAATGCAGGAGACATGGGAGACATGGGTTTGATCCCTGGGTTGGGAAGATCCCCTGGAGGAGGAAACAGCAACCTGCTCTAGCATCCTTGCCTGAAAAATCCCTTGGACCGAGGGGCCTGGTGGCCTACACGCACACTGTAGGCAGAAGAATGACCAAGTAGAATCCTTTTCTCCCATCTTCCTCTCTAATGACAGAAAAAAATTTTTTCCTGCACAGCACATGGGGTTATCTCAAGAACAAAGTGAGATTCCACACGTGCTTGGAATACCTGGAGACCATCTCCCTGGATCTGTTCTTTCTATTTTTCTAGATAGGGAGGAACAGACACAGGATCAAGTCTAATTCTACTACAATGTGCATAAATCCCTCATGATATCAAAAAGAAAAATTGTTCCTCAAATTTACAGAGCACTTTATCCTTTATACAGCATGTCGACATTTGGCAAAGTTTTTCACATCTGTGATTGTATCAGATTCTCATAACACTAGGGTTTGGGCCAGAAAGGATTATTCCCATTTTACAGATGAGACTCTGAGGGTCAGAGAGGCTACTTGATCCAGTTGGGCAAAACCAGGTGTCAAAATTGAGATGTAAGGGGATGAAGTACAGGCTTACCAGAGAGTTACAAGGACAGTGCTCTTTGCTGTCTGCAGAGTACTGCTTCCTCCTGTGGTCCAGGTTAAGACCCGCAGGCACTCTGCAAGGTGGGCCAAGTCAGTATGTATCCCCATTATACAGATGAGGAAATAAAGCTTAGAGAGGCGGACAATGCCACAAAGCCAAGTTGTTTGCCTGTAAGCCGCTGTCTTTCCACAACTCCACAGCCTTTGCTATGATCATTCCCAATACATATATTTGACCCTGTGGTGAAGAGGGCAGATATGGCCGCCCTGTGTAAGTAACACATCATGAGCCGAGAGAAGCTGAGTGACTTGGCTGAGATAACAGTGCTCGTAGCAAAGATCTGAATCAGGGTTTCCTGGCTCCCTGTCCATGGCTCCTTCTTCCCTTCCTACTTCCACAGCCTTACTAAGGTGATAATGGCTTATATCACCTCTCCAAGGAATCATATTGTTGGGAATATGCCCATCCTAACCCTTGCTCTACCCTAATGCCTGGAACAATGTCTGACTCAATAAATATTTGCTGAATGAACAAATGAATCTATGAATAATTCCAAGCAAACATTTACTGATGGTTGACTGCTGGGTGGGCCTTGGGAGGAGATGAGAGGGGCAAACTCAGCAGTAACAAAGCACCTGTTGGAGTTCACCTTTTATTTTTTATTATTTTATTTTAAATTATTTATTTACTTTGGTTGCACTGGGTCTTCATTGCTGTGTCCAGGTTTTCTCTACTTGTGGTGAGCAGGGACCTCTCTTGTTGCGGAGCACAGACTCTAGGGGCATGAGTTTGAGTAGTTGCAGCTCACAGGCTCAGTACCTATGGTGCATGGGCTTAGTTGCTCTGAGGCATGTGGAATCTTCCTGGACCAGGGATCAAACCCACAAACCCTGCACTGGCAGGTGGACGCTTATCTATTGTACCACTAGGGGAGTCTGGAGTCCATCTTTTAGTTCTTACTCTCCCCACTGCTCTATGTCTTCATATACTGGCCCCATGTGACATCCCAGGGATGGTTCAGACCTGAGATACTCCATGCAGCTCTAGCTCCAGCCCTCATGGGTTTTAGAAAAGGCATGGTTGTCAAGGTAGCCAACAGGTCTACTAATTCAGTTTATATATTCACTCATTCATTCATTCCATCCATTTATTCACTTTTGAATCAAACCAACCTGGTCTTGGGTCCAGGGGATGCTAAGAGTTTTGGCCCAAGAGTTGATTACCATCTAGTAGGGCCACAAGTAGTGAATAGATATCAAAACAATGAGCTAAATGGAAGCTACAGATATAAGCACAGGGTGCCCTAGGAAAACAGAGGAAGGGCTGTTAATCCAGGCTGGGGTCCATGGAATACATGACTACAGCTGCCCTTCATGGGAGCTTTCCACATGCCAAGTTCCATGCCAGGCTCTTTACTTTCATTAACCAACTTACTTCTCAGAACAACTCTGTGAAGAAAGTGTTCACATTCCCAATTTACAGATGAGCAAACTGAAGCCCAGAGATGGGAGGTCACGTTCCCAATGTCACACAGCTCATATGTGCTAGCGCTGAGATTCAGCTCTAAGGTCCGGGCTGCTAACCATTCTTCCGCATGCCTGCTGGGTAGAATGTCTCCTCCTAGCGAGGTTACACTTGAGTCAGATTTTGAAAGATAAGTGTGAGTCAGCGGGGCAAATTGGCTGTGGCAAAGCTGGTGGTTGTAGGAATTGCAGAGTGTGAGGGGTGGTTTGGAGGAGAGGCAAAGGCATTTCAGACAAAAGGGAACAGCACAGCCAAGACACAGAGGTTGAAAACAGCAGGTTGCGTCTCAGTGGGGAAAACAAATGGGAGGTGGGTTGTCCCTGCGGATCTTTTTCAAGAGTTTACATGGGGCATCTTCCTGCCTGTTGAAGTTAGGGAAAGGTTATCCCATGACCCTGATGATTCCATAGTAATTGTGACCTATTGGTGACGGGTTGAGACATTTAACATCACCCAGAAAGTCCTGCTGGAAAGGAAAAAGCCATATTTGAGCTTTGTAAATTTTGTAGAGTTTTTCTCCAGGAGGACTAAGATAATATCCGGCCCTTGCTTTCAGAGGGAGAGCAAGAATGCGGGCCTGCCTGGCGCTGAGTGGGCAGGAGGACTTGCTGGGTAAGCTGCTGTTGTTGGGGAGAGGCATCTATTTCTTTCTCTCCTTTTCTCATTTGTCTTCTTGCTTTTCACATGTATCCCCTGAGCATCCATTGTGTGTCTGTCTTGATGCTGTGGAAGCTACAAGGAAGGATGAATCACACACCTGGTCACTGCCCTCAGAGTATCCAGTCCAGGAGGCGGGTATGAAGTATTGATAGACATACTAGTGAGTGATGCCAGGCAGGGCATCTGTTACAAAGTGTTTTTAGTTTGCTATACATTTGCAGAAGCCCATGTGTGGCCAGGTGTGGGAAGGCGAAGATAAATAACCACAGAACCCTTGTTTCTGAGAAGCCACAGTTAGGAGAGAAACGGAAAAGACTGAGTGTTAAGATGGAAGCAGGTGCAAAGTGCCATGAAGCACAGAAGAAGGGGGCAGAGTGAGGGAACCACAGATGTGGGGCGACATCGGAGCCAGGCCTCCACCCCAGCCAGGAGTGGTCACATGCATGTTTCCTGCACGTACTCTTTGGGGAGATATGTGTGTGATGCTACCTCAGCATCCTTCAAGACTCTGTGAAATCCCGCCCACCAGTTCTGCGTTTCTATTGAGGGGCCTGCGTCTCAGAGACGTGAAGTAACCCACCCAAGGTCACACAGCTGGAAGGTGGCAGAACTGGGGGCACAGCTAGGCCTTTCGACGCATGATTTTTTTCAAGAAACTCTGCTGCCACTACAAATAACACAAGGGAGAGAGTGGCAAGTGCCATGTGCCCATGCGCCGTCTGCATTTAGCTGCTTCATTGGACCAAGGCCCAGAAAGTGTCCCATTGTGTCACATCTGTTCAAGACTGCGGTTGATCTGTGGGCTCGGGCTTAATCCAGCAGGAGGATTTAGTAACAGGTTGCCTGGCCTCGCAGTGGGAGAGCTGGTTAATCCTCCAAACTCCCTGTTCCAGCTCCATCCTTCTGTCACGCTGAGCAGGAGGGGCTCAGAGCCCCATGCTGGAATCTTTGAAATGTCAGTGGTGGCAGTCACCCTGAAGCATTCTCTGAAGATGCCTGGAGGCTCAGGGTACAAGTGGGGCATGGGGCACAGCTGCCTTATCCTAGGCAGTGAGGTAGGCAAAAGTGAACGGGGGCTCTTTTTAAAGCTGTTGTAAGACAAGGAGAAAAATGTCTAAGCTAGCACAGTGGACTGACTGTTTTACATACATCTGAGAGGAAGCGGTCACTACCCAAAGGGCTGAAATTTCTTGCAGCAAACTTCATTCTTTTTTTTTAAATTGGAATATAATTGCTTTACAATGTTGTGTTAGTTTCTACTGTACAATGAAGTGTGTGTGTGTGTGCTCAGTCGTGTCTGACTCTGCAGTCCCATGACTGTAGCCCACCAGGCTCCTCTGTCCATGAGATTTCCCAGGCAAGAATATTGGAGTGGGTTGCTATTTACCTCTCCAGAGGATCGTCTCTATCCAGGGATCGAACCCACCTCTCCTGCATTGGCAGGAGGATTCTTTACCACCTGGGAAGCCCCAGACAACAAAGTGAATCAGCTGTGTGCATATGTATATCGCCTCCCTCCCTCATTCCATCCCTCTAGGTCATTACAGAGCACTGAGCTGAGCTTCCGGTGTAATACAGCAAGTTCCCACTGGCTGTTTATTTTACACATGGTAGTATAAACATCGGAGAAAGCAATGGCACCCCACTCCAGTACTCTTGCCTGGAAAATCCCATGGACGGAGGAGCCTGGTGGGCTGCAGTCCATGGGGTCGCTAGAGTCGGACACGACTGAGGGACTTCACTTTCACTTTTCATGCATTGGAGAAGGAAATGGCAACCCACTCCAGTGTTCTTGCCTGGAGAATCCCAGGGACGGGGGAACCTGGTGGGCTGCCGTCTATGGGGTTGCACAGAGTCAGACACGACTGAAGTGACGCAGCAGCAGCAGCAGCAGCAGCAGTATATACATATCAGTCTCCCAACTCATCCCACCCTCCCCTTTCCCCTCTGTGTCAACGGGTCTGTTCTCTACATCTGCATCTCTAATCCTGTCCTGGAAATAGGTTCATCTGTTCCATTTTTCTAGGTTCCGCACATAGGCATTAATACTTGATATCTGAAGACCAGTGTGGATGATGTAGTCCCTGCCTGGTCATTTCACCTGCTAGGGTAGCAATCACTTTCAAATAACACAGGAGAAAGCGTCCCACTCGGCCCCACCTAGAGGCCTGTGTCTCCAGTTTTGCAGATGACAGGAAAGTGACCCAGAGAGGTCAAGCAGGGTCACGAAATTTGTCATTGGTACAGCTGAGGCTTAAATTTTGGTCTTGGACTCCAGAACAGCAGGTGGAGAAAGGGGAACACTTCTGGGGAGGTTTAGGACCACTGAACCCTGAGGAGGAAGGTGGAGTTGGGGGCCCACGCCTATCCATGGTAATGTTTGCTGAATGCGTAAAATCCAGATGAGACGGGCGGAGAGGAAAGAGGCTTGTGTGCCGGGTCTTGGGCTCTGAAAGCAAGCTCTCACAGACAAATGCTTGCAGCTCCGCTCTTTCCAGAGGAGCTAGTCAGATCCCAGCTCGGGAGGGCAAAGGCCATTCCTCTGAGAGAATGACCGCTTTCTCTCCCAAAGCTGCTTCTTTCAGAGCTGTGGCTCCCCCAGCCCCAGCCACTGAATGCAGCTACACCAAGAAATCAATGGTTCTCACGGCCAGAGAGACGCTTCCACACAGTTTAATTTGGCATAATTATAAGTTTCTTCAATACATTGTATGATGTGCATTGTTGTTTCAGCAAAAATTGTTTGGCCACAGAGAGTTTTTTATTGTTGAAAAAAAGGTAATTTTTTTCCCATGTTCTTTATCATCCCTTCAGGCTGGTTCTCCCCCACATTCACACGCTTCCATGATAGACACCGTCTGGGGTTGCTTTCTCCCTTTCCTCTAGTTTATGCTTTGGAGGGAGAGGGAAGCCTAAATTATATGGTATGATTTTAGAGGCTGTGGAGGCCAAGGGAAGACCAGGTCAATGGGGAATGGGAGGGGGGAGGGTGCCTCCTGGAAATGGAGATGACCTCAGGCTCCCTGAGTCAGGCTGTCTGTGGCCAAGGACCCTGACACATAGACTGGATCCCACGAGCTCCCATGATCCCTGGCTCAGGATTCTGCTCATTTAGGACTCAAAGCCTGGGTCTGTCACTTGCTAGCTGTATGACATCAGACAAGTTGCTTAACCTCGCTCTTTTTTCAGTCCAGTTTGCTTCCCAAACTGAAGTTCAAATATTCCTGGAAGGAGTATGTCACTGTACAGCGGGGGAGGAGGGGGGCAAAGTCAACCATCAAGGAATTTTTCATGATGCACCAGTTTTATCAGAACAGCAGTGTGTGTGTGTGTGTGTGTGTGTGTGTGTATGTGTGTGCAGCAACAGTAATATAATATTTATATGAAAACAAATCCTGCGAGGTAGTGGAGGGGATATTCACATGCTCGTGAATTTTTAAGGCTGAACAGGCAACTTTGAAGATTTTTAATGTTTGTCTTGGCCAATTTTTATCTACACATTCTCTCTTAGTTCTTACTCATTCTCTTTTCTGGCCTGTTTAAAGATACTTCAGAGAAAAGTGTGACAGACGACCATTTCTGTAAAATAAATGTTATGCTCCTTGCCTAAGAGCACTGGTGTCATGCTTACCTAAGAGAACGTATTTAAAGTCATTTGAGGCTCAGCACTGAGTTTCTAGTGCTGGGAACAAGGGCATGGCCCATGAAAGAAGAAGCTAGTAACTTGGACTTGACTAAAATTAAAAATTTCTGCTCCATGAAAGACACTATTAAGATAGTCAGAAGATCAGCCACAGAATGCGAGAAAATATTTGCCAAACACACATCTGATGAAAGATATATTCAAAATATACAAGAGACTTCCTTGGTGGTCCAGTGGCTAAAACTCCATGCTCGAATGCAGGGGGCCTGGGTTCGGTCACTTGTTAGGGTACTATATTCCTCATGCCACAACTAAGAGTTCCCACAGTGAAGACTGAAGATAAGATCCCAAGTGCCACAGCTAAGACCTGGCACAGTCAAATAAATAAATATAAATTTAAAAACTCAAAATATAGAAGGACATTTAAGACTCAACAATAAGAAAATGTGCAAAAGATCTAAACAGACTTCTCACCAAAGAAGATCTATAGAAGGTATGTGTGCATGTGTGCTAAGTTGCTTCAGACATGTCTGACTCTGCAACCCTATGGACTGTAGCCTGCCAGGCTCCTCTGTCCATGAGATTCTCCAGGCAAGAATACTGGAGTGGATTGACATGCCCTCCTCCAGAGGATCTTCCTAATCCAGGGATAGAACCTGCATCTCCTGGGTCTCCTGCATTGGCAGGTGGGTTTTTCTGTGGCAGAAGCCCACAGAAGCTAATCACATAAAAAACAATGCACATCATTTGCCGCTGGGAAAGTGAAAGTTAAGACAACAATAAGTGTGTATCACTACACACCTATAAGAATGGCCCAAATTCGAACCACTGACTGCACCAAATACTGGTGAGGATATGGAGCAAGAGGAAGTCTCATTGATTGCTGGGGGATGTAAAACGGCATGACCTCCCTAGGAGACAGTCGGGCAATTTCTAACAAAGCTAACTCTGGTCTCACTATATGATTCAGCAATTGTACTGCTAGATATTTCTCCAACTGATTTGAAAACTCATGTCCAAACAAAACCCTGCACACTGGTGTTTATAGAAGCTTTATTCATAATTGCCAGAAAAACCCTTCTGCTGCTAAGTTGCTTCAGTCGTGCCTAACTCTGTGTGATCCCATAGACAGCAGCCTACCAGGCTCCTCGTCCCTGGGATTCTCCAGGCAAGAACACTGGAGTGGGTTGCCATTTCCTTCTCCAGTGCATGAAAGTGAAAAGTCAAAGTGAAGTCGCTCAGCTGTGTCCAACTCTTCGCGACCCCATGGACTACAGCCTACCAGGCTTCTCCGTCCATGGGATTTTCCAGGCAAGAGTACTGGAGTGGGGTGCCATTGCCTTCTCCAAGAAAAACACTAGCCCTCACAAATACCCAAAATGTCCTTTGATAGATGGACAAACTGTGGTACATATATGTACCACATATTGTAGCACAATATTATTATTATTGGAATGGAATATTATTCTATTATAAAATATAAAGAACTATTAAGCCATAGAAAGACATGAATGAATCTTAAATGCTTATTGCTAAGTGAAGGAAAGTAGTCTGAAGAGACTGCATACTCTATGATTCTAATTATATTCCATTTTAGAAAAGGTAAAACCATAATGAAGGTAAAAGAGGCAGTAGTTACCTGAGGATTTGTGGGAGAGTTGAATAGGTAAAGCACAGGGGATTTTTTTAGGGTGGTGAAACTATGGCACTGTAACTGTGGATACGTGACATTATGCATTTATCAAAACACATAGACGTTTACACCAGTATGTAATGTATGCAAATTAAATTAATGTATGCAAATTAAAAACTCATGTAGGAGTTCAAGGAGTCCCAGGATGGGATGCAGAATGTGACAAAATGATATAATTGTATTACAAATGTATGAGACACTTTAAGTGATGTGAGTGGAGGAAAAGGTTGCTAACCTAAGTAACTTTGGAAATGGGTAGAGTTTGTAAAACTAAAGGTAAAAGAAACTATACTCGAGCACCGTACTCTAGTTAAAAGTTGTTTTTCCATGGGAATATGAGCTAACAGTTCTGATACTGTTATACAAATATGCTGGAATTGAGCAGTTAAATAAGTGGATGGTGGGAGCCTGCTTTCTTAGTATTGGAGTGAGTATGCATGGGTGAGCAAGAGGAAAAAGCTAGAATGATCTAGGAGGCAATGGATCAGAATTGGAGACATCAGTATGAACTATATTTGGCTTAATATAGATATATATGGTTAGATCCAGAAATATTTATGGATATATAAAAATTCCCTATTTCCCTGGTGGCTCAGACAGTAGAGTCTGCCTGCAATATGGGAGACCCAGGTTTGATCCCTGGGTTGAGAAGATTTCCTAGAGAAGAAAATGGCAACTTATTCCTATATTCTTGCCTGGAAAATCCCATGGATGGAGGAGCCTGGCAGGTTACAGTCCATGGGGCTGCAAAAAGTTGGACATGACTGAGTGACTAACACTAATAGTGCTATGCTAAGTCACTTCAGTCGTGTCCGACTCTGTGCGACCCCATAGACGGCAGCCCACCAGGCTCCCCCACCCCTGGGACTCTCCAGGCAAGAACACTGGAGTGGGTTGCCATTTCCTTGTCCAATGCATGAAAGTGAAAAGTGAAAGTGAAGTCGCTCAGTCATGTCCAACTCTTCACAACCCCATGGACTGCAGCCTACCAGGCTCCTCCGTCTGTGGGATTTTCCAGGCAAGAGTACTGGAGTGGGGTGCCATTGCCTTCTCCAAGAACACCTCATAGTACCAGAAAATGAGGAAGTGCTCAAAAAGAAAATAAAACAAGGCATGACAATGATGGGGTCTGTCAAAGGGATGCAGGAACCAACTAAAAGAACTCTCAATGGCCAAGGCTGGAGCAATTTAAGCAACAAAATTAATAAGCTAATATTCAGTTATAACATAAAATATAAAATAAATATCCATGAGTTCATGCTGATATAAACAAATGATTGAATAAATAAATCAACAAGGAAGAACATATAAGTTTCCTATTCAGGAGAACTCCAAATAAATTATGTAGATACGCTGCCATTGAGGAGGTGAAACATATCTCCCCACTCAGGTGTAGACTTCACATACTGGTTTCCTCCTAAAGAGTGCAGTATGGAAAGAGGGATAAAAAGAGTAACTCTGCCTTGGAGAAATCTGACAAACACTACCTCAGTCAGGTGATCAAAGTGTTAGTCTCTCAGTCGTGTCTGACTCTTTGTGACCCCATGGACAGTAGCTCACCAGGCTCCTCTGTCCATGGAATTCTCCAGGCAAGAATACTGGAGTGGGTTGCCATTCCCTTCTCCAGGGGATCTTCCTGACCCAGGGATCAAACCCTGGTCTCCTGCATTCCAGGCAGATTCTTTACCATTTGAGCTACTAGGGAAACCCCCAGGTGATCAAAGTCAACATCAATAATGTTAGTTCATCTTTGATATGCTGTGACGAAAATGGCACTCTGAACTTTGTGGTCTTCCTTCCCAAACCTGTCTATCTAACCCTATGAAAAACATCAGATAAAGTCTAATTGAGGGACAGTCTACAAAATACCTGATCAATGATCCTCAAAACTGTCAAGGCCATCTAAAACAAGGGAACTCTGAATAACTGTCATAGCCAAGAGGCGCCTAGTGGACAAGATAACTAAATATGATGTGCTATTCTGGACAGGATTCTGGAACAAAAAAGTGACATTAGGTGAAAGTTAAAAATATCTGAACCAATATGGACTTAAGCTATAATACTGGCATATTAATGAGTTAGGGCTTTCCTGGCGGCTCAGTGGGTTCGATCCTTGGGTTGGGAAGATCCCCTGGAGAAGAAAATGGCAACCCATTCTAGTATTCTTGCCTAGGAAATCCCATGGATAGAGGAGCCTGGAAGGCTACAGTCCATGGGGTTGCAAAGAGTCAGACAAGACTGAGCGACTAAACAACAATGATAACAAACATACCACGCTGATGTACAATGTTGGGGGAATCTAAGTGTGAGATATATGGGAGCTCCTTATCGTTCCAATTTTCCTGTAAGTCTAAAACTATTCAAAAATATAAAGTTTATTTTTAAAATGTGATAATACCATAAAAAATCATTTGGTCAGTGGCTGCTATTAAAAGGTAATAAATGATAATGAGATTGAGAAATTTTTTTCTACTCAATGGCCTACAAGGAAAGCACTCAGAGGAATGTCCTGATAAGGGTTGCTCTTATGGAAACTGAAATTCCAAGGGCATGGATACTCGCTGATGCCAAGATTTCAGAGAAGGGGTACCATTATTCTTTTTGAGACAAGGAAATTTTATTTTTCCTTCTGAAAGGGAGGAGGAAGTTGAATAATACAATAATGAACATTTATTTGGTACTGAACTATGTGCTACATGCTTTACTGATAGAGGGAAAAAGAGGAAAAACTAATGTGCAGAGAACCTGACCTGCCCAATAACATATGACTAATAAAGGATGGGGGCTTCTCTGGTGGCTCTGACAGTAAAGAATCTGCCTGTAATGCAGGAGACATGGGTTTGATTTCTGGGTCGGGAAGATCTCCTGGAGCAGGAAATGGTAATCTACTCTGGTATTCTTGCCTGAAAAGTCCCATGGACAGGACAGCCTGATGGGCTATAGTCTACGGGGTCTCAAAAGAGTGGGACATGACTTAGTGAGTAAACAATAACAAGAGAGGATGGGAAGAATGAAGCAGGGTTTGAACTCAGGAAGCTTGGCTCCAAAGCCGTCTCCATGAGGCTACTTGCCAGGAAATATGATGTTGCCCTATGACCACTCAAATCCTCTGCAATATGTCTAAATTCCTGGAATGTGTGGTGTGAGCAGTATAATTTCTGTAGAAATAAAAAAAGGACTGAACGTATGGTCTTGGATGACTTTGGACCGTCAAAGGTCAGTTAGAGTTTAGGTCAAGTTTACTTAGATCTCTAAGTCTCAGGACAGCGTGATGCCGTGGGAGCACGGTACTTAGCTGACACTGGATAATGCTATTATTAATACCACTGGCCATCCCCTTCCTGTCCCACTCCCTACTCACCCCTCACTCCAATACCCTAGAGGTTCCTTCAAGCTGGGCCTCTTCCTCAGGGGAAACAGGATGTCTTCTACAGGCTTGGGCCAGGTCTCTGGGGGTTCAGGGTGGGAAGAGGCCATCTAATTGGTTAACCTGGAGCGGGGCACCAGAGAGGAAGCCATGTTTCCGGGAGCTGAGGAAACCGCCATTTCCTCCTTCAGCAGGAAGCGGCCTTAGCTATTCTCAGCACCCTGTGCTCCTTGGCCGGGTGGAGCAATGGAAATCACAGCCTGGCAGTGTCTCAGGCTTGCCTCCTGCTGTTTAACAATCTCCCAGTCAAAATAAACTGGCTCCTTAGGTCTCCAGGGCATGGTTAAAGTAATAATTGAGAGGGAGAAGCCAGAGGCCTGGCTGCAGCACAAAGGCGTGGAGAGACTTTTAAAATATCTGGCTGGTATTGGTTGCTTGTGCCTCATTAAAGTGGTTTAATTGAAGCATTGTGAAGACAAACAAGCCCAGAGATTTTGTTATGTTTCTCAAACAGTCAGTCTCCACCTCTTGAGAACCTGGACTAATGGGGACGGGAAGACTGTCAATCCTTTAAGCATAGATGTGGATAACTTTTCAACAGGAAAGCTGCGTGATTCAGTAGAAAGGAAACTGGAACATGAATCAGAGCGAAGCGGGTTCAGATTTGAATTTCACCAGACACGCTATTTTGAGAGGGTCATACTATGGCTGCCCTAGGCTTTCCTCATGCCACAAAACACACCCTGTTTACATCAGGATGTATGCTGAGATCAACCTGGATCCTTTCTTTCCTTTATCTCCTCACGTCAACCAATTCCAGAGCCTTGGAGATTCCATCCCTCTCTCCCTCATTCTTTCATTCCTTCCAGAAAAGTTTGAAAGAAAGTGAAGTCACTCAGTCGTGTCCGACTCTTGGCAACCCCATGGACTGTAGCCCACCAGGCTCCTCCGTCCATGGGATTTGCCAGCCAAGAATACTGGATTGGGTTGCCATTTCCTTCTCCAGGGGATCTTCCCGACCCAGGGATCGAACCTAGGTCTCCTTCATTGCAGGCAGACGCTTTAACCTCTGAGCCACCAGGGAAGCCCTTAATGTCTGGAAGCAGTCTTGCCTTTAGGGACTCAGGGAATGACATAGCTTACATTCATTTGAGAAAGCAGATAACAAATCAGTAAACACAAATATGTGAGATAATTTTATATTCTGATCAGGGCCATGAAAGAAATGAGCATATGCTTTGACAGAGAGTGGTTTTGGGGGCTCACATTTGGGCAACGCCTCACTGAGGAGACAGTTGCCTCTTTAAAGGGGTCAGATGAGTGGGTGACCTGGCCTCAGAGTGGGAGGGGGCAGGGCAACTGTTCATTGATGGTGTGTTTTTACTGGGGGATACTCAATACCAGAGGTGTAGTTGTGAGCCAGACAGTCAAGGTCTCTGCTCTCACGGAGCTTATATTTTAGAGGGGGAACAGAGAAAACTAAACAAAAGCAGCTATAGGTAAACACTTTTCATGCAGAGAATGAAGTCAAGGTTTGGTCACAGTGTTGGGTGACTAGGCAGAGGAAACAGCAGGCAGAGGGCCTGAGGCCAGAAGGGGCCTGCTAGTGAGATAAGCAAAAGGAATGGCTGTTCCTCGGCCCACACCTGGATATTCCCCATGCCCCACGGATCACATTCATCGTCACCCAGATCACAATGGCTCTGAGTCCCCTCTCTGTTTATTTGTGAGAATTCCAGTCTGGTTCTCCTTCTGGGGGAGTGCTCATACAGTCGGCAGCTTGGGCATTGCTCACCCAAATCCTCCTTGGAGGTGATCTTCTTGACTGCACTGAAGGGGGAGCTGGCTGTCTAACGAATGTGATGTCTAGAGAAACACAGCCCATCAACACAGAGGTAGGTTCAATGATGCCCTGTGGGACTCCCTGACTCTGGGAAGCATGTAATGTACTAGCGAAAGATCTGGGTTTACTCATTCGAAACAATTTATTTTTTTTCCTAGGGTGACTGCTATGTGCTAAATTGATGGGTATGTGCTCAGTCGCTTCAGTCAAGTCCAGTTCTGTGCGATCCCATGGACTGTAGCCTGCCAGGCTCCTCTGTCCATGGGATCCTCCAGGCAAGAATACTGGAGGGGGTTGCCATACCCTTCTCTAAGGGATCTTCCCGACCCAGGGATTGAACCTGTGTCTCCTACATCTCCTGCATTGGCAGGGGGGCTCTTTACCACTAGTGCCACCTAGGAAGCCCAGAGAGGCTGATAATACCAGGGGAAAAGACAGACTAGCCCTTGCCCTCACCACTCATTGATGTTAGAAGTTAGTAGGCCTTTAAAACAAAGGTAGGGTGTCTGGATGCCATTCAAAGTATACCAGGAGGTATGTGAATGACCAGGGAGACTCTCTGTGGAAAGTTCTAAAGAGCCTAGCCCATGCTGGTGTGGAGAGTAAAGAGGGCTTACTGGTTCACCATGACTGAAAGGCTGAAAGGTGGACAGGCTTCAGATGCGTTCTCATCAGGGCTCCAGCTCTGGGTCCCTGTGATTCCCCTGGCTCCATCCTCCTCGCACGGGCCAGCGCCTTCTACCCTCTGCATTCCCTCCAGGTCCCCTTCAGGTGATGGCTGCAAGCAGACTCACAGGTTGTGCTTTCTCATTCATGTTCTGGAAAGAGAGTGAGAGTGAGAAAGGGAGCAGAAAATTACTCTATACCATCACAAATGGTATTCATTTCTGAGATAATAGCCTCTCCTTGTAACCTGCCTAATCTCTGAAGCCCAATCTCTGTGGCCAAAAGAATGGCTTCACAGGTGGCACAGTGGTAGAGAATCTACCTGTCAATGCAGGAGATGGAGGTAGGAGACAAGGGTTGGATCCCTAGGTCAGGAAGATCCCCTGGAGGAGAAAATGGCAAATTAGTGTAATATTCTTGTCTGGGAAATCCCATGGACAGAATAGCCTGGCGGGCTACAGTCCATGGGGTCACAAAGAGCTGGACACAACAGAGAGCCTAAACAACAACAACGAAGAGAATGCAGTGTCCAGATTACCAACTGCTGTAGCAGGGCCAGTGGGACTCCTGGGATTGACCAAACCACGGGCAGATGCGTGGCCAGGATGGATACTGGGCAGCAGCAACAATACCTATCCCCATGGAAAGATTTCATGCAGAAGTTTGATATAACCTGATGTACATTTTGAAAGATCACTCTGCTTCAGAAGAGGGAAAAAGAGAAAGCAGGTGACCCATTCAAAGCTGTTATGAAGAGAGATGATGGTGACTGGGCCCAGGGTGGGAGGCAGAGTGGATTCCTGTCTTTGTTACTTAGCAGTTGAAGTAGCAATGACATGTGCCTTAAGTTTCCACCAGTTTCCCAATTCATATTGTGGTTGTATAGACTTTGAACTTTCAGGATTGGAGTGATACTGTAAACCTGTCTGCCACAGTGAAGATCTTCAGTAAGTGACATTATTAGTGTTAATGTCCAAACTCCTTAGGACGACACACATGTCCCTTGATGTGCTGGACTCAGATAACTCTAGATGGGGGAAAGAGTGGGTGGGGAGTCTCCTGGGTTCCACTGACACAAGCATGCTTTCCATAACATGGTAGGACCTTCCAAGATGGGAAAAAGCTATCCGATAGCCAGTCATGAAACTTCAGGTTTATTCCCAGGGGATTTTGTCTCTAGCCCTGTTAATTATTGTCTGTATCTTGACCAGCACAGAGGTTGTTTGTCATGTTGTTAGCCCACAGATATCGACAAAAGAAGGAAGGTTGGCCCAAGACGCAAAACAAACCAGCTTGCTCAAATTTCCAGGAATTTTTTCTTGAGCTGAATTGCAGTGTGGTTTTTTGCCACTCCCTAAAACCAGTGTCCTGAGCCCAGGAAAACCCCCTGCTTATCGCTGTCAGTCCAGACTGTTTGCGCCAAAGTCAATGGATTGAGTGTTTTCCCTGAGAATAATTTTGCAGAGTAAAATGGAGTCTCAGTTTGCAAGGGAGATATGAATTCCTGGCAGAAAGTGAGGTCATATGTAATACAAGGGCTGTACCCAGCACATGTACGTTGTGGCTGGATTCAAAGGGGCTAGTGGGAGGGGCTTGATCATGATGGAGGGGGTCACTCTTTCTGTTTTCAGTTAGGTTTCAATGGGGATAGTGGGAACCCATGAATCTGGGAATTAAACTGACCTGGGTATTAATCTCATCTCTGCCATTCATTAGTTGTGAGATTTTTCATTCATTTAAAACAGGCCAGATACCAGGGACTAAAAACTATTAAAACCCACCCTAAGAAATGACTGTCTAACAATAGATAAAGAGTAGTAGATTATAATAGAGTTTGGATGGGGGAGAAAAATGGAAGCGGGAGGTTATGAGAGCTTAGAGATTGTGGGGGTGGGCACCACATCTGGTCTTGCTGTGGGGGAAAGTCATGGAGGGCTTCCTGAAAGAAGCATGAAGCTTTGGGTAGGAAAAGATATTAGCTTGGAGAAGGGCAGTGGAGAGGTGAGCAAGTGTCAAATAATGAAGGCCCTGAGAGTTACTTTTGTTTCAACTATATCTGAGGACCAGCTGAAGTTCTTGAGAGATTTGAAGCAAGGGAAAGTTGTGGTGGGCACATATGCATTTGACAGCATTTTTGGTTGCTGCATGAAGAATGGACTGAAGGGGAACAAGGCAGGAAGCAGAGACAAAAGTGCTGAGGGTGTCATGCAGGCAAGGTAAGAGATGACGGATCCTGGATTAAGGTTGTAGGTTGGAGAGAAAGAGTAATACATGGAATTAAGGGATATTTGAGATGTGGTTACTTGATCTCAGAGAATGATTGGAATATTACATGCCAGACACTCTAATTGCTTCATTCTGTTTCTTGTAAAGTCTCTGTGAGGGGAGTATGGTTCCAAGAGGTTAAGCAACTTGTCCACAACAGTGACTACAGAATTCAAACCCAGGCCTGCCTGTCCCTGAATCCCTCATTTCCCACCACTAGGTCAGGCTGCTTCCTAAGTCAAATATAACAGTGTATTGTTTATCATGTTTGAATTAAGCACCATAGAAGTTATACAATTCTGAAGGATTTAAGCAGAGTGATACAAATTCAGAGTGAGGAAAGTGGATGACTAATATCTTTGGGAGTATCATGGGGAACACCACCTTCATCTGTCAGCAATCCCACCCACCATCCTTGCAGGGAGTTTAACTAGGTCAGTCGTCACTTTCACTTGGAAACCTTCAAGGGTGGGCCTCCTTCCCAAGGCAGAATTAACAGCACTTATTATCTTCTTATCCTTGTCTGTCTTCAAGTCTGTTTTGACCCCTGGCCTGGGAGCTTCTTGAGGGCACAATGTTCTCATTGCTGGGTTACACCCAGTGCGAAGCTAAGGATGGTAGACTTGTTTGACATTGGATGAATGAATGATTGCAAGAAGATCATGGTCTCGATGACAGAATCTGTCTTGATAGAATGTGCCAATGATGGCTGAGTTTATTACACCAAGTGCTTTGCCCTTCTTTATACCAAGTGTGGTTTCTTCCTGTGAAACTCTATTTTCTGTTTGGTTCCTTCTTCCTCCTCTGGAGTCATGACTGAGCTTCAGTGTCCCTTGTGTATGTATTCAATGCGATTCTTCCTTAGCTGTTGTTCGCTTGGTCCTTGGACAAATTACAGGTTTCTCCTAGCCTGGCTTTAATCATCACAACCTTGACTCCTCATCAAACTCTCTGCCCCATCTCAAACCAGTGCTTAAAGGACGCTCTTACCCTCAGAAGAAATGGTATAATTTTCATAAACATAGGTCATTTCCTCCTTGCATCAATGTCAGATACTGAAACCATCACTTAACAAGATGTAGCAGAAATACAGAATGTCTGAATAAAGTCTGTGGACAATGGTATTGTTATTATTTTTTTTTCTGTTTTAGAGTTCTGTGGAATTGCTCTCCCAAAATATTCCTAATGTTTTATTTACTTCAGCTTTGGGTTTATTTTGGGAGAAACTTTCCTGAATCTGAGTCTTAGGATGTGATTCTTATCCTGGTCACATCCTGGGGCGTTGTTTGGCTTGAATGGGCTCTAGCTCTTCCAGGGAACCCCAGGCGATGAGGAAGAAGCCGGAGGATGTCAACTCCCGCGAGCAGGACAGAGACAGGGATGACAAACCTACCCTTGGAAACACTCCCCAGAGGAAGGCCAGCCTCCGTACTGTAAGGACAACGGTGAGAGACAGCCCAGCTCAGACTTAATCAATTATCTATTCCGGAGACTGGTGTGTCTCATAGTTTCCAACATCTGAGTGATTTGTGAATATTAGGAATTCAGACACTGGATGATTAAAACCACTAGTGCTGGGAATTTTCTTATTTCAGGAAATTTTGGTGGTGAGGCATGCTGGAACCTCACCAGCAGGCAAACAGAAGGGAAGTCCAGACAGGGGGTGGGAATGGGACTGACGGAAATGACCAAAAGGCAGTGCAGGGACTTGGCTTTCTTGCCAGACAGAACAGTGTGGGTATCCTGCCTCCCTGAACCTCAGTTTCCTCTCTGGCAAATGGGGATGATAATATCTATCTCCTAAGAGTGTTGGGAGAATTAATTTCAATACTGTCATGCTTGATACACTGTAAAGGCTTAGGACTTGTGAGTCCTCTCTGTTTCTGTAGGGGTGAGGTGGACAGAAGTATAGCCTAGTTAGGAGGGTCTGATTTGAGGACAAGTGGTGGTCAGTGGTCCATCTAAGCCAGAATCTGGAGTTCAAGGGACTGGATCTGACTCTTAGAGGTGGGAAAAGTGCTGGCCAAGGTCAAGCGGGTTGTCAGAATCACCAGGCTTAGGACAGGGCTTTAATTTAAACTGATCCCCAAGGAGGCACATGTATTCCCGGGTTTATCTCAGAGAGTACTGTATAGAGCAGCAGTTCTCAAAGTGTGGTCTGAGAACCAGGGAGGAAACTGAGTCACTTTCGGGTTTCCATGAGACCCAAATTATTTTTAGATTGCTAATGAGATTAGATTTGCCCTTTTCATTGTGTTAGTGTTTGATCTGATGGTGCAAAACTGGCAGTGGGTGATGCTGATGCTTTAGTATGAATCAGAGTGATGATACCAAACGTCAGTTGTTTATTTTCCACCACGTGCTGTGAGATCAGTCACTATGTTGTGTCTGACTCTCTGCGACCCTATGGACTGTAACATTCCAGGCTCCTCTGTCCATGGGGGTTCTCCAGGTAAGAACACTGAAGTGGGTTGCCATGTCCTCCTGCAGGGGATCTTCGTGACCCAGGGATTGAACTCGGGTCTCTTACATCTCCTGCTTGGCTAGGTGAGGTCTTTACCACTAGTGCCACCTGGGAAACCCCATTTACCACCACACATGAACTTAAAATAAGAAAAAAAAATAGCCAATTTCACTTAAGAATGTGCTGTTTGCTCAGTTGCTCAGTCATGTCCAACTCTTTGCAACCCCATGGCCAGGCTCCTCTGTCTATGGAATTTCCCAGTAAAGAATATTAGAGTGGGTTGCCATTCCCTACTTCGAGGGATTTTCCTGACCCGGGGATTGAACCCGAGTCTCTTGCATCTCCTGCATTGGCAGGCAGCAGTAAAAATCATCAATTTATTAAATTTCAACCCTTGAGTATCTGTCTTTTGAATATTTTGTTTGATGGAATGGGATGTATAAATAAAGCATTTCTGCTGCCTGTCAAGGCACAATGGAACCTCGAGGAAAATCTCTGACAGTTGTTTGGGTTGGGAGCTGGACCAGCCATTTTTCTCACAAGACACCATTTTCCCATGAAATAATGACTGATATAAGTACTGTGATTATTCAGACTTGGGTAGATGGTAATTAGGTAGTTTGTGTTTTTTTTAAAACAATGAAGTCAGGGCTGTAACTTTGAGGATAACAAATGATGGTATTCGCTGCTAATGATAAAATTTGAGAGTTCAGATGAAAAACGAGGATTTTAAAAAATTTGTATTCTCTACTTTGAGCTGTCAGATCCCACACGGCAGCTACCCTTTAAGAAACCACCTCCTGTCAACTTGTGCTGTATATCAAAGAAGAGTCTTCACAGCGATCTGAAGAGGCTACTAAGATAGTCCTCCATTTCCCATGTCTGTGTGAGGCCAGGCTTCTTCGTATATATTTTTTAAAATTAATTTTTATTGGAGAAGTTGCTTTACAATGTTGCGTCAGTTTATACTGTTGGTTTATACTGAATTAGCCGCACATATACACATATTCCCTCCCTTTTGGACTGCCTTCCTATTCAGGTCACCGTGGTGCCTAAGTAGAGCTCCCTGGGCTGTGTGTGCATGGATGCCCAGTCGCTTCAGTTGTGTCTGACTCTTTGTGACCCTGTGGACTGTAGCCCGCCAGGCTCCTCATCCATGGGATTCTCCAAGCAAGAATACTGGCGTGGGTTGCCATTTCCTTTTCCAAGAGATCTTCCTGACCCAGGGATAGAACCTGTGTCTCCCACGTTTTCTGCATCACAGGCAGATTCTTTACTAACTGAGCCACTGGGAAAGCCCCTCCCTATGCTATACTCTTCATAATATTTCAAATGTTAAGATACTAAACAAGGAGGCTATCAGACTTGAGATGATTCTAATGCTTTAGCAGCCTATGAAAGCAACCCAAAACCTAAGCTGTAAATGTATCACATTTAAGAACTCAAAACCAAAGGGCAACCAATCACAGTCAACTAGACTTTCCTAAATGAGGCAACCACTTAAGCTCCAGTCAGTCAGACAGCTTCGTTCCTTCACTTCCACATCTTTTCTATAAAAACCTCTTTCCTGGTTCTTCTTCGTGGAACACTCGTAATCACTACTGGTTTGGTGCTGCCAGATTTGAATTGATTTTTTGCTCAGATAAGTTCTTAAAAATTTCTGCCTGCCTCAGTTTACCTTTTAATACAACCAAATACCATATCACAATAGATAGCACAAAAGAAGATATGAGAATACGCTTATATGCTGTCAGACATTAAAGAGATTTATAAACATGAAATAATGTCATTCTTCCCACCAATCTTTATGTTGATTTTTTCATTTAAAAATATGTTGTTTAGATTCATGTGTAGTGGGTTTATTATTGCTATTTTAGATAATAAATGTTTAAGAACTTCTCAATTTTAATTTCTAATATAGTAAATATCACTAGATTTGATCCACATAAATAAAAACTCTTATAGGGTCATTAGTCATTTTCAGAGTGTAAATAAGCTATGATCAAATCTTGATTCTGACATTTACCCGCTGTGCTACTCTGGGCAAATTACTTAGTTTCTCTGTGCCTCATTTTCTCCTCTGTTCCCAAATAGAAATAATTTTAACCTACCCCATAAAGATAGGTTGTGAGGATTAAATGAGGCGTATCATGTAAAATGAGTAGAACGGCTCTGCTCCTGGCATAGAACAAGTGCTAAGTAAGTATTGCAATAATAATAGTCAATGTAACACAGCTTCATAGTGTGATGGTTTGTGTTCCTGTCAGTTTTGTCCACCAGGCTGTGAAACCCCCAGAGCGGGGTATGCCCCTGATTTATCCCTGTGCCCTAGTACAAAGCTTAGTATCCACTAGGTAGTCATAAAGTTTAGAAAGTAAGTGGATGTGAAGCTAGGAGAAGGCAGGGCCGAAGCAGGGCCGATCCCAGAGGGATCCCAGAAAAGACAAATTCCTGAACCAGGAGACTCACATCCCAAGTGATAAGAGTGAGGCATGAACGGGACCTGGAGTGAGGTGGCAGCAGATAGGGATGAGAGAGGAAGGTCCTACATGTTTGCAGTCCCTTCTGCAAAGCCACTGGTGCTGGGCACTGGGTGTAGCCGGCTGTATCAAGATCCAGGGTGGGGACCGGCTCCACCTGGTGGTGGGGCTGGGTGACACAGCTGCCTCATTCCACCTGGACTGCAAGGCGGATTTGCTAACAATGGGGATCTCCGTGTCTGCTGCTGTGTGGAGTTGGAGAGAGTTCAAAGCTCAAAGAATTAAGGCTGGAGCATTAAATTTGAGTCTTTCCTAATTTTTCAGACATACATTTTACATGGTTAGGTACGTGTTTGGCCATCTTGCCTTTGTGAATTGTTATCCTGAGGTATTTTTGGATATCCAGGAAGGAAGGGGAAAATGTCATTCAATGTGTACTCTGCCAGGAGCTTTATTTATGCTTTCTAATTAATTTCTCACAACTGCCTCATGAGGAAGGTGCTGGTCTTGCTGTTTTGGGTATGAGCTAACTGAGGCTCAGGGAGTGTAAGTCATGTCTCCATGGTCACGTTGCTCATCACTGGGCTAGCTGGCATTTGAACCTAAGTCTGTATGAACACTATGTCCATGCCCTTTAAAAAAGCAAATTTCATTGTATTTTTGTTATTTAAGTAATGCACTTTATCATCTGAAAGTGAGAAAATACTGATAAGTGAGAAATAAAAATTATACCCATATATTCTACCATTCAAATATGAATTATTATCACATTTATATGTTGTTTCAGACTTTCCCCCTTGCGTATATTACCTGTTTTCTGTTTAACAATATGTTGTGGATGTCTTTCTGTCTATGACTGTGTTTCTATATAATTTTAAAAGACCACATAGTATTTCATTATATGAATGTACCATTTATTTAACCAATATTCTGTTGTTAAGTATTTAGCTTATATCTAGTTTTTCACTAGTATTTAAAAAAAAACACAGCAATAAACATCCTAATAGCTTAATCTTTGTGTGTATCTTTACTTCCTTAGGACAAATTCCTAGAAACTGAACTGATGATTTCAAGTGCATTTGGGTTTTAAAGCTATTTCAATATACTCTATTGCCAAATGATCCCCCAGGAAAGCTGTAAAAATTTGAATTCCCACCAATAGTGGGTGGACTTTCCCGTTCCCCTGCTCCCTCAAGAACTGAGTATAAAAAGATCTTTAACAAGCACGAAATACCATATTCTTTCAATTCCACCTTCTTGCTTTTTGATCCAGTTCAAGTAACGGTCTATACTATGAAGTTTCAATATGTTCGTTACCCAAGAAGACAGTCTGCGTTTCCTGTCTGAGCTGGTGGGGTGGCAGTGGCCAGGGAGCCAAGTAGGAGGGAAGGTATGGGTCTGCATTTGATTAGGCAGTGGGATGGGTTGGTTGGAGAGGAACTGGGTACTGGTAATTATTCTCATTCACAGGGTGTTAGCTGTGGTTAGAGTCGGGGCCAACTGCACAGAAGGGGAAGGATGAGTTCTGCAAAGGTGTGCTTTCTCCCCAGGGACTGTGGTGGGCAGTCCAGATTGAAAGCAGGTGCCAAGACCTCCACCCGGCCAAGTGAGGTCTCTGGGGACAGGGTGGGCCAGCAGCTCAATAGGGGCAGACAGAAGGGAGTACAGAAATGCACTCCTGTGGGTGGCAGCTTCAGGAGGAACAGGAAGAAGTGGAATTTCACATGTAGGAAAGAGTGCTCTTCTTGGAAAACGTACATCCTACCCAGTGAACCCCATGGCTTGGCCACCAAAGGGTCTCACAATTTGTCATCCACCCCTTTGGTGAACTCTCCATCACCCTGGGGGCTTTTAGACTTAGACATCTACTTTGTGGGGTCTCTGGAAGCTTGTCTATGACTCAGGGGTAGACTCTGCTGTGAGATTGGAGGACGTCTCAGAAACCCAGGTATTTCTTAAGTAACTCACTAAATCAAGGCTACCGGGATGGAATGCTCCCATTGGCAATAACAAATTCGTGCTTTCCCTGAGAGCAGACCTACTGGGAAAACTCAACCCTCTATGCAAGGTTGTGTGATACGAATGAACTAGAAACAAGGAGAAATAGATGCATGAAATATTTAATGACATCTTGATAAGACCTCTCAATTATATATCATGTGGTAGGGACGGTCCTTCCAGCAGGGCTGTGAAGTCTATGCACTGTTTGGCTCAGTCTTCTCCATAGGCAGAGTACCTCAGTTTGACTTTCTGACCTTCTCTTTTTGTCAGTTAATATGGTTGGCCAGCTTCTTCCCTGATAGCTTCTTCAGGCTTCTTCCCTGATAGCTCAGCTGGTAAAGAATCTGCTTGCAGCGCAGGAGACCCTGGTTCGATTCTTGGGTCAGGAAGATCCGCTGGAGGAGGGTTAGGCTACGCACTCCAGTATTATTGGGCTTCCCTTACGGCTCAGCTGGTAAAGAATCCGCCTGCAATGAGGGAGACCTGGGTTCGATCCCTGGGTGGGGAAGATCCCCCGGAGAAGGGAAAGGCTGCCCATTCCAGTATTCTGGCCTGGAGAATTCCATGGACTGTTTAGTCCATGGGGTCCCAAAGAGTTGGACAACACTGAGCGACTTTCACTTCATTTCACTTCATGGTTGGCCAGCTCCCCAGCGGCATGACTCAGCTTCCTTTGGAGGTCATGGGGGTTTTCAGCCTCTCCTGCCTGGGAGTCCTTCCAGGTCCTTCAGGTGACTTTGCATATTTCTGTTCTCACCCACTGGTGGGGCTGCTCTGTGCTCATCTCCTGCCCCAGCTGGAGGCCTCAGGGTCGACACAGGACTCCGGGTTCTAGGAGGTGGTCTGACCAGAGCAAAGCCCCATTACTGGAGGAACTTGGGGACTGGACAGGAAATCTCAGCAGGCGGCAGGCCCAGGGACCAATGAGGCACCGTCTGAGCCATGGCCTCCAGGAGCACCGTCAGTGAAATTGGGGTCACCCTCCCAGTGGATTCACCTGGCTGGCCTATGTGTTCCCCCAAACCCCAACTGCCCACATTGGGCATCCTCAGTGCACCTGATTCGCCTGCCTTTGTGAAACTACAGGCAGAGTGAGAGGGGACAAGTGCAGGAATGAGAAGGTCGAAAGGCAAGGACTTCACAAAATGTGAGGATTGATACTTGTCATTAGTCAAGCAGTGTCCACCCTTGGCCTGTCTATACTTAAGTAAGGGTGAGGTAGGAAACTGGCTGCATATGGTGAATTATTTGCTTATCCTCTACCTTGCTATAGAACATATGAAAGAAGCTTACTTACAAAGATCCACTCAAAGCAACAAGATAAAGTACATTTCAAGTTAAGTGGTGCAGCAAAGAAAAGATCTAGGTAGAATAGAAGGAAGAAGCTATGGGCAGGTGAGGTAGGTGCACACACCACAGATGCTGCTAAGTCCTTCATGTACGTGACGGGGAGCCACACACTTGGATCAGGTTTCCTAGTAGTCAAGGAAAAAGGGGGCCTATCAAACCCATTTTTCAAAGCCCAGCCCATATGTCTCACCTCTTCCTAAAAGTTACTATTGAATATACGTGGACATAAAACATATTATTTTATTTTATTTTTTAAAACTTTTTATTGAACTATACTTGATTTACAAGATTGTTTAGTTTCAGGTGTATAGCACAGTGAATCAGTTATACATATACATATATCCACTCTGTTTTTTTCAGATTCTTTTCCCATATAGGCCATTACAGAGTATTGAGCAGAGCTCCCTATGCTATACAGCAGATTCTTATTACTATTAGTTATCTATGTTATATATAGTAGTATGCATATGTCAATCCCCACCTCCCAATTTGTCCCCCACTCCCAATCCCTGGTAACTATAAGTTTGTTTGCTACGTAAGACAGATTCTTTTAGAATAACAACATAACTTTGCTTGGGCTTCCCAGGTGTGCTAGTAGTAAAGAATCCAGCTGTCAATGCAGGAGACGTAAGAGACGTGGGTTTGATCCCTGGGTCAGGAAGATCCCCTGGAGGAGAAAATGCCAACCCACTCTAGTATTTTTGCCTGGAGAATCCCATGGACAGAGGAGCCTGGCAGGCTACAGTCCATAGGGTTGCAAAGAATTGGACACGACTGAAGTGACAGCATGCATGCACGCATAACTTCTCTCAAAAACTTGAGTTTGCTTAAAGCAAAGATCATACTGCTGCTAAGTTACTTCAGTCGTGTCTGACTGTGTGCGACCCCATAGATGGCAGCCCACCAGGCTCCCCCATCCCTGGGATTCACCAGGCAAGAACACTGGAGTGGGTTGCCATTTCCTTCTCCATTGCATGAAAGTGAAAAGTGAAAGTGAAGTCACTGAGTAGTGTCCGACTCTTAGCAACCCCATGGACTGCAGCCTACCAGGCTGCTCTGCCCATGGGATTGTCCCGGCAAGAGTACTGGAGTGGGGTGCCATTGCCTTCTCTGAAGCAAAGATCATATATGTGTCTTATTTCACTTTGGAAGCATAAGACTTGGGAGATGCGATTTGGGAATTAGACAGAACTGGGTTCCATCTGGGTTCTGGACATTAGCTATGTGATCGTCAAGTCATGGGAGGCTTGAACCTCTCTGAGTTTCAGGAGGTTGCTGAGAGGTTTCAAGGGCTAGGGTTTTTGCTGTTTTCTTTTTATTTTTATGGATGAGGAACCCAGCACTCAGAAAAGCATCACTTCTCTAGTTCTCCACTTTCTCTGTGTGTGGCAGATTCATGTCTGTCTGATTTTATAGACTCTTGGCAAAGAACGCTTAGAATGTTTCAACAACTTGTCAAAAATACCACAGCCAGTTGCGAGGACCTAAACCTGGTCCTGCTGGTTTCCTAGTCCTTGCTCTTTCCACCGTACATGCTGCCTCTCCCCATCACTCTGGTTTCAGCTGCCTGTCAGAGAAGTTTCCTTTTACAAGCGGTCCCAAGTTAGCAGAAATGTCATCGGGTTGACAAGACAAGTGCCTGCTTGTCCTTGGGGGCGGCTCTGACCTTTGCTTCATGGCTCCATTGCTGGGCTATTTTGAGTCTTGGAAATGTAAGGAAGATCTATGGTGGGAAGCTGTGTGACCAGTGTTTCAGACCGCTGAGATCCCTTGAGAAAGTCTTGACTCGATGCCTGCTGAGTGCATACAAGGATCCTGGCTTTGCTGGACAGCAGAGGGTCCCCTTGGTCTTGGGGAGAAAACTTAGAAGGAGAAAAACCTTTCCATGGGGCATTCTGGAATGAAGTCAAATGGGAAGAGGAGCTAGACCGGGCTCCAGGAGACCTCACTGCTGTGGAACGTGGAAAAGGAAGTGGGTGTCAGACTGCTGGGCTTCGGGGAGTAAGACAGGGTGGGCTCGGTGCTAGGGTGGCCTCCTCCATGGGGAGTCAAGTTCCTGTGGAAGCGGACGTTCACTTGCCCTCAGGATCTCTCAGGGATGTCTGGGTGTGTTGATTCAGACTAGAAAAACACTTCCTTGGCTGCAAGCTCCCAGTGGCTACTAACTGTTTTCCACTTCTCCAACCAGGGCAGGCTTACTGTTCAAGGACCTCAGTTTTACAAACCGTGACTGTGGAGGGAAGCCAGCCACACAATCCCTTGGGCCTGTGGATGCTTTGGTGAGGTCTGGGGCCACTGAGGTTCTGCACCAGAAAACACAGTGAAGTCACAGTGAAGTTAATTTTTTCCCTTAGAGAAAGATAAGAAGTTACATAAACAGGATTTGATCCCAATCAGGAGCGCTTTGTTCATGATATTAATCAGTCAATAGACACAATGCACCATGTGTTGGATGTGACTCTTGGGGATGCGGATCTAGCAAGGAAGAAGATGTCGGGCCTTCCTCAAGAGAATCTTGTGATGCAGACAGAAATCTAATCAGGCCCGGTCCTGCAGGGCCTCCTGTCCTGACCTAGGTCACGCTGTGTTTAGTGGTGTGGTGGGCAACTGCTGATGGTTCCGAGCAGGTGGGTGGCAAGGTCTCTGGCCACTCTCAAGGCTGAAATTAAGTGAAACAAGTCTGGAAGCAGGGAGAGCCTCAGATTTCAGAAACATTCAGGAATTTCTAAAAGTGTGTCGATACAGACAACATAAGCCTGGATGCGTTAACCGACAATCAGCTTTAACAATGACCTATGTTGATTTTTCACTGAACATCTTATGAAATGTATTTACAGCTCTCTTGAGCCTCCTGAAATTCTCTTTTGGCATCACTGGGGTCTTCCCATTAGTCTACTGGTATGGGGCTCAGATTCTACTATGAGGTTCATAGTGCCTTTCTTCCCAAGTGGGAGCTGGGTGAGGGGTTCTACCCTCATGAAGGAGGGGAAACTTGCTGTTCTTTCCAAATCTCCCTGAGATTTCTCCTCAGCTCTCCTTACTCTTTTCTGTCCCTGAGTTTGGTGGCCTCACTGACATATAACTCCAGGGGGTGAGGTCCATGACTGTGTGAGGCCTTCCGGGCACAGCTAAACCTGTAGAAAATCCCCAGAGGTTTAAGCTGGGAGGAGGGAACCTACATGTTGTTAGTTGGGAGGTGATCTCAGTATCTCTAGCTGGCAGAGAGTGTGGAGGGTCAAGTTCACTAGGAAGGCTGAAGATGTAAATGGAAAATGGTCCATGAAGTCAGAATGTCAAGCATAGGGAGCAAGGTGGGGTGAGATGGGAGGAAGAGATGAGAAATCCCCTAGGACTTAGTTCACCACAAACAGGATCGTGTTGTGCGCCCCCTTTCTGTGGTTCTAGGTACTGAAGGTTCCGATCCTGAGGCTCAACAGACCCATTCAAAGCATTGCAGCCAAATATCAATTTGAAAAGGAACCTAGGTCTCATCCTATTTTAGACAAAGACAAAAGTAGAACAAGGAATCAAAGAAAAATAGGTGTCTAGCAAAAAGCAAACAGCAGGAAAAAAGGCACAAGCAGGGTTAACATCCACTTGTGGTAAAGAGCTCTCGTAGCTAAGAGTACGTGGCTCTTACATAATATTAGAGACCAAACCTCTGCTCAGATTATATAGGCATAGTCATAGAAGGAACTGCAACTATAGGCCTAATACAGGAAAGGAGAGCTGGAGGGGGTTTGGTGAAAATATGTAAATTCAAACCAGCCAGCTTGAAGCTTCTAGAAAACTGTGGTTTTTCTGGAAGAGTGCAGAAGTTTCCAGTTGAGTATTCAGTATGAGCATGTTCATGACTTTGTCTGCCTTTACTTTCTGGATGGGGTGAGATCATTCTGGGTACCTGTTCTAACCCTGATGGGGATGACAGTGAGGATGCCTTCTTGCCTCTTGCTATTACCAAGGCTGATTGAGATCATCCTGAGGTCTCTGTACTTGGTGCATATTTACCTTGTTCTTAAAGGGGCCACCATGACCTGGGGCCACTGTGAAGGCGGTGGAGGGATTTCCTAGGCAGGGAGGGAGGCCTAGCTGAGGGGGTGAGATGCAGCTCACGCTCAGCTTGCTAAACCACGTGCTCTGAATGGAGGAGGGGATGTCTTTTTCTAATTTGCATAAAACATCACATCTGGACCAGTGTCCTGGTCCTGACCCCATACATGATATCTCAGCTGATCACATTTACAATTTATAGCAACCTAGAGAAACAGAAGGACACTGATGATTATAGTTGTCAGTATTAGATGAGGAGAGGGAAGGGCAGAGAATTACACTGGCTGATTTGGGCTCATCTCTCAGTTTGTTTAGGGCTTTCCAGGTGGCACAGTAGTAAAGAATCTGTCTGACAATGCAAGAGACGCAAGAGATGTGGGTTCAGTCCCTGGGTTGGGAAGATACCCTGGAGGAGGAAATGGCAACTCACTCCAGTATTGCCTGGAAAATTCCAAGGACAGAGGAACCTGGTGGGCTACAGTCCATGGGCCGCAAAGAGTCAGACATGACTGAGCAACTGAGCATGCACACAGGCACACAGTTAGGGTCATGAGTCGAATCTGCTGAGACTTAATCAAAAATCAAGTACTCTCTCCACCATGCCTCCTACCAGCAGCTCTCTCTCTTCAGAGATCCCATCACTGGAATTTCCAGAGTCAGAAAGGCTGCCATGACAGGGCTCCTACCTCAGCAGCACACAGTCTGATGCAAATTCTTTCTTGAACACACAGCGCCAGGCCTGTGTGGGTGACTGCAGAGAAGACCTCTGAGTATTGACTCGGTCTGCTTCAGATTCTCTCCTTTCTTTAGTAATTTCAGGCTTTTCCCTTGCAGGGTGAAGATAGGCAAGGGCGTAACAGGGTGGGGATAGGGTGGGTTTGCAAAACATTAATGAATGTAATCTGCACTTTTCCCCTCACCCAGCTTTGCCAGCTGCACTGGTCTGAAATTCCACATTCCATTGTTCTCCTTCTAAGAAAACACAACTGGCTCTATTTAGCCCTAGGAATTGTCTGTGTAAACTTGTTTAAGAGAATTTGCAAACCAGATAGGTTTACTGTTTACTGTGTCTCCTCTAGACCAAGGGTAAAATATTATTTCTGAAGGCCACCAGTGACATATTTTGAAAGGTTCTCCAACCACTGTTCTCATTCTGGTCACTGCACTGGCTTAATATGACTTTCTCACTTCTTACCTCAAGATCAGAAATGCATGCTGCACATTTCTCGCATCCCACATCTCACCACCCAGTGGTGGTTATTTACTGCCCAGTTCCTTTCTGTGTGAACTACCCTTCTCTGTCAATCTACAGTACACGGTCACATTGATGAGGCCCTGGCAGCCACTTTGCACAGTGCCTTCTGCATCATTATCCTGGTCACAGGATAGACCAGTAATGGGTGTCCCATTCAAGCAAGTCTCATGAATTTGGGTCTGGCACAGTGAAAGAGTCCCTCAGCAGTAAAGAATCTGTTTGCCAATGCAGGAGACATGGCTTTGATCCCTGGTCTGGGAAGATTCCCTGGAGAAGAAAATGGCAACCGACTCCAGTATGCTTGCCTGGAGAGCCTCATGGACAGAGGAACCTGTTGTGCTACAGTCCGTGGGGTCACAAAGAGTTGGGCACAACTTAGTGACTGAATAACAACAACAACAAACAATGAGAGAGTCAGTCTTTCTTTGGGTTGCTGGCTTATCATGGTGTCACCTTGGAAAATGCTGCCTGTCTGGTGGTCTATCTCTGGATAGGAGGGCAGATTCAGGAGCTAGTATAAATAGAAGACAAATAAAGCAAATTTCAAAGAGAAGCCAAGATGAAAGCTGATATAGAGGCCTGTCTCTGGTTCCAGACCTATTTGAGACTCAATTATGTTCCTTCCTTTGGGTGAAAGGACATGGTAAAATACTCCTTTAGGGCTCAAATTACCTCCAGTTGGGTTTTACTAAGGACAATCCTTTTCTCAAAGTGTAATCCCTGGACCAGCATCAGCATCTTCACTGGGAGACTTGTTAAAAATGCAGAATCTCAGACCCCAACCCATTCTGACTAAAATCTGGAGGTGAAGACCAGCCTTCTGTGTTTTAACAATCCCTCCAGTATTCTCATGTTTGAGAACCACTAACTTAGTTATCTTTAGTAAATGGTGGGAAAAGCCTGGGCTTAGATTTAGACTGGCCTGGATTAGAACCCTAGATCCATGAACAAGTGATGTGATTCTGGGCAGGTCACCTCACCTCTTGGAGTCCCAGATTTCTCAGTGGTGAAATAGAGGATAGTGTTGTTTACATTACGCAACAACCGAAAGAAAAGCACACACCTCTGGGCACTTGAAAAGCATCAATTCTTGTCTCTGTGGACCCTGTTCTGACATGCAAAGAGAAGTAGCCGTGACTCAGGTCACTCACTGCGGAGACACAATGTGAGCTTTTAAAAAGCAAACCATTGCCTTAATAAGCAGGTTACTGTTCAGAGCTCACACTCCATTTGTGTACCTAGACGTTAGCACTGCGCCCAGATTATCTTAGACTACCACTGGGTGGTTGGGAATTAAATCCAATAAACCCCAAACCCATTTTTATTCCCCTGGTTTAATCGACCTGTTTTTCTCCTTTGTTGTGAAAATCATGCTGTCTAGGCCATCCTAGAATAAAACAAGGAAATCAACTATCTTATATTTGAGGAAGGAAAACACAGGTTTCTGGTTATTAATTTATTAATTTACTTTTTCACTAACTCTTTGATTTATTCTTCCACTTACTCATTTATTCATTCACTGATTCATTCATTCATTCATCCACTTAACACTCAATGAACTACTTCTAGATACCTTGCTAGACGCTAGGGAGTTATAGATAAGGTCTTTGTGTCCCCTCCCTCCTCTGCCAATTGTTGACAAGCAAAAGATGGATGTGGGGGGTAGAGATGGTCATAGCCTGAGGGGATTACAGTCAGGAGTTATTTCATGCTGAGGAAAAGGATGCATGGGTGTTAGTCGCTCAGTTGTGTCCAACTCTTTGCAACCCCATGGACTGTGGGGCTCCTCTGCCCATGGAATTCTCCAGGCAAGAATACTGGAGTGGGTAGCCATTTCCTCCTCCAGGGTATCTTTCAGACCAGAGATCAAACCCAGGTCTGCTGCATTGCAGGCAGATTCTTTAACATCTGAGCCACTAGTGAAGATTTAAAGTGAAGAACAGGTGTTAAGAAGTATTGAGGCATGAAAGTCAATGACAGTGAAGATAAAAAAGCTGAGAGTCAGTATCTGCTTTGGTTTTAATAGCATACTTTTCTGTAATTAACAGAGCGAATGTTTTGCAAGGAACTCCCAGTTCCTTGAGTCACATCTGAACTGATCCTGGATGGATGACCCTACAGTAGGTAGATGTATCTGCCAAATACTGTTCATGCTGTTCATACTCTACAAGGGGTGGGCTAGTGAGCTCTCATTAAGAAAGAATCCCCGCGTCTGCTACTACTTGATAGATGAATCAATCCAACCCCAAGTGAACTCCTTCTGGTATCCAGAATGTCTGGCTATTTTCTGGATGAATCTCCACCCAATTCTTGGCTTTCATAGCACTGGAACTTCTAGCTATGTGAAAGATGGGGCAAAAACATCCAGCCTCTCCCCAGACAGCTCTTCGGGAAGTACATCCAATTGGATGCTTCCTCAGATGTATCCTTTAGGGCTGTCTGGGACCAGTATTTCAGATGGAGAAGAGACATGAATAATCTGGGAGAGAAGACAGTGGCTGACTGTTAAACCCTGCGTCATATTTGACAAACAGTTTTTCCATTTTTGTTGGTTACAAACTGGCTGAGTGAGGGTCAAATTGTATGCTTCTTATTTTCAGACTGTATAGAAAAAAACTGAAATAATGACTAGCAAGTCATATGGGGTTGATAACATCCTTGACTTCACTTGACCCTTGTCATTACCATAGACGAGTTATTAGCATTTCATTTCCGTGGAACAGATGGTGGGAGGTGGTTCATTTCATCCAAGTGTCTAAGCTTGCTCTTAATCCCACTTTCTTGACTGTAGATTTGATGCTCATTCCGCTCCACTGGTTTGTTCCCAAGGAAAATTTTTGTTGCCAGCACACAGGATTATAAGCAACTTCCTGGGAGAACTCAGAAATATGGAAACATGATTATCCTCTGAGAGTTAAAGTTTAAGAGAGGCACAGAGGATTAGAAAGGAGACAGGATGGCTCGCAGGACTGTGCGAGTCAGCTGATCTTAATCCGACCATAGATCTCAAATATATTTGAAGAAGGAAGGAAAGCAGAGTCACAGAGGGACGTTTTGGCACTCTGTCCAGGCTGTGTGCTCAGAATCACATGAGGTTATCTTAATTAGGTGCTATTAGAGAGTTTATTCATCTAATTTCTCTTGCGCTGATAGCTCATCCGGCAACCTTTGGAGTGTGATGTGACATCCCAAGCAGCGTGGCCCGTGGGGAGAGAAGGCACTGCTTGTGCTGAGGTGTGGGTTCCACCTCCATGAGTTGGTACCTCCTGGTTCTCTCTCTATTAATACAACAGCACATCAGCAACCCTGCTTCCAGGGGACTAGCTCTTGGTGTGCAGGAGAGAACGATCAGCTCTTGGGGGCCCTCAAAATCAGGTTTCTGAGCCCGTGGAACTGCACGAGACGTCTAAGGCTAGGCAGAGTCAGTCAGGAAGTGAACAAAACGTTTCCCCTGGACGGCCTCTTGGAAGCTTGAACCGTCTGCTGCCTCCCCTTGGCAGTGAGCATTCTCCAGCCTGAGTTAGGGACCCACGCTGTGCTAAACCTTGCCCTTGTTTCTACTAGAGGTCAGGGAGGCTGACACATCCAGGTTGTGTGTCAACTCCTGCCCCAAATCATCAGCTGAACACCCAATCAATCCAGGAGCAACTTCTAGGACCTTAAACGAAGGCAAGAAACAGTTTCTCCAATGCAAGTGTCCAGTCTTACAGGACAGACAGCATTGTACATAAGTAAAGTTTATGCACACACACACACATATGTGATTATTTTTCACAACTAATCCATGCACAGATGCAAAGATGTGGTCTCCAGAATGAAGAGGTTTGCCACATGTCACAGGCTGGTACATGATACAGCATGGATTTGACCCCTGAGACACAAACTGCAAGAAAGGCCATGACTGGCATTCCAAACAGAAGAGACGAGACTGTGGGGCTGAGATTGTTCTCCTGCTAATTACTCCTCACTTCCCTGGTTCTGTCCTGCGAGCTCATCAAAATCAGGGCCTGTCTTCAAGAGTACTGTCTTCTTCAAGACACAGGAGATTTGGACAAATGGATCCCAGTGTGTCCAAACTGGGAGTTCTAGCCTAATACACATTGATAAAGAGGGTTTAAGAATCATTTTTAAAAAATAATTTTAAAATTTATTTTTGGTTGTCCTGGTCTTCATTGCTGCATGCAGTCTTTCTCTAGTTGTGTGTCTATGGGGTCGCACAGAGTCAGACCCGACTGAAGAGACTTAGCAGCAGCAGCAGCAGCAGCAGCAAGTGGGGGCTGCTCTCTAGCCGCAGCGTATGGACTCTTGGCTTCTCCTGTCGTGGAGCACAGGCTCTAGGCACGTGGGTGCAGTCGTTGTGGTGCACCTGCTTAGTGGCTCTGTGGCCTGTGGAATCTTCTCGAACCAGGGATGGAACCTGTGTCCCCTGAATTGATAGGCAGATTCTTAACCACTGTCCCACCAGTGAAGTCCCAAGAACCATTTGCAGTAACAAAAATTATGATGGAAATTGTTTCTTTATTTTAGATAATACTACACATATTGACTAAATAGTTTTGGCTAGAATTTTATCACCCCAGTCTAGTTACACTGGATATCTATTCCTCATGAGCTCTGATTAACTGGACTCTTTGACTTCTTACCTACTGTGTATAGGGCACCGTGTTCGAGGGAGACAGAGACAAAAAAAGACATTCTTTCCATTTCAGGAAGCTTTCAGTCTAGGGAGGGAAGCATATCTTAAAATATTTTCTTTCAAATTATTATAATATTTTCTTAATGTAAACCAAACAGTAGAAAAGTATTTATCTTTTAGATACTAGAGGGCCGTTGAGGGATATTATGCTCAGGCAAGGCAGTAAATTGGCATTTGGAAAGATGCTCCTGGCTGACATGTAGAGGTTGGCCTAGCTGGGCCTGGCTGGAGGCAGGAAAGCTGGAAGACTTGCAAAGAGGCCATGCAGGCACCCAGAGATGGGGGCCTGACCCAGGGAGGAGGCTGCTGGCGTGGGTTTGAAAGATCACTGGGAGGAAATGTGTTGGGGGACTGAGAATAGGGAAAATAAAGCCACTTTGACTTAAGAAATGGGTTTTTCTAGACAACACTTTTCACAAACTGGTCTCCTGGAAAAGGCCTTGAAGACACAGCTAACCAAACAAGTGTCCCTCCCGGGCAAAGGCTCCCCACCAGGTGAATGGTTTGCCATATTTCCGATTCCGGGAACTGGCTGGAATAACACTTATGCAATGGGAACACATGAGGCCCATGTCCTGGAGCCTGGCTTCTGGAGAACTTGGCAAGGCTGGAGTGCTCTGTGGAGTGGAAAGTCCTGCTGATCTGCCACAAGTGGACTTCCCCTGGATGGCTGGCTCGGGAAGTCAGAGCTGGCTGTGCGGATGGTTGTGTGGACGGCTATGTGGGCCTGAGGTCTCTGGCAAGGAGGAGCTGGGGGTGGGCAGGGAGGGGTGGATTACCCTTCACGGCCTCTTCTTTGATAGAACAGACAGAGGACACTGGTCAGATAGGAAGCTCTACTGTCTCTCCTTTGCAGTGGGTAAAGTGAGGTTTTAAGAGCCCAAATATTAGCGTTCCCCTGCTGGCTCAGTGGTGAACATCCCCTGGCAATGCGGGACACTGCCTGCTAATGCTGGAGACGTGGGTTGGATCCCTGGGCTGGGAAGATCCCCTGGAGAAGGAAATGGTAACTGCCTCCAGTATTCTTGCCTGGGAAATCCCTTGGACAGAGGAGCTGGCAGACTACAGTCCACGGGGTCATAAGGGTCAGATATGACTCAGAGACTAAACCACCACCACAAGAGCCCAAATAGCCTGCTCTGTCACTTCAGCACCGTGGGACCCTGGGCAAGTCATTTAACCTCTTTGATCCTCAGTGTCCTTGGGTGTGTAATGAGGATAAGCATAGCAGTTATCATCTAGGATTGTAGCAAGAATAAGAGAAAATTAGTGATAACTGATTGGAGAAGGCAATGGCACCCCACTCTAGTACTCTTGCCTGGAAAATCCCATGGATGGAGAAGACTGGTAGCCTGCAGTCCATGGGGTCTCGGAGAGTCGGACACGACTAAACGACTTGACTTTCACTTTTCAGTTTCATGCATTGGAGAAGGAAATGGCAACCCACTCCAGTGTTCTTGCCTGGAGAATCCCAGGGACGGAGAGTCGGACACGACTGAAGTGACTTAGCAGTAGCAGCAGCAGCAATGATAACTGATAATACTATTCCCAGCACCTTGCTGAAAGTAAATCAGTGATAATCACCGTTTCAAGGGTCATAACTCTATATGCAGCTCCTGGGAGGTTGGGGTGGGCAGGTGCAGAGAGGCAGAGGCCATCTGTCAAGTCAGAAGACAAGTAAAGAATAAACTTATAATAATAAAGGCATTCTCTGTGCACCTGGAGTAAGTAGGCTTCTGAATATTTGTTTATGATTCAAACATGTGTAAATAAAATCATTCTCAAAGCCTCAAGGAGGGTTCTTGTATCCAGGTATCCTAGTGGGAGACTTTGTAAATCGATGCTATCACTGATTACAATAAATGCTACTGTCTCACCTGGGGCAGTTAGAGGAAAGAAATAATTTTTCTATATAACTTCAGCACCTCTTTGGTCCTCTCTCTTTATTTTTTTTTTGAACCAAATTGCTGAATCTCATATTTATGTAGCGTTATTGGTCAAATTGTTGTTCAGTCATGTCAGACTCTTGGTGGTCCCATGGACTGAAGCACCCCAGGCTTCCCTGTCCTTCACCATCTCCTGGTGCTTGCTCAAACTCATGTCCATTGAGTCAGTGATGCCATCCAACTATCTCATCCTCTGTCATCTACTTCTCCTCCTGCCTTCAATCTTTCCTAGCATCAGGGTTTTTCCAATGAGTCAGCTCTTTGCATCAGGTGGCCAAAGTATTGGAGCCTCAGCTTCAGCATCAGTCCTTCCAATGAATATTCAGGACTGATTTCCTTTAGGACTGACTGGATTGATCTCCTTGTAGTCCAAGAGTCTTCTCCAACACCACAGTTCAAAAGCATGATTTCTTCGACGGTCAACCTTCTTTATGGTCCAACCCTCACATCCATACATGACTACTGGAAAAACCATAGCTTTGACTAGATGGACCTTTGTTGGCAAAGTAATGTCTCTAATTTTTAATATGCTGCCTAGGTTTTTCACCTCTTTTCTTCCAAGGAGCAAGAATCTTTTAATTTCATGGGTGCAGTCACCATCTGCAGTGATCTTGGAGCCCAAGAAGATAAAGTCTCTCACTGTTTCCATTGTTTCATCATCTATTTGCCATGAAGTGATGGGACCGGATGCCATGATCTTAGTTTTTTGAATGTTGAGTTTTAAGCCAGCTTTTTCACTCTCCTCTTTCACCTTCATCAAGAAGCTCTTTAGTTCCTCTTCGCTTTTTGCCATAAGGGTGAGGTTATCTGCATATCTGAGGTTATTGATATTTCTCCTGGAAATCTTGATTCCAGCTTGTGCTTCACCCAACCCAGCATTTCACATGATGTACTCTGCATGTAAGTTAAATAACCAGGGTGACAATATACAACCTATATGTACTCCTTTCCCAATTTGGAACTAGACTGTTGCTCCATGTCCGGTTCTAACTGTTGCTTCTTGGCCTCATACACGTTTCACAGGAGGCAGGTAAGGTGGTCTGGTATTCCCATCTTTTTAAGAATTTTCCATATTTTGTTGTGATCCACACAGTCAAAGGTTTTAGCATAGTCAATGAAGCAGAAGTAGATGTCCTTCTGGAATTCTCTTGCTTTTTCTACACAGAATTGTAGATTAAGGTTAGATTCGAATCTGTTTTATTTATTTATTTATGAAACACTGACTTGAAATTTAGTTGATTTGCAATGTGGTGTCAGTTTCAGGTGTCCTGCGAAGTATTTCATTATAGATATAGATATACCCATTCTTTCTCATATTCTGTTCCACTGTAGACTATTATAAGTCATTGAGTACAATTCCCTGTGCTACACAGTAGGACCTTATTGCTTATTTTATGTTTGGTTAGCCAAAAAGTTCATTTGGGTTTTTCCATAACATCTTACGAAAAACCCAAATGAACCTTTTGCCGAACCCAGTATACATAGTAATGTGTCTATATTGATTCCAAACTCTCAATTTGTCTCCCTACCTCCTTTTCTCTTTGGTAACTATATAGTTTGTTTTCTGTGTCTGTGAGTCTATTTCTGTTTTGTAAATAAGTTCATTTGTATCATTTTAAGATTCCACATATAGGCAATATCCTATATTTGTCTTTGTCTATATGATTTATCAAGTCTCTATTTTAAGGTGAGAAACAGAAGCTCAGAGGGATCAATCACATGGTTTCCCTAAAGTCACTAAGCTAGGAAGGGGTGGATTTAGAATCCAAATCCATGTCTTCTGTGTCTCAGGCCAGTGTTTGTGCTTCTCAGCTTTCAACTTTTCTCAGGGATGTGATGAGCCTTCCCTCTCTTGCATACGTATAAAAGGCAGGACACTGAAGACCCAGTGATGGGGAGTGGGTGGGTGAACAGGCGGTGGGATTTCACCATGGAGCATGGTTGTCTTGTGTCTGAGTGTAAGTGTGTAGGAGAAACACTCACCCGGCTTGTGTGTGTGGGAGGGAATTCTGGGTCACCACCAGCAGCACCACGACCATTAGAAGATTAATAATGTGTTCTTCAGGGCACAGCCTAGAAATCCTCCATCAAACTCATCACCGGGTTCTAGGTTTTAGATAAAGAGTTCTAGCAAGGATTAGCCTGAAAATTTCTCACGTCTCCTTCACCAGCCTCTCCCAGCCTAGATGCTTCTGTGTTAGTGACCTTCATTGCTGGGTAGGAATATCCAGGGAACAGGACTCTTGCCCCTGCTCTGATCAGAAGCAGGACTCACTTTCCCCCATCAAAGTAATGCCCCATGTTAAGGGTTATCATAGATGGGTGTTTTTTAGATTTGTAACAAGTGATTAGGAAGTTCATTTGCATTTTGACATCAAAGGACTGAAAGGTAGTTTCTGCATTGCCCCTCAGAAGAGGGATGATCTAGCTTTGAATTCTGGTGCTCTAAGTGGGGATGGACAAGAGGGGTCCTGGAAAAGGTGGCATTTGAGCTGAAACTTGAGTGAGGAGGAGGAGCTGGCATGTAAATCGATAGGGAAGCACATTCCAGAAGGAGAGAACAGTGGTTGTCCAGGAGGTGCCAAGGCCTTGAGGTGGGAGTGAGGTAGGAGTGATTTTGGAGAGTTCAAGGAACAGAAGGAAGATTAGTATAGCTTTAACCAAGCATGCACCTACTTGTGAGGTGTGGAGACTATCTAAAGAAGTGGGAGAGGCCAGTGTTGTAGGACTTTGATTTTCTCCTGTGCTATGTGCAGATAACTTCTCTCCTACTAGATTCTAGGCAGGTGAAAGAACTTCTCATTCTGGGATGCACTCTTCCAAGCCTACATCATTTTCTCTTGGTCCTGTTTCTCCAAGGACTAGGGGGACATCCAAATACAAGACAGCTGTGCTGGTGGTAGTCGTTTCGTCCCTAAGTCATGTCTGACTCTTATGACTCCATGGACTGCAGCCCATCAGGTTCCTCTGTCCATGGGATTTCCCAGGCAAGGATATTGGAGTGGGTTGTGATTTCTTTCTCCAGGGAATCTTCCTGACCCAGGGATTGAACCCACATCTCCTGCATTGCAGGCAGATTCTTTACTGCTGAGCCACCAGGGAGGCACAAGACAGCTGTGGGCTGCAGTCTTTTCTTGGTTTTCCTGTCACCCGATAGGCAAGAGAGCAAATAGCAAGACCAAAGCTTCTGGTTTGGCAAAAGCACTCTGCTTGTGGCCATCTTATAATCAGCCTGTGGGGTCTGAGTGATGGGCACAGACCGAATGTCATCACAGCCAGCTGCAGCACCACTATCTTAGACTTGAGAGAGCCAGAGGAAGGGCTGGGAGCACTCAGGCCCAGACCGAAGACCCTTTTCCGAGAGCCCTCCTCTCCCTGCTGTCTTCAGATGGTTTGCCATCATTCCTCCAGCATTTGGTGACACGATGTGGCCTCTGGCCAGTGGGAAGCTCACTTGATACAGTTCAATTTCTCAAAAACCCATAGTGTTTGTTTTCTGACAATATGTTCCAGGGATGGTGGAGGGGAAGACCTAAATCTTGTTTCCCTTGTTAGGCTGACTAGGGACTGAACTGGTACAGATGAAAAGTATCAGTGGAGTCAGGCACTCATCTTTGAGCTCTGGTTCATAGGCTAGTGCACGGGGCACACTCAATAATTAAAGGCACATTTCAGAAACATGCTAAGGGTTTCCCCTGCAGGCTTTTTAAGCCCACTCATGTTCCAGGTGCTGCTTGAGGGGGAAACCCACTGTTTCCTTTGTCCTCAAGGAAAGCTTCTGAGACGTGGTGGTGGGGCCCATTCTGTGCTCTTTTTTTGTACTACATTTGGTCCATGCTCCTTTCAAGTCCTTTGCTTCTGTTTTAATTTCTGGACTCACTTTCCCTCTTCACCCTGATAATCAGCTTTATTTATTCTACCACCACTGGGGCTCCCCTTCAACCCTGAATTCTAGCCCCTCATGGTCTAACTCATGCCTGGGAACCCAACAACCTTGATATTTCCCTCCAGTGGGCAATCTTATGGAGCCCCTAGGGACCCTAAAAGCTAGAACTAACACAAAGAATTACCCTTGGGCAACTGGTCTACCCCATGACCCATTGCATTCATGCTTCAGGGTGTAGTATCTTCCTCTAGGGCCTTCCCAGGTGGCAGAGTGGTAAAGAACCCATCTGCCAATGCAGGAGATGCAAGAGATGAAGTTTCTATCCCTGGGTCAGGATGATCCCCTGGAGAAGGAAATGGCAACCCACTCCAGTATCCTTGCTTGGGAAATCCCATGGGCAAGAGGAGGTTGGCTGGCTACAATGGGGTCACAAAGAGTCAGACACAACTGAGCAACACACACACACACACACATATAAATACATACACACACACACACACACATACACACACACACACATCTTCCTCTAGCTCTAAGGGAATATATTCACCCAACAGCCGCACTTACTTTCCAGCATTTATAGGGTATCTAGGAATGTGCTGGATTAGCATTATAAGAAAAGGAGAGGAGGTTTGTTATAACAGAGAAGAAATAGACTTTGGAATACAAGAAGACATTCGAGTTCAAAATACAGCTGCATTAATTAGTCATATGACCTTGGGTCAGTTACTTGACTCTTTTAGCCTCTGTTGTCCCATCTGCCTAATGGAGCTAATTGCTATCTTATATGGTGATGAGTGAATTGGAATGTTCAGTGGGATTAAGCATTTAAAATACTTGGCCTTCAGGAGCTGCTGAATGAATGGCAGCGCTGCACAATGCCCACAGACACACTGGCAAATATTGGGATAAAAAATAAAGTGTTAGCCTCAAGTATGGAGAAATTATCTGTTTCTCCCACTTCTTTGCCCCTGTGCCATCTTCTCCCTGCCTATTAGCATGTGACCAGTTGTGCTTCTCAAATGAGGCAGGTTAATACTGAGATTGCTCCTTTATTTGTAAACCAGCTTTCTTAAATAGGGACCCAGTGTGCTGCCTTGAAATTGCCACCACAAAAGAACACTGCACGTTCCCCTGGGTGTGTGTGCTTGTGTGTGTGTGTGACAAAGCTAGGCATGGTGTGTGTGTGTGATACTATGCAGGTCTTTTATGTGTATTCTCCTATTTGCCCTTATTTATTAATTGTGGTAAAAATACTTAATATAGAATTTATCATCTAAACCATTTCTAAGTGCACAGTTCAATTGTGTTAAATATATTCACTTTGCTGTATAACCCGTCTCTAGAATTTTCTCACCTTGCAAAACTGAAACTTGATAACTCATTAAACATTTCCCCATTTTCCCCTCCTGTTAACTTCTGGAAACCACCATTCTATTTTCTGTCTCTGTGAGTTTGAATACTCCAGGTACCTCATGTAAGTGGAATCACACAACGTTTATCTTTTTAACTGGCTAATGTATTCTCTTGTTTAATCTTTAAAACCATTCTGTGAGATGTATGTGCCTGCTCAGTCGCTCAGTCATGTCCGACTCTTTGTGACCCCATGAACTGTGGCCTGCCAGACTCCTCTGTCCATGGGATTCTCCAGGCAAGAATACTGGAGTGGGTTGCCATGCCCCTCTCCAGGGGATCTTCCCCACCCAGGGATGGAAACTGTGTCTCCTGCATCTTCTGCATTGCAGGCAGATTCTTTACTGCTGAGCCACCAGGGAAGCCCCCTGTGAGATATTCTTTATTATTATTTCTACTGATGGCTGAGGAAATAAAATCTCCAGGACATTAAGAAATTTGTTCAATGTCACATGTGCATGAACCAGGCAGGATTCAAACTCAGTTCTCATAGTTCCATGTTGGACCCCACAGGCACACATACATATGAATATCCTGGAAAATAGTGCAGAAAAAGTAGATAAATATGCTTTTATGTATACATTTAAATCTCTATATACACACACACACGCATGTATTTATAAATATATAACTATATGCAGCATTATCTTAAAAAGAAAGAACTTTTTGGCTCCACATCTGTCTTAGAGGGTTGTTGTGATACTTGGAAATAGAAGTATAACATTTTCCCTGGTGATGGCCATGCTTTGAAGTTTATTTGGGGAAACCTGTGTAGTTGATGGAAAGAGCACAGGCTGGGGAGTAAGGAGAATGGGGAACTTACCATTTAAGCTTCAACATTTACCATTTGGGGAGCTCAGGTTGGTCAGTCTGCTTTCAGATGATAATAGCTGTTCCCCAGCGTGGCCCAGAGGGTCCAGGGAGGTGGTGTGTATGAGAATCCTGCTCTGCCCCCACTCCATCTCCCCCTCCACAGCACACCCTTCTCAGGAAGCACTTTCCTACCTGTCTCTGTGTCCTGGATTCTAACAGAGGCTGTTTTCCCCCCTTCTTTCTCCTCCCTCTTTCTCTCCAAACTTCCTTCTCTCTTCCCTTCATCCTTCCTTCTCTCCCAGATTGTTTCACCTCTAAAGGCTCTTGCCCATGGACGAATTCACTAAGAAACTGAATTCCATGTTCAGGATGACTGCAGAACTCCCACTGCTGTCAAGGAGATTTCTAGGCCTTTAATGAGGGGAGAATTTGATCCTAAGACTCCTTGTTAAGATAAAGACCTGGCTGGTTTATTAACTCTATCCAGCTGGGGTACAGACTCACAGAAAAATAATTAAACGCTCTCTGCCTAAAGAAGGGCCAGAGCTGCAGAGAAAACCTGGCCTGGATCTTGCAAGAAAGAGGGGAAGGGTGATCCCTTGCTGCTTTTAGGAATCATTTCTTCTTGAGTGCCTAAAGCTGGTCTGAGAACTCTCTTCTCCCTTCCACATATCTGGCTGCTGCTGCTGCTAAGTCGCTTCAGTCGTGTCTGACTCTGTGCGACCCCATAGAAGGCAGCCCACCAAGCTCCTCTGTCCGTGGGATTCTCCAGGCAAGAGTACTGGAGTGGGGTGCCATTGCCTTCTCCGCCACATATCTGGACTTTATCATAAAGTGCACCTCAGAGTGGCAGAGTTTATTTATTCATTTGACAAATGTTTATCAAATATCTACTATGTGCCAGATACTATGCTGAGTTTGGGGTGAAAATTGACATACTTAGGGGACATTCGGAGAAGTCAATGGCACTCTACTCCAGTACTCTTGCCTGGAAAATCCCACAGATGGAGGAGCCTGGTGGGCTGCAGTCCATGGGGTCGCGAAGAGTCGGACACGACTGAGCGACTTCACTTTCACTTTTCACTTTCATGCATTGGAGAAGGAAATGGCAACCCACTCCAATGTTCTTGCCTGGAGAATCCCAGGGACGGGGGAGCCTGGAGGGCTGTCGTCTATGGGATCGCACAGAGTCAGACATGACTGAAGTGAGTTAGCAGGGGACATTCAACTCATTAATATCATTTTACATAGAAAGAAATTGAGACCCAGGGAGAAATAACTTATCTATGATAACAGATTCAGTCAGGACCTGGTCCCTCTTTTCCTGATATAAAATACTTTCTCATGCTAAGCAGTTCTGCAGGTGGCTCAGTGGTAAAGGATCCACCTGCCAATGCAGGAGATACTGGAGATGAGGGTTCATTCCCTGAGTTGGGAAGATGCCTGGAGAAGGAAACAGAAATCCAGACCAGTATTCTTGCCTGGAAAATCCCATGGACAGAGGAGCCTGGTGGGCTACAGTCCTTGGGGTTGCCAAAGAATCAGAAACAACTTAGCAACTAAATAACAATAACCCCCTCCATACCTAGTCTGGCCCTCCCTCATCTGTTAGGACTTTAACCCTTTTTGTTGTTGGCACCTCAGAGATTCAGCTGCTAGGCAGTAAGCTCCCTTTGATGGAACCATGCCTTCCACCTCTTGGCTGGCTCTGTAGCCTGTATCTCAGTAATCAGATGACTACAGATAAATTGTTTATTAAAATAGATGGAATATAAGACTTCCCTGGTGGTCCAGAGGTTAAGACTCCATCTTGCAATGCAAGGGATGAGGGTTTGATCCCTGATTGGGGAACTATGATCCCACATGTTGTGGAGAAGTGGGCCTACAAGCTGCAACTGGAGAGTCTGTGCACCATGAAAGATCCTGCGTGATGCAACTAAGACCCCATGTAGCCAAGTAAATAAAACTGGAGAAAACAGTAGATGAAATTCAATGAAGAAGACCTTTCTTCATTGTGAGAGAAAGTATTTAAATAGTCTTAAAAGAAGGGATAGTGTTCAAGAGAGAGATTAAGGATCAGATGGGGCATGTGCTTATGTGTGTGTGTGGTGTGCACACATGCTCGTGTGTGGGCAGGGGTGTTTGTGGATGTATAGGCCATTGTAGACCCAATAACCTAAGTGGGTTCTGCATGAAACTTGGTATGTTTGCAGAATGATAATTTTGAAAGCCTGTCCTGGAAGGTGTTTTCATGAGGCAGGCACATGGGGAGGAAACAGAAGGAAAAAGGACCCAAGGTGTGTGTGGCTGGTGGGGGTGGAGTTCAAATCTCCATTCTCTGACTTACTAGTTGTGTGACTCTGGGCAAGTCCCTTATCTCAGCTGGTTTCCTTTTCTGTGAAATGATCATAATACTGACTACAGCAAGGTGATTTAAGTATTAAGTGTAATCAGGCATGTCAACACCACGTGGCCTAGGGCCAGTTTCTTTTAGGTGTACAGGATCAGTTAGTACTGTCTTTCAACAGAGGAAAGGGTTGTTTTGTGGTTGGTGATGCAAGGTCTAGAAGGAGTCTTAGGGCTGATCATGAAGCATAAAATGTCAGACTGAAAAGTCTGAATAGTGTGCCCCTGATTTGGCAGGTGTTGGAGGTTTGTGAGGAGTGATGTGGACAAATCATTTTTTTGCTTGCTTTTGTCTGTTTGTTGCTTTTAGAAAATTGTGCTTAGGATAGGAACACAGGAATGTGGAGGCAGATCCGGCAGGGAGTTGCTTAAAGGATTTCAGTGAGAAGAGAAATTCCTGAGAATAATGAGCTAGGAGGGGCCTCCCAGGTGGTTCTAGTGGTAAACAACCCGCCCGCCAATGCAGGAGACATAAAAGACTCAGGTTTGATCCCTGGGTCAGGACAGGATAACCCACTCTGTTATTCTTGCCTGGAGAATCCCATGGACAGAGGAACCTGGCGTGCTACAGTCCATAGGGTTGCAAAGAGTTGGACACGACTGAAGTGACTTAGCACACACGTAAGCAATGTGACAGGAGAGGAATGGGGAGGCAAGGCAGAGATAAATGATCAGAGAACAACAAAAATAACATGCATTGCATACTTGCTATGTATAGGTATTGTTCTAAGCATGTTAAAGACTTAGCTTATTTAATGTGTCAAATGTATTATCCTGTCCAATACTTAGAGCGTACCTGAAGGTGAAACTCTTTTAATGCTACTCAGAGGTACGGAAACTGAGGCACAGAGAAATTAAGGTGCAAAGAAGGCATATCTCCACCCCAACTCATTTAGAATGGATTAAAAAATTCTTCACGAAGCATGCTCACTTTCTGGAAAATTCAGGTTTTAATTTTCTACCTCTCTTCTGCACCCAGTGTGAGTATTTGGTATGTTTCTTTTGAGAATGTTTTAGCCTGTTTTCTCCACGACTTACACGGAACTGTAATAGTGGTGTGCCTTTATAGATTTCATGAGCATATTGCCCCTGTCTTCATGATAGTCATTTTAAATAGTGGTTTCATATTTTATTGAGTGGATATACCAGAGCTATTTTTTCCACTAATATGACCATCTTGGGACATAAATTTTGACAGCACCTCTTATTATGTTTTAAAGATACATTTCCTGAATTTGAATTACTGGCTAAAATAGAGTGACTAATTTCATGGCTTTTAATTCACATTGCCAATTTGTTTTTCCCACAGGGTTGAACATACAACATCCTCAACAATGCAGAAGACTATCAATTTCACTGCACCCTTGCTAGCATTGGGCATTATTGTTATTACTAGTAAAGTTATTAGAGGAAATAAGGTTAGTCACTTTAATTTTAATTTGCATCGCCTTTCCCCTCCCATGGGACTGATACTTGCAGTTTCTCTTTAGTTATTATTGTTATTTTTTTTGGAGGCCATTCTTTCAAAGCAAAAATTTGTGTGTTAGAATGAAGTATACAATAGGGTGAGGAGTGGGGTAAAGTTGAGGAACTAGGAGGTTTTGAGCCTAACAAACTGGGAGAAAAGCCATGCTTTGATATCCACCAGCATCGGAGAAGGCAATGGCACCCCACTCCAGTACTCTCGCCTGGAAAATCCCATGGACAGAGGAGCCTGGTGGGCTGCAGTCCCTGGGGTCGCTAAGAGTCGGGAACGACTGAGCGACTTCACTTTCACTTTTCACTTTCATGCATTGGAGAAGGAAATGGCAACCCACTCCAGTGTTCTTGCCTGGAGAATCCCAGGGATGGGGGAGCCTGGTGGGCTGCCGTCTATGGGGTCGCACAGAGTCGGACACAACTGAAGTGACTTAGCAGCAGCAACAGCATAGGGGAGAACAGATTCACTGGTAGACTGCTTGGAACCAGTGTCCATGCTGTTAGGGACGAGGTGAGGCTTACTGTCTATCTTCTGGCTAACATTTTCTTTTTAACTCTTATTATTCAAATGGAATATGTTCATTGCAGAAAAAATAAAGATAAGGAGGAAAGAGATAAAAATCACAGAGTTAAGGTGCAAAGAATATAGATTCCCAGTATTTAAAGATAAGTCCTTTGATGTTTTATTATATATGGTTATAGAATCTCTTTATATACACAACATTATAGGTTGTGTATACTACACACAGGGCTTCCCTGGTGGCTCAGTGATAGAGAATTAGCCTACCAATGTAGGAGACATGGGTTTTGATCCCTGGGTTGGGAAGATCCCTGGGGAAGGATTTGGCAACCAACTCTGGTATTCTTGCCTAGGAAATGCCAGGGACAGAGAAGCCTGGTGGGCTACAGTCCATGGAGACACAAAAGAGTTGGACACAACTTAGCAACTAAACAATAACAATACTACACACATTCCCACATCTGTATCTGCAGTTGGCTGCAGTTATTTCTGTCTCTTTTGTGTGTATATGACTGATATTATTTGTTGCCATATTCCTTTAACTGATAGAGGACCATTTGGCAAAATTTGGAGGTAGAAACATGGGATAAATCTTATGTGTGTGTTCATGTATATAATCACTTTGGTGCATCTCTGATAATTTTCTTCAAAGAAGTGTTGAAAAAGTTCATGCCTGGCTGATCTAATTATCTCTATGATGAAAGAATTAAAGCTGTAAAGGCAGATTTCTTCATAGGCTCAATTTATGGAAGAGGACCCCACTCTGTTCTTATAGTTCTTTCTTGTCTTTTAAAATCGGTTCTATAGGGATAGTTGGGTTTTAATGACGCCCACTAGGCCAACAGGTCTTAAATTCCCAGTCAGAGGCAGAACTTTAGATGGAGGAGTCATCGCACTTGTGTTACACACCTGATATATGCTATGCTCTTTTGTACATGTATAATCTAAATTTTCTAACCTCTCCAAACCTCAAGTCCTGTGGCTACAAAGTTAGGAATAATAAAAATACCTACTTTATAGATTTGCTTAAATGATATAAAGAAGGCAAACATTTAGTAGAAGGACTGGAAGAAGTGAAAAGTCTCTCTTTTTGTATAAAGGAGCTGGAAGGATGTTCTTATCCTATCACTTACCATGACCTGCAGTCACATTGGAAGTGCCACTGGGAAAAGGATCACCTGCAGACAATATGCAGGATGAGTGACACACACCATACTATCCAATCCCTCCATCATCCTAGAAGGCAAACTATTACCTCCATTGTATTTATTTAAGGATTCAACAATAATTATAAGGTACCTTCTGTGGGCCGAGCACTATTCTAGATGTTTCAGACACAGTGGTGAACAGAGTCAAGTGTTTGCTCTCATGCGACAAGCAATTGCATGAATATTTAGGTGGCAGTAAGATAATGTGGTGTTGGAGAAGATTCTTGAGAGTCCCTTGGACTGCAAGGAGATCCAACGAGTCCATTCTAAAGGAGATCAGTCCTGGGTGTTCTTTGGAAGGACTGATGCTAAAGCTGAAACTCCAATACTTTGGCCACCTCATGCGAAGAGTTGACTCATTGGAAAAGACTCTGATGCTGGGAGGGATTGGGGGCAGGAGGAGAAGGGGACGACAGAGGATGAGATGGTTGGATGGCATCACTGACTCGATGGATATGAGTTTGGGTGAACTCTGGGAGATGGTGATGGACAGGGAGGCCTCGCGTGCTGCAATTCATGGGGTCGCAAAGAGTCAGACATGACTGAGCAACTGAACTGAATTGAACTGAAGATAATGAGGGAGAATAAAGCAGAATATGGAGGATGATGGTGCAGGAAAGGAGGAGGTTGCTGTCATGTAGTAGAGTAAGGGGTGGTGTCTTGGATAGTGTGAAATTTGAGCAGAAACCTAAAGAAAAGGGAGTGAGTGAGTCACATGGATAAGCAGGGGAAGCACCTCTCAGGCAGAGGGAATAGCATCTGTAGGGAGCCCTGAGGTGGGATATGCTCACTGCAGGACAGTGAGGGGGGTGGCATGGAATGGGTTGGGGTGACTTGGATGACAGGGAGTGTGGTGGGAGGAAATGAGAGAAGAAGTGTGGGCTGTGAGAGAGGAGGAAATATTTTGTAGAGCCCTGTAGGACATTGTTAAGACTTTAGCTTCTACTGAATGAGGTGGGAGGTCCCACTGAAGGATTTAAATCAAAAGATGATTTTATAAAGTATCACTATGGCTACTGAGGAACAAAAGTCTAAAAGGGGCAAGAATGGAAGGTTGGAAACTTTCCAGGGAGGTGACTGATGCAATTGTCCAAGCAGGAATATTGGGAACTTGGATCTCAGTGGTAATGGGGTGGGTAGTGAGAAGGTGAGATTGAAGGAGGCAGAGCAGGCAGCCTTTGATGATGGACCAGAAGAGGGGAGTGAATTCCAATATGATTCGAAGGTCTATATACCCACGTCTGTCCTAGAATGGAGTTGCTATTTACTAAAAATAGGGAAGACAGGATGGAGCAGGGATCAAGATGTTGGTTTGGGGCATATAAAGTTTGAGATGTCCATGACATGGTCCAGTCGAGATGTTAGGTGTGTAGTTAAGTATCTGGGTCTGGGATTTTGGTGAGAGGTCTGGGACAAACATTTAAGAGTCACTGGTGCAAACAAAGTATTTAAAGCCAGGAGTAAGATCATGGAAAGTGAAGTAGTCAGAGGACTGAGGCTTCCAACTTCTCAAAGTGTTGCAGGTGAAGGGAGTCTGTTGCACATAAGGAAATAAAAACTTGGGAGTCAAGCAATTTGCTTCACAGTAAGAGACAGAGATGGGAATCTGTGCTCAAGGATCTGACCCTGAAGTCTGTGTTATTAACCCCTCAGTAATACTCCAAAGGCTGGAGCAAAGAAGTCTTTTCCTAGAGACATGAATCATGGGTGGTTTGCCAGGACTTCACCTCTAACTATGCTGGGATAGCAAGCTGAGCCCTCTGCTGCTGCTGCTGCTAAGTTGTTTCAGTCGTGTCCAACTCGGTGCGACCCCATAGATGGCAGCCCACCAGGGTCCCCCGTCCCTGGGATTCTCCAGGCAAGAACACTGGAGTGGGTTGCCATTTCCTTCTCCAATGCATGAAAGTGAAAAGTGAAAGTGAAGTCGCTCAGTCATGTCTGACTCTTAGTGACCCCATGGACTGCAGCCCACCAGGCTCCTCTGTCCATGGGATTTTCCAGGCAAGAGACTGGAGTGGATTGCCATTGCCTTCTCCGAGCTGAGAGCCCTCAGGTCTGAGCAAATAAGACACTTCTCTTTTGCTCCTAGAACCTGACGACTCATCTATCAGCCCCACCTGGTGTAGTACTCAAGGATCTCAGGGGAGCAAGAAAGGTCTGGTAATTAAGAAAGATTCCTTTCCTGAGCTGCAGTGGGTCACAGTGACTGTCAGGGTTAAAAGATTGATGGCTTCATAAAGACCACCTGAAAAGGCAATTGACCAGTAAGGGGAAAAAAACTCATTGCCACCCACCCAGTACTGCAGCGTCTTTATTCAGAGACCTGCCCACAAACAGAGCTACTTGGAACTGCTTGTACCAGTCACTACTTGGCCCCATTTTATGGCTGTAAATAATCCTCAACAAGCAAGGGATGTGTTCCTGCATTCCCTGATCAAAGTTGTATCTTCCTGGTTCCTTGACTGGATGTGTAGGGACAAATAAAACTCAGTTCCCTTACTCTCAGGGGTTCATCATAGAGACCGTCACTGCATTCAAGATACTCAACAAGTCTAATATTCTGTTCTATAATATCGCATGTATTTAAAAATTCACTTCTCTAGTGATATGAGAATCAGAGTCCAGCACGTAGTAAATACTCATTAAGTTATTCACAGAAGTGTGTGTGGAGTTGTAGACAAAGAGTCCAGAATTAAGCCAATCTTGCAGCTATAGCTTTGCTAAGACCAAAGGTTCATGACGTCAGATACGTCATTCCTTCCTGCATCTTAGTTTACCTATCAGTCAAAAAGGGGGTTGGATTAAATTATCCTTGAAGATCTTTTATTGACTGATTGATTTTTAATTGAAGTATAGCTAATATGCATGCTTCCCTGGTGGCTCAGATGGTTAAAAAATCTGTCTGCAATGTAGAAGACCTGGGTTTGATCCCTGGGTTGGGAAGATCTCCTGGAGAAGGAAATGGCAATCCACTCCATTATTCTTGCCTGGATAATTCCATGGACAGAGAAGCCTGGTGGGCTACAGTCCACGAGGTTGCAAAACAGTGAGATACGACTTAGTGGCTGAACAACAACGAATATTCCATTATACACAGACACATCGTATCTTTTTAAATCTATTCACCTGTTGACACTTAGGATGCTTCTGTATTTTGGCTATTGCAAATAACACTGCTATGAACACTGGGGAGCATGTATCTTTCCAAATGAGTGTTTTTATTTCTTTCAGATAAATACCCAGGAGTGAAACTGCCAGGTCATATGGTAGTTCTGTGTTTAGTTTTTTGAGAAAACAGTTTTCCATACTGTTTTCCACAGAGGCTGCACCAATTTACATTTCCACCAACAGTGTAGGGGATGGGGTTTCCTTTTCTCCTTGGAGATCCTTTAGATCAAAGGCAAGATGTGTTGAAAGGTCTGAAAAGCCCCAGTAAAATCTCTCTTCCTAAAATGCTGTTAAATGCCATGATGTGTCTTGATAGGATAGGCATTCTAGAGGGTTTAAGAAAAGAAAGCACCTCCATGCCTCCTGTGTGCAACTGGCCCTTGTCTTTGTGGAATCAACCTCCCCCCAACCCCCCAGTATTCTTTAGATCACAGTTCCCCAGGAGTTTAGCCCAATGGGAGACTTGGCTGGGCAGGTTGCCATGGGGCAGCCCAACAGTGGCAAGGTGGAAAATCTGTGAATTACCTTGCCTTTTTAAGTGCCTGCCAGCATCCGTGCATGTGCTGGCCAGGAATATTGCCATGATAGAGCTTGCTCACACCTTAAGCCAAATGACTCCCCAACCCAGAATTCAGGCAGATGGAAGAAGGCATACTGCAAGGCAGAAAGTTAGTCTTTTCAATCAATACATCCTGAAAGAGAACTTGCTCTATTTTCACCTTAAGTAGAGGAAGCTGCCTTCCGGGGGCTCCTAGAGTGGAGTTTTCCCCTGAGGCTGCTCCCTCCATTCTTGCTGCCATCAGATTAGTTCTGGCCTGGCTTTTTTTTTTTCTCAACAGGACAATTATGAAGTCTTCAGTGAGGATCTGTCTCCAATCTCCTTCCAATCCATTTTTCATTAAGGAACTAGTCATCTATTTGGAAAAAAATAAAAGAGAAAAGAAAATATACCAACCAAACTAGGTCATGTTATCCTCAGGCTCAGGAGCCTTCAAAAGTCTCCCCTGCTTAACATCAAGACAAACACCCACCATGGCCTGCAGGAGCCAGGCAGTGTGGCCTGTCTACCCTTCCAGTCTCTTTTGCCCAAATTATGTCATGTCCCTTCACTCATTAATTCCATCCATTTTGGGTTTCTTGAATTTTCTATGTTCCCTCCTGCCTTGAGGGTTTTGCCTAATCTTCTCTTTCTGCTTGGGGTCCTTTCCTTACTCCCTTTCTTTTCTTTCTTCTTGGATGAAATTCACCTCCTTGGAGAGCCTTTCCCTATTCATTTCACCTGAAGTTAAAGCTCTCAGTCTTTTTCTGGCTCAGCTAATTGTCCGTTACAATGTGCAGATGCTTTTTTTCATTTGTTTATTTGTGTTTTCCCCACCACTCCTATTAAACTGTGAACTGTAAACTCCAGGGAAGCAGAAACCATTTCCGTGTTGTTTATGGTTGTCTTCATCTCCAGGGCTTGCTTCAGTGCCAAGCTGGTACTCCATCATTGTTTGCCAAATGATTAATCTGGTTCTGCTCAGCTTCCTAGCGAGATCCTTCACCCCAGCCCACTTCTCCTGCCCTATCAGAGTACCACCCCCTAAGGGCAGTATTCTTCGAGCCTCTGCTCCTGTGATTGCCCTGTGCCTTCTGCCTGAGATACACATCTTCCCTATTTTCCTCCTGAAAAATGAACTCAGCCTTCAAGACTCTGCTCAAATATCATCTCTGCTTTGATGCCTGTCCCCATGCCTCCTGGCAAAATGAAAAGCATATGCTCCATGGTTTGTGCACATCTGAATCACAGCCTTTGTCACTCAGCATTGTCCTCACGCTTTTCTGTGTCTATTTTCCCCACAAGACGGACCTCTTGGGAGCAAGGAAGAGATCTAATTCATCTTACATTTCCACTTCTTAAAAGTACTTATCACATAGGAAGGTTGGATAAAGGCTTTTGGAGGGGATGCATACATTAATAAATAGAAGCATGTCCTTGGTGAAATTTCTCTGTATGGAATCTTCCTCTCTGAGTAATCCTTATGTACTGACACCCTGTTTGGATATTCTCTCCTGGGAATTTTCTCTGGGGTTCCTGCTTTAGGGAGACCATCTCTCTGTGTTTTGTCTTCTAGGATTATACATCTGGTTTGGTTTAGAAAGCAGAGTTAGCTCTTGCCTGCTTTTTAAAAGGAACCTGGCAGTTCATACATGTCCTGTGGTAGGTAGGGGCTTCACAGGTGGCTCAGTGGTAAAAAAAAAAAAAAAAAAAAAATCCATCTGCCATGCAGGAGATGCAGGTTCGATCCCTGGGTCGGGAGGATCCCCTGGAAGAGGAAACAGCAACCCACTCCAGTATTCTTGCCTGGAGAATCCCATGGACAGAGAAGCCTGGTGAGCTATAGTCCATAGGGTTGCAGAGCACTGGACACAGCTGAGCAACAGAGCACACATGCAGGGGAGGTAAGATAATAAGTAGCCAAGCTTCCCCAAATACTTGTTTTTTCTTTCTTTCTTTTTTTCACTACTTGTCCCAGTCTGGTAGAACTGGTTGTTAAATATTCATTCATTCATTGTCTAGCCATTGTTCTCCTGTTATTTGCCAGATACTGTTTTGGTGCTATGTTCACAGTGATGCAAGAGATCCTGTTCCTAAAGTATTTTTCTTGGAGGGGGAAGCACTGACGGACAAACAATGTGATCAGTGCTCTGATGCAGTGTATGTTTGCAGAGTCATGTGGGAGTAGGAGTAAAAAAGGCTTCCATCTACCTGGGGGGTGGGGGGTGTTAAGGAAGTCTTCTTAGTCCAGAGACTGTTTGTGTTGACTTTTGATAGATGAGTAGAATTGTTTGATGGGAAAGGGACATGAGAAAGGGAGGAAAAGAAAACGAGGGGAGGGACAGGGAATAGCACACACAAAGGCAGAAGCAAGGGGTGGTAAGTGTGGTTTAAAGTCCTGAGAAGCTCACAGAAGTCCAGAGCTTTTGCTGCCCAGTTTGATGTGTGGGTAGCAAGTGCCAGCATCACCTGGGAACCTTCTAGAACAGCAGAATTTTGAGCTTCACCCTGGACCAACTGGGCTTCCCTGGTGGCTCAGATGATAAAGAATCATCCTGCACTGCAGGAGATCCACGCTGGATCCCCGGGTTGGGAAGATCCTCTGGAGGAGGGCACGGCAACCCACTCCAGAATTCTGGCCTGGAGAATTCCACACAGAGGAGCCTGGTGGGCTACTGTCCATGGGGTCACAAAGAGTTGGACATGACTGAGGGACTAACACACACACTCACTGGACCAGCGAAGTCAGAATCTACATTTTACCAAGATCCCCAGGTAGTTCCTGTCCACATTAAAGTTTAAGAAAAAGTAGCTAAGGAGGTGTTTTTCTGGCCATGACATGCATCAAAATCATCCGCGGGGCTTATTAACAGACTGGATCACTGAGTCCTACCTTAGAGTTTCTGAATGAGTAGCCCTGGGTGGACCTGAGAGTGTGCATTTCTCAGAATATGTGATGAGATGTGTGCTGATGCTGACTAGGTGATGCTGATGCTTCTGGTCTGAGGACCACACTTGGAGACCCACTAGGGTTGAGTATAGTGGGAAGGGTAATTTCTGGGAAGTGAGCTTGGGCAGGTAGTAGGATTCAAATCCCAAAGGGCTCTGATGGGGCGGCATGGGCTTTATCCTGGAATGCTGTAGACATTTGCATAGTTTTGATGCTGCAGGGTGAAGTAGTCAGACTTTTCTTTGGGGAAGATCACTCTGGCAGCACGTGGTAGCTGAGCTGGGGAGTGACAAGATGACGGACTGTCACTATATTCCAGGTGAGACTGATGAATTCTGAACTAAGGCAGTGCAGCTGCTCTCAAGACAAATTTGGGGGTCAGAATTTTGGGGAGTCAGTAATTGACTATAAGGGTGAGAATCACAAACCTCCCACCTACCCGGAACCTGGGTGCATATCACAGCCCATGACTCCTTCCCTGCCCATGGCTGTTGCCCTTTCATGCCCAGAAAGCCACCCTGTTTCATCTGCCTCCTTTTCACAAGCCTGCCTCTGGCTTCCTCTGACAGGTTTCAGCCTGCAGTGTTTGAAGAAAGGGGTGCAGTGCAGTAAACCATTCAGAAATAGGATTTATTAATGGGAGGCATGTAATTACTGCCAGACACAGCAATCTGAAGAGTTTATGGCCTAAGTGTTTGGTGTCATTCATTAAAACAAAGTGGGTTCTTGGCATGGACACTGTCACCCTGTGACCAGATCCATCTGTTTCTGTGATAGCCCCTTCCCCACCCCTGCATCTGCAAGTTGAGCCAGGCTGGAGAGGCAAAGGCAGATAAATCACAGGGCAGGGGCTTGGCTCCAGGGACCATGGCCCTCGCCTGGACCCCTTGGATGGGCCGGCCCCAGTTCCCAGCAGGGCTCCTGGAGGGGCTTGTGCCCTGAATGCTTTCTGTCTGGAGGGCTTCTGTTTCTGTAGTAACCTGTCAGCAGACCCTCTGAAGAACATCCTGCACACTTAAGACTTCTCCAAAACCTTCTTCCCACCCATTTCACTTCTTAGTCAACCCTCACTGAACCCTGGGATGCAGGGAGCAGAGCTTAGCATCCCCTTGTGACAAGTGGAAGCCTAGAAGTTTGGGTGAGTCTCCCAAAGTCCTAGGGCCTGGAGGACAAGCTTGTGCCAAGACCCCATGAAGCCATTCCCACCTCTCCACCAGGTAGGCTAGGCTGGCCCCACTCCAGGATGAGAGTGCTGCTTTGCTTTGAGGACAGATTGGGCTGTGAGAGGCACAGCTCCTGCAGGCCTTGGGTTCAAGCCCAGGATTTCTCTTGCCTAGTCCTGTGTTCTTGGGAAAGACGCTCTAAGCCTCAGTTTCCTCAAAGAGAAAATGGAGGGAACAAGGTCAGCTCTTTCCCAGGGCTCTCTGAGAACTAAGAGGCCTTGCAGGGCTTGGCGCTGGCTGGTCCTCTTTCCCGTGACTTGTCATCATCTTCAGGCCTCCCAAAAAACCCTGTAGTACTTGACACAGGGATGCTGAGCTCAGATGAGATAATAGAGGGAATATGCTTTGGAAAATTCAAGCACACCATTCAAATGTGAGGTAATAATAGGAACAACGAATCTGCCGTAACCCTGCCAAAAAAACCCAGCAACTTTTGAGACAAAAAGCAGACCTGGATTCTAGAGTCCTCACCATTATGATTGGTTTTGGACAGAGGAACTTTTCTGCCCTTTCAAACATCTATCTCAAAAGGTTGTTTTGTTCCGAGACTTGCAGAGGCTGATATGGGGGGAAATGGATAACTGGCAGGTACTTGTGTGCTAATTAGGAGGCTGCCGTGCCTGGAACTCTTTCAGGAACTGACACCTTATATATCTTTGTATTTGCTAGTGCCCAGCACAGGGCCTGGCATAGGTAGATACTCAGTGATTATTTATTAAATAATTGGAACCAAGCTCGATTCTGTCCTATCCTGTGGGTTCTTTGAAGGCAGGGCCTGTGTTTTACTCATTTCTCTTTTCCCAGGGCCAATCCTAGTGTCTGGCACAGAGTAGGTGCTTAGTCAATTCAGGCTGGATAGAAATTAAGCCCCATGAAATATAAGGCAGACATATCTAGTGTCTGCCCTGAACCACAGGAGAACCCAGGGCTCCAGGTAGGAAAGGAGTCTGGGATTTGTAGCCGGAGTCGGTACTGGTCAGATGACAGGCTCACTTCAAAGGCACGCGGTGGGGAGGGGAGGGGACTGTGGTTTCTCCAATGCCTTCTTGGCTGCGTGGGAGCTCTTGTTGGCGGCAGAGGTGGGGAGGGGAGGTTGGCAGCCCAGTGGAGGCCTCAGCCGGGACTTCAGGATGGAACAAATGAGCCAGAGGAAAGGAAGCAACTCAGATGGAGACGAATGCGCTTAAAATCTCCTTCCCCTCTCTGCATCCGCCGGAACAGATGTGGCAGTTCTGTGTGTGTGTGTGTGTGTGTGTGTGTGTGTGTGTGCGCGCGCGCGCGCATGCACGCATGCACATGTGTGTGTTGGAAGGAAAACAGGCTTTACAGCCAAATAAATCTCTGCGCCTATCCCCTCAGTGCAAAGCCAGGGCTGTGGGATCTTGAGTATGTTTTATTTTTTTTCTGAATCTCCATTTCCTCATCTTAAAAAATGGGATCAGTGATTCTTACCGTCCAGCGTGGCTGTGGCTATGCAGGGTGTTTTGTAAGCAATAAAACAGCCGTTTATGAAGCACCTGCTCTCTGCTAGGCACTGAGCCTAGTAGCTGGATGGATTTAATCTGTAATCCCCTTAACCATCCTGTGAGGTGGTGATTATCATCTCCAGTCTCCTGAGCAGAGCAGAGGAAGCTGAAGTTCAGAGGCAAGGAGCAATTTGCTCAAGGGAGACTGCCAGAAATTCAACTGGGTTCTCTTTGTAGAGATTACACTATGGAAACACACAGGGTGATTATATTTCGTGAATCTCGGTCAAGCCTAAAACTCTCCCGCAGCGGCAGTTTTCCTTTATTGTCAGCACTTTTTCCTCTTCCATCTCCCTTTTGTAAAAAAGCTAAACCTTTGGCTAACCTGTCTGTCTGTGGAAGAAGGGTGAGCTGTACTCAGTGATTTCAATGTGATTTGATTCTCTTTGTCCAGGTGCTTTTTGGTTTCCATGGGAGGGAGATCAGGAAATTATGTCTAGGTGTTTGTAAGAGGGAAGTGGAAAAGCTGCTGAGACTTACACTTTTGGACAATCCAACAACATCTGAAATATCAGAACTATCATTCCAAAAAAAACCTATCAACCCTTTTGACATTTTTGGGAGTCTTTCTTTAAAGCCTCAGCCAAATATGAGGTAAATGTGGAAGGTCAGGAAAGCCAATTCACTTTTATTAAAATCTACCACGTGCCTGGACGCTCCCCATGGTCACCCTGTATGGTAGGTATTGTTAGATCCACTTGCCACCTGAAGACACTCAGAAAGGTTAACATTTGTCTGAGATCACACAAGGATGAAGCATCAAAGTCAAGGTTCAAACCTTAGCCTAAAACACAGGCTCTTTTTTCTGCCATTTCCTGCTTCCGAGCCCCAAGTCTACTGATGTACACTGTTGCTTTCTCTACACTCCTTCTTTTGGGAGCCTGTCCCTTTTTTATGCATGGCCCCAGGCAGATCTGAAGAAAAGGCATACCTGCAGTTTCAGAAGAAAAAGGCCTTAGCATTGAGACTGCAGGAGACCACCAAAGGCAGCATCAGCAAAGACAGATGATCCCAACTTTTGGAAGATGCTCTTTGTGAAATGGATACTTGTATTTTTGGGTGTGAGTTCCAGCACCAGGAGCAGGCTGTATCTTTTTTTTTTTTTGGCAGGGTGGGTTGGGCTTTCTAGAGGAGGAAGAAAGAAGCAGGGAAGGGAAGCTCCCTAAAGCTCATTCAGTTCAAAACAAGTATCATGGTTTTAAGTCACATAATTGCAGATCCCATTATTGAGTGGATTTATTTAGATCCAGGTCACTGAAGGTGGAAGATGTCCTACCTGTCCCTCCTGATTTAATTTTTAATGAACTTTTGAATTGAAGTCTGGAAAAAAATCAAAACAAGCTACCAAATTCTTGGTTAGCAGGTGATCCCCAGAGTTCTTTCTAGAACGCTGGAAAACTCACAGATTTTGGAGTTTATGAGAGGAGAGTTCAACTTTCAGCCATGTCACTTATCTCTGTGGCTTTGGGCAAGCCGTCTAGCATCACTGACCTCAGTTTCTTCATCTGTAAAATAAGTATAATAATGCCTGCTTTAGAAAGTTGTCCAGGTGGTCAAGTGCTTAGCAGACACTCATTAAATGTTAGTTGCTCTTTCCTCCGTATATCACAAAGTGCAAACTCTTTACCTAAATTCTCGCAGGTAGAGAGCTGGGCATGAGTGAGGACCTGTAACTTTTGGGACAGCTCAGATCCGCCCAGATCATTGGCAGGGCCCATCAGCCATGGTTTAAGACTTAAGCCAATGCCCAATATGTCATTATGGAGCCTGCAGAAGTGATTACTAATGTTACTTTTCCAGTTCACTGTGGAGCAGAGGGGAGAGTTTTTCACACTGCTGGCGTTTTGTTGGAGCACGACGATACAAATCACAGATGGCTTCCTCGGCAGATGTGGCTCTGTAGAACCGCAGTGTGGGTTTACAAGGGGTTTAATGAAAACCTGGCACCCTTCCAGGCTTGAATCAATCCTCCGGGGTTCTCGGCTCATGCACGTTAGGGCCAATCTGCAAATGTCCACCCTGTTGATGGTGAGGGGAGTGCGAGGGTGAAAAGTTTTTACCTGGGAAACAAAGCCAAACCTACCCGGCTAAGTTCACAGCCCTGGGGGCCTGGGAGGTGGAACGGTGACGTGGAAGGGAAGTTGGTAGGAGGAGGGAGGTCTCCAGCTGGAAGGTATTCAGATGGCTGTTGCCTGGCTGGGGGTGAGCGGAGCCCAGGACAGAGCAATGACTTTACCAGATGCTTGGGACTCACTCACACTCTTTTCTTCCTTGCTGTGGGTTAAGCTAACGGAGTGAACGGGAGCCACAAGTCAGGGATATGGAATAAAAAAATAGTTTCAATTTAGTTGACAATATAAACTGAAACTGGATTGGACTATCACTGCCTCTGCTTGAAATGCGATTGCTCTTCAAATGGTTACCTTGCTATTATTTCCTCATCTGTTTTATTTTGGTGTCCATGTCATCGTCTTGGATAAGCCTTCTTTATCAACATCCTAAAAGAGAACCTTCCAGCCATAGCCTATCTGAGCTGTGTATTTGTTTCATAATATAAACACAATTTATTTGCCTGTTTGCTTTCTGTTTTAGTCCCATAGTAAAACACATTGTTCCTTAAAAGAAAGAGCTCATGACTGAAATAGCCCAGCACCCAGTGGAGTACCTGGCACATTGTAGACATTCAATAAATATTGTTGGAAGAATGAATACATTTCAGGACAAAAATAAGATAGATCAGTGTTCGTAGCTTAACACCATGATTAATTAGCTGTAAAACTGTCCAAAATACATAATCTTTCTTAGTCTGGGATTCTTCATCTGTAAAAGGGATAAAAATACAATATAAGGTAGCTGTTTATGTAGAGTAGTGTCTAATGCATAAGAAATAGTCACTAAGTCAAAGCTACTATTATTCAGTCATTGAAGAATTAAGTTAACCACTAATACATATTTACCAGTATTTCCATTCAGCTAATATTTACTGAGATCTAGCCTGTGCTGTGCGCCCTACTAAGCACTTTTATATACATTATCTTATGTGATTCTTGACAACAACCTTGAGAGAGAGTCCTCCCACTTTAGAACAAAAGAAACAGAGATTCAGAGGGATTAAGCGGCTTGACCAAGCTTACACAGCTACTGAGTGGCAGAAGCAGTATTAACTCCATTTCTATTTTTAAAGCCATAATTTTCCTCCATAATTCCAGGCTGCTTCCTATTAACACTCACTCTGGATAAATAAACATAAGGAAGCCACATTCTCTGTCCTCTGGGGGCTCTGGTTTAGGTGATAAGACATGTGTAAGAGTAAAACGAACACTAATAAAAACCCATGTTTTTTCACGCTGCTTTGAAGTTTACAAAGCTTGTTCCAATATTTACAATACATTCGAGTTTTAAAAACTGATTAACCAGGATACATAAATAATTCAAACAAGTCAATAAGAAAAAGGCAAACAACTCAATGGAAAAACTGACCGATTGTGAGCAGGCATTTCAAATGGCCAATAATCACATGAAAAGATGTGTGGCATTACTGATCACAGGGAAATTCAGATGAGAACAATGTGATACCATTTGTCATCCAACAGATTGGCAAGAAGAACAGAGACTATCAAGGATTGATGAGGATAAGGATGCCAAGGTGGTGCTAAAAATTGGTAAAATCAGTTTGGGAAGTAACAGTGAGTAGAGGTGACCATGAACATGCCCTGGCAACCAGGGCTGCCTCTGGGAAGTAAATCCTAGAAAAACTCTTGCCTATGCGCAGAAGGAGAGACACAAAAATGATCACTTTCATCATTTTATCTGATGCTGAAATGTTGGAAATAATCTGAAAGTACATCAATAGGGGAATGGATAAATAGACTGGTCATTTGTAGATGAAATATGAAACAACAGCTGAAGGAATCAGAGCTCCACTCAGTGACAGGGATAAATCACAGACACATACTGTTAAATAAAAAAGAGTGAGTTGCAGAAAGACAGACAAGATAATGTCCTTTATACACATTTAAAAAAACATGTAAAGTAAACCCGCATGTTTAAAATGAACTCTCTTTACATGACGTAAATATCTGGTCAGGAAGAGTATTTACACTATGCAATAGTAATTACTTCTAGGGGAGAAGTGGAGGATTGAGGTCAGGGAAGTTTGCAAAGAGAACTTCTACTGAACCTTCAACTAAATGTTTTAATTAAAAAAAAAAAAAACATCTGAAGCCAATACAGCAAAGTGTTAGCATTGTTAGATCTAGGTGGTGGGTTCAGCCATTTGTTCTGTCAGTCTCTGAACTGTTCTGTATGTACAGGATATTTTATAAAGCAAGCAACGATTCACTAATCCACGTCTTCTTCCCTAACCTTATTCAATGTGCCCCACATGTAAAACTTTGGAAGCAGTGATGGAAGAGAAGATACCCATTCTGCAGTGTTCAGGCTTTCCTCTCCTGGCACCTGCCTTTTCTGTTTGTGTGCATGAACGGGGTAAAGTACTGGGCAGATGGAAAATAAACGAACTGATTTTCTTTAGGAAGGGCCTGCAGCTCTGGTGGGGGCAGGGATAGAAGTCAGACAAAAGAGGGAGACAACCAGAAGACAAAGAGGTGCTAAGGTTTTGAGAAAAGGCTGGAGAAACTGAGGTTCAGAGATGCAGAGTCATTTATCCAAGGCCACATAGAGGCAGAGCTGGAATCTGCCTCTGGTTACCTGTTCCCATATTCAGGCCACAGGCAAGTGCTGGGGGCAGGAGGAGGGACACTGGCCTCGCAGGTCTAGGGCAAATCCCAGCCCTGTTGTTTAGCAGCAGTGAGACCTTGGGCACCCCACCTGACTCTCTGAGATTAAGTCACTCTTACTTTTCTCAGACTGACCTTGGGAGGAACATGTAATGCATGTAAAAAGGCTAGTGGGAAGTGCTGGATGTAAGTCTTGGTATTTATTCCATAAACAGTTACCATCACCATCTGCATCATCATTTCAATTTGTTTCAACCATTCTTTAATAACTTCAGTAACTATTTCTCTCTCCCTGCATTTTCCCCCTGCCCCCAATCAATGTCAGGGCAGTTTCCTTGAGGGCAAGTAATCAGTTTACCTGTGTCCAGGGATTGGTCTGTCAGCAATGAAGTCTGTCAGATCTTCCCTTCTAGTAGCAACTATTCAAAACAAACAAACAAACAAACAAACAAAACAAAACAGCTCCCTCCTTGCACCCATGCAAGCTTTTATTTTGTTATTGTCACGGTCTTAATAGTTTTTTCTCTTTATTGTTGAGGAGTGTGCTGTAAATCATTACTAGCATTATTTGTTTTGCTTTCTCAATTGATTTGACCAGTTCTGTTCAGTTCAGTTCAGTTACTCAGTTGTGTCCAACTCTTTGTGACCCCATGGACTGCAACACCAACTCCCGGAGCTTACTCAAACTCATATCCATTGAGTCGGTGATGCCATCCAACCATCTTATCCTCTGTCGTCCCCTTCTCCTCCCGCCTTTAATCTTTCCCAGCATCAGGGTCTTTTCAAATGAGTCAGTTCTTCACATCAGGTGACCAAAATATTGGAGTTTCAGCTTCAGCATTAGTCCTTCCAATTAATATTCAGGACTGATTTCCTTTAGGATTGACTGGAATCTCCTGGCAGTCCAAGGGACTCTCAAGAGTCTTCTCCAACACCACAGTTCAAAAGCATCAATTCTTCAGTGCTTGATTTGACCAGTAGAGATTCCTTTAAACCAGTGTCTGTCCTTTTGATGTGTCTCCAATGATCTCTCAGTACTTCCTCATTCTCTGGCATAAGATGTTCCAGACTTACCTTGTAATTCCTTGCCCCAGGGCCAGAATCAGCTCTTTTTCCAAGGAGCTCTGGTTCTTTTTGGTGGGGAATGGGATTAGAAACTAAGATTTGGACATTATGTGTGCTCTATATTACAGGGGTATCATTGCTTTGGGGACCTTTCAGTACAGAACTAAAATAAATAAATAAATGTATATGTGTTTACCTATCTCTATCTCTGCTTCTATCGAAGTCTGTGATAGTTAATTTAAATATCAACTTGGTTGGACACACATTATTCTGGATGTTCCTACAAGGATGTTTTTGGATGAGTTTAACATTTAAATATGTGACTTTGAATATAGCAGATGGCCCTCCATAATGTGGGGGGACCTCATTGAATTGGTGGAAAGCCCGACTATGAAAAGACTAATTTTCTCTGAGCCAGAGAGAATTCTGCAGCAGATAGCCTTTGATTTGAATCACAAGTTGGCTCTCTTTTGGATCTCTAGCCTGCTGACCCACCCTGTAGGTTTTGGACTTGTCAGCTTCCATAACGGTGTAACCCAGTTATTAAAAAAACAAAACAAAACAAAACCCTCTATATATACACCTTGGGTATGTTTCTCTGGAGAACCCTAACATGAAGTCTAAAATCCCTAGTTCAAATCTAATATGATTGGGTTCTTTCTCAGCTAACTCATTCAGATTTGTTTCTTAATTTTTTACAGTCAGAATCCCAGTTTCTACTCATTTATTCTAAACCAAACACACATAAGTCAACTATCCTGGGCTCTTCAAAAGTGTCAGTGCCATGAAAGAAAGAAATAAAAAGGGCATAAGAACTATTGTATACTAGAATCTGCCTGTAACTCAGGAGTTTGAGGAGACATGGGTTCCGATCCCTGAGTTGGGAAGATCCGCTGGAGGAGGAAATGGCTGCCAACTCCAGTATTCTTGCTCAGAAAATCCTATGGACAGAGGAGCCTGGTGTGCTACAGTCCATACGGTTGTAAAGAATTGGATATGACTGAGTGCACATGCGTGACACTTGAAAGAGACGTGACATCCAAGTGTGGTGTGTGATACATGTTTGGATGCTGGATTGGAAAAAGAAAGAACAGCTGTAAAGAGAATTACTGGGAAATGTTAAATATTAAACATGTATTCCATAGTATTTTATAAATATTAAATTTGGAAGCATGATAATATAATATGAGAGAATAAAATTGTAAGAGATGCATATTAAATTATTTAGAGATATTAGTGTTTTTATATTGGTAAGTTATGTTCCAATAATTCACAAACTATATATATGTGTGTGTGTGTGTGTGTGTGTGTGTGTGTGCACACATATATAAAGAGAGAGGTAAGGAAAGAGCCAATATGGCAAAATATTAACAGTTATTAAATTTGTATAGAAATCATAGGAATTAATTGAACTATTAATTTTTCTGTTTTAATTTCTCTGAAACTTTAAAAAAGTAAAAGGTGGGTGAAATGGTAGCAGGTATTACATATTAAGGATCATATATCTCGTAGCAAGAGTGTTACATATCAATTACCAAGTGCTGCTGCTGCTGCTAAGTCACTTCAGTCATGTCCGACTCTGTGCGACCCCAGAGACGGCAACCCACCAGGCTCCCCGGTCCCTGGGATTCTCTAGGCAAGAACACTGGAGTGGGTTGCCATTTCCTTCTCCAATGCATGAAAGTGAAAAGTGAAAGTGAAGTCGCTCAGTCGTGTCTGACTCTTCGCGACCCCATGGACTGCAGCCCAGCAGGCTCCTCCGTCCATGGGATTGTCCAGGCAAGAGTACTGGAGTGGGTGCCATCGCCTTCTCCACCAAGTGCTAGTGGCATGTATTACAAGTCAAGTGCTGACTGTGCTAGGCTTGTGTTAAGTGTTTTACATACATCATTAATTTATTTAATCCTCATCACAATCCTCTAAGGCAGCTAACATTCCTTTATACTTGAGGTATCTGAGGTTCAGAGAGGTGCAGAAACTTGTTCAAGGTCACTCAGTTAACAGGGAAGGAAGCAGAGGCACCGAGAGAGGAGTAACCTGCCCGGACCATCACCTAAATAATGGTCATGGCAGGGTTAGGACTGAGGTGTCTGATTCTTAACTGGGATTTGGTCAATTGTATTAAAAAGGTTATTCCTCCTTGTTTTCTTGCCCACTGGGACTCCATCTAGAGAAACTATTCCTCCAGCTCTACTAGACTTATTTCAAAGAGAAAATATTCCATTTTTTCATTCCACTTTGAAAAGATAAGGCATCCAGCTTCCTGTCCTGTGGCTGTTGCTCAGACTTCTGTACTAGTTCTCAGCAATGTGTGTTCTCCATGATTATTGGGTCACCACTTTTATCAGATTCCAGAGATAGGAAAACTCAAGCAGCCAACAGAAGCTCCGGACTGAGAGCAATCAGTCTCTTTCATTACTAGAGGGACAGTGATTCTTTGTCTGCTTCTGACTATTCACTTTAAACACAAGCACAGAGTTAGCCTGATACAGGGTTCTGCAAGCTGAGGGTTATGACCCTTTAGTGGGTCTTGAGATCAACTTAGATGGTGGCTGGCAGCGTTTAGAAAATGATTTTGAAGATAACAACAAGGACCTACTATATAGCACAGAGAACTACATTCAATTTCTTGTAATAGCCTATAATGGGAAAGAATCTGAAAAAGGTATATATATATATATAACTGAATCATTTTTCTGTACATCTGAAACACTGTGAATCAACTATTTTAATAAAAAAGGATTTTAGAATCACATTGAATAGAATAGAAAATATTGGTGTATGTTCATTATGAAGGTAGATTTTTTTTGTGAAAGTACTCACATACAGACACACACACAAGTTTTGGATGATGGTATAAATTTCATTTCTTATTATGAGTCACAGTTAAAACAATTCAAAAGCTACTGCTTTAGGACAGGGGGTCAGCAAATGCTTGTTTTGTGGAACAAAATTTATTGGAACGTAGCCTACCCGCTCATGCATGTATTGTCTTTGGCCGCTATCACACCACAGTGGCAAAGTTGAGAAGTTGTGACGCACCAAATGGCCAGCAAAGCCTGAAATATTTACTATTCGACCTTACATAGAAAAACCTGCTGGACCCTACAGTCTAAGATATTGAGGGAAAAATTTCTAATTCAAATAAAGCTTCCATTATATATAATTTCCAGAATTTCTCTCTTTAGTGTTTGTCCCCCACTAAGTTAATATTCACATATAGATTCATGTAAAGGCATATATAACTCCAGAAAAGTAGGCACAGCGAAAGCAATTATCACCTAAACTCTATATTTCTAACATAATACCAGGAGTATTCAGAGCAAGGTCCTGCTGGCACATGGCAAACAGGATGACCTTTCCATCCTAGGAAAATATGTCAATGTTTAACCTCATTGCACTCAACCAGACGTTTCCTTGCACAAATTTTCAAGTGAAATATTTCAATCCTGCATTCATCTTGGGGGCCACTTGTCTTATCCAAGTTAAATATTTCCAGAAAATAAATGTCTAGACACCGTCTCATATAAATTAAGCACCCGGTTTTTAAAAGATTTCTAGCAGACCTCCTTTTTGGTGTGCGGGTGAGTATAATTTGACTCCTGTGAACAACTCTGGGTCGGATCTGATGTGCCTAAGCCTGTGCACCTGCAGGCGGTTAATGAGCGCTGCTGAGTCACGGTGGACGGTGTGGGTTAGGGGAGGGGGTCGGGGTTAGGGGAAGGTGGTGATGGATGAGGGGGACATGACGGGAAGAGAGGACTCTGGAGGATATTCCATAGAAGAGCAACGAGATCTGTTTACTTGGAGGTCATGATTTTCAAGAATCTTGGATTGAAAAAGTCCTTGTATGCTGAAATCCACCTCAGGGAGGCTTGCCATATTGGTTAACCCTCTCATCGGAGAATAAAGAAAATGTGACTGTACACGAAGGTAAAATTCTATTGTATCTCTGACTTTCTGTTTTATTCACATTTGAGATTTTTTCAAATCATGGTGATGGTTTAGTCACTAAGTCATGTCCGACTCTTGTGAACCCATGGACTGTAACCTGCCAGGCTCTTCTGTCCATGGGATTTCCCAGGCAATAATACTTGAGTGGGTTGCTGTTTCCATCTCCAGGGGATCTTCCTGACCTAGGAATTGAACCCAGGTCTCCTGCACTGCAGGTAGATTCTTTACCAACTGAGCTACGAGGGAAGCCCATGGCTCCCAATCATGGCTTTGTTTAATTCAAGTGAACTATTTTTAATGGTTTTGCTATTTATAGTATTTTCTTTTATATATACTTCTGTGTCACAGTGATTATAAATTACTTTTCCCCCCACTATTTAGAAGTGAAATCTTTAAGAAAGAGCAGATGCTTAGAAGAAAGTTCAAAATGGTTTTTTTAGCTACTCATTATATTTTATAACATATATTTGTATTTTATACTTTTCATAAATATTATAGTTACATAGTAGAAATTTTATATGATATAAATATAAAGCTTATAAAATGTTTTATAAAATATAAATATGATCAATATATTCAACATATTTATACAAATATAAATATTATATATAAATAAATTATATACTATATTTTGTTGTATATTTTATTGTATATTCTTATTACATATTTTTAGCAACACTTAAAAAGAAAGAATTCCATATGAGGGAATTTATAATGGAATGTATTGAACCACCTGAAATTCTGTGGGGAGGTGATTCAAGAAGTAGTCATTATATTTTGCTTTTCTAGATTTTTGTGCATAGTGAGGTAGTTGGGTTCAACTTCTGGGAGTTCTCTGGGTTCTGAATATGAGCTCTGTGGCAGACTGCATTCTCCAAAGACAGCCACAGCAATGTCTCCCAGCCCACATGCCCTTCTTACAATATAATCTTGACATTCACGATTTTAATTACGGGAGTCTAGTTTCTTCATCTTGAATCTAGGTGGGCTTGTGACTATACTAGCAGAGAGTCTATGTAACCTCAGAGACCAGATCATAAAAGGTAACATAACTTCCATTTGGTGCTGTCGGGGTGGTAATGCTTGGAATCCAGGTGCCATGTTGTGAGGAAGCACAGGCAGCCATGTGCTGAGGCTTCCTACGGGAGTTCTGACTGATAGCCTCAGAGGCAGTTCTCACAAACAGCATCAACTCCAGACATATGAGGAAAGGAGCCTTCAGATGGTCCTTGCTCCCACCTGTTGAGTCACCCCAACCCAAAGTTTTCCAGTTGGGTCCCCAGACATTGTAATGCAGAAGACAGATGTACCCATCATGCTTTTTACCAATTCCTGATTCACAGAATCTGGGAGAACAATAAAATGATTGCTGTTTTATGCCCTCAAGTTTGGGTGGTTTATTTCACGGCATTAGACAAATGGACGTATCCTTAGCACCTTTATTGTCAGCTGTGGACATTGGTGGTCTCTTTAGGCAAGAGAGGATACCACTTAGGTTCTAGCGCCATTGTACTAAAAAGTCAACCTTGTGAAATCATTTACTTATAAAATGGAATAGTAGGCTAGACTACTCAGACACGTCAAGGTGGGCCAAAAAGTGGTGATGCTCCCCTCCTGTATATCTTTGCTGGTAGGAAGCCAGATACCATCTATGTCCCTGCACACTCTACCCCACGACTTTCATGCTGCCTTCCAGAATGAGGCCCCTCTTCCACATGACCTTTTCACAGAGCTAAAGACAGGCATTGTCTTCTTGTGGTCCAACCAAATGAAGTCTTTTGCCATTCTTTGAGGGTGGTCTGCAAATTTCCACCTCAGAGGATTTGATCAAGGACTCCTCTCCTGCCTTAAATTCTGCATGCTAACACAGCCTTGTCAGCTGGGAAAAATTCTATTATTTACCTCCTTTGCAGTTTATAGCATTCAGTTTAATAACAGACTCTCTGGAAGTATCTGCCTGATTCAAATCCTTGCTCAATAACTTAGTAGATCTAAGTACATTAAAATATATAAGCTTTCCTAATCTGTAAAATGTGCAGGATGATAATAGTACATATTTCATGGAGATAGTATGAGAATTAAATGAGTTAATCTCTAAGACCATTTTTAAAAAGGTGTGGCTGATATTAAGCATTATAGTAAATACATACACATGAAATATATACTGATATTTAATATAATATACATATAGGAAGTATGTAGGCTATATATAGGATAGGTATACATAAGTATTGTGTATCAATATAGGTATATGGTGTGTGTGTGTGTATATATATATATATATATATATATATATATTTGTTATTGCTTAATCACTAAGTTATGTTGGAATCTTTGCAATTCCGTGGACTGCAGAAGACCAGGCTTTGCTGTCTGTCACTATCTTTTGGAGTTTTCCCAAGTTCATGTCCATTGAGTTGGTGATGCTATCCAACCGTCTCATCCTCTACCACCCTCTTCTCCTTTTGCCTTCAATCTTTCCCAGCATCAGGGTCTTTCCCAGTGAGTTGGCTATTCACATCAGGTGGCCAAAGTATTGGAGCTTCAGCTTCAGTGTTGTGTGTATGTGTACATATATATAATATATGTAAATATATATATAATATGTGCATATATGATATATTTATTTATTTGAAATATATGTATATACATACTTATTCCTTAATGTCCTTGCTACCCTCAATATTATATTAATTGTATTATAGCCATGTGGTTATACATATTCCTTTATTTACAAACCCTGCAAACTCATTGATATGAGTGAGCAAGTTTTAGTCATGGTCATTTCATCTTGGAATAATGCTTCATCTTCTCCAGAGTAGGGTATATACCTTACTTACTTCTATGACCTCAGAAATCCAGCACAACCTTGACCATTGTAACAGCTCTATAAATGTTGCTTGAATTAATGAATGGTGAAGTGATCCAGGTGGGGAGTGTCAGTGTGATGTGAAGCCTAACAGTATGATACTGAAAAATAATCAGTGTCTTCTTCCAGGAGCTCTCTGACTATCTATTGCCTCAAGTGGCAGAAGGCCTGAGACAAGACCCAGTGATCTGACATGTCAGCCCCAGAGACAGCCAAGGTCAGAGAAATATGAGTCAATCCTGAACCATGAAGGAAGAGCTAGAGGAACAGAGAATGTTTTCTGTGTTGTAACATCATCTCCCATCTGTTTATAACGGTGAAAGGGGTTTACCAATGGTTCAGGGAATTTAGAAAGAAAAAGCAATTCAACTTTTCCCCTACATTTAAGAATGTAGATGACCCCAGGCAATGACTTGGGTGCTGAGGTCATTCGCTAGATGGGCTTACAAAATTCATTTTTCATCTATTTCAAGACCAGTGCAAAGCAACTGAAAACATGGATGTGGATGGTTCTGGAAGGTGAGGCAGGAGAGATATAATACTTACCACCCATGATCTGAGTGGGAACTTTTGAAATATGACCTCCTAAGCCTAGGACCAGAGCAGGCTGAAGTGATCAGGCACCTGGTTGTGGAATATGGAGGGAGGAGGGGAAACCGAGTGGAGTATACCCCAGCCCAGGTCATGAGGGAATGTGGAGTCCTGTGCATTTAAGTACAAAGAGGTCAATGTGATCTCTGTCCTCATGACATTAATAATCTAACACAAGGCACCAGCATATAAGCAGACATGTGTACCAAGAGCAGTGAAAGAGGGGAGCAGAGGGGATGTGGAAGCAAGGAGGAGGAGCCCGCATACACCTGCCAACATGAGTAGGTACTGCCAGTGGAGGGAGCTGGGTAGAAGGAACCCTTGACTTATGATCCCCGCATGCCTGACAGGGTGAGCTCTCTAAATTGCTAATGTTACCATATTATTTCCTTCTTGTAACACATTTTTATAATGACCATTTCTACAGACTGGATGTTTGTATCCCTCCCAAAGTCATGTATTGAAGTCCTACTCCCCATTATGATGGTATTTGAAGATAGGGCCTATGGGAAGTAGTTAGGTTTAGATAAGATCCTGAGGGTGGAGCCCCCATACAACAAGCAGATGGCTTTTTGTAAGCCAGGGAGACAGCTTTCACCAAACATGATGGCACCCTGATCTCAGACCTCCAGCCTCTCAGACTGTGACACGTAAACTTCTCTTGCTTATTTCCATGATATTTATTGTAACAGCCTGAACTAAGGCAATAATTAAAAATAGTAATAACTAATATTTGCTAAAGGCTTACTGTGTGTGAAGCTCTGTTCTAAGTGTGTGTTTTTTAAAATTTGTATTAACATTACATCCATAGCTTTCTGTTGCTTATAAGAGAAATTTTAGTTTCCTTGGCAAACCAGTCAAGACTCTCCATGATCTGCCTCTAAACTTGTTTTTCCAGTTTCATTTTCTACTACTTCCCCATGAGAACCTTGAACCACAGCCATACTCAAAGGCTTGCAGTTGCTTCTGAAGAAGCTTCCATGCTTTGGCACCTGCTGTTCTGTTTGTTCTGGTGGTGACTTTCTGCACCTCGTTGGTGAGGTCCCTCCTGCTGCTAAGTCGCTTCAGTCGTGTCCGACTCTGTGCGACCCCATAGACGGCAGCCCACCAGGCTCCGCTGTCCCTGGGATTCTCCAGGCAAGAACATGAGTGGGTTGCCATTTCCTTCTCCAATGCATGAAAATGAAAAGTGAAAGTAAGTCACTCAGTCGTGTCCAACTCTTTGCGACCCCATGGACTGCAGCCTACCAGGCTCCTCTGTCCATGGGATTTTCCAGGCAAGAGTACTGGAGTGGGGTGCTATTGCCTTCTCTGGAGGTCTGTCCTAGTCCCACTCAAATTCACATCTTAAAGTCCTTCAAGGCTCTATCACTTCCTTTGGGAAGATTTCCCTTTCTCTCCAGGGGAGGAATTCATAGTCATGCTCTGTGGGCCTCCACAATGCTGTACTAGTGGCCTGGAATGCTCTTTTTCTGGTTGTTAATTTATCTTTTGAATCTTATCTCCCTGATAATTATGTGATGCAACAGAGACATTAGCTAATGTTATGGTGGTAGCCATATTGGAATATATAAATGTATCAAATCAATACATTGTATGCTTTAAACTTGCAAAAATGTTATAGGACAAATACATCTCAATTAAAAAAATCAATCTCCAGAATCACCCTGTGAAGTCTTCAGCAAGTCTGAAGACTTTACAGACGTAACTGAGAAAACCAGCTGTATCCTCCTGATGCTGCCTCTAGGCCGACTTCTGTTGTTCCACCTGTAACACCTGTGATGCTGGCCTGTGGGCTCCCTGAAGACTAGGGCTGTGGTTCTGTCTCCCAATATTCAATCCTTAGTAAATGTTTGGTAAACAAATAAATGGGTGCATTCATCACATCACATTGCAATTAACCTGCCTACATGTCAATGTGTACCACTGTATGTCATGAGCCCCTTGAAAGCAGCAATTTCTTCCTCTTATCTGTTCTGTGTTCTCTTATTCCATTTTTCTTTCTCCAGCACTGCCGTTCACACGAAATAGTTGGCAGTGTTTGCTGGATGAGTGAGTGAAGACTCAGAAAACTCATCTGCTTGCATTTGGCTTATTTTTAAACCTTAGCTGAAGTGACACAATTAAGAGTCTATGGTGGAGTCAAAACACCTTATAAGAAGCCCTAATCTCTGGACTCTGGACCCAGACCTTGGTCAGCACTTATACAATTTGAATGATTTGTCAGTTAGAGTAAGAATATCTAATACACAAAGTGGTTCTGAAGACCAAACAAGACAGTATACATAAAATGCCTGGCTGAACCAATATTAATTTCCTCTCACTTGGTTAGTGTCATAACATGCTTCGGTTTGGTTAGTTCCTTAAAAGCAAAATTCTGTAGGTCTTTGAGCATTATAGTCTAGTTACATTCGTTGTCAGCTAGATGTTAAATGGCACCCTTGAAACCTGACCCTGGGCTTTGCCAGGAAGATATTAGCCTACTCCCAACTTTTACTATTTTGGGATTTGATGGCTTTGGAAAGAAGATAACAGCTAACTTTTATGCAGATAGAGGATGGCTGTGCTCTGGAACAAAGTGCCAAAACCTCAACTAATGCCACTTGGAAAGAACTCAGCAAGCTCTGAAGTTGGGCATTCAAAGGCTATTATTTCCATGCCAACATAAGAGTTTATTCAGGAAGTTGCAAAAAAAAAAAAAAATGTCAAATCTCATAGCAGTGAACTCCAAGGGAACTAGAAAATTCTCTAACCCTGCTGCTTACACAACAGTCAGGAAGATGGAAAAAAGGGTGCATTTGTCAGGATAGTCTTGGTTATGTTGTAGTTACAAATAACTTCAACATTTCAGGGACTTAAAACAGCAAAAATTTATTTTTTCATTAATGCTACATGCTGATCATGTGGGAGCAGGTTTCTGCTGTTTTCACTCCACAATTGAGGCTGATGGACCCTCCATCAGATGTAGGGTTGTTGTCGGTCCTTGTGTTAGGGCTATAGGTCATGGTGAATCATGTACTGAATCTTACAGCTTCTATCTGGGGGTGACCTACGTTACTTCTGCACATATTTCATTGGCCAAGCAAGTCATAAAGCTTTACCAATGTCATGAAATGAAGATGTGAACCCTGAAAGGGGAGTCCCAGAAAAACCCATGAACCACAAGAGAACAGCACGAGCAGATTCAAGAGATATTTGAGGAGTAGAATTAATAGGATTCAGATGAAGAATAAAAGGGAAAGGAAGAAGTTTAGGCTGATATACATTGGTTTCTGGTTTGGATGACTGAGTAAAGATGGCACAAATTGCTGAAACTGTATGCTGGTCTGAGCACATTGCATTTGCTCTGGCTAAAGGCAACCAGGAGGAGATGGTATACAAGGAGTTAAATATATGGATCTGGAGCTTAGGAGAAACTTTTTTTTTCTTTGTTGAGGCAAGGAATAGTGACTTTACTTGGAAAGCCGGCAGTCCAGGAAAATGACAGACTGATGTCTTAAAATAACCATCTTATTAGAGTCTGGACGATGGTATATTTAATTGAAGAGAGAGAGAGAGGAGGTGAGGAAATAAAGTAAAAAGGCCATTAATCTTGCAATTATCTCATTAAATGGCAGGCCTCGGTTGGGCATGTATTACTCTCTTTTTTCTTGCAGCCATTCACAGGTGGGCAGGGTCAGATTGAGGAGAAACATATTAGCTAGAGGTCAATGTTTGGTGGTCAGCAGCTCAGAAGTGGTGGTTGAAACTAGGGGAGAGTTGATAGAGTAAAAATTAACTTAGAAAAGTATGACAAGATCAAGTGTCGGTAAGGATGGCAAACAACTGGAATATTTATGCAGTGAGGATGGAAATATAAGTTAATGCAGCCATTCGTAAAAACAATTTTTACCTAGGGAAAATCTGCAGCCCCTCTCATCCAGCAGTACTGATCCTGATTCTATAACCTAGACAATTTCGGGGATGACATATTAAAAAAGTTCATAGGAGCATTGTGCTAGCAAAAAAATGGGACACAACCCAAATATCCATCAACAGGAGAAAAGCTAAATAAATCCTGGAGTAGTCATACAATGGAATGATGAACCAATAAAAAATAATGAAACAGAACCTCAGAAACATGGATGAACCTCAAGAACGTAAAGTGAAGTAGAAAAGAGAAAATCACAGAAGAGAACATCCAGTATGGTTCCTTTTATATAAAATGCAAGTGCTTGCAAAAGTAAATGGTTGTGGAGAAACTTTAAAATGAGGAAATGATAAACACAAAAGTCAGGAAATGGTAAAAGTGAGAGTTTTCAGAGAAAACTCTGAAGGAAAAGTGTAGGGCATAGGATCCCAGAAGTGCATACAGGGCATTTCAAGATGATATAATGTTCTATTTCTTCAAAAAGTTGGTAAAAACAGGGGCATGAGTTGTCTTTGTTTCTTTTTTAACTTACATCTATTTCACAATTTTTTTTTTGTTTCTACTCATTACTTTTTTACTACTTTGCTTTTTAAACTAGTAATCTAAAATGTAAAAACAAAAACAAAATAAAGGAGTCTTTGTAACAGGAGGGAAAGGGGCAGGGCACAACTTTTGAAAGAATGACATAGCCCAAGGGCATGACCTAAACCAATTAGAATCAAATCCTAGATGGCAGATAAGAATTCGATAAGACCTTGATCCTCAGTCAGCAAGCTAAATGACACACCTAGAGGTGCCATGGAGTTCCAGGTCACTGTCAAAAGACTAAGGAGTGGGCAGTGGCCCAGTTCCTGGAAATCACCACCCCTTCCCAAAAATAGTTGGAATAACACTCCCACAAGATGGTGGAGTAGAAGGATGTGCACTCATCTCCTCCTGTGAGAACTCCAAAATTACAACTCACTGCTGAACAACCGTCGACAGGAGAGTGTTGGATCCCACCAACAAAAGATACCCCACATGTAAGGCCAAAGGAGAAGCCCCAGCAAGATGGTAAGAAGGGCAAAATCCTGTTTAGAATCAAACCCCACACCCACCAGAAACGCTTGGAGGGCTCAAACAAAACTTGTGTGCACCAGGACCCAGGAGAAAGGAGTGGAGACCTCACAACAGACTGACCTAGACTTGCCTGTGAGTGTCCAGGAGTCTCTGGCAGAGGCGCGGGTTGGCGGTGGCCTGCTGCAGGGTCGGGGCATGAGTGCAGCAGTGCATGCATGGGACTTTTTGAAGGAGGTCACCATTATCTTCATTACCTCCACCATAGTTTGGCCCCAGGTCAAACAACAGGGAAGGAACACAGCCTCGCCCACCCATCAACAGAAAATTGAATTAAAGATTTACTGAGCTTGGCCCCACCCATCAAAATAAGACCCTGTACTCCACAGGTCAGTAGGTGCCCAATATGCTATTGGAGGTCAGTGGAGAAATAACTCCAGAAAGAATGAAGGGATGGAGACAAAGCAAAAACAATACCCAGCTGTGGATGTAACTGGTGATAGAAGCAAGGTCCAATGCTGTAAAGAGCAATATTGCATAGGAACCTGGAATGTCAGGTCCATGAATCAAGGCAAATTGGAAGTGGTCAAACAAGAGATGGCAAGAGTGAATTTCGACATTCTAGGAATCAGCGAACTGAAATGGACTGGAATGGGTGAATTTAACTCAGAGGACCATTGTACCTACTACTGTGGACAGGAATCCCTCAGAAGAAATTGAGTGGCCATCACTGTCAACAGAAGAGTCTGAAATGCAGTACTTGGATGCAATCTCAAAAACGACAGAATGATCTCTCTTCGTTTCCAAGGCAAACCATTCAATATCACAGTAATCCAAGTCTATGCCCCAATCAGTAACGCTGAAGAAGCTGAAGTTGAACGGTTCTATGAAGACCTACAATACCTTTTAGAACTAACACCCAAAAAAGATGTCCTTTTCATTATAGGGGACTGAATGCAAAAGTAGGAAGTCAAGAAACACCTGGAGTAACAGGCAAATTTGGCCTTGGAATACAGAATGAAGCAGGGCAAAGACTAAGAGAGTTTTGCCAAGAGAACGCACTGGTCATAACAAACACCCTCTTCCAACAACACAAGAGAAGACTCTATACATGGACATCACCAGATGGTCAACACCGAAATCAGATTGATTATATTCTTTGCAGCCAAAGATGGAGAAGCTCTATACAGTCAGCAAAAACAAGACCAGGAGCTGACTGTGGCTCAGACCATGAACTCCTTATTGCCAAATTCAGACTGAAATTGAAGAAAGTAGGGAAAACCACTAGACCATTCAGGTATGACCTAAATCAAATCCCTTATGATTATACAGTGGAAGTGAGAAATAGATTTAAGGGCCTAGATCTGATAGATAGAGTACCTGATGAGCTATGGAATGAGGTTCATGACATTGTACAGGAGACAGGGATCAAGACCATCCCCATGGAAAAGAAATGCAAAAAAGCAAAATGGCTGTCTGGGGAGGCCTTACAAATAGCTGTGAAAAGAAGAGAAGTGAAAAGCAAAGGAAAAAAGGAAAGATATAAACATCTGAATGCAGAGTTCCAAAGAATAGCAAGAAGAGATAAGAAAGACTTCTTCAGCGATCAATGCAAAGAAATAGAGGAAACCAGCAGAATGGGAAAGACTAGAGATCTCTTCAGGAAAATCAGAGATACCAAAGAAACATTTCATGCAAAGATGAGCTCGATAAAGGACAGAAATGGTATGGACCTAACAGAAGCAGAAGATATTAAGAAGAGATGGCAAGAATACACAGAAGAACTATACAAAAAAGATCTTCACGACCCAGATAATCACGATGGTGTGATCACTGACCTAGAGCCAGACATCCTGGAATGTGAAGTCAAGTGGGTCTTAGAAAGCATCACTACGAACAAAGCTAGTGGAGCTGATAGAATTCCAGTTGAGCTATTCCAAATCCTGAAAGATGATGCTGTGAAAGTGCTGCACTCAATATGCCAGCAAATTTGGAAAACTCAGCAGTGGCCACAGGACTGGAAAAGGTCAGTTTTCATTCCAATCCCAAAGAAAGCTCAAACTACTGCACAATTGCACTTATCTCACACGCTAGTAAAGTAATGCTCAAAATTCTCCAAGCCAGGCTTCAGCAATATGTGAATCGTGAACTTCCTGATGTTCAAGCTGGTTTTAGAAAAGGCAGAGGAACCAGAGATCAAATTGCCAACATCTGCTGGATCATCGAAAAAGCAAGAGAGTTCCAGAAAAACATCTATTTCTGCTTTATTGACTATGCCAAAGCCTTTGACTATGTGGATCACAAGAAACTGTGGAAAATTCTTCAAGAGATGGGAATACCAGACCACCTGATCTGCCTCATGAGAAATCTGTATGCAGGTCAGGAAGCAACAGTTAGAACTGGACATGGAACAACAGACTGGTTCCAAATAGGAAAAGGAGTACGTCAAGGCTGTATATTGTCACCCTGTTTATTTAACTTATATGCAGAGTACACCATGAGAAACGCTGGACTGGAAGAAACACAAGTGGAGTCAAGATTGCCGGGAGAAATATCAATAACCTCAGATATGCAGATGACACCACCCTTATGGCAGAAAGTGAAGAGGAACTAAAAAGCCTCTCGATGAAAGTGAAAGTGGAGAGTGAAAAAGTTGGCTTAAAGCTGAACATTCAGAAAACGAAGATCATGGCATCCGGTCCCATCACTTCATGGGAAATAGATGGGGAAACAGTGTCAGCCTTTATTTTTCTGGGCTCCAAAATCACTGCAGATAGTGACTGCAGCATTGAAATTAAAAGATGCTTACTCCTTGGAAGGAAAGTTATGACCAACATAGATAGCATGTTCAAAAGCAGAGACATTACTTTGCCAACAAAGGTTCGTCTAGTCAAGGCTATGATTTTTCCTGTGGTCATGTATGGATGTGAGAGTTGGACTGTGAAGAAGGCTGAGTGCTGAAGAATTGATGCTTTGAACTGTGGTGTTGGAGAAGACTCTTGAGAGTCCCTTGGACTTCAAGGAGATCCAACCAGTCCATTCTGAAGGAGATCAGCCCTGGGATTTCTTTGGAAGGAATGATGCTAAAGCTGAAACTCCAGTACTTTGGCCACCTCATGTGAAGAGTTGACTCATTGGAAAAGACCATGATGCTGGGAGGGATTGGGGGCAAGAGGAGAAGGGTACGACAGAGGATGAGATGGCTGGATGGCATCCCTGACTCGATGGACATGAGTCCGAGTGAACTCCGGGAGTTGGTGATGGACAGGGAGGCCTGGCGTGCTGCGATTCATGGGGTCACAAAGAGTCGGACATGACTGAATGACTGATCTGATCTGATCCCCCTCAGTCAGTCTCTCCCATCAAGAAGCTTCCATAAGCCTCTTATCCTTCTCCATCAGAGGGCAGATAGAATGAAAATCAGAATCACAGAAAATTAACCAAATGGATCACATGGACCACAGCATTGTCTAGCTCAATAAAACTATGAGCCATGCCATGTATGGCCACCCAAGATGGACGGGTCATGGTGGAGAGTTCTGACAAAACATGGTCTACTGGAGAAGGGAATGGCAAACTACTTCAGTATTCTTGCCTTGAGAAACCCATGAACAGTATGAAAAGGAAAAAGATAGGATACTGAAAGATGAACTCCCCAGACCAGTAGGTGCCCAATGTGGTTATGCTACTGGAGACCCGTGGAGAAATAACTCCAGAATGAAGAGACAGAGCCAAAGCAAAAACAACACCCAGTTTTCGACGTGACTGGTGATAGAAGTCAAGTCCGATGCTGTAAAGAGCAATACTGCATAGGAACCTGGATTGTTAGGTCCGTGAATCAAGGCAAATTGGAAGTGGTCAAACAGGGGATGGCAAGAGTGAACATCAACATTTTAGGAATCAGTGAACTAAAATAGACTGGAATGGGTGAATTTAACTCAGATGACCATTATATCCACTACTCTGGGCAAGAATTCCTTAGAAGAAATGGAGTAGCCATCATAGTCAACAAGTGAGTCCAAAATGCAGTACTTGGATGCAGTCTCAAAAATGACAGAATGATCTCTGTTCATTTCCAAGGCAAACCATTCAATATCACAATAATCCAAGTCTATGCCCTGTCCAGTAATGCTGAAGAAGCTAAAATTGAATGGTTCTATGAAGACCTACAAGACCTTCTAGAACTAACGCCCAAAAAAGATGTCCTTTTCATTATAGGGGACTGGAATGCACAGGTAGGAAGTCAGGAGATACCTGGAGTAATGGGCAAGTTTGGCCTTGGAGTACAAAACAAAGCAGGGCAAAGGCTAATAGAGTTTTGCCAAGAGAACGCACTGGTCATAGCAAACACTTTCTTCCAACAACACAAGAGAAGACTCTACACATGGAAATCAGATGGTCAATACCAAAATCAGATTGATTAGATTATTTGAAGTCAAAGATGGAGAAGCTCTATACAGTAAGCAAAAACAAGACTGGGAGCTCATTGTGGCTCAGATCATGAACTCCTTATTGCTAAATTCAGACTTAAATCAAAGAAAGTAGGGGAAACCATTAGACCATTCAGGTATGACCTAAATCAAATCCCTTATGATTGTACAGTGGAAGTGACAAATAGATTCAAGGGATTAGATCTGGTAGACAGAGTGCGTAAAGAACTATAGACAGATGTTCATGACATTGTACAGGAGGCAGTGATCAAGACCATCCCCATGGAAAAGAAATGCAAAAAGGCAAAATGATTGTCTGAAGAGGCCTTAAAAATAGCAGAGAAGAGAAGCTAAGGGCAAAGGAGAAAAGGAAATATATACCCATTTGAATGAATAGCAAAAGAATAGTTCCAAGGAATAGCAAAGACTAATAAGAAAGCCTTCCTCAGTGATCAATGCAAAGAAACAGAGGAAAGCAATAGAATGGGAAAGACTAGAGATTTCTTCAAGAGAATTAGAGATACCAAGGGAACATTTCATGCAAAGATGGGCTCAATAAAGGACAGAAATCATATGGACTTAACAGAAGCAGAAGATATTAAGAAGAGGTGGCAAGAATACACAGAAGAACTGTACAAACTATATATAAATATACATACTATATATAACTATACAAAAAAAATCTTTATGACCCAGAGAACCACGGTGGTGTGATCACTCAATTAGAGCCAGACATCCTGGAATGCAAAGTCAAGTGGGCCTTAGGAAGCATCACTATGAATGAAGTTAGTGGAAGTGATGGAATTCTCGCTGAGCTATTTCAAATCCTAAAAGATGATGCTGTGAAAGTGCTGCACTCAATATGTCAGCAAACTTGGAAAACTCAGCAGTGGCCACAGGACTGGAAAAGGTCAGTTTTCATTCCAATCCCAAAGAAAGGCAATGCCAAAGAATGCTCAAACTACCTCATAATTGCACTCATCTTACATGCTAAGAAAGCAATGCTCAAAATTCTCCAAGCCAGGCTTCAGTGATACTTGAACACAGAGTCAGACATGACTGAGTGACTGACCTGAGCTGAACTGATCCATAGTACCCGCAGTGCAGTAGAATGGTGCTCAGTTCAGTTCAGTTGCTGAATTGTGTTCGACTCTGTGACCCCATGGACAGCTGCAGCACGCCAGGCTTTCCTGTGCATCACCGTCTCCCAGAGCTTGCTCAAACTCATGTCCATTGCGTCAGTGATGTCAGCCAACCATCACATCTTTTGTTGTCCCCTTCTCCTCCTGCCTTCAATTTTTCTCAGCATCAGGGTCCTTTCTAAGGAGTCAGTTCTTTGCATCAGGTGGCCAAAGAATTGGAGCTTCAGCTTCAGCATCAGTCCTTCCAATGAATATTCAGGATTGATTTCCTTTATGATTGACCAGTTTGATATCCTTGCAATCCAAGGGATTCTCAAGAGTCTTTTCCAACACCACAGTTCAAAAACATCCATCTTTTGGTGCTCAGCTTTCCTTATGGTCCAACTCTCACATCCATACATGACTACTGGAAAAACCATAGCTTTGATTAGATGGGTCTTTGTCTGCAAAATAATGTCTCTGCATTTTAGTATGCTGTCTAGGTTGGTTATACATTTTCTTCCAAGGATCAAGTGCCTTTTAATTTCATGGCTGCAATCACCATCTGCAGTGATTTTGGACCCCAAGAAAATATTCTTTCACTGTTTCCATCGTTTCCCCATCTATTCACCATGAAGTGATGTAACCAGATGCCATGATCTTAGTTTTTTGAATGTTGAGTTTTAACTTTTTCACTTTTCTCTTTCACTTTCATCAAGAGGCTCTGTAGTTCATCTTCACTTTCTGCCATAAGGGTGGTGTCATCTGCATATCTGAGGTTATTGATATTTCTTCCAGCAATCTTGGTTCCAGCTTGTGCTTTATCCAGTCTGGCATTTTGCAAGATGTACTTTGCATATAAGTTAAAATAAGCAGGGTGACAATATACAGCCTTGAAGATCTCCTTTCTCAATTTGGAACTAGTCTGTTGTTCCATGTCTGGTTCTAACTGTTGCTTCTTGACCTGCATGCAGATTTCTCAGGAGGCAGGTCAGGTGGTCTGGTATTCCCATCTCTTGAAGAATATTCTATAGTTTGTTGTGATCCACACAGGCAAAGGCTTTAGTGTCATCAATAAAGCAGAAATAGATGTTTTTCTGGAACTCTCGTGCTTTTTCTATGGTCCAATGGATGTTGGCAACTTGATCTCTGGTTCCTCTGCCTTTTCTAAATCCAGCTTGAACATCTCGAAGTTCACGGTTCACATATTGCTGAAGCCTGGCTTGGAGAATTTTGAGCATTACTTTGCTAGCATGTGAGATGACTGCAATTATATGGTAGTTTGAGCATTCTTTGGCATTGCCTTTCTTTGAGATTGGAATGAAATCTGACCTTTTCCTGTCCTGTGTCCACTGCTGAATTTTCCAAATTTGCTGGCATACTGACTGCAGCACTTTAACAGCATCATCTTTTAGGATGCTGAATGCTGCTAGTGAAATTCAAATTGCATTGGATCAAAACATGAATTGGAAGTGATAAATTCAAATAGAGTATAGAATATTCCTTGGATGGTGGCTGTTTAGTTGCTAAATCATGTCCCATTCTTTTACAACCCCATGGATTGTAGCCTGCCAGGCTCCTCTGTCCATTAATACTGGAGCGGGTTAACATTTCCTTCCCCAAGGGATCTTCCCGACCCAGAGATCCAACTGGAATCTCCTGAGTTATAAGAGGATTCTTTACCACTGAGCCACCAGGTAAGTCCTTAAAGGAGAAAAATAGTCTTAGGCAAAAGTTGCCTTAATGTGGTGATAACTGGCAATCTGGGTAAGTAGGAGAATTATCAGTGGGTTGCAAAATCAGGGATCTGATTTGAATCAGGAAAGAGAGGATGGGAATATGTGAGCAAGAAGGCTCATGAGGAAACAGCCAGGGTAGGTGACTTCCACTTTTAACCAGGATGCAGTAACAATGAATGAACTTCACCTCCTTGCAAACTACAAACATGAGGACAAAATATATAAAGCATCTCTTTTCCAAGATTGGACAACAGGCAGTGCAGGGCTATAATCCTTGAGGAAAGGTAAACAAATAAGATGAATTTAAATTTGTGAACTGCAGGATCAGGACAGAAGAACCTGAATGAGCCTGGAGACCTCACTGACTTGGGGACAACAGCAAAGACGAGGTAGTTGTGCTATTAGGAATTTTTAGGGAAGAGTTACAGAAGGGAGCTATGCCAAAAAATAACTCCAAAAATCTGCATAGGAGTCCCCTAAAATCTTTGCTGAGTAAAAAGTCACTAATATTTAGAGTGAAAAAAAGCCAAAGAATGAGCAAGTGTTATAATCAGAACAATTTCCAGAATTCATAAAAGTCAAGGAAACATTCAATTTCCAAGTCAAATTCAACAGACTTGGTGATCATCTGGGGAATTCATTGAAAACTCTGGAGGGATCATTCCTATCATGAGCTGGACAATTCCCCTAGTAAAGCTTGTTCTGTAACTGCCTTAGAAAAATTTAAAATCAGGTCTCTAAGGAATCAAACAGATCCATAAGCAATTTAACTACCTGCAAAAACAACTGTTTTCAGAAACACATTATGACTGGAGAAGAAAACTATCTAAGATTAAAATATTATGTGCTTACTAATAAAACTCAGATAAAAATTTTAAGATCTCAGTAGACACAGAAAAAGCATTTGACAAACTACAACATGCTTTAAAAATAAAAACTCTTGACAGAATTGGTATAGAAGGAACATACTTCAACATAATGAGTCATTCAATGCAAAACATTTGAAAGCTTTTCCTCTAAGATCAGGAGCAAGACAAGGATTCTCACTTTTACCACTCTTATGCATATGGTACTGGACAACAATCAGGCCAAAGAAATAAAAGGCATCCAAAGTGGAAAAAAATATGTAAAAATGTTGCTATTTGGAGATGATCTAATTTTGTGTTTAGAAAATCCTGAAGACTCAACCAAAAATACTCTTGGAATGAATCAAGAATTGCAATAAAGTTGCAGGATACAAAATCAGCTTACAAAAACCAGTTGCATTTCTACTTACTAATGATCTGGCTTCTTATATTCTTCACGATCCAACCCTTGCTGTTCTGTCCAGTCTCATCCCTCACCACTCCTCTCACCAAGTTTTAAGCTTGTGGTCTTCCATGCCTAATACTTCTGTCACCCTATGCCTAGATTCCACTGTTACTACTCTCTGGAATATCTTTTCTTCATATGTTAACTAGGTTAAGCCATACTTGAATTTCAAGACTTAAGTCACCCGAGAAGTCCTCCTAGAAGGCTTTCTGACTTTCCCCTCTCTGTACTCCATTACCCCAGGGCTGTGCTACATAATGTTTGTCTGAGTCCCCATATACCTTCAGTTCAGTTCAGTCACTCAGTCGTGTCCAACTCTTTGTGACCCCATGAATCGCAGCATGCCAGGCCTCCCTGTCCATCACCGACTCCTGGAGTTCACTCAGACTCACGTCCATCGAGTCAGTGATACCATCCAGCCATCTCATCCTCTGTCGTCCCCTTCTCCTCCTGCCCCCAATCCCTCCCAGCATCAGAGTCTTTTCCAAAGAGTCAACTCTTCGCATGAGGTGGCCAAAGTACTGGACTTTCAGCTTTAGCATCATTCCTGCCAAAGAAATCCCAGGGCTGATCTCCTTCAGAATGGACTGGTTGGATCTCCTTGCAGTCCAAGGGACTCTCAAGAGTCTTCTCCAACACCACAGTTCAAAAGCATCAATTCTTCAGCACTCAGCTTTCTTCACAGTCCAACTGTCACATCCATACATGACCACGGGAAAAACCATAGCCTTGACTAGATGGACCTTTGTTGGCAAAGTAATGTCTCTGCTTTTGAATATACCATCTAGGTTGGTCATAACTTTCCTTCCAAGGAGTAAGTGTCTTTAAATTTCATGGCTGCAGTCACCATCTGCAGTGATTTTGGAGCCCAGAAAAATAAAGTCTGACACTGTTTCCACTGTTTCCCCATCTATTTCCCATGAAGTGATGGGACCGGATGCCATGATCTTCATTTTCTGAATGTTGAGCTTTAAGCCAACTTTTTCACTCTCCACTTTCACTTTCATCAAGAGGCTTTTGAGTTCCTCTTCACTTTCTGCCATAAGGGTGGTGTCATCTGCATATCTGAGGTTATTAATATTTCACCTGGCAATCTTGATTCCAGCTTGTGTTTCTTCCAGTCCAGCGTTTCTCATGATGTACTCTGCATATAAGTTAAATAAGCAGGGTGACAATATACAGCCTTGACGTACTCCTTTTCCTATTTGGAACCAGTCTGTTGTTCCATGTCCAGTTCTAACTGTTGCTTCCTGACCTGCATACAGATTTCTCAAGAGGCAGGTCAGGTGGTCTGGTATTCCCATCTCTTTCAGAATTTCCCACAGTTTATTGTGACCATAGACCTTAATCACTGTGTCTTTTTTGAACATACGGGGCAGTTTCCTTCCAATCTTTCATCCTAATCTTGAAGGCAAGGATTGTCCATCTCTGTTTTTTTTTTTTTTAATAACACCCAGAGCATTGGTTGGTATCTAGCAGGTATCAATAAACATTTATTGAATGGGTGGTTTAAGAATCACACAATTCATAGTTTATGAAAAGAAACTCTTCCTCAATAGAATGTGATATTCCTTTACACCCTCAACCCACCTCCAATGCTTAGTGCAGAACCTTGAACAGAGAAGGGATTTAATTAATGTTGACACCTTTGTTGAAATGTACATTTAAAAGAGGTTGCCTTTAGTACTTCTTTTTATCTTAAAATCAAGACTTTAGTTCTAGATTTGCTTCTGTTGACCTTGTGAATTTGGATATTCATTTTTTCTTCTCTTCACTTAATTTTCTACATCTAAATAATGGGAACAGTAAAACTTACCACTACGTTTATTTTGAGAATTAAGTGAGATGTCATGTAGATCCAGAACTCTTTATTGCATTTGAAATTGTCAAGCAGGGCTTACCCCCAGGGTGATAACCACAGTTATCCAGAGGGATTCATGTCTGGATGACCTGAGAACACTATTTTAGAAAGGTTTCATAGGGTATATAGAACAGTTTTGAGGTCTTGGCTGACAGAAAATCTTGAAAGAGCGTCATGGATTGTGGCATAGCAAGGAGAGGCCAGATATTTCCCCGCCTCTTTCTTCCTTCTGTCACATCTGGTTTAGGTCATCAGGTAAAATTAATTTGTTAGTTTCATCCTGTTGACATCTGTCTCTGTCAATGGAAGCCCCAGGCAACTTGGGTGCAAATCAGCACAAGTGTTAGCCTTCTCCCTGAAGAAACCCAGAGATTATGCCTGGATTAAGAAGGGGATTTGGGGATGAGGGAAAAGCAATTTCATGATGTCGTCTGTGTATATTTTGGGTGCACTAAATGAAAAATCTAGAGGAAGGGTTACCTCTGGGTTTTATAATAGGTTTTAAATCTCTCTCTTACAGATAGTAACACAACAATGGACTCTGAACCAGAAGAAAACCTTCAATTTACAGAATCCTGGAGCATCATAACCAGAGGGGCCTTTGGCCCAGCTCCCGGCACCAACTGTAAAACTCTCTTTCTCCCTCTGCCACCTGATAATTAGGAAAGCCTCAGCAATTTGCAAAAGAAGAACTTCAAGGTCTGTTCTGGCCCTGAGAATCTAGGACAGGGTGCATCTTGATGGGTTCTGGACCAGGTCTGGAGCAGGTCCTAGGAAGGACTTGCCAAGATTCCACCTGTTCTAGACCTCCTCATGACACTTAGGGCCAAATACAATTGTCCTGAAGATTTAGCCAGGTAATTTAACAGGACTCCAACTAAAATGCATTGAGAGAAATAATTGACTTCAAAAATTAACCAGTAAAAAATACATACATATTATCAACAAGTGAATAATGGGCCAAACCAACTCGAGATTACTAATTCCTGGAGTAGAAGTAAAATGGATGGGGCATGAAGAGATGCATTTTAGAGCTGAATAGCTTTGAGTAGAAATTTTGGTTCTGTCACTTGAAGTGACTTGGCAAGTTAGTCACCTGTCTTTCCCTGCATCCTTATCTATAACTTAGGGAATATTCATGCCCATTTCTCTGAGGAATAAAGTGATTTATGGTGTAGGGAAAGAGTAACTAGCCAAGATGGTGGTAATCAGGCTCTTTCCCCATATTTCCTCTCACTCATGCCCCATGTTTTTTCACTCTCCTCCCACAGTCTGTAAACAATGACTTTATATTTCTATATTCAGTTGAGAGCATTTATAGCACTGCACGTGTGCATCACTCCTATATTAGTGCCACTTGAACAGCCCTTGCTGAGCACTGCGGAGGCATCAAACATTAGAGAATAAAGCATGTCTGCCTTGCTGCTGCAAATAAAGAATGTCTGCAATTCCTACGACTCCTCGCATCTTCTTCCAGTTTATTCTTTTCTGATTCCTAGCTTGTGCCTTGCCTACCCTGGGTTCAGCAAACAGCAAGACAGATGGATATGGCACATAGTAGGTGTTCAACAAATTCCAATTTCTTTTCCCCTTCCTAGAAATAATAGGATGTCCAATGATTGAAAATGGACATCAAGAATCCGTCAAAATACTAAGGAAAAAATTTAGGAAATTGTCTACTGCTTTCCTAGACTGAGTGAGGATCAAGGGCTAATGTTATCATCTGTCATTTAGTGCAATTTGAAGCAAAAATGGAAAACTGTGGGTCATTAATCTGGCTTAAGGGGTCACCCTGCTCAAGGCCAAGCCAGACGCCCTTCACCTCTTTGTCTACACTGGGTTTTCCCCTGGACTCTGGGAGCCCTCCCCCAACACCTCGTGCCCCTGTCAGCATGACTGATGAATTCAATATTCCCCTCTCCACAGCTGACAGCCCAGAGAGCTGACTCCAATCAGCAGGTCCCCTGGTTGCCTGACTCAGGCCTCTCCAATCAGAGGCGGGGTCTGCCATGGACAGACAAACAGGTCTGGAGAGGCTGGTAAGTGAGAACACCCCAAGGGCCTCTGCCAATAACCCATTTGATGAAGCTGCCATTCACCCTGTCAGACCAAGTGTGGGATTCATCAGGACCCAACCAGACTCTCCTTCACCCCCATCACTGTGATCTAAATGATTGTTCTTTAAGCTTGATTGCTCCGAGGGCATTGATGAATCTACCAGTTTGTGATCCATCAATGCCTGACAGTCTGTTATTCTAGAAGCATTTATGCTTTGAGCCAGGAGAGTAGGAGAAGGCTTCTTGTTGCCATCATGGGGCAGAGATGCATTGGTTTATTGATGCATCCCACAAATATTTACTCAGTCTGATGGTTAACCATAGAGATTAACTGAGCGGGGAAGAGGTTTACTGGTGGGCCTCCCTATAAAGAACTCCTACTCAATGTAATGGAACCCAGAAGTTTAGACTGAAGAACTATGAATGTTGAAAAAACTATTTTTTATTATTTTTTGTGGGTTAAAAATATTTTATAGAAATATAGTTGATTTATAATATTATATTAGTTTTAGGTGTACAGCATAGTGATAATATTTTATGGGTTACACCCCCTTTAGAGTTATTACAAAATTAAGGCTGTATTTCCCTGTACTGTATAATATATCCTTCTTATTTATTTATATTTTAAATGGTTTTTTAATTCATTTACTTTTTAATTGAAAGATAATTGCTTTACAGAATTTTGTTGGTTTCTGCCAAATATCTACATGAATCAGCCATAGGTATTCATATGCTCCCTCCCTCTTGAACCACCTTCCCATCTCTCTTCCCATCCCACCTCTCTTGGTTGTACAGAGCTCCTCTTTGAGTTCCCTGAGTTATACAACAAATTCCCATTGGCTATCTATTTTCCAAGTGGTAATGAAGTTTCCATGTTACTCTCTCCATACATCTTACCCTCTCCTTCCTCCCATGTCCATAAGTTTGATCTCTATGTCTGTGTCTCCATTGCTGCCCTGCAAATGATTTTATCATTCTCATCTTTCTAAATTCCATATATATGTGTTAGTATATGATATTTCTCTTTCTGACTTACTTCACTCTGTATAATAGGCTCTAGGTTCATCTATCCCATTAGAACTGAGTCAAATGTGTTCCTTTTTATGGCTGAGTATTCCATTGTATATATGTGCCATAGCTTCTTTATCCATTCATTTGTCATTGGAGATCTAAGTCATTTTCATGTTCTGGCTATTGTAAATAGCTGCAATGAGCAATGGGATGCATGTGTCTTTTTCAATTTTGGTTTCCTCAGGGTGTATGCCTAGTAGTGGGATTGCTGGGTCATATGATTGTTTTATTCCTAGTTTTTTTAAGGAATTTCCATACCATCTTCCATAGCAGTGCATCAATTTACATTTCCACCAACAGTGCAAGAGGGTTCCTTTTTCTCCACACCGTCTCCAGCATTTATTGTTTGTAGACTTTTAATGATGACCATTCTGACTGGTGTGAGGCGATGGCCCATTGTAGTTTTGATTTGCATTTCTCTAATAATGAGCGACGTTGAGCATCTTGTCATGTGTTTGTTAGCCATCTGTATGTCTTCTTTGGAGAAATGTCTGCTTAGGTCTTTTCCCCACTTTTTTGATTGGGTTGTTTGTTTTTGAAAAACTATTGAACATATGTGTCAGGCATTGTATATACATCACCAAATTGACTCCATAGTGTCCCTGTATGTAAGACTACTATCTCATTTTATAGGTGAAGAAACTGAGGCTCAGAGGGGCTCAGTGACCTATTCAAGCTCCATAGACAGACAGAGTCAGAAATGGAATTAAAACCAGTCTGGCTCCAAATCCCATGATCTTCCCCATTTTTGTGGTATTGCCTGTTTCTGCTCCTTTTCTTAGTTGTTGGTAGCATAAAAGGAAGACAAAGCTATAAATGGAAGCACTTTAAAAAAATATAATGCTCTCTGCTGTAAGAGAATAATACTCCTTTGGTGACATCTAGAATTGTGCTTGTTGTCCATGGACAATGGAGCGTTTGGATCAACTGACCTCTCCTCCCAGTTCAAGAGGCCTCTCAGGTTACAGCCATCAAGACTGCTTTGGACCCCTGGGATTCTCAATTATTTCCTGGTATGCTGCTCCCAGACTGAGGCTCCTGAATGTGGCCTGAACCTGATGGCCCTCTGCTGCCCACAGAGAGATGAGGTCGCCTGGGACGTTACCCTGCAGTCTTAATCGAAATAATCACTGGAATAGGCTGTATTCAGCACAGTGAACATGTTTATTTCTTATATCAATTTGGAGTAAGTTTCTTTTCCAAAGTCTCCCTACTAAAACTGCAATATGGCTTTTCTGAGAGATTTCTCTTGAATTTCTTAGCTACCTGCTATAGAGATTGAGTCCTTCAGTCCAGAAGACATGAAGGTGGAGTGTTAACAGACAATATAGAGTAGCAGAAAATGCACTGAATTAGGAGTCAGAGTCCCAGATACTGCAGGATTCACTCACTGTATGTCTTTGGGCAAGCTGCTTAACTTCTCTGTTTCCATTACTCCATCTATAAATTGGAAATGACAACACTTCTTCATCATACAGAGCTTGTGCAGGACAAAAGTGATAATAAATTCATTTACCCTTTCTTTCATTCAGTAGCTGATAGAAACTTGAGATATAGTCATGAACCAGACAGTCACGGACTATGCCTATGGTCTCATGGGAGAGATAGATATAAATCAATATTGATAGAGATTGTTTCTGAATAAAATATTTCAGGAGTATTAGGAGAGGAATTTAGGGTGCTATGAGGGCCAGTGGTTGAAAGTGTCATTTGAGGTGAGCCTTGAAGAATGAATAAAAGGTGGTTGAGTGAAGAGGGCGGGTAAGGGCATTTTGGTGAGATGAAGCAGCATACAAAAAGTTGCAAAGGAGTTCAACACAAACCAAGGATGGAAAGGAGAGAAGGCCAATGTGTAGGGTGACCATATGCCACTGCTTGCTAGGGAGAGTCCCTTTTTAGATTCAGAGTACTCTATTATAGAGCCTTCTTGCCCTCTCCAAACTATTTCTTTTTGGTTGAGCAATTATACAGTCATTTCACTGTTGTGGCTGCTCGGTAGTGAACAGAGTGGAGTGGAGTGTTAGGCTGGATTGGTACACAGAGCCAAGTTTTCTGGCCATATTAAAAAATTTAGTCTTTATCTTTTTACCCTACAAACTGAAGGGTAAAAAACAGATAATAGTTGACATTTAGTCAGAACTTGTATAAGTCTGCCTAATGCTTGATGCCTTAGAAGAGGCAGGTGGGTACTATTGCTAACCCCATGTTATATATGAGGAAACTGAGCCTTATAGAGATCAAGAAACTTGCCCAAGGTCACATGGCTGGTTAGTGGCAGAGCAGATTTGAAGTTGGCCTCATTCCAGAGACTGGGTCTTACCCACTCTGACACTGCCTCCCAAAGAGAAAGTCTTTGCCTGTGAATGTATTCTATTCAAAGGCTTCTGGTTTTCTGGACACCTAACTGACTTTAGTACATATATATTGGAATGAATTAAAGTTTCAACAGCAACATCTCTTTAAATGGTGAATAGTAGAACTGAATACTAGCATGACATCAAAATAGTAGCAATACTAGTCACTATGGCATCAAGATTCAGGATGAAGGCCCTGGTTCTGCCAGCTGTGACCTGAGCAAAGCCATTTTACTTCTCAGAGCCCAGTCTTCAACTCTCCGACTGGACAAACCTGGTCCCCACCAGGCTGTGTCCAAGGACATGGAAGATGTAAAAGGGCTCTGTAAGTTGGAAATCTCAACAGTGAGAACAAAACGCACGGCAAACACTTGTGAACTTCCTTCTTCCTTCTTACCAGAGGACTGTGTTAGATGATTTATGTAACTTTTTTCCTTTTACTCCTCAACATTACTCCCTGTGCTATTATTGCCATTTAGCACATGAGTAAATTGAGATCCAGAGAATTAAGTAACTTGTTTAAAGTCACAGTGGTGGCATTCAAAGTCAGCCTAGTGACCTCCAATAGGTCTCCTTAGCCATTATGTAAACAAATAAACAATGATATCCACGAGAAAGAGGACAACGTACCATAAGTGGCACTGAAACATTTCCCCTAGGGGCTCAAAAGCTCCAAGGAAGGGTGAGGGTATTCAAAAGGAAATGTGCCAGAGGGCACTGGCTTGTGGGGGTCTATCCAGGAAAAGACACGGGTTCTCAAGTCAGTGCTCCCCCATGATGCTTTGAGGGGGTTATGAGATGGTCAGACAGGGTTTGGAGAAGTGTCAGTGATGAGACCTGAATTTGTTAGGAGGCAAATGATGGTTTTTGTTTTGAATATAGCTCTCTTTCTCTGCCCCAGTGGCATGGTGAGTGAGAGCAGGACTGCCATCTGGGGAACGCTCAGGTGGTTTATATTAGAGCTGTCACGTGCTTTCTTCCCATCACAAGTCAGCAAACACAAGCCAAAACTCAACTAACATGATAACTGTTATATCCAAGACTTTATTACATGTCAACCATTATTCCATATTCCTTAAGTACATTCTTCATATTAGTCTTTAAATCAGGCTTTATTATCCCTGTTTTGCTGAAAAGGAAACTGAGCACAGAGCTGAAACCTTAAGCCCAAGTCCCCAGAGTTGGCAAGTGGGTTAGAATCGATTTGCTGTGACTTCAAAATTTGTCCGAGTTGTTGTTTGAGTTGGTACTCTCAATTGCCGGGCAAGATGGCCCTCCACTGACAGAACACCACAAGGACTTGTCTCCCAACTTTCATATTTATGGAATACCTGCTGTGTGCCAGGTAAGGTATTTAACCCTCCTGGGCTTCTGCTTCCTCATCTGTAAAATGGAAATAATAATAATGCTTATCAGAGGGCTGATGTGAGGAACAGAGGAGATAAACAATGCAAAGTACTTAATACAGAATCTGATGAGGAGCATCAGTGCTTGCTAAATGAATAATCTCCACAACTTTATTAAGTAGTTACTTTATTTCATTATTCCTATTTAAGCCTGGAGTTGGGTGCCCTGAAGAAGTTAGCCCTCGCCTCTGGGGTGATATAGAAGAGCTACTTTTAGAATTGTAACCATGCTTCTTCTCTTTTTCTTTCTCTTACTTCTTCTTCATATACAATATATTGCATGTATCTCAAGTGTACAATTTGATAAGTGTACATATATACCTGTGAAACCATCAATGTAATCTGAATACTTAATACATCCAGCATCCCCAGGTATTTCCTCCTGCCCTTCAGAATCTTTTCTTCCTGTCCTTATCTGCCACCCTCCCAACCCTCACCTCCAGGCAATCACAGATCTGCTTTTTGTTACCACAGAGAGGTTTGCATTTCTAGCTTTTTTATATAAACAAAATCATAAAGTAAAATATTCTTTCAAAATCTCACTGCTTTCAATCAGAGTCATTATTTTGAGGCTAACCATGTTATTCCCTGTATGCACAATTATTCCTTTTTATTGTGAAGTCCATTGTAAATATGTACCATAATTTATTCCTTCACCTGTTGATGAACATTTGGTTTATTTCCAGTTTTTGACTATTAAGAGAAGGCTGCCAAGAGCATTAGTCTTGTTAAATTCCAGAAGCAAAATATGTCACATGATAGATGTGGGTTTAACTTTTTAAAAAGCTGCCAAACTGTTTTCCAATATGGTGGCAGCATTTACATTTTTACCAGCACTTGGTATATCAGTCTTTTAGAATTTTAGACATTCTCAGTTCAGTTCAGTCACTCAGTCATGTTTGACTCTTTGTGACCCAATGGACTGCAGCATGTCAGGCCTCCCTGCGCATCACCAACTCCTGGAGCTTGCTCAAACTCATGTCCATTGAGTCGGTGATGCCATCCAACCATCTCATCCTCTGTCATCCCCTTCTCCTCCTGCCTTCAATCTTTCCCAGCCATCAGGGTCGTTTCTAAGGAGTCAGTTCTTCACATCAGGTGGCCAAAGCATTGGAGCTTCAGCTTCAGCGTCAGTCCTTCCAATGAATATTAGGGACTGATTTCCTTTAGGATTGCCTGGTTTGATCTCCTTGCTGTCCAAAGGACTCTCAAAGGGTCTTCTCCAACACCACAGTTCAAAAGCATCAATTCTTTGGTGCTCAGCTTTCTTTATAGTTCAACTCTCACATCCATACATGACTACTGGAAAAACCATAGCTTTGACTAGCGGACTTTTGTCAGCAAAATCATGTCTCTGCTTTTTAATATGATGTCTAGGTTGGTCATAGCTTTTCTTTCAAGGAGCAAGTGCCTTTTAATTTCATGGCCGCAGTCACCATCTGCAGTGATTTTGAAGCTCAAGAAAATAAAGTCTGTCACTGTTTCCATTGTTTCCCCATCTTTTTGTCATGAAGTAATGGGACCAGATGCCATGATCCTGGTTTTTTGAATATTGAGTGTTAAGCTAGCATTTTCACTCTCCTCTTTCACTTTCATCAAGAGGTTCTTCAGTTCATCTTAACTTTCTGCCATAAGGGTGGCGTCATCTGCATATCTAAGGTTATTGATATTTCTTCTGGCAATATTCATTCCAGCTTGGGCTTCATCCAGCCTGGCATTTCTCATGATGTACTCTGCATGTAAGTTAAGTAAGCAGGGTGACAATATACAACCTTGACATACTCCTTTCCCAATTTGGAACCAGTCTGTTCCATGTCCGGTTCTAATTGTTGCTTCTTGACCTGCATACAGATTTCTTAGGAGGCAGGTCAGGTGGTCTGATATTCCCATCTCTTGAGTGAGTGAAGTCACTCAATCATGTCCGACTCTTTGCGACTCCATGGACTGTAGCTTACCACGCTCCTCTGTCCATGGGATTTTCCAGGCAAGAGTACTGGAGTGGGTTTGCCATTTCCTTCTCCAGGGGATCTTCCTGATCCAGGGATCGAAACTGGGTCTCCTGCAGATGCTTTACAGTCTGAGCCACGGTAGCTCAGAGGCTTTTGGTAGAATGTCTGTTCAAATATTTTTTTTATTTTTAATTGGGTTGTTTGTTTACTTATTGTTGAGTTTTGAGAATTGCTTATGCATTTTGGATTCAAGTCTTTTATCAAATATATGATTCAAAAATAACTTCTCCAAGCATGTGGTTTGTCTTTTCATTTCTAAATAGGGTCCTCCCAAAGCTCATTGAAATTGATTCATTGTTTTGCCTGTCTTTTTTCCTCTCGGTGTTTTATTATTGACAGCCTTCATGCTCACTGTCTTCTGCAATGTTGAATCTGTCATTAACTGCATCTAGTTGAACTTTTATCTCACATACTATAACTCAGTTTGGGTCTTTTGTTTTTTACCTCTTTAACATCTTTACTTAATATATTGAATCTTCTCCTGTAGCTTCTTGAACATAACAGAGTATCATTATAATAATGTTTTAATGTCCTTGTCTAATTTTATTATTTGGGTTTGTGTCAGTTGATGAATCTCCTCATAACAGGTTGGTTTTTCTGCTGCATGTGCTGAATAGTTAAAGGGAACCATCTGCAGATTTCAGGGTTCTCCCTCTCTGCACCTCTCTTTCTAGTACTTGCCAACTTGGTCTCCCCAGACTCTTAATTTTGTCTCTGCAAATCAGAAAATCCACTGACCTTCACTTGGGTTCCCCATCCTGTGATGTGGCCTACAAACTGTCTTAAAGCTATAAAGAGGCAATTTTAAGACTTGCCTCACTTGTTTCTAGCTCTTAGGAATTATGGTTCTTCACTGCTTAAATATGCAGTGTCTTGAGAAGCATTGGATTTGTTGTTTGTTTTACCCAATGGAAGGGTAAATCTGGTCCTTATTACTCCATCATGGCTGGACGTAGGAATATTCATAATTTCTTTAGGTGTAAAGAACACTTACTGTCTATTGTCAATTCTCTCATTGTTATAGATTAAGAAACTGAGAAACTGGACATATATTATCTAAACTATAGTAGAAGATAGTTTGAAATTTAAAAGATATAATGTGCAGTATTTGGTGTGGGGTTGAGGAGATAATGCCATCAAGGATAAAGGGGTAGATCGCAAAAGATACTGATTAATGCAAGGGGAAGGGACTATCTTGTAGATGGTGAAGGAGGAATTGAATAATCACTTTAAATGAATGGCATAGTGAGGCTTGATGGACTAATTGATTTTTACACATCTCTCTCTCTTTTTTATGTTGTTGCATTGTCAGATCAGATCAGATCAGTCGCTCAGTCATGTCCGACTCTTTGCAACCCCATGAATTGCAGCACGCCAGGCCTCCTTGTGCATCACCAACTCCTGGAGTTCACTCAGACTCACGTCCATCGAGTCAGTGATGCCATCCAGCCATCTCATCCTCTGTTGTCCCCTTCTCTTCTTGCCCCCAATCCCTCCCAGCATTAGAGTCTTTTCCAATGAGTCAACTCTTCGCATGTGGTGGCCCAAGTACTGGAGTTTCAGCTTTAGCATCATTCCTTCCAAAGAAATCCCAGGGCTGATCTCCTTCAGAATGGACTGGTTGGATCTCCTTGCAGTCCAAGGGACTCTCAAGAGTCTTCTCCAACACCACAGTTCAAAAGCATCAATTCTTCAGCGCTCACCCTTCTTCACAGTCCAACTCTCACATCCATACATGACCACAGGAAAAACCATAGCCTTGACAAGACGAACTTTTGTTGGCAAAGTAATGTCTCTGATTTTCAATATGCTATCTAGGTTGGTCATAACTTTCCTTCCAAGGAGTAAGCGTCTTTTAATTTCATGGCTGCAGTCACCATCTCTAGTGATTTTGGAGCCCAGAAAAGTAAAGTCTGACACTGTTTCCACTGTTTCTCCATCTGTTTCCCATGAAGTGATGGGACCAGATGCCATGATCTTAGTTTTCTGAATGTTGAGCTTTAAGCCAACTTTTTCACTCTCCACTTTCACTTTCATCAAGAGGCTTTTGAGTTCTTCTTCACTTTCTGCCATAAGGGTGGTGTCATCTGCATATCTGAGGTTATTGATATTTCTCCCGGCAATCTTGATTCCACTTGTGTTTCTTCCAGTCCAGCGTTTCTCATGATGTACTCTGCATATAAGTTAAACAAACAGGGTGACAATATACAGCCTTGACGAACTCCTTTTCCTATTTGAAACCAGTCTGTTGTTCCATGTCTAGTTCTAACTGTTGCGTCTGGTATTCCCATCTCGTTCAGAATTTTCCACAGCTTATTGTGATCCACACAGTCAAAGGCTTTGGCATAGTCAATAAAGCAGAAATAGATGTTTTCCTGGAACTCTCTTGCTTTTTCTATGATCCAGTGGATGTTGGCAATTTGATCTCTGGTTCCTCTGCCTTTTCTAAAACCAGCTTGAATATCTGGAAGGTCACGGTTCACATATTTCTGAAGCCTGGCTTGGAGAATTTTGAGCATTACTTTACTAGCGTGTGAGATGAGTGCAATTGTGTGGTAGTTTGAGCATTCTTTGGCATTGCCTTTCTTTGAGATTGGAATGAAAACTGACCTTTTCCAGTCCTGTGGCCACTGCTGAGTTTTCCAAATTTGCTGGCATATTGAGTGCAGCACTTTCACAGCATCATCTTTCAGGATTTGGAATAGCTCAACTGGAATTCCATCACCTCCACTAGCTTTGTTCGTAATGATGCTTTCTAAGGCCCACTTGACTTCACATTCCAGGATGTCTGGCTCTAGGTCAGTGATCACACCATCGTGATTATCTGGGTCGTGAAGATCTTTTTTGCATAGTTCTTCTGTGTATTCTTGCCATCGCTTCTTAATATTTTCTGCTTTTGTTAGGTCCATACCATTTCTGTCCTTTATCGAGCTCATCTTTGCATGAAATATTCCTTTGGTATCTCTGATTTTCTTGAAGAAATCCCTAATCTTTCCCATTCTGTTGTTTTCCTCTATTTCTTTGCATTGCTTGCTGAAGAAGGCTTTCTTATCTCTTCTTGCTATTCTTTGGAACTCTGCATTCAGATGTTTATATCTTTCCTTTTCTCCTTTGCTTTTCGCTTCTCTTCTTTTCACAGCTATTTGTAAGGCCTCCCCAGACAGCCATTTTGCTTTCTTGCATTTCTTTTCCATGGGGATGGTCTTGATCCCTGTCTCTTGTACAATGTCACGAACCTCATTCCATAGCTCATCAGGCACTCTATCAGATCTAGGCCCTTAAATCTATTTCTCACTTCCACTGTATAATCATAAGGGATTTGATTTAGGTCATACCTGAATGGTCTAGTGGTTTTCCCTACTTTCTTCAATTTCAGTCTGAATTTGGCAATAAGGAGTTCATGGTCTGAGCCACAGTCAGCTCCTGGTCTTGTTTTTGCTGACTGTATAGAGCTTCTCCATCTTTGGCTGCAAAGAATATAATCAATCTGATTTCTCTGTTGACCATCTGGTGATGTCCATGTATAGAGTCTTCTCTTGTGTTGTTGGAAGAGGGTGTTTGTTATGACCAGTGCATTTTCTTGGCAAAACTCTATTAGTCTTTGCCCTGCTTCATTCCGTATTCCAAGGCCAAATTTGCCTGTTACTCCAGGTGTTTCTTGACTTCCTACTTTTTGCATTCAGTCCCCTATAATGAAAAGGACATCTTTTTTGGGTGTTTGTTCTAAAAGGTATTGTAGGTCTTCATAGAACCATTCAACTTCAGCTTCTTCAGCGTTACTGGTTGGGGCATAGACTTGGATTACTGTGATATTGAATGGTTTGCCTTGGAAACGAACAGAGATCATTCTGTCGTTTTTGAGATTGCATCCAAGTACTGCATTTCGGACTCTTTTGTTGACCATGATGGCCACTCCATTTCTTCTGAGGGATTCCTGCCCGCAGTAGTAGATATAATGGTCCTCTGAGTTAAATTCACCCATTCCAGTCCATTTCAGTTCGCTGATTCCTAGAATGTCGAAATTCACTCTTGCCATCTCTTGTTTGACCACTTCCAATTTGCCTTGATTCATGGACCTGACATTCCAGGTTCCTATGCAATATTGCTCTTTGCAGCATCGGACCTTGCTTCTTAGAAGGGAGTTGGTAGAAATGAGGAGTTGAGCTCACTGAGCTCTGGAACACATTCTGATCCTATCTTTGTGACTCTGGACAAATCAGTTTATTGCTCTTAGGCCTCAGTTTCCACACCTGTAAAATGAGAATCCTAACACCTACATCTGCATCCACTGATTATAGTGAGGATTAGATGAAACAATAGGTTTTAAGTGCCCAGAATAGTGCCTACCATATAGTAAGCCCTCAATAAAGATGAGCAATTATTAACTCAGAAAAGAAACTCAATGAGGCTGTTCTAATTGTGGTACCAGAACAAGTAATAAGCAATATGCAGCCTCCAACTCAGTTCTCTGATAGCGTTCCATGTCATGATCCTTGAAAGCAGAATTTAACCCAAAGGAAGTAATAATGATTGATTAAGGCAAATACCAAAAGAACCACAAAGATATACATAGTGGTCATAGAAGAGTCTCCTCTGCTCAAGGGACACTCCCTGACCCAGAGGTTAGAGCCCAACCTGACATGATTTTCTGAGCAGTGAATATCGGAGGTGATTGGATTTCAGCCATGCAGAGGATTACATTTCGCCAGCTAGAATAAAGAATCACAGCTAGATTGTGGAATGCGATGATTTGTGGTTATATGTTTTAATACATTTGGGGCAAAATTAAACTGTAAGAGGTTTAATCATGAAACAAAAGCTTTTATTTATGTATGTTCTCTCATGTTGCCAAACTTTTGTACAGACTAAGATGCAATGTCTTATATATTCAGTATTCCTTATGTGTCTGATTGCAAAAATGTCCTCTTCCTTCAAGTTCAAATACTATTAAGCCTTCCCTGACTTCCCCAGGCAGATGGTATATTCTTTTTCTTTTGATTCTTCTGCATTTTGCAAATACTATCATTTTCATAATTACCTTGTTTCATTTTTATCTCTTTGTTTATCTATGTCTTCCACTAGACTGGGAAATCTATATCAGCAAAACTTTACCTTCTTTTTTCCCCCTTTTTACCATGGTATCCTTGGAAACTAGGACATGCCCAGAACTATTAGTGCTCAATAAAAATTTTTAGAAAAATTAATAAATAAATGGACACTGGGAATGTAAGTTGAAGTCATGTGCATAAAAATTCTTACGAGTGGGATCTCAATTTTTTTTCATTTCCCTGCATTATATTATCCTGAGCTTTAGGACCATATGTGATGTCTTATTTATTTATTGTCACAGAATGTAGAAGAGGCTCAAAAAATGCTGTATGAGTGGACAAACAAATAAATCTTGAGCCTTAGTTGCTTTATCTGTTACATAAAATGGTTGGACGAGAGTATAGTCATTCAACCAGTATTTTCTGTTTGTCTACCATGTACCAGGCACAGAGAGTGTATTGTTCATGGTCAGTGCTCTTAAGAAGCCTACAGACAAAGAGAATTGAGCCAGAGACTATAATTCAAAGTAGAAAATAACAGGCCACATCTCAGAATGTAGCTGAGACCAAAGGGGAGTGAATGAGACTTCAACCTGGACCTGTCCTGTAGGATAGGGCAGGTTCTCATGGGGTGACTGGGCCACGGGGTTCCCTGACATTTGGTCAGACATTATTCTGAGTATGCGTGTGTAGGGGTTTCTGGAATGAGGTTCATATTTTTGAATAGGTAGGCTGAGAAAAGCATATGGCCCTCCTTAATGCGGGTAGGCCTCATCCAGCCAATTGAACAAAAAGTCTGAGTAAGAGGGAACTCCTGCCTGACTGCTGAGCTGAGGCATAAGTCTTTACCTGCCTTCAGACACAAACTGAAAAATCAATTCTTCTTGGGTCTGGAGCCTCCTGGCTTTTGGACGGGACCCAAGCCATCAGCTCTCCTGGTTGTCAGGTCTTCAACTTGGACTGGAAACACACAGTGGGGCTCTTCCAGGTTTCCAGCTGACCAAGTGCAGATCTTGAGACTTCTCAGACTCTGTAATTGCCTGAGTCAGTTCCTTATCATCAATCCCTTTATCTATCATCTCCTATTGGTTCTGTTTTTCTGAAGAACTTTGAGTAGTCCAGAGAGTTAGAAGGAAACTACTCTTTCCTGAGCCTGTAGATAACAGGAACTAGGCTGGATGCTCTATATTCATTACTCATCCATCTCACATAACTGCCCTCTGAGGGTGGGTGTAATTTTCCGTTTGCAGATGAGAACACCGAAGGTGAGAGAGCTGAAGCAACAGAACCAGGTCACGTGACTAGCAAACAGCAAAACTGGGCTAAAATCTCAGTCCCTTTAGCTCCACAGCCCATGCTATTTCTCTTCTACTCAGCCACATATTTCTCTGCGTTTTTTTTCTCTCTTACATAGTAAGTTCTTCATGAGCAGATATCAGGTGCAATTATCTTCCGCTACTTGCTCACCTTGAAATCTTATACCTGATGCAATATCAGGTACATGCATGGTGGTGAGGGTGGAGGGTGGCCTTCAGTCACCTGGGTCATGGGACATCTCTGCAGGAAAGAACTTTGAGACCACTTAGCCTTACCTATGTCTTCTTCTACCCCTGTTTCTAGTCCAATTCCCTTCTACATGTTCTTGTTAATGACTATATGCTATACATTCCTCATGGGAATTTTAGGGTGTCCTAAATTTTCACCTAAAGCTGAGGAGCACAGCTCAGAGGGAAAAGCTCCCCCAAGCCCCTTTCTGACTCTGACTCAGTTGTGCCACCTGGGCCTGGAGCCAGGTCTGCAGCTGGGTGGGGGCAGGGAGGGGAGAATGTGAGCTCCAGAGGACCCTGACAGGCCTGTGGGGCCCCTACTGGTTGAACTCTGACTATAAATAGAAGGAATACTAAGCAGAATGTCTTTTTAATATGCACATGGAATTCATTTATTTTAATGAAAAATTTTCCTGGAAGAAAGCTGAGCTGTCAGAGCTGAGCTATTTTTAAGTAGGATGTGAAAGAAAAACTCGAGAGAATGATTTGCTTTTGGGATATATGTTTTTAAAAGAGGTCACAATAAAAAGCAACACTATAGGTTCAGAAATAGGATGAGTATTTGTAGGGGGCTAGAGGTAGGGACAAGTGGTTGTCTGGAAAGGGGCATGATGGAACTTTTAGGGGTGATGGCTCCATTCTATACCTTATTGTGGTAATAGTTACATGGCAACATATGTTGTCAAACTCATAGAACTCTTCACCTCAAATGTATAAATTTTACTTGACTTGCAAACATGTCACAATGTTCCTTTTGAGGGAGAAAGGGAAACAGTGGGAAATGAACATTTTCAAACATCTACTTTGGATGGGGTTCTCTGTAGTTTTTTTAAATAATTTACCTAATTTAATTCTTGGAAAAACACAGTGAGGTAGAGGTATTGTCCACATTTTGCACCCAAGGTTGAAATGCCCAAGGTTGAGAGAGTTGACATTGGTTACTCAAGGTCACATTGAACCCATCCTGGGCTTCATGAGGATGTTTCAGAATTCCAAAGTGTCCTCTCTCCACCTACCTGGATGTGCAGAAAGATGAAGACTTAAGTCCTTGGGAAAGGCAGAACTCAGCTTTTCTCCTTATGTGAAATACATCAGATTCATGCATTCATGCTTTCTCTCCAAGCTGTTTCTCCATTCTGTATTCTTTGGCTGTTTCTGGCTGCATCTGGGAAAAGGTCTTAATAAGGTGCTAATGGTCTCTAAGAGCTTTATTTAGTACCTTTAGACCTCCCTTTTTATCAAGTGTGTTTGACTTAGGGCAGACTTTGAGATCTGAAAGGGGGTGAAGTACAGTCTGTAGGGCTGGCCATCATTCCTGGATCCCATTCCCATGGTTGATGTCATTAATCAATCATGATCTTCTATGAGCCCTGATTTGCTCTTGCATTCCTTCAGAACAGGGTTCTCTGGACGGGGCTAATTACTAACTCCTGTCAATCAGCACTCAAGATCAGAAACATGTCATTCTACCTGTGTTGTTAGGTCTAATTTGTTGTTTAGTTGCTAAGTCATGTCTGACCCTTTTGCAACCCTATAGAATCCATCAGGCTCCTCTGTCCATGGCCTTCTCCAAGCAAGAATATGTGGAGTGGGTTGCCATTTCCTCCCCCAGGGGATCTTCCCGACCCAGGGATCAAACCTGCATCTCCTACCTGGCAGGTGGATTCTTAAACACTGAGCCACAAGGGAAGCCGGTCTATATGTTACTTTTGTTCAAATTAAGGAAAAGTGCCCACTCTGGGCAGATGAATCACAAAAGTCACTTCCTTTGGGAAGACACAGCTGTACAGGATGCAAAGCTGAGAGTGATTGGATGAAAAAAAATTGAGTTTCTTCCTTTGGACAGAGGAATTAATATAGGGGTGGAATCTCAGCAAATGTTCTATCACTTGACTGGTATCTTTGTGTAGTACATAACCTGTGCAACAATATTAAGTGGTCTGTATCTTGACAAATGGGAGAGGCATAGTCTTGGGGGACTTGGGAACAGATGAAAGATGAATGTCAGATAAATAATTTTGTCAGGCAGTTCATATCATTGGCCTGAGTGAGCACTGGGATCCAGATCTGAATGATTCCAAAGCCAGTGTCACTTAGGGTGTGAGGTTAGGGGTCATTTCTTGATAAAAGGCAGATTACTAGGCCTTTCCTCTGATCACTCCAACTCAATAAATCTAGAGTGGATAATTCTTGTGATTAGAAAAATTGAAGAAATAGTGCTTTTTCTCCTGCTCATCACACTGTATTGCAGTTGTCTCTATTAGCAGCCATGGGGACCACCTGGCATTGAGGATGGGGGCATGTCTGATTCAAGTTTATATCCAACATAGCATATAGAGTAAGGTGTGGCACATAATTGAATTAAAAAATAAGAACCAACAGAGAAACAGTTCATCAAGTGAATGACTTCATTGCCCATCAAAGAATTCAGGCTTACTTAGCATGCTATTACTCTCTCTGCCAAGGTAACTGATGTGTTCCTTTCCTGCTTCTTCACTCCATCCTGATCCCCTGTCACCACCTGTTCCTCAACCTTTCCCCACAAGACAGATGCCACCATCCTGGGAGCTCCCTTAAGACTCATCTAGAGTGTGACATGTCTCCTGATATATCTATGTCTACTTTGGGCCTGGGCTGTGCTTCCAACTCATTGTGATTGGGCATGTTTAGGCTTTGTTTCCTTCTCTATCCAATGCAATGGTTTTATAATATTAATAAGACTTCTGAGGTCTCTTGCAGCTCAAACATGCTAAAATTCTCCAACTGGAATCTACAATTTCTGGTAAATTCTATAAGATGAGCTGGCCTTTCTTGAGGCCTTCATGTTGGCATCATATAGCCTGTTGGTTGGAGCATGGGTGATGAACAGCTGTAGTCAGGGATTTTCCTGAGGTCTGCTTTGCTGGTGGAAGCCTTTTTTAAATGGGCATGCTCCAGCAGGCGCTGGCTACCTCCACGGGCAACTCAATAAATTCTGGCTGTTTGATGGATGTGCTGGATGGGAAGCCAATTGGAGGAGGGATACATGAGGAGCCCAGGAAAACATTGCAGTTCAAAGGCAGAGGGCTGTGCTGAGTAGGCTTCCAAACACACTCACCCTCCTAGGCTTCAAATGCAAGCTCCATCGGAAAAACACGAATGTCTGATTCCAAGGGAATGGCTTCTAGTAAAAATAATAATAAAAAGGGGCTTTGAAGGTTTCTTGGAAATCAGCTTCTATAAAATAGTGTTTGAGAAATTGAATGCAAGTCAAGCAGAAACATGGACTGAAATACTCCCTTTGCATACTCACTTTTTAAAAATATTTTATTTTAAAATATGAAAATAATATGTGCATATGGTTAAAGAATCCAAACAGTACAGAAAATTACAAAATACAAAGCAAAAATCTCCCATCTTCCCTCTCCTGATCTTCTAATCTCCTGTTCCATGAGGTAACAATTTATTTCTTTTTCTGGTCTGTGATTACTATGTGAGTTTATAAAAGATAAAAAAAAAAATACTGTGGTAAAATATGCATAACAAAATTTGCCATTTTAACCGTTTTAAAGTGTATAGTTCAGTGGCATTGAGCGTATTCACATTGCTGTGCAGCCATTACCACCTTCTATCTATTTTTTTAAAAAATTGAAGTATTGTTCATTTACAATATTATATTAGTTTCAGGTGTGCAGTATTACTGATTCAGTATTTTTATAGATTATACTCCTTTTAAAATTATTACAAAATAATGGCTATATCCTATTTCCCTATGCTTTACAAGATATTCTTGTTGCTTATTTATTTTATAATAGTAGCTTATGTCTTTTAATCACATATCCCTATTTCACGCCTCCCCCATTCCCTCTCCTTGCTGGAAAACACTAGTTTGTTCTCTGTATCTATCTGTTCTGTTATATACATTCATTCGTTTTAGTTTTTAGAGTACACATGTGATAAAAGAGTATTTGTCTTTCTCTGATTTATTTCACTAAGTTTAATACTTTCCAGGTCTATCCACACTGTTGCAAATGGCAGAATTCCATTCTTTTTTATGGCTGAATAGTATTCCACACCTTCATTATACATTCATCTATTGATGGGTGCTTAGGTTGCTTCTGTATCTTGGCTATCATATATAATGCTACTATGAGCATTGAAGTGCATGTATCTTTTCAAATTAGTGTTTTCATTTTCTTTGGATTATATTCTCAAGAGTAGAATATATATATGTACTAGGGTTCCCTTCGGAGAAGGCAATGGCACCCCACTCCAGTACTCTTGCCTGGAAAATCCCATGGATGGAGGAGCCTGGTAGGCTGCAGTCCATGGGGTCATGAAGAGTCAGACATGACTGAGCGACTTCACTTTCACTTTTTACTTTCATGCATTGAAGAAGGAAATGGCAACCCACTCCAGTGTTCTTGCCTGGAGAATCCCAGGGATGGGGGAGCCTGGTGGGCTGCCATCCCTGGGGTCGCACAGAGTCGGACACGACTGAAGTGACTTAGCAGCAGCAGCAGCAGCAGCAGCAGGGTTCCCTTTTCTCCACATCTTCACCAAAGTTTGTCATTTGTAGACTTCTTGATGACAGCCATTTTGACAGCCATCTTACGGCGGTTTTGCTTTGGGTTTCTCTGATGATTAGCTATGCTGAGCATTTTTTCATGTGTCTGTTGGCCATCTGTATATCTTCTTTGGAAAAAATGTCTACTTAGGTCTTCTGCACATTTTTAAATTGGGTTCTTTATTTTTTGGATACAGTTGTATAAACTGTTTATATATTTTGGAAATTAACCCCTGTCACCTTCTATCTTCACAACTTTTTTCATCTTCCCAGAAAGAAACTCTGTACCCACTAAACAGTAACTCCTCATCCTCACTCCATCATCATCCAAATCCTATGAATTTGACTACCTTCCTCATGTAAGTGGAATCATACAATCTTTGTTCTTTTGTGACTGGCTTATTTCACTTAGTATAAACTTTTTTTTTCTTTTTTTTACTATTTTTAATCTTAGGTTACTACCATAATTCTAATTTATATATGTATATGATATTACTTAATCTCTCAAATTTAAACAGTATTTATTGATTCCTTGCAATGAAAGATTTAACATCATTGCTCCACTTCCAAAATTCCTTCATGCAATCCATCTCTCATGTCACTATTTTTATTTCTTCAAGCTATTTTTAGTTCTTTAAGTAGGTGGTTTTCTTTACCGAACTCTAGACTCATATTCAAGTGCCTACTTGATCTCTCCACTTGGGTATTGAAAAAACATCTCAAATGTAAAACATCCTTGGCCCCATCCCACTCTGCCTTCTCAAATCTGCCCCCACTGCCGATGGTCTTCCTTACTCAGTAAAGGCCAACTTTATCATTGCAGTAGTTTGGATCACATATCTTGTAATCATACCCCATTACTTTTTGTCCCCATCATGCCTCACATGCAAACTGAGAGAAAATCTTGCTGACTTTACACAAAATATATTCAGATTCGGACCACTTTGCATTACTTTCCCTTGTCCCAACCATTGTCATCACTCACTTAAATTATTAAAATATTGTAACTTGTCTCCCTGCTTCCTTCTTTGTGCTCCTATGGTCTAATTACAAAATAGTAGGTAAGAGGTGGTTCTCTTTTCTGAAGTATAGTTGACTTACGATATTGTGTTAGTTTCAGCCAAGATTTTTTTTTTTTTGTAATGAATGTCAGATCACGTCACTTCTCTGCTCAAAATTAGCCAATGGCTTTCTCTCTCATTCCGAATAAAAGCCAAAGTCTTTGTGATGGCCCAGGAGGATTCTCACCAGTGCTTTACAAAGCACTGGGGTTTATTAACCTCGGATCTTGTTAAAGTGCAGATTATGATCATAGATGATGTGATGCTGTTGATTCATGAACCACACCTCTCTTACCAGACTTCACAATCTCTACAACCTGCATACATATCCTCCCTTGCCTCTTGGGCTGGTCTCTTACTACCCTCCTACTTCCTCTTCTTGCTCCAGCCTCATGTACACTCCCACCTCAGTCTTTGCTCTTGCTGTTCTCTTTGCCTAAGATAACCTTCTCCCAGATATTTGTAAGGCTCATTCTCACCCCTTCCTGTAGGTTGTTTCCCAAATAACAGTTTCTGAGGCCTTCTCTCATCTCCTTATTAAAAATGGCAACCCTTCTCTCTGTGGTTCTTCCTAGCCACTGTCCCTGCTCAAGTTTTCTTTATAGCAAGGGTGTGCAAACTATGTCCTGTGGGTTCAAATCTGGCTCTCTGCTTGTTTTGTAAATAAAGTTTTATTAGAACAAAGCTGCATGCATGTGTTTATGTTTTGTTCATGGCTGATTTCCTTCTATAATGTTAGGATTAAGATGTTAGGCTCTGCAAAGTCTAAGATACTTACTCTCTATCTGACTTTCTACAGAAAAAGTTTGCTGACCTCTGCTTTGTATCATTGATCACCATCTGACTTGATAAGTCACTCATTTATTTGCTTATGATCCATCTTGTCTCACTAGAATGTAAACTCTGTGATGAAAAGTGCTCTGTCTGTTTTGCCCATTGTTACATTCCTAATACCTAGAAATGTTCCTACCATAGGGAGTCATTCAGTAAATATCTATGAAATGAACAATTGATTACTGATGTTGGCAGGGATTGGGGGCAGGAGGAGAAGGGGATGACAGAGGATGAGATGGCTGGATGGCATCACTGACTCGATGGACGTGAGTCTGAGTGAACTCCAGGAGTTAGTGATGGACAGGGAGGCCTGGCGTGCTGCAGTTCATGGGGTAGCAAAGAGTCTGACATGACTGAGTGACTGAACTGAACTGAACTGAACTGAAGTTAAAGTATATTGTGAAGTAGTGTTAGTTGCTCAGTCATGTCTGACTCTTTGTGACCCCATGGACTGTAGCCCAATCAGGTTCCTCTGTCTATGGAATTCTCCAGGCAAAAATGCGGGAGTGTGTAGCCATTCCCTTCTCCAGGGGATCTTCCTGTCTCAAGGATCAAACCGTATTTAAATTTTTACTTTGTCTGCCATTTTAGACAGCCTCTACTGACTCACGGGAAATAGATGGGGAAACAGTGGAAACAGTGTCAGACTTTATTTTTTGGGGCTCCAAAATCACTACAGATGGTGACTGCAGCCACGAAATTAAAAGACGCTTACTCCTTGGAAGGAAAGTTATGTCCAACCTAGATAGCATATTCAAAAGCAGAGACATTACTTTGCCAACAAGGGTCCATCTAGTCAAGGCTATGGTTTTTCCAGTGGTCATGTATGGATGTGAGAGTTGGACTGTGAAGAAGGCTGAGCGCCGAAGAATTGATTCTTTTGAACTGTGGTGTTGGAGAAGACTCTTGAGAGTCCCTTGGACTGCAAGGAGATCCAACCAGTCCATTCTGAAGGAGATCAGCCCTGGGATTTCTTTGGAAGGAATGATGATGAACCTGAAACTGTAGTACTTTGGCCACCTCATGGGAAGAGTTGACTCATTGGAAAAGACTCTGATACTGGAAGGGATTGGGGGCAGGAGGAGAAGGGGACGACAGAGGATGAGATGGCTGGATGGCATCACTGGCTTGATGGACGTGAGTCTGGGTGAACTCCAGGAGTTGGTGATGGACAGGGAGGCCTGGCGTGCTGCGATTCATGGGGTTGCAAAGAGTCGGACACGACTGAGCGACTGAACTGAACTGAACTGAACTGACTTCTCACCAGGTGAAATGATGACACTGTTTGACCTTACCCTTGATGGCTAACATTTTTTTCATATTAGATTTTGTACTATAATTACAACTAGACCTTACTTGCTTTAGCTGTAGATTGATTCTCAAAACACTTGACCAAAAAATGGCATTTCAATTACATATTATAAATGGGTAAACTACAGAATCTAGAATTATTATTGAACCCACAAAGAAATGATAATTATAAGTTTTTTGTGCCTGAAGAGAAATGTTTCTGCTATCAAGGGTTACTGGATGATCTTATTAAACTCTCTGTGAATTGTTTAAAATCAGGTATATTGATGGAGAATGCGATGGCACCCCACTCCCGTACTCTTGCCTGGAAATCCTATGATGGAGGAGCCTGGTAGGCTGCAGTCCATGGGGTCGCTAAGAGTTGGACACGACTGAGTGATTTCACTTTCACTCTTCATTTTCATGCATTGGAGAAGGAAATGGCAACCCACTCCAGTGTTCTTGCCTGGAGAATCCCAGGGATGGGGGAGCCTGTTGGGCTGCTGTCTATGGGGTCGCACAAAGTCGGACATGACTGAAGTGACGCAGCAGCAGCGGCAGGTATATTTGAAGCATGACTTTCATATACAACTTTTGACTTTTCCACAAAGTTCTTAATTAATCTCATTTTAAAAATTCATAAAATATACAAACATTTTCATCATATATTTAAGGCCATTGGGCTTCTTTGTCTTATACTTTTGCAATGAAAGTCACTTTTTCTTTTAAGATGTTTTTTCACCATGAAACCTTCTGGCTTTCTATTTTAATTTTTCTAGAATGCTTGCTGGATTTCCTGTACAGCTCTAAATCTGGTCTTTACATTTTGCTTCTGAATTAGTTCCATTGTTTCTTGCATCACATATATTTCTCTTACTTAGCTTCTTCTTTTTTTTTTTTTTCACTAGAGTACACCCTCAAGTAATTTTCAGAAGAGAAAAGTGAAAGGTAACTGTAAAGTTTCCAGTTGCTACTATAACATATCACCACAAACTTAGTGGCTTAAAATAATACAAATGTGTTACTATAACAGTCTCATAGGTTATATGTGTAAAATCAGAACATCAGCAGGGTTGGATTCCTATCTGCAGACACTCAGACATTGTTTGTCTTTTCCAGCTTCCAGTGGTCACTCGCATCCTTTGGCTCATGGTTTCTGTTCCTCCCTTTTCAAAGTCAGCCATGTGACATCTCTCTGACCATTATTCTGTGGTCACATTTCCCACTGACCAAGAAGAAAAGGTTTCCCACTTTTAATGACCCATGTCAAGGTCCTTAATTTGATCACATTTCCAAGACTCTCTTGGCATGTAAGGTAACGTATTCATAAGTTTCTGGATTTAGGATGTGGACAGTTTTGTGGGAGAGGTCATTCTTTTGCTTATCACATAAACTTTTGGTTTCCTCCCAAGTCTTAAAATTTCTTAAATTAGCCTCAGACTGCTTATAGAGTTATAAGTTCAAAAATATGTGTCTTTATAACTTTGGAGACATTATTCCACATCATCTGGGGTCAATGATTATTGACACAAGATCTGAGGACAGTTCGATTCATTTTTTATAAGGCACATTACTACCACATCCTCTGGCATCTTTTAGGATTCCCTCTTTAAAACTTCACCAGATAATGACTGGGGAAGGGTTTTTGTTTTCTGCATTTGCTTTGTTTACATCTATCAGATTTTACACTGAAAAGATTCTTTCTTCCTAAGAACTTGAATCTCTATTTCAGGACAAGAATATATATATTTTTTAACTTCAGTATATGCACCCTCCTCCTCCCCATGGCCATCACTAATATTGACATCTATTCTCTCCAAGTCTGAATTCCCACAGGACTGGAAAAGGTCAGTTTTCATTCCAATCCCAAAGAAAGGCAATGCCAAAGAATGCTCAAACTACCACACAATTACACTCATCTCACATTCTAGTAAAGTAATGCTCAAAATTCTCCAAGCCAGGCTTCAGCAATACGTGAACTGTGAACTTCCTGATGTTCAAGCTGGTTTTAGAAAAGGCAGAGGAACTAGAGATCAAATTGCCAACATCTGCTGGATCATCAAAAAAGCAAGAGAGTTCCAGAAAAACATCTATTTCTGCTTCATTGACTATGCCAAAGCCTTTGACTATGTGGATCACAAGAAACTGTGGAAAATTCTGAAAGAGATGGGAATACCAGACCACCTGACCTGCCTCTTGAGAAACCTATATGCAGGTCAGGAAGCAACAGTTAGAACTGGACATGGAACAACAGACTGGTTCCAAATAGGAAAAGGAGTATGTCAAGGCTATATATTGTCACTCTGCTTATTTAACTTCTATGCAGAGTACATCATGAGAAACACTGGGCTGGAAGAAACACAAGCTGGAATCAAGATTGCCAGGAGAAATATCAATAACTTCAGATATGCAGATGACACCACCCTTATGGCAGAAAGTGAAGAGGAACTAAAAAGCCTCTTGATGAAAGTGAAAGTGGAGAGTGAAAAAGTTGGCTTAAAGCTCAACATTCAGAAAACTAAGATTATGGCATCTGGTCCCATCACTTCATGGAAAATAGATGGGGAAACAGGGGAAACAGTGTCAGACTTCATTTTTTGGGGGCTCCAAAATCACTGCAGATGGTGACTGCAGCCATGAAATTAAAAGACACTTACTCCTTGGAAGGAAAGTTATGTCCAACCTAGATAGCATATTCAAAAGCAGAGACATTACTTTGCCAACAAAGGTCCATCTAGTCAAGGCTATGGTTTTTCCTGTGGTCATGTATGGATGTGAGAGTTGGACTGTGAAGAAGGCTGAGCGCTGAAGAATTGATGCTTTTGAACTGTGGTGTTGGAGAGGACTCTTGAGAGTCCCTTGGAGTGCAAGGAGATCCAACCAGTCCATTCTGAAGGAGATCAGCCCTGGGATTTCTTTGGAAGGAATGATGCTAAAGCTGAAACTCCAGTACTTTGACCACCTCATGCGAAGAGTTGACTCATTGGAAAAGACCATGATGCTGGGAGGGATTGGGGGCAGGAGGAGAAGGGGACGACAGAGGATGAGATGGCTGGATGGTATCACTGACTCGATGGACGTGAGTCTTAGTGAACTCCGGGAGTTGGTGATGGACAGGGAGGCCTGGCATGCTGCAATTCATGGGGTCGAAAAGAGTTGGACACGACTGAACAACTGAACTGAACTGAACTGGACTGCAAGGAGATCCAATCAGTCAATCCTAAAGGAAATCAGTCCTGAGTATTCATTGGAGAAACTGAGGTTGAAGCTCAAACTCCAATACTTTGGTCACCTGATGCAAAGAACTGACTCATTTGCAAAGACCCTGATGCTGGGAAAGATTGAGGGTGGGAGGAGAAGGGGATGACAGAGGATGAAATGGTTGGATGGCATCACTGACTCAATGGACGTGAGTTTGAGTAAACTCCAGGAGTTGGTGATGGACAGGGAGGCCTGGTGTGCTGCAGTCCATGGGGTCATGAAGGGTTGGACATTACTGAGCAACTGAACTGAACTGAACTAAACTGATTTAGGAGGGATGCCCAGTCTGCCATTTTTTTTTTTTTAAACTGCAGTTCTAGAAGTCAAAACACAGTTCAGATTTAAAGGAAATAACTTGTATCATCTCCTTTCAGAAACATTTTTATCCTTTCTCATCCCTCTCCATCCACCGATTGTTCAGTGCCCTCCTTTGGACTCCTATAAGTGTATCTTGTGCTTCATTCTACTGTGTCACACTGTATTATTATTTGCCTCTGTTTATTGGCTATGTCTTCATAGATATGTATGTATTTATGTTTTGGCTATGCCTTCAGGCTGTAGTGTCTCTGAGTGTAGGACTCACGTTCATCTCTGGGTTCACAGTGATATACACATAGTGGATGTTCATGTGGCATTAATACTTTCCAGAAACAAAAGAGAAGTTCAAAGTCATTCATGGCTGGGTTAAAGTATAAAGAGGGTAGTGGCAGAGGAAGGCATCTGAGCAGATAGCGGCAAGAATGTGCCGAGTGTCAATGTCCAAACCAGCATTTTGCACTGAGCCACTGGAGGATTTTAAGCAAGCAGTAGTATGAGCCTGTTGACATATTAAAGATTTTGACCCCAATATGGAGGATAAACTGGCAGAATCCTGATGATCTGGGACATCATTGCAATAGTCTAGGTGAGAAGTGACGAGGGCTCAACTGAGGGAATAAAAGCTGGGATCAAATTAAAGAGATAAGTTTGGGAAATGGCAAGAGGATAGAACTGGTGGGATTTGGTGACTGTTGTATGTGCTGATGGAGACAGAAGATGCAAGCTTTTTGAAGGCTGCTCTAGTGCTGGGTTTCCAAGATCTAATTATTATAGGAAAATACATGAGCTCTTTCATTTTTTTTGGTAAATCTCAAGGGTAAGGCAAAAAGGCTGTGACAGGAGTAATTTATGAGACAACTGGGCTGTTCAAATCCTTTCTGAAATTGCCCATTCCAGCTGAGATTAGGAAAAGGCGTGTCTTCAGTTCTGTTTTGGACAGTCAAGCTACCCATTTCCTTCCCAAGAAATCAGCTGGGGGTGGGATGTTCTGGTAAGATACATGAGATCAGCTTCTTGTCAAGTTTGGATTAATTTTTTAAAATTGGATTAGCATCCAACTGAAATAGATGTCAACTGCTTGGAATGCATCTTTGGATCTGAGTGATTTTGATATGAACCAAATGTGATCGCCTAGTAAAGTTTTTATTTATGGAAAACCATCTTGATGTCTCAACTGCTTCCTTACATCCAAGTTTAACTCTTAGGAACCCGTCAAAGGAAGGACTACATTTCATCTGTTTTGCAGTTCTGCATTTTTACTTTTCTTTTTTTAACATCAGGCTCCTTACCTGTTCTTAATCATGATAGCACAACTCAGAAACATTCAGTAAAAGGGAAGGAGTAGGTTTTATCACATACTAAGAACCTTCTCTGGGGTATGTGGTACCTTCTCTTCCACTAATGGTATTACTAGATCTTAACACACACACTGAGCATAAGAATTGCTATCCCCATTTGATAGATGTGGAAGTTAGACCTTAAAGAGATATCTTAAGTTAGTAAAAAGGAGAAGGGATTCAAATACTGACCCATCTGATGCAGCAAGTCCCTATCATAGCCTGACATACTTGCCTTACTCCATTTAACCCTCACAGCAATGTAAAAGTATAGACTTACGCGCATGCGCGCTCAGGCGTGTCTGACTCTTGGTGACACCATGTACTATAGCCTGCCAGACTCCCCTGACCACGGAATTTTCCAGGCAAGAATACTGGAGTGGGTGGTCATTTCCTTCTCCAGGGGATCTTTCCGATTCAGGGATTGAACCCGTGTCTCTTGTGTCTCCTGCCTTGGCAGGCAGCTTTACAGCTGAGCCACTGGGAAAGCCCTATAAAGACTTAGAGAGGCTTAATAAAAAGAGGCTTAGCAAGACTAAATAACCCCTCCATGGTCACTCATACACATTATATGCCTAAGAGTGTAAAAAAGTATATGGATAGTTTTATATACCATTGCTAGGAAAACACCCCACAATGCTATTCAGACAGTGAGACATCTGTTTGGGAAGTTCTGTTTGCTTGATGGCCATTCTCACAGCCTTTAGAGATGGGGAACAGGGAGGAGAGTGACTGATTTCTGGTCCTGCATTGGAATGCTCCCCATACCACGCCCGATTCTAATACTCCAAATAATCCTTGGGGGTGGCATCATAGTTCCTCTTCCCCAGATGAAGAAACTTAAGCTCAGAAAGGTTAAGTAAAGGTTAAATAACTTGCCCAAGTTCACACTCATGTCCGGCTGACCCCAAACCACAGGTGTTCATGATAGTGCTAACCCAATTTGAGGTCAGATATTTAGGGAAATATGGAAGAAGGAAGAGGGCCATCAAAATGTGAGCTCTGCCTTTGGTATTTCACTTGGCCCACGAAGTTTCCCTGGGTAGGTGGTGGGTGAATAAACACCCTTTGATGAAATTTGCAGATGATTCTAAATCGGGCCCTCTGTAAACAGGAGCAATACAAAAAAGCGATATAAGTGATCCCAAATGAGGGAGGTTAGAAGTACAGGCAGGAAATAACAAGATAAGACTGATTACCACATGAGAAATTCTGAATTAAAACATCTGGGCAGGCCCATGTAAGTAACATAAGCACCTTTCAGTAGCTTAGAACTCTGCAACTGGAAGGGCGTGAGTGGTCACCATATCCAGTCTCTAAATCTACAGGTGAGGAAGCTCAGACTCAGACAGGGGAAGGAAATTATCCAAGGCTTAGGTCAAATTAATGGCAAAGCTGGAATAAACCCCAGGTCTCCTGTCTCAAAATGAACTTTGCCTTCCATTATCACCATGGGTTTTGAAATCAAAGGTACTTAAGTGTAATGCTACCATTTGCATGTTATGTGTCTTCAGGCATGTTACTTAACCTGCTTGAAACTGAGTTTTCTTATCTGGAAAACTGGTCAAGTAATAGATATTCCTTAGGGTTATTTTGGAAAATAAGTGAAATAAGGACTGGTATTTGACATACAGGGGTTCCAGAAAGATTAATTTTCTCTATTATTTATAGCAGGGAAAAGCCTTAAGGGCCATAGCTATGGTGCAGGGTATGTGGCATCCATGACACCATGCTTGAACGCATGCTGAAGGCACTTTTAGGAAGACTGGCAATGCATATGGTGGGAATAAGTAATATGATACAGCTGCAGCCCATGGTCTCTTCAGATCAATCATAGAGGGCCCTTGACAAGCTAGATGGACTTTGTGCCACCTCGTGGCTCAGACAGTGAGGGATGCAGTGACGTCACTGTCTGCTGAGGCCATCAGTGAAGACAGCTTGAGGGAGGTGGGACTAGAGCTGATAGGAACGGTTTTCAGAGGAAAGGTTCCATGCAAGAGGTAATTTGGGAATGAGTTCTACATTGTATGCTGGCTAACACGGTAAGTGGGGCACACTGAACGTGAGTGTGATAGGCTGTTTGGGGGGAAGTTGGCCATGGCACCACAAGATACCTTAGAAGCTGCATTCACCAGGAGTGGAATTTACAAAGGAGAGAGCCCCAAATCCAGTCTGTGGCTCAGAATCCTTGGATTCTGCATCCACATTAAGGGCATAAAATACTGGCATAAGTGAAGAAATTGAGGATTAATAGAGGATTTGAGAGGAAAATGTCTTTGACGTGAGTTGTGCTTTGAACTCCACACTCCCAGGGAAAGGATGAGGTAAGAGCTCATCCCTCTTTCTTCAAAACAAGAGTGTGGGCCTCCTCGGGGCCACTTGGGGAAGCTGGTGAAGGTCCTCAGCAGCGAGGATGACTCAGTGGGCTGGCTCTGCCTGCTGCCAGTAGAGACAGCCTGGAGAGCTGCTGATGGCTGGAAGGATGGAGAGGTGGAGGCACTGGATTAGCCAGCCTCCCAGAGTCTGTCAGGTCAAAGATTTGTGGATTTCCTGAACAACAGATATGGACCATGTGGGAGAGAGCAGGCCTAGAGCCACTGAAATTTACCCAAGCCACTTACTGGGGAAAGAAAGTGCAAGTGTTAGTCACTCAGTCATGTCTGACTCTGCAATGCTATGGACTATAGCCCACTAGGCTCTTCTATCCAAGGAACTCCCCAGGCAAGAATACTGGAGTGGGTTTCCATTTCCCTCTCCAGGGCATCTTCCCTACCCAGGGATCGAACCCTGGTCTCCAGCATTACAGGTTGATTCTTTACTATCTGCGCCACCAGGGAAGCCAGACTACTGGGGAGGGATAACTAAATAGAGAGGCTATGTGAGCCAAACTGCTGGGAAAGGGGTATGGGCCTGGGGAGGGGAGAGCCAGCTTAAGCCAGCCTCATTTAATGACACACCCATTACTTATTCCCTATAGTGTCATTAAATGCTTTCAGTAAGTATCCTTGTAAAGGCCATAAATCCTGTCCCCTCTTCCAGCTTTAATTATCTTTTTTAAAAATTGAAGTATAGTTGATGTACAATACTATGTATGTTACAGATGCAGTACTTACAATTTTTAAAATTTATACCCCAATATTATAAAATATCGACGATGAACATCAGAGTGCATGTATCTTTTCAAGCTAATCATCTTTTATCAGGCACCAGGACTGATAGCCAGTGCTAATTGATGACAATTCATGTGAAGTAAAAGTTCTCCCACTCTGTCCATTACCATTTTATCTTCTCTCTTTGTCCCTCTACTAATCCAGCTCCAGAATGTGCTCACAGACCAGGGTTAGCAAGTTGTGAGAGGAAGAGCTGGGGCACTAAATGAAAAAGACATTGTCTGTAATCCTCCCCTGCGCTGCAATAAGCCGGAGATGGAGGAGAAATAATTACTCATCTTAAATGAACTTGGAGACTTTTACATTGACTCTACTTAACTGAGACTATACTTAAGAATTTTAAATGACTACCAAACTTAACTATTATCTAAGACTAAATAAGGAACTCAGAGGGCCTACCTCAGCTTTCACCCAGGAATATAGGAAGGACTACCCCCAATGAGAGGATAGGAGAACAGTGATAGACATATAAAGTTGCATTTTCAATCACACCCCATGTGTCCCACATGAGTACTGGTCTAATTTGCATATTTGATTCATTGGAATGTACTCTTTGTGTTGGCTTGTTTGGATTCTTACTTTATGCTGAGTTTTTGATGTAATCAGATTTATGGTTGTAAAGCTTGTGCCAAGCACACAGTAGGTCCTCAATATGTGTTGTGGACTGAGATGTGTAGAGGAAAAAGAACATATATGGTTAGTAGAGCAGAGACTACCCTCCAGATGCTGGCCTTTCCAAGTGGTCATCCAGATTTCATACCTTTCATCTGTTTACTTATTAAGTGCATTTTATGTCATTCCCCAAATTGTCTTTTCTCTTGTGTCACAAGTGAGTGAGTATGACACCATCCTAACCAACTCAGCTTCAGGACTTAAGATGAATGCATTTTTCTCTTCTCATCTTCTACCACTATTTATCTTTGTATAGTTCTCTCTGAGGGCCAGAACAAGATTGTACATATCTCTGAACCGCCCCCGCCCCAACACAGCATCCAGCACATAGAAACTGTTCAATCAACACAGAAAAAAGGACTGAACACAGCAAATCTGAAATCCCTATGAAACTCTGGACATCAGGCCCACAGAACCAGGCAAAAAGATAACTCCCATACTGCCCTGATATTTTTTAAACGTAGTTTATGCAATGGTTAAGATTAGGAGCTGCAATTTGGAGGGTGGACTGAATCCCAGATCCACCAGCTATTTGGAAAATGTATACTGTTTTGTAAGACTTAGTTTTGGCCATAATAACAAGAGCAATAATGCTCATTGTAAATGACACATGAAAGTCTAGTAAAAGTGTCTCTAATTTGGTGCCTGATAAATGACAGGTTTTCTCTCTGTCTCTCTCTTTGGCTCTGTCTCTATGTCTATCTGTCAGTCTCTCTCTCTCTCTCTCTCTTTCTCTCTCTCTCTCTCTCTCTCTCTATATATATATATATATATATAAAATATATATGCTATAATTATAATGATAAATATATATATATGTTAGGTTGGGCAAAGTTTGTTTGTGTTTTTTCCGTAAGATTTAACAGAAAAACCCAGATGAACTTTTTGGCCAACCTAATAAATAAATGGGCTTCCCTGGTAGCTCAGCTGGTAAAGAATCTGCCTGCAATGTGGGAGATCCGGGTTTGATTCCTGTATTGGGAAGATCCCCTGAAGAAGGGAATGGCTACTTGCTCCAGTATTCTGGCCTGGAGAAGTCCATGGACAGAGGAGCCTGGAGAGCTGCAGTCCATGGGGTCGAAAAGAGTCGAACGTGGCTTTCACTTTCTTTCTTTCAATAAACAAATATAGGAATATATGTGTAAGGTTTGTCTAGTCAAGGCTATGGTTTTTCCTGTGGTCATGTATGGATGTGAGAGTTGGACTGTGAAGAAGGCTGAGCGCTGAAGAATTGATGCTTTTAACTGTGGTGTTGGAGAGGACTCTTGAGAGTCCCTTGGACTGCAAGGAGATCCAACCAGTCCATTCTGAAGGAGATCAGCCCTGGGATTTCTTTGGAAGGAATGATGCTAAAGCTGAAACTCCAGCACTTTGGCCACCTCATGCGAAGAGTTGACTCTTTGGAAAAGACTCTGATGCTGGGAGGGATTGGGGGCAGGAGGAGAAGGGGACAACAGAGGATGAGATGGCTGGATGGCATCACTGACTCGATGGACGTGAGTCCGAGTGAACTCTGGGAGTTGGTGATGGACAAGGAGGCCTGGTGTGCTGCAGTTCATGGGGTCGCAAAGAGTTGGACACGACTGAGTGACTGATCTGATCTGATATATGTGTGTGTATATATATATATAAATTTTTAACACCTTCTTCCTCCTTATCCCCTGTACTTGAAACCCAAGCTGTATCTGGTGGTAGGAATCATAGGAAAAGGTGATAGTAATGGTCAAGATCAAAGATATGATCATGCTGGAGGACAGTAGATTAAAAGCATTATCTGATGACTCGGTATAAAGAACACAGAAATTAGAGGGAGAAGATTTGAGTTTGGGTTTGAGCCTTGATCCTGTCACATATCAACTGATGACCTTGGCAAGTCAATGAATTTTCTGGGCCTCTTTTCATTCACTACTAAATAAGGTCAGGAAGGATCCTCTGTGCTTCTTGAGGGCAGAATTTGTGTCTTATTGATCTCTGTGTCCTTAGCACCTATCAAAGCATCTGGGTTACTATGATAATAGTAACAATATAAATCATAATAAATTACTCTTTTCTAAATATTTGAATATATTAATTCTTACAGCAGCACAATGAGGTCACTGCTCTTAAATTTTAATGAATACTTGAGGAATGAAATTTTACCAATATATCAGTAAATTTAAAAAAACGCAACAATGTCAAACAAAAGTACTGTGTCAGTCTCGAGTGCTATAAAAATAGGACAACATTTTCATTCTTCTATTTCTCTTTAATTTGATTCAGAAGACTTGCTGCCAGGATTATCATAAAAAGAGGGAAGGAAATCATTTATAGAGATTTTACAAACAGTGCCCTTTATATATGCTATTCCATTTAATCTTTGCTACAGCTCCTTGAGGAAGATATAATTAGAGATTTGGAAACTGAAGCTAAAGTAAATTAAGTAACTTAGAGACTTGCTCAACCAACTGTTCATTGGCAGAGTTATGATCCAAATCGAAGTTGGCTATCTCCAGAACCCAGGCACTTCTAGTGAGGGCTAGGGAAAGGAAAGGAGGGGAAAGGAAGCTGCAGATGAGTTTGCAGTGGGTTTAAACAGTGCTTTAAAACATCAAAAGAAGAGCTGAAGCCTTGCAACCCCCCTGCCTTCAGCCCCACTTCAAATGTTTTCCTTATTCAGACAGTGAGAAGTCAATGTCCCTGTGTGCCTCTGTTCCCAGGAACAGAGGCCAGTGATAACTCTACCGGGAACTGCAAAAGATAAGGTGACTGTTATTTCCAGAGAAATCTGAGAGCACAGGAGGAGGTCAGACCGTGGATATGTGTGCCTGTGGGCTTCTTTACTTGTAAACATTTTTGTTCTGGTTGGGTTATACTTTCAACTCTTTCTCCAAGGGCTCAGGAGGCAACCCGGCAGGGATTAGGGTGAAGAACACTGTGGTAGAACTTAGGTGAGAGCCCCAGTTGGGAACATCACTTGAACTTGCTTTGGTTCCTCCTCCAGTCCTCCCCCTGCACCTCATTTTCCTCAACTGAGTTAAGAGTGGACTGGGGCAGCTGACATTAAAGGCCCTTCCTATTCTATATTCTGTGGTCTGAATTTACTGTTTTTTATTCTAGCTTCCCACACCGTAGGGAGGGTGATGAAGGCCTAGTTTTGGGAGAGGAGAGGCATTAGAGACTGATATTTCTAAACTGCAAATGTAATCATGTCACTTCCCTTTGGTAGCCCTTACGCAAGTTTCCCAGGTGGCGCTAGTGGTAAAGAATCCATCTTCCAACATGTGAGACGCAAGAGACGTGTGTTCCATCCCTGGGTCAGGAAGAACCCCTGGAGTAGGAAATGGCCACCCTCTCCTGTATTCTTGCCTGGAAAATTCTGTGGACAGAGGAGCCTGGAGGGCTATAGTCCATGAGGAAAAGGACCCTCAAAAAGTTTAAGTGACTTGCTCAGTCCCCCAATATGCTAGGAAGAGCAGTGAGAGCTTTAGGATTCCCAGGTGGCCCTAGTGGTATGAAGAATCTGCCTGCCAATGCCAGAGACACAGAAGACGTGGGTTCAATCCCTGGGCTGGGGAGATTCCCTGGAGCAGAAAATGGCAACCACTCCAGTATTCTTGTCTAGAAAATGTCATGGATAGAGGAGGCTGGCGGGCTATAGTCCATGGGGCTGCAAAGACTCGGACACAGCTGAGCACACAACACATACACGACTGTATTTGCATGTGGGACCCAGAAACACCTGGGATGTGCCCAGTCATATAACCAAAACTGTGGTTGGTTTCTACCCCGAGGCCGGTGGGCGGTGGAGGCAGAGCACAAGGGTGCAAGCCCCGAAGGCACAGTTCCCAAGAACAGTGCGCTCCATGGCTAGCCTGGGGCCTGACCTCAGACAATGATTCTCCCCAGGAGTCAGGAAACCAAGGCGCAGAAACTCCGGAAGAGGGGCGCTTTTTTAAACAGCAGTTGTAATTTAGCTGCACCTTAATTGTGTTCAAGGCCATTCATAAACTATTCACATCCTCACCTTTCAATCTCATCTACAAGCTGTTTTACTTCAGCATTATCTGGATGCTCTGTATCCTGGGTCCTTTAAATGCCAGGCTGTTCCAGGAAACAGGATGGCTTGACCTCCTCCCCCAATCTTAATCCTTCCTGTTGTGACAAAGAAAAGACTTGATTAAAAATTTCCATCTTATTTTTAATTTGGATTCAGTTCAGTTCAGTTCAGTCGCTCAGTCGTGTCCGACTCTTTGCGACCCCATGAATCGCAGCACGCTAGGCCTCCTTGTCCATCACCAACTCCCAGAGTTCACTCGGACTCACATCCATCGAGTCAGTGACGCCATCCAGCCATCTCATCCTCTGTCGTCCCCTTCTCCTCCTGCCCCCAATCCCTCCCAGCATCAGAGTCTTTTCCAATGAATTAACTCTTCCCATGAGGTGGCCAAAGTGCTGGAGTTTCAGCTTTAGCATCATTCCTTCCAAAGAAATCCCAGGGCTGATCTCCTTCAGAATGGACTGGTTGGATCTCCTTGCAGTCCAAGGGACTCTCAAGAGTCTTCTCCAACACCACAGTTCAAAAGCATCAATTCTTCAGTGCTCAGCTTTCTTCACAGTCCAACTGTCACATCCATACATGACCACGGGAAAAACCATAGCCTTGACTAGATGGACCCTTGTTGGCAAAGTAATGTCTCTGCTTTTGAATATGCTATCTAGGTTGGTTATAACTTTTCTTCCAAGGAATAAGCATCTTTAAATTTCATGGCTGCAGTCACCATCTGCAGTGATTTTGGAGCCCCAAAAAATAAAGTCTGACACTGTTTCCAATGTTTCCCCATCTAGTTCCCATGAAATGATGGGACGAGATGCCATGGTCTTTGTTTTCTGAATGTTGAGTTTTAAGCCAACTTTTTCACTCTCCTCTTTCACCTTCATCAAGAGGCTTTTGAGTTCCTCTTCACTTTCTGCCATAAAGGTGGTGTCATCTGCATATCTGAGGTTCTTGATATTTCTCCTGGCAATCCCAAAGCCTCACAATGTGTTAGTATCATCTAAAACTGCAAAATCTTTCCCAGGGCACATTGAATTTAGATGAAGCAGTAACCACAAATTAAAATTGACAGTGACTCAAATGGCACAGGCTAATCGTTATTACTGAACCAAGAAAGAAAATAAAAGTGATGGAAGAATCAAGGTTTCTTATCTAAATTAGATGTATATTCTTTGATGGGAGCAATTAGATTTTTGGAAATAATAGAAAATAATTATTTTCCATGATTTGCAATGACAGAAGCTACAATTAATAAAATAAGCTAGAAAGAATAAAGTGAATCAGTGAACCAAATCTATTATAATTGAAATGAAGATTTTGAAGAACATAGAAGTGGAGATCGAGGAATTAAGTGCATTTTACCTATAGTACAATAATGATTTAAGTGTCCAAATCCATAAGTAACATGCATCCTTAGGGTAGGTAGGGTCAGAATACCTGATGAGTCAAAAGTCAACGTCTGAAGAGTCAAATAAATTTCACTTTGCCCAGCAAAGTGGTTAAAATGTTTGATGACACATTTGTCTAGAAGCTGAGGCGATCCTGGTTGGATGTACTGTTTTACATCCTCATAAAATGGTCACACAGCTCTTAATGAACTTCCCCTCTGTTGGCTGGGATGACCTGTATTTTCTGAAATGAAAAGATCTTTTCAGTACCATGAGCACCAGTGAATAGAATGCAAACACAGTGTGAACGCAGGCTCTGCTGTGTGCTGCAGCTCCCGAAATGTGCTGGTCAAGTCATTCTCCTGGGCAGTTTTGCTTTAGAGGCCAAAGAAAGTAGCTTCAACAACTGGTGCTAAAAGTACCGAAATCTCATGTGTATATATTTGGTCCACAAAAAATTCGTTCTAGAAAAAACCTCTTTTGTGTGTATGTGCATGTATGTCTTTTCATTTTTTCAAAAATTATTTTATGTTGGAGGATTGTTGGTTACCATGTTGTGTTAGTTTCAGATGTACAGCACAGTGAGTCAGTTATATATTTGCATGAATCTATTCTTTTTCAAATTCTTTTCCCATTTAGGTTGTTACATAATTTTGAGCAGAATTCCCTGTGCTATACAGTAGGTCCTTATTGGTTATCTGTTTTAAATATAGAATGTGTACATGTCAATCCCAAACTCCCAGTCTATCTTTCCCCTTCCCCCCTGGTAACCATAAGTTTGTTCTCTAAATCTGTGAGTCTGAAAACACTTCCTTTGAATGTCCTTTTGTGAGTGTAGTTATTCACCAATCATTGAGTTAGAACTCCAGGTGTTAGATGTGATGCATGCCTCCAAAGAAGGCAACACACAGTCATTCACACACATGTAGTACAATGTGCTAAGTTTCATAATAGACTCTACCTAATTGCAGAGGCTGTGGTAATTAACCCTGCCAGATAAGTGTGAGAAGGGGGTGATACTTATGTAGAATTTCCAGTCAAAGGGATGAATGCATCCAATTGAACGCATAGCATGGATGGCATGGTGAGGAAAGGACTTCGAGTAGCTGGGGGCATGGCAGATGGAGAACAGGCTCTGGAGATAAGAGCTTATGGGAATTATGGTGGTGACCATATTCCCTTCCCAGATCACAGTGAGCTCATGGGCTCCAATCTAACCCTGAGGCACAGGCAGGAGTCCTCTTCCCTGTTGGGTATGCAATGGTTCCCTGAGGGCTAATGGGTGTTCTGAGATGTTGCAGAAGTCTCTGAATAGCCTCTTGGGACTACTAAGTGATTTGAGGTTTGAACTTGAGGCACAAATGGAAACAGATAATATTCCCCCCATAACCGTCACACATCTCGATAACTGGTGGTAAAGGGTCCAGGCTCAGGAAGGCATAGCCTTAACTCAGACCTCAGGCTGGCGGTCTTCAAACTGAGGTTAATACCCCCTTGGAGGTGCCTGCAGACTTTTCAAGAAATGTGCAGGCAGAGATAGTTTTAGAGGAATCAGTGTCTAACTCTGCAGTTTCCATATGCATTCTTTTCTCAGCATTGATCACAACAGCTTTCCTACTGGCAAAGATTCTCCCCTCTCTCCTACCTCCCCTTTCATAATCTCCCTTCCCCACACCCTTATATTGTTTTACTTTATTTTTTTTTAATTCATTTTTAATTGGAGGTTAATTGCTTTACAATGTTGTGTTAGTTTCTGCTGTACAACAATGTGAACCAGCTGTAAGTATACATGTATCTCCTCTGTCTTGAGCCTTTCTCCATCCTCGCCCCTATCCCAGCCCTCTAGGTCATCACAGAGCACAGAGCTGGGCTCCCTGTGCTATACTCCACTCCCTTTTAAACACCTATTGCTCTACGGTTTCAGGAAACTAAACTAAAAATTTGACACACACACACTTGACACAAGTATCAGATGGTCGATAGGAGACTCAGTTCTAGCATGAAAATCTAATACATTGGGATAAAATTCTGTGGGAGTACTGAAACAGAAGCAAACAGGAGTTTGAGTTCTTCAAAAAGAAAAAAAAAAGAGCAATGTAAAATTTCCAACTGTTAAAGGAGAGCATGTTTATACATTTTTCAAATGGATTGTGGCGAGTTTTAAGTCACTACGGTATTTAGACTAAATTGGGTACATGCAAAAACTGTAAAGTAACAGTTTTATTTTAAAATCTCAATATTTACAACATGTTGTTTAAAGTTCTGATGAAAAATTTCAGATGTCAACTTAAAATGTGTGAGGGGATACAAAGCTTTTACAAAATTGTTTTAAGGATACAGTAGGAAAAAGTTTGCAGGCCACTGATCCACCGAGACTGCCTGGTAAGGGATTCCTGGCCTGGGGACTGGACACTGTGCTCTGGGCCAATGCTGTTTCACTCATTCATCGCTGTCCTCAGGGGCGGGATCCAGAAGCTGGGACATAGAGCCTCACTCAGGGTCCCTTCCCCAGTCTTCTACCTGGAGATTGGGTCCCACATTTCTAGGAAACTGTACACACAGAGGCCTTCATTCTGCATATTTTTTCCCATTAATATGATGCTGAAGCTGAAGCTCTAATGCTTTGGCCACCTGATGTGAAGAGCCAACTCATTGGAAAAGACCTTAATGTTGGCAAAGATTGAGGGTGGGAATAGAAGGGGGAGACAGAGGATGAGCTGGTTAGAGAGCAACACCAACTCAATGGACTTGTAGTAGAGCAAACTCCAGGAGACACTGAAGGACAAGAAAGCCTGGCATGCAGCAGTCCATGGGGTCACAAAGAGTAAGACATGACTTGGCGACCGAACAACAAAAAATTATGTTCAATAGCCCATTCAAAAGAGATTAGTGTTTCCTTGACTAGATCCCAAATCCCTAGCAATAAGGTAAAGAAAGCTACATCTTTTTGTCTTTAGGGATAAAACATAACAGCGGCCTTGATATTCCCCTTGAAGAGAGAAAATAATGCTTTTATTTATTTATTTTTAACAACGTGTTACCCTCTTTCCTCTCCACCCAGGTTGGATATAAGGGTTCTAGCTAAGTGCAAATAGCCCAGATGCGACAGGAAGTTCCCTGCAAATCATTGCTGGGCAGAGGAAGAGCGAGAATACTCTTTTACCCTGATGCCACCCACCATTTCAGGGCTGTGTGATCTCGAGCAGCTGTCTCACCTTCTCTGAGTCATAGTTTCACATCTATAAGGTGAGATTATAAAGATTTTCCTATGATTTTTGTAAAGTTAGATGAGATATTTTTGAAAGTGCCTGGCCTAGGGTGTGAAATGTAGTAGGTGGCTAATAAATAGCTATTGTGAGCTTTGACTCTAAGTTCTATTTCTTGTACTGTGTATGGGAAAATGAAGGGGAAGAGGATAAAAGTATATTGTCAAGAAGTTTTCAATCTAATGAGTCAAGCAAGCCTAGCAGGCAGTTAAAGCAGAGCAGTACATGATGCTTACAGGGGCAGAGATGCGCGTGGGCTATAAGGGCAGAATATGAGGAGGACCACTGATCTGGTGTTGGGATAGGAGATGGTTTCTTAAAGACCCTGACATCTCAGTGAAGAGCTGAAGGCCAAGAAGGAGCTGGCCAGGCACAGAAGGAGAAATGTCAGTGTGGGCATAGGGGAAGTCCTGAGCAAAGGCCTGGAGGCAGAGATCTGGTGTGGGTTGGGATGGAGTTATGGTGCTCAGGCTGGAGAGGTAGGAAGGGTCCATGTGCCATGCTAAAATGCTGAGACTTACCTCCTCTTTATAAAAAGGAGCCATTACAGAGTTTAATCTGGCCTGTTTTCTGGTTTAGAAATCACCAGCTCTAGGGAGGAATAGATAATAGGGTGTCAGCCTGGCGATCAGGATACCAGTAGTTCTCCTCCATCCACAAGCCTTTCAAATGCACAGAGAATTATTTCCATCCTTTGCAAATTCAAGGCCTTGGACAGTGCCTGTTAGAAATCAGAGTTTGTTGAAGGAACTAGTCAATAACTCTGCAAATTAATTTCCCCCAATTTTATATTCACCAGGGCAAAAAGTACTGCTGAATATAATATCTCATCAATGTCCACTTTGATTGTTCCCTCAAAGCTCTCAGCAGATTCAGGCCTGTAAACATGGCAACAGATAAAACTGATCAAGCTGCCTGCTACTTAGCTTAGAAATTGCCCTAATACACACCATGCCCACTTGAATATTGAACCGGCACTGCCCCCGATCTCTGAATTATTTGTCCTCATATCTATCTATCTATCTATATCTTTTTTTTTTTCTTTTTTGCTGAGCTCGATTTGTTTTGATGGCCACTAGTCATGATCTGATTTACCTGCCTCCATTCTGGTACACACAGAAGGTGTGTTTCTCTTCTCCCAGTGGCATTCCCACTTACCCATGGAAGATAATCAGACAATCAGCATGCATAAAATGCCAGCCAACAGTTCACTTAGCGTGGCGACCTTATTATGGCTACAATATGATTTTTTTGAAGCTTTGTGCAATTTTGAGAGTTAAGATGCCCTGAAATACTCTACACTGGGGAACTTTATCTCCAACTTCCTTCATGAGGCTAGACCTCGGGGCTTGTAATTATACAGCAGGACAGCAGGAAAGCAGTTGAGGAGGAAAAATCAATGAAAAGGATTCTTATCATAAGCTCCTTCTCTAATTTGGGGAAGCAGAAATCTCTGCGTGTTTTCTCAATAAGCACTCCATCAGAAGCCTTCTTATCCTGACAGGCTTTGCTCTTTCATAAACACAGCAAGAATAACCTTTGCACGCTGGCCTACCATATTCAAGGATGAAAATGTGAATTCCACGGGTCACTGTTTTTGCAGCCGCCAGATGTGGATGAAAGGAGAAGGGTGTTTTATTGTGTTTTCTCAAGAAACAGAGAAAGGTCTGTCCTGAGATGGGTATACTTTCCTCCCACACAAGTGGCCACCATGTGGCCAGAGGACAGCTAGCTAATTTGCAAGATTAAGCTTTTCCAAATATTTGGAATTGGTCTATTCTGTCTTCAGCTAATAAAATGGATTTCTGCTCCAAAATGGATTTAGGAAGCAGACACAAGAACTCCTAAGGGCTTGTTGGCAAGTTACCTGTTAACAGGATCCATCTGTCAAATGGATGTATAATGGATGGGCCTTATATGGATTGTCTCCTACTTGCCCTCGAAAGGATGCCTACCTTTACACAGAGGTTCTACCAAGGGAAGCCAGTGCCAGCTGATAATAAGAGATGTCCTGGACGTGAGCTTCTGTCGCACAACACCCTGTGTGTGTTGTGCTGAGCTAAGTCGCTTCAGTTGTGTCTGACTCTTTGTGATGCTATAGACTATAGCCCGCCAGGCTCCTCTCTGTCCATGGGATTCTCCAGGCAAGAATGCTGGAGTGAGTTGCCATGCCCTCCTCTAGGGGATCTTCCTAACCCAGAGACCAAAGCTGGGTTTCCTGCATTGCAGGCAGATTCTTTACTATCTGAGCCACCAAGGCAGCCCCAGAATTGCATAAATAGCAAACATACATTAAAAACAAACAAACAAACAAAACGAAGCACCAAATACCCCCACCAAATGAGAAATCTACATTAACTGCAAGTATCTTTATTTGATGCAATGATTCATTCATTCATTTAATATTGAATGTCTACAGTGTGCCAGAGACTCTGTTAGGTACCAGGAAAATAGATGAGTAGGACACAGTCCCTTCCTTAAGGGAGGTGGTAGTTTATTTGGGGAGATATGGTGATAAACATCTATAATATAAAGTGCTATACAATATAAACTGTTCAAGTAGTCTTTGGAGACTCCCAGAGTGTGCTGGGGAGGCAGGGAGTTTCACCGGGTAAATAGCCCTTAAGTTTGTGTTAAAGAATGAGGAGGAGATTTCCAGGGGGGAAAGCGTGTTTAGAGCCAGAGGACAGACTCTTTAGAAAGGATGCTGTGTTTGGTAAGTGACATAGTCACAATCTACGTGGTGGATTGTGAAGTAGGAGGAAGGGAGAGGTGGCCCTAAGGAAGTGAGAAAGGCCAGCGCCCTGTCACCAGGGACATTAGTCATGCTGATGCATTTATAGTTGCCTCTGCAGGCAACGGGACAGGGGCACAGTGGGGCGCTGGCGGGTGCTGAGTTGGGGAGCACGTTGGCCCTACAACAGGGTAGGAGATGGTTGGGAGTTGAGTTAGTCTAAAAAGGGAAGCATACCTTTTGACAGTGAACAGTGATAAAGGATAATGAACTTTCATATAGTGACATGGGGCTCTTTCCTTTACCTCTTAGATCTATTCTCCATCCTTCTCCACCATGCTCTTTGTCTCAAGAGTCTGACCTATATCAGTGACTATATTAGTGGTTTCCTAGCTCCCTGAGTCTATTGGAGAAGGAAATGGCAACCCCCTCCAGTGTTCTTGCCTGGAGAATCCCAGGGACGGGGGAGCCTGGTAGGCTGCCATCTCTGGGGTCGCACAGAGTCGGACACGACTGAAGTGACTTAGCAGCAGCAGCAGCAGCCCCCTGAGTCTAATTAGTTTTTTCCTAATGGAAGCCCAGGCAAGAGATGGAAAGGAAAGAGGGGAGTGGAGTCAAGCAAAGGATTTATTCTCCTAGGTCCCTCTCTTTGGGACTTCTTTGGATTGATTTGTCCCTTGATTTGTCCTTCTCTTCTTGAGAAGTCACAGATATTCTCAACATTACCCTTTCCTGCAAGATCCAGTAACCTCTCCTTGTCCTCACTACTTCAGGTGAAGGGATGTTAAAACCTGTTGACCCGTGGGTATGTGTTAGTCCTTATATTTTCTTCATATCCTGCCCACATCTTCTTAAATAATTCCTTTATTAATTCCTTCTTGAATTACCTAAAACTGAGCGAGTCATTTGTTTTGTGGTGGGACTCTAACTGCTACTGTTGCGTGAAGCATAGCAGAAGGATGGATAGAGCAACTAGTTCTCCCCTGGGCAGGGAAAAGGGAACCAAGAAGGCTTCAGAGAACTAGTCCTGTCTTGAAAGAGGAACTTGAGTTTCCCAGGCATCAAGAGTGTGAAAGGCATCTGGACTGAAGTAATAAAATAAACAAATGATGGCAGAAAGAAAGAGTAGGGCGTACAAAGGGAGCCATGGTTGATTGGAGGGGAGGGTGCCTGGGAAATGAGATGAGATGCAGCAGATGAAGAGGGTCAGAGTGGATGAGCCTTGAAACCAGCTTAGAAGTGTGGGCTTCTAAGAGGGCTTAGAGAAAAAGGACAAGAATGGAGGCAGCACTGGAAACTGACCTGGATAAAGAGTGATAGAAGGACCTGAGAGTGTTTAACTCAGAGAAAACACTTAGGAGTAGGATCACTGTCTTCAGATACATGAAGGGTCTGGATAACAATATACCAATATGGAATATGAGTTCATGTGTTTTGGCCCAGAAATTCTTTATCTAGGATTTTAGCTGAAGGAAAGAATACAAAGTTTTACTGCATTATTCATACTAATTGAAAGTTGGAAACAATCTACATGCTCAGTAAAAAGAGGGTTGGTAAATAAATTATGGTGGATCTTTATAATAGACTAGTATGTGATTGTTAAAGTGTCTAAAAATTTTAAACCATGGGAACATACTTTTAATATTATGCTAAGTAGAAAAACAGAGTATGAAATATATAGAATGATCTCCAGGACATAACAATACATGGACAAAGTAAAGATGCAAAAATCTTATCCACAATACTGCTGTTGATGAGTTTGTGGGTGACAGATATTCTTAGGTTGTTCCAAAGATCATATCTAAACAGGAGTTGGTAGTAACACTGAGAATAACTATTTGAGAATAAAGCTACTATTAGGAGCTTAAGCAAGAAAAGAATAGGCAAACTTCTGTCCCTGAGAAGGTGAAAAGAATTTGTTTTTTGCTCTAGAGAAAGAGAAGGGGGAGCGGAGATTTTGTTTATAAAAACCATCCTTTACTTTTCCATTTTGTGTTGCTTTGAATACTTAGTGAGACACAGCACCTTCCCATGTATTAAATGACAATTTGCCTCTACCTTCATAAATTGTCTTTTCATTCCTTTCCCTTTTGGTTTTGGATTTGACTCCTATTAAAATGTAAAATAGTTCTCTCATAGCATGAAGAGAGGTGATTATCCAAATATCTTAACATCTCACCTATATGTTAACAGTCTTTGACTCCTTCATCAAAAAAGATGAGGAGAGTGAGTGGAGAGTAATCATGACAGTGAGCAGTGTTTGCCAAATTGTGTTTTCTGGAAAAATAATTCTTGGAGAAGTTAATGGATGTGGTGGGGAAAAGGGTTCAAATGAGTTGGAAAATGCTGCATTAAATAAAGTAAAAGTAATGGTTTCTAAATTGCAGCTAAACTACAGGATTTACTATAGCTTGTGTGTGTGTGTGAGAATAGGAATTAAGACTTCTCTAGAAAGGGGGAGAGGGAGATAGATAAGGTTTCCCAAATACCTGGGACCCCATGCTCTTTGGGCAACCCTGGCGTGGATAACGGGATACAGGCCAGGATGGCTAGAGGCCTGTTCTTTTAGTTTGCCACTTAGTGTGTTTTGTGACCTTGGGCAAATTCCAACCATCCTCCATCGGTAAAATAAACAAGGATATGTTTGAGATGGGAGTTGAAGGGTATTTAGGGTTTTGATGGGAGCAAAGACTTGCTAGGTGGAGGTAATTGAATGGGCCAAGTATAAAGCGCTTTCCTGCCTAAGGATAGGAAACCAAATAATTCTGGGCCCCGTTTTGTAACAAGTCTACCATGTAAGGAGGAAAGGTGACAGATGTGTTTACTTCTGAGAAATGGACTTTCACCAACTTCTTTTTATTTCTGTTTCAAAGCCCAGAAACCCACCTGCCTTTTCCTAAGTGCTCCTGCCCACATAGGTAGACCACATCATAAAAAATCATATTTGAAATAAGAAACCCCACTACTTCAGTCACTTTGACAGCCAGACTTTGGGCTTATGGAGAAATTACAGACGAATGTCTTTAAAATCCAGTGAAGGAATTTTATGATCCGTTACTTGAATGGCAAGTCTAGAGTTTTCATACATGGCTTATTTTTACTAATTATATAATATATCCAGGGAAACTTATTAGAAAATAATTTGTTTTATTAAGAAAAACTAGCCTGAATCAGAACATTATTTAGATTGCTAATTGTGAAATGAGTTACTCTCTTAAAAAAATACCTTGAATTTGCAGCCAATCTACATTTTCAACTAACTCCAGTTTCATGTCATTTGTATCTGGCACAGCATTGGTGCAGCAGAAATGGGTAATGTAGGCCTACACTACTTCTGCTTCATTGATTACACCAAACCCTTTGACTGTGTGAATCACAACAAACTGGAAAATTCTTAAAGAGATGGGAATACCAGACCCCCTTACCTGTTTCCTGAGAAACCTGTATGCAGGTCAAGAAACAACAGTTAGAACCAACCAGACATGGAACAATGAATGGTTCCAAATTGGAAAGGGAGCACGACAAGACTGTATATTGTCACCCTGTTTATTTAACTTATATACAGAGCACATCATGCAAAATGCCAGGCTGGGTGAATTACAAGCTGGAATCAAGATAATTGGGAGAAATATCAACAACCTCTGCTATGCAGATGATACTTTAATGTCAGAAAGTGAAGAGGAACTAAGAGCCTCCTGATGAAAGTGAAAGAGGAGAGTGAAAAAGCTGGCTTAAATATCAACATTAAAAAAAAATAAGATCATGGCATCTGGTCCCATTATTTCATGGTAAATAGATGGTGAAAAAGTGGAAACAGTGGCAGATTTTACTTTCTTGGGCTCTACAAACACTGCGGATGGTGACTGCAGCCATGAAATTAAAAGACGTTTGCTCTTTGGAAGAAGAGCTAGGACAAGCCTAGACAGCATATTAAAAAAAACAGAGACATCACTTTGCTGACAAAGGTTTGTATAGTCAAAGCTATGGTTTTTCCAGTAGTCGTGTACAGATATGAGAGTTGGACTATAAAGAAAGCTGAGCGCCGAAGAATTGATGCTTTTGAGCTGTGGTGTTGGAGAAGACTCTTGAGAGTCCCTTGGACAACAAGGAGATCAAACCCATCAATCCTAAAGAAAATCAACCCTAAATATTCATTGGAAGGACTGATACTGAAACTGAAGCTCCAATACTTTGGTCACCTGATGCAAAATGCTGACTCACTAGAAAAGACCGTGATGCTGGGAAAGATTGAGGGAAAGAGGAGAAGAGGATGACAGAGGATAAGGTTGGATGGCATCACTGACTCAATGAACATGAGTTTGAGCAGACTGTGGGAGGACAGGAAAGCCCTGATCTGCTGCAGCCCACGGGGTCGCAGTCAGACACGACTTAGCATCTGACCAGAACAGGCCTTGTGCTATCAGTTTGTGAGGAGACAAACTAGAACGGGGGTACAGTGAGTGGTAAAGAATCTGTTTGTTATTGCAGGAGATGTAAGAGATGTGGGTTTGATCCCTGGGTCAGGAAGATCCTTTGGAGGAGGAAATGGCAACCCATTCCAGTATTCTTGCTTGGGAAATCCCATGGACAGAGGAGTCTGGCGGTCCATTGGGTTGCAAAGAATCAGACACGACTGAGCACGTACGCATGTACAAAATGCTGACATAGTGTCCCCAGAGCTCTGTTAGTGTCCTTAACAAAAACCCTACAGATCCTGAAGCGAAGAGTGTCTTGCTTGGTGAGATGCAGATGACTTCACAGAAATATCTGAGCTGCCTTGAAAAGCTGGATGGAATTTTCTCCTTAAAAGGAAGGGCATAAAGGCATTACTGAGTCCCAGAAATGTCCCTTCCCTGGGAGGACAGTCCTTTCCCTGTCCTCCATAACTAAGTCAATTTCTTCTTCTATGGCTCTCATAGACAATATTCTGCCCCAGAGTAGCATGTACAACTTCTGACATTTCTATTTTGTGCATTTTTAGTTTGTGTCTATCTGGTTAATCTAGTTCATGTTAGACTACACGCCTATGAAAGTAGGGGCCATGTCTTTTCTTTTTTTTTTCACTGTTCAGAACCCTGGCAAGAGAGGCTCGTATTCAGTAGTGTTTGTTGAATGAATGAACAACATGAACAAAGACCAAACAATAGAAGATGAGAACATTTTAGGAGAATACAGAGTGGTTTATTCAACATGGCTGGAGTAGGATGCAGAGGGAAACAGGAGACTGGAAAAAACTTCAGCAAAAGTTTATGAGCTCTTACTTAGCTACCAGTTTGGAACTAAAGTAATGGAGTGAAAGTGAAAGTTAGTCCACCAGCATTTCTAAATAAATGTATGAATCTCCCCCAACCCTGCTGCTGCTAAGTCGCTTTAGTCGTGTCCGACTCTGTGTGACCCCATAGACGGCAGCCCACCAGGCTCCCCCGTCCCTGGGATTCTCCAGGCAAGAACACTGGAGTGGGTTGCCATTTCCTTCTCCAATGCATGAAAGTGAAAAGTGAAAGTGAAGTCGCTCAGTCGTCTGACTCTTAGCGACCCCATGGACTGTAGCCTGTCAGGCTCCTCTATCCAGGCATGAATACTGGAGTGGGTTGCCATTTCCTTCTCCAATGCATGAAAGTGAAAAGTGAAAGTGAGGTCCCTTAGTCGTGTCCGACTCTTAGCGACCCCATGGACTGCAGCCTACCAGGCTCCTCTGCCCACGGGATTTTCCAAGTAAGAGTACTGGAGTGGGGTGCCATTGCTTTCTCCAACCCTAGCCCCGTTAATCTAGCATTCTGTACGTCCTGTGTTTGAAGGTCTTTGTCCACTCTAAAGTCAGGTGAATAGGCCTCTGAATTTTTTTTTTCGTTAAACTCCTGGTTCAAAGACATCTCATCTGGTGGTCTACTCATTCAAAGTGAAAAGGAGCAGTGGAGTAACAAAATCCTTTTCAACCTACAAAATGAAGTTCACGTACTGCCTCATGGCATCCTTGAACCTCAGAGCTCTAGAAGGGACATGAATGGAAGAAACTGAGGCTTGGGTTGAGGAAGTGATTTGTCAGAGGCCACTCAGCCAGGAAGGAACCGTGCTGAGACTGGAACCCAGATTTGTCTGACTGGACACCATCTCATCAGTCCCTAATTTTCTAAAGCCACTTGCCTTTCATTCAGCAAACTTCTGCACTTTCAGGCTTCCTGCCCCAGAAGAGTTTCCTGTTTCACCTCCAAAGCCATCAGCAGCCCTGAGGGCCCTGCCAAACATCTGGCACTTGACAGGGATGTTCCTCTGTTTCCCTCTCTCTGCAGGGTGCTGAAGGGGTGGGTCATGAATTATGCCTTGATTCCCTCCAGCCTCGCAGAGTGTAAATAAACAGGAGCAGGGAAAGCACATGTGTAAATGGATGGTGAACCTTCTGTGTCCCTCTCTGAGTGGCTATCTGCAGGAAAATCTGGGCAGCTCTTGTCTGTAGGAGCCTCAAACATGGCTCTGTCCTTGGTGGGAGTTCCTGGAGCCTCTGCCGCTCTCCCTGCCCTCAGTTTCTACCCTCATACATCCTATCTTAACCCTCCTGTGATACAGAACTGCTACACATCCCATAACACACCATGTTGTCATATGCCACATTTTCCTTTCCGCTATGTACCTTGTTGGGAATTTTCTCTTTTGACTGTGGGTCTTTAGAAAGCTCTGTTTAAGAGAAATTTCCTCTGTGAAGGATCCTTGATTCCTCCAAATATAAGGCTCCTTTGCTTGTTCTCATTCTGCCCTTTCAGCTACTTTATACTTCATAGCATTTGTTTTATTGGATTATACCTATCTCCCCTACCTAGAAGAGAATTTGTTGCTAGTCACTCAGTCATGTCTGACTTTTTGTGACCCTGTGAACTGTATCCCACCAGGATGCTCGGTCCTTAGAATTTTCCAGGCAAGAATCTTGGGGTGGGTTGTCATTCCCTTCTCCAGGGAATCTTCCCAACCCAGGATTGAATCCTCGTTTCCTCACTGGCAGGAAGTAGTTCTAAGTAAATGTAGAACTAGGTATTTTGGGAGCATAGAGAGGGAGCTCACCTAGTTTATGGGTCAGGAAGGCCTTGGGAGGAATTAAAATTTAAGCTAATACTCTAAGAATAAGTATGTTATGGGGGAGGTGGGTGGGAGGAGTAAGCGCACATAAATTCCTGGGAGCATGGAGGGATTGAGGAACCAAGAGAAGATGGTATAGCTGTAGGCTGTAATAACCACGGCTGGAGAAGTTGATGTGGTTGGATTGTGGGAGGTTACTTTGTAAGCCAAATTAGGAAAGACCATTCTGGTTATGATAAGAAAAAGTGATTGGAGGAAAGCAAGATCAGAAACGGGAAGACCAGGTATGGGGCTGTTGCAGATTTCCAGTGGAAAGAGGATAGTAGTTGAGTCTAGTGACACAGGGATGATAGGCTTGGTGAAGTGGATGGATTATGGAGATATGTACAGTAATCTCTTGGTATCTGTGGGGGACTGGTTCCAGGAGCCCCTTGGACACCAAAATCTGCAGATGCCCAAGTCCCTTATATAAAATGGAATAGTACAATGAGTACAGCTGGTCTTCTGTATCTATGGGTTTTGCATCTGTGGATGTGGAGGGCTGATTGTACAAAGCTGAGTGGTTAGGACTTGGTGATTGTCTGGAGGGAGGTGAAGAGAGGGTGACATTAAGGAGTGTTTCCAGGATTCTGTCTTGAGTAACCAGATATTGGTGGTAGAAGGTAGTAAAACAGGAAGTGTAGGAGGACAAGGTTGGGGAAGCATAGGTGATAGAATCTATCTTAATCATACTGGAAGGTAGGAAGCTGAAGAAATACCCTGGTAGATCAATGACCAGTACACAGGCTGGAAGGTCAAGGGTCCAGGCTAGGGTTAGGGAGCAAAATTTCAGGAGGCACTCACTCTCAGGGTTCAACAAGTGAGGGTTGAACTTGAGAATGAGTATTTCCTTAAATTTTTCACCCTGGGCTCCTTTCCTGCCTCACTCTAGTCCTGGCCCTGTCTGAGTCACAGGAGAGAGGTTGGGCTAGAATTACAAGTTTGGATGATATCAGTATATAGGTGATGGAATGGACATTTACCATTGTTTAGCTTCCCAGAATTGATTTCCACTTCCTTACAGCACTTAATTTCATTTTGGGGAATTAGTTTCCTCTCTTCTGTGTCTTGGACATTGTTCGAAATAGGTGCTTGCCTCCCACAATAGAAACCCACAAGGTCTCTGAAGAAGCACAGTCTGAATATTAGAGCTGGATTCTAAAGTCTATTGTACTTGGTGCAAGTCCTAAGCTAATGGCTCTAGCTAAACAGTTAAGCAAGATTTCAAAGGAGAAAATGAATAACTGTAGGCCATTTATGTTTGCTGGCTTATCTTTCTGTCCTTTAGCCTCCTTCCTGCCACTTTGTGATGACAAGGGAAGAAAATATGGCTCTTCTCTGCAGTGTGTTGTGTGAAGATTTGAGGGCTGTATGGACTTCCCTGGTGGCTCAAATGGTAAAGAATCCGCCTGTGATGCAGGAGACCTGGGTTCGATCCCTGAGTTGTGAAGATCCCAATATTCTTGTGTAGAGAATCCCTTTGGACAAAGGAGCTTGGAGGGCTACAGTCCATGGGGTCACAAAGAGCTGGACACGATGAGCGACTAAGCACACACTGGCTGCAGAAATTTCTGTTAGTATCCAGGAAGACCCTGGAGCTGTTTTAGGGTTGGGGGAGTAGTGGCCAGTTATGGGAAGGGATCACACAGAGTCTGAAAATTAGATAAACACATATGGAAACAGAGCAGAGACAATGAAAGAGACTGGGTCCTCAGTGACATTGTTGGAAATCGCTGAATCAAGTCTCATCTGAAATTGTTGGTAAGTTGGCAGCCAGATTGCTATTACACAGACTCCTCAGCAACAGGACTTCAGTAATATACAAATTAAGGTCTCTTTCACATAACATCCCAGAGGCAAGTGGTCTAGGCTGCCAGAGTAGGTCTGCCATTCTCAACATGTGGCTTCCATCTGTAGGTCCCAAGTGATTGCTTCAGTGGACTCTCTTCTCAACCCAGGAGAAGAGCAAACAAAGATACGGAGAGCAATATCTTTTTTAAGAAAGTGACCTGAGAACATACTTACCTCCTTCATTTACATTCCACTATACAGCCACGTCTAGATGCAAGGAAGGCCAGGTGAAGAGCTCTCTGGAATGTGTGGGAGAGTTGGTCACAACCTTTGGATCACAGAGGCAGGGAGTCCTATTACTAAAAGGAAGGATGGGAGAATGGATCTTGGGAGTATTTATTTGTTTTGTCAAAGCAATAAACTCTTTTTTTCCCCTCCCTCAAGCCATTTTGAGTTGGGGTTTCTGTTCTTTGCAAAAATAATTTATCTTCTATGACAGTGGTCTCCAGCTTTTTGGCACCAGGGATTGGCTTCATTGGAAGACAATTTTTCCATGGACTTGGGGTGGGGGAGCGGGTGGGATGGTTTTGGATTTACCCTCTGATTACCTCCTGCTGGGTGGCCCGGTTCCAACAGGCTGTACTGGTCCATGACTTGGAGGTTGGGGACCTCTATTCTATGAGACAGAATCTGTCTCTGAGGCTTTGTCTGTCCCATCATAATGCTTCTCTGTGACCTTGAAGGGACAGTCTGGTGCTGTGTGTTTGAATGCAATTGAGTTTAATTTGTTAAGGGAGGTAGAGGAGAGGAAATCATCTGGAATTATACTCTGAGTTCTTGGTTATTTTCACACTTTGTATCCTTTAGTCCTTTCATTTTCTTTACCTCCAGGTTGCATGTAAGGAAACTGAAGTTGAGGAAGGTTTATATATGGTACAGACACCAGATAGGTCCTAGGGTTACAATACAGCCCCGTCTGTAGGATTTAAAGCCGGTGTCCTCACTACTTCATCCTCACTGTATCCTGTGGTATTGAGGTGCATGGTTCTGTAAGAATTAGTGGGGATGTGAGGGGTCAGGAAAGTTGGTGGTAGAGGTCAGTAATGGCGGTGAGTATAGGGAATAAGGGGCTTCCCAGGTGACTCAGTGGTAAAGGTTCCACCTGCCAAGGCAGGAGACACAGAAGACGTGGGTTCAATCCCTGAGTCAGGGAAGATCCCATGGAGAAGGGAATGGCAACTCACTCCAGTATTCTTGCCTAGAGAATTCCATGGACAGAGAAGTCTGGCGGGCTACAGCTCATGGGGTCGCAAAGAGTTGGACACGATCGAGTGACTGAGCATGTACACATGCCCAGGGAATGAGGATGGTTGGAGTCTTGTGTGTGTGTGTGTGTGTGTGTGTGTGTGTGTGTGTACATGCATACATATGTGTGCTTAGATCCACAGAGATAGAAGGCATGTAGGAAGGAGGCAGGTGTTCAAAAGACTGGCGGGGGACCAGTCCAAACAGCCCTCATTTTCCCAATACCTCTCCTTGTTGACCACACTCCTGATTCCTCTTTGACATGATGCTTGCTTGTTGACTGGGTGTTTATTTGAATGGGGTGTCTTGTAGACTCAGAGCCTTCCTTGCTCTGACAAGCTTGGGAAGCCTGCTGGAAAAACAGTTGCATCAAGTAAGGAGTCTGGAATTTAATGGAGAAAGTCGCTTACGCCCATCCTGACTGCAAGGGCTGCTGCGTTAGCAGAGGAAGGGGGCTGGAAGGGCAGGGCTGCCAGCAGGGTTGGGAGAAGGGTGGGGAGGCAATTCGCTAATAAGCTGGACTTCCAGGAAGGAAAGCCCACCCTCCACTCCCCCACCTCCAAGGCTGAATGAAGGCTGCCTTAGGACGTCTCCTGCCTGAGAAGGCTCTCTCGGAAGAATTCTATTGTCTGCCCGTCTAGAGGAAACTTGTTCCTTAGAGAGCACAATGAGGACACGGCCTCCAAGGACACAGGGAGGAAGCTGGGAGTCCTTGAGTTCTCCAAGAACCTACTGTAGACAGCCTCTGGGCAAGCGTTCATGGGGTAGCTGGACGTTTTACCCTGGTGGAGCAGCATGGGTCCTGGGAACAGTGGTGAGCTGGAGGAGTCAGCCTTCCCAGGGCTCTGCCCAGCCCAGTCCCTCCGCAGCCTACGGTCACCTTGCCCCTGTGATGGGGAAAGTGAAGCTCCATTTCTGTGACCCGCTCTGTGCCCTCTTCCCAGCCAGGTAGAACTGCTCACTGCTCCTGGATAAACATCACCCACGGTCCTCAACCCAGGGTCACCGCAGTGTCCTCTCTTCCCCGCCTATGTTTGTTCATCTTTCAGGACAGGATCAAATGCCACATCTTTGGGGAAGCCTTCCTGGTTTGACCCAGGCAGTCATTGATTCCCACTTTCTGTAAGCACATGTTATTTTTACATGAATATCTTCACAACTAGCTTATTGTCTTGCATTTTGTAGACACTCAGTAAAGGAAAGGAAAGGAAAGGAAAGGAAAGTCACTCAGTCATGTCCGACTCTTTGTGACCCCATGGACTGTAGCCTACCAGGCTCTTCCCTCCATGGGATTCTCCAGGCAAGAGTACTGGAGTGGGTTGCCATTTCCTTATCCAGGGGATCTTCCCGACCCAGGGATTGAACCCAGGTCTCCCGCATTCCAGGCAGATGCTTTAACCTCTGAGCCACCAGACACTCAGTAAGTATGTCTGTAAATGTGTGTGTGAGTGTGTGGTTGCTTCAGTCATGTCCTACTCTTTGCAGCTCTGTGGACTGTGGCCCTCCAGTCTCCTCTGTCCATGGGATTCTCCAGGCAAGAATACTAGAGCATTGCCAATTCCTTCTCCAGGAGGTCTTCCTGACCCAGGGATTGAATCCCAGTCTCTTAAGTCTCCTGTGTGCACAAGCTGGTTCTTTACCATTAGTGCCACCTAGGAAGCACAAAGCATTTCATTTATAAACCCTATCAATAGCAACAGCATTAAACTAAGTCAATAAATGTATAGTCCTGACTTAGTTTAAGCTGTTACCATTGATAAAGTTTATAAATAAAATACTTAAGGGATTGTATAAATACTTGTATATGTTCATGGTTGCTTTTCAAAATATTTTTTTGTTGAAACTTGTGTTTTAATTCTTCAGTTCAAGCTGTATGGTTACTGCCCTTGTCTCTTCAAGCTTCATTCAAGTCACAGGTGACTTCTTAGATGAATGACATGGCACTTGTCTTTGTGTACTCTTCAGTAAGTCACCTCTCTCTCTGATTCCCATTTTTAATATAGGGTTTAAGAACATTTGGTGCTGAGGCTCCCTTTAAGCTGAACATTGCTATAGTTCTAGCCATGAAATATTTAAAATGTGACCTCCCAGGAATGTTTGTATTTTAAAGGAGTCACTTAACTAGGGGCAAAAAGCATTAACAGTGGGAATTCACTGGAGGATGAAATAGCAGGATTCCAAAGGCAAATATTAGCAGAACTTTCTATAGAGTGACAAAGTATTCAGCTTCCTTTGAGTTCAGTTCACTTCAGTTCAGTCGCTCAGTCATGTCCGACTCTTTGCGACCCCATGAATTGCAGCATGCCAGGCCTCCCTGTCCATCACCAACTCTTGGAGTTCACTCAAACTCACGTCCACCAAGTCGGTGATGCCATCCAGCCATCTCATCCTCTGTCATCCCCTTCTCCTCTTGCCCCCAATCCCTCCCAGCATCAGAGTCTTTTCCAATGAGTCAACTCTTCCCATGAGGTGGCCAAAGTACTGGAGTTTCAGCTTTAGCATCATTTCTTCCAAAGAACACCCAGGGCTGATCTCCTTCAGAATGGACTGGTTGGATCTCCTTGCAGTCCAAGGGACTCTCAAGAGTCTTCTCCAACACCACAGTTCAAAAGCATCAATTCTTCGGTGCTCAGCTTTCTTCACAGTCTAATTCTCACATCCATACATGACCACTGGAAAAACCATAGACTTGACTAGATGGACCTTTGTTGGCAAAGTAATGTCTCTGCTTTTGAATATGCTACCTAGGTTGGTCATAACTTTCCTTCCAAGGAGTAAGCATCTTTTAATTTCATGGCTGAAGTCACCATCTGCAGTGATTTTGGAGCCCCAAAAAACAAAGTCTGACACGGATTCCACTGTTTCCCCACCTATTTCCCATGAAGTGATGGGACCGGATGCCATGATCTTCGTTTTCTGAATGTTGAGCTTTAAGTCAACTTTTTCACTCTCCTCTTTCACTTTCATCAACAGGCTTTTTAGTTCCTCTTCACTTTCTGCCATAAGAGTGGTGTCATCTGCATATCTGAAGTTATTGAGATTTCTCCCGGCAATCTTGATTCCAGCTTGTGCTTCCGGCCCAGCGTTTCTAATGATGTACTCTGCATAGAAGTTAAATAAGCAGGGTGACAATATACAGCCTTGATGTACTCCTTTTCCTATTTGGAACCAGTCTGTTGTTCTATGCCCAGTTCTAACTGTTGCTTCCTGACCTGCATACAGATATCTCAAGAGGCAGGTCAGGTGGTCTGGTATTCCCATCTCTTTCAGAATTTTCCACAGTTTATTGTGATTCACACAGTCAAAGGCTTTGGCATAATCAATAAAGCAGCAATAGATGTTTTTCTGGAACTCTCTTGCTTTTTCCATGATCCAGCGAATGTTGGCAATCTCTGGTTCCTCTGCCTTTTCTAAAACCAGCTTGAACATCAGGAAGTTCACAGTTCACATATTGCTGAAGCCTGGCTTGGAGAATTTTGAGCATTTCTTTACTAGCGTATGAGATGAGTGCAATTGTGTGGTAGTTTGAGTATTCTTTGGCATTGCCTTTCTTTGGGATTGGAATGAAAGCTGACCTTTTCCAGTCCTGTGGCCACTGCTGAGTTTTCCAAATTTGCTGGCATATTGAGTGCAGCACTTTCACAGCATCATCTTTCAGGATTTGAAATAGCTCAACTGGAATTCCATCACCTCCACGAGCTTTGTTTGTAGTGATGCTTTCTAAGGCCCACTTGACTTCACATTCCAGGATATCTGGCTCTAGGTGAGTGATCACACCATCGTTATTATCTTGGTCGTGAAGATCTTTTTTGTACAGTTCTTCTGTGTATTCTTGCCACCTCTTCTTAATATCTTCAGCTTCTATTAGGTCCATACCATTTCTGTCCTTTATCAAGCCCATGTTTGCATGAAATGTTCCCTTGGTATCTCTAATTTTCTTGAAAAGATCTCTAGTCTTTCCCATTCTGTTGTTTTCCTCTATTTCTTTGCATTGATCGCTGAGGAAGGCTTTCTTATCTCTTCTTGCTATTCTTTGGAACTCTTCATTCAACTCTGCCAATTGAGTACTGCCATTCAACTCAGTATGAATATACCTCCTCCTTACAAGAACTTAATCAGGGAATAGACATAACGAAAACTTAAATGCATATTGCTATGCGAAAGAAATCAGTTTGAAAAGGTCATGTACTGTCTGGTTCTAATCATCTCACATTCCAGAAAAGGTAAAATTATGGAGATAGGAAAAAAACAAACAAACAGTGGTTGCCAGGGAATAGGGAATCGGGCTGGGTAAAGGGAGAGATAGAATACAGAGGATTTCAGGGGAGCGAAACTATTCCATGTGCTGCTCACTCTATACATCTAAAACTGCTTACAAATAAAGTCTATTAATTAAAAAAACCTTAATCACACATCTCCTTAATCATAGCTAACATTTATAGAGCACTTACCAGGTGCTGCTCTAAGTAATTTGTATATATTGATTCTTTTCAGAGATTTCCACATCAAACTTGAGTTGTTGTTCAGTCTCTCAGTGATGTTCTACTCTTTGCGACTCCATGGACTGCAGTACGCCAGGCCACCCTGTCCTTCACCATCTCCTGGAGCTTGCTCAAACTCATGTCCATTGGTGATGCCATTCAACCATCTCATCATCTGTCACCCTCTTCTTCCACCTTCAATCTTTCCCAGCATCAGGGTCTTTTCTAATAAGTCAGCTGTTCGCATCAGGTGGCCAAAGTATTGCAGTTTCAACGTTAGCATCAGTCCTTTCAATGAATATTCAGGATCCATTGCCTTTAGGATTGACTGGCTTGATGTCCTTGAAGTCCAAGGGACTCTCAACAGTCTTCTCCAACACCACAGTTCAAAGCATCAATTCTTCAGTGCTCAGCCTTCTTTATGAGCTAAGTGCTATTATCAGTTTCATCTTACAGATGAGGAAACTGAGGCACAGCGAGGTTGGGGGAACTTGCCCAGGGTTGCACAGCTAGTAATCAGTAGGGCCCTCTTTGATCCCAGGCAGGCTGGCTACACCTGCTGTACCACCTGCTTCTAGCCTCTACCCGATCATGGGCCAGAGATGTGGGATTTCTCTGCTCAGGTAAGCCTCCAGCCTCCCTCTGGAAGCCTTTCAGACCTGCCACAGGCTGGGTAGGTGACTGTTTCATGCTCTCATACACTCTGGCCTTGACTCTGCATATACACCATAATTAGAGCACATTTGTTGAATGTATCCTAAGTATTGCCAAGGAGTGTTTGGCATGTATTTTGTTGAATCCCAGAGAAACCATGGACTTTCCCTAAACTGCCTACTCTATCTGTTCACAAAAAGGCAGCCAGCTGAGTGAGCTTGCTCCTGTGCTCACTGCTGCTTCCTTCTCCAATGTCCTGGATAATCCTTCTCCAATGACTTTGATCGTGTGTCTCCATCCTCGCTTGGTCTCAGTGTCAAGGACACCAGTGACATTTCCTGTGCCTACTTTTTTCTCACTGTGAAAAGTAAACACAATGTTGGCCACACTCCTGTCCTTCAACTCTGCCCTTGTTCTTCATGTTTCCTTAAAGTTTTATCTGTAGCATCGCTCATTTCTTGGGCAGAGTCTAATTCAAGCCTGGAGGTGAGCAGGTGAGAACTCATTTAGGGAGACAAATGGTTCACTTTTGTGCCCTTCTCTCCTAAAGGTTATTTCTTTGCCAGCAAAGACAAAGAAAAAGAGCTGGGAAATTGAGCTTGCTCTGTCCTAAACACTGCATCACAGGTACTACTTGGTGGACAAATTATGCCTCCCCAGTTCACACTGATTCTTCTAATCACAAGAGTAAGACCCTGGAGACGTGAGTGGAGGTGGTCTGGATTCCCCTCCCTGACAAGTGGCCCCTGGGAAGCTGGGCCTTGCCTGGGACTCTGGGGGCTGGGCTCTCACTAAGGACTGTAGGTTAAAAAGCTGAAGCAGGTCTAGAGACTACATGCAGATGGGGAAGCTGGAGTAAGTGGAACGAGCAGCCCTCCCCTCTATCTGCTGGCTCTGTTTCAGCCACACCTCCCCCTTTCCCCTCCCTACTCCCTAAAGCCCAGAGACAGCACCCTCCTTTTAGCTCCCTTATTTCTTGCTCCCCTTCCCTCAATTAACTCTTAGCCTACTATCCAGGCCTGGCTGAAATGTCAGTTTCCCCAAACATCTTCAAATTCCCCTTATTTCCTCCCCTGATAGAGGGGCTGCTGTATGTTCACAGGGGGTCCTGAACTTCCCCAAGCTTTACACCCATGTCACCTACTTGTAATAAATAAAGTCATGGATTGACTTTCCAGTTAGTTAGTAAACCATGTAAGGGGAAGCTCTGTCATGTTGGCCATTTTATCGCTTATTACCGTGCCTGGAAGAAGAAAAGCACACATTAAGTATTCACCAAATAGAGGGATGAAACTCTTAAGTACCAGGGAAAAGAGATGGGCCTTAGAGCCAAAGTCATAGGCCAGAAACCACCCTGAGGAGGGTAGCAGAAATAGCCTGTGTGTTTGTTTTACTCTGTGCCCCATTAATGTGTATTTAATAAATGAAAGAACATTGATTTCACTGTGCTTGGAACCCCCCACCGGCAAGTAAAGTAAGTCTTGAATGGAGCAAAGCACCTTTTCCCCCAATAATCAGAATGGCCCGTGCTAATATATTCTGGGGGAGTTTTGGACCACAGATTAAAAAATAGGTTCCCCCCTTCCAAACCACTTCCTTGAGGATGCACTGAATCACAGTGAATGGCCAATTGAGCTGCCAGTAGGCCCATTAGAAAGTGGGTTGTCAGAGACTTGTATTACGTAGGATTAACATTAGGCATCTCTGTCTCAACCCAGTGAAAGGCTTCAAGTGTCCTTGGAATTTCAGTGACCTTTCCCCATCAATGACGATATTGTTCTCCCGCCTGATGGCTTAATTCATAGGAAATGCAACCCACTCCTCATCATCGCTGCCCACCACATCTGGGATGGGGCCGAGGGCCTGAGAGCGCTGAGCATATTGCATTCACTTGCACCAAACCTCCCTGGGTGCAGGGGCTCCTGAGAGTTGTTTTCTGAGACTTTTTACAGTTTTTCTCAATGGTCTTAGCTGAGAATTAGGAGGCAATGGCAAAGGTTCTAGGAGTCTAGGAGGTCTTAAACCTGTCATCAGCAGAGCTCCTCTGATGCAGTAGGATAAAGCTGCTGATCTGAAGCCACCTAGATCTCAGGTAATGGTGTGGGATCTGAAGCCCAGAGAGACCACATTCATTTAGGGAAAGCACAAGGGAATAATGGTTGTTGACATGTTTGTTTTTGAATCCTCTCTGTGGCCTGAAGACTTTTCTGCCTCTGTTTTCCTCCTGATGAGAGGGCAATGGCTCAGAGGACACAGAGACTGGATGGACTGCTAGAATTCAGACATCAGGTGGGTGGTGGGGATATCTACTGAACACCTTCTTGGGTTACACAGGATACTAGGGATTTTAGATTCTTTTCCTCCTGGTTCTCATTGTAGCCTTAAAATGTCGAAACTGAAGCCAAGATAGAGCTGGCTAATTCCTTTCTACTGCAATTCCGCATCGTTAGGCAAACTTCTCCAGCAGCTTGGCAGCCAAAGCAGAGAATATGGGTGGCTGGGTGGAGCAGAATGAAGGGTCTGTAGGAAGATGAGGGGAAAGTTTGGGCAGCGGAGGAGTTGAGGCTGGTGGAAAAGCAGGGACGGATCTCATTCAAGGTGACTCCTTTGTGTTGAGAGTATGATTGGTCCTCAGAACATGTCTTCTGAACAGGTGTTTGAATGCTAGCAGGGAGTTGATGGGCAGGTGAGCCAAGTTCCTGGAGGGTCTAGGGATGCATGCTTCAGTGCAGTAGTTATAAAAGTGAGCTGCTAGAAGTTGGGGTTACCAGGGGAGGGTAGTGGCCTTTAAGAGCTTCAGAGGAGGAGACATCGGGAGTTATGAAGTGATGGCCACCATGGGACCATTACTGGGCAGCTGCAGAAGCATGTGGCAATGGCCACTGGCATTGAGGAGCAGGAGGCCGATGAGAAACAGCCTGGGGTAACTCCTTCCATGCATCCCTGGGTCTTTCACACTATTCTGTGTGGAAATGGATGAAAATCTCTGATAACTTTGAAGAGTCAAGTATTAGGCTTCTCCAAAGCTCTATTTCCAAAGGATGGAAAAGACCATAAACAAAGATTGTGCATGCTCAGGTTGCTCAGTCATGTCCGACTCTGCGACCCCATGGACTGTAGCCTGCCAGACTGCTCTGTCCATGGAATTTTCCAGGCAAGAATACTGAAGTGGGTTGCTTTCCTACTCCAGGGGATCTTTCTGACTCAAGGATCAAACCTGTGCCTCTTGCATTGGCAGGCGGACTCTTTACCACTGCACCATCTGGGAAGCCCAAACAAAGACCATTGAGTGCTAAGACTTTGGTCATGTCCAACTCTGTGTGACCCTATGGACTGTAGCCTGCCAGGCTCCTCTGCCCATGGAATTCTCCAGGCAAGAATACTGGAGTGGGTTGCCATGTCCTCCTACAGGGGGCGTCTTCCTGACCCTGGGATTGATCCTGGGTCTCCTGCATTGGCAGGCAAATTCTTTACCACTAGTGCCACTTGGGAAGCTCAATAAAGACGACAAACATCTCTGCATCAAGGTCCACTTAGTTCTTGGGACATGAATGTCACCCGCAGTGTATAAACCAGGAAGCTCAGATGTTGGCTAGAGTGCCTCCCACTGTGTCTTTCTCTGAATTTGGTTGGTGGAAGACAAAGTCAGTGCTAATCTATGGATACATTTCTTTTTCACGCAGGCACTGCCTTTACTCAGCCTTGGCGTCCTGCAGCAGAGGTCTGGGCTGTAATAGAGTGGGTCTTATTTTTTATGAAGTTCATGAACTTTGAAGGAAGGAACTTGGAAAAAAAAGTCTCATTACCTCAGGAATGAAGGTTCATGCTTCTTTTAATGCCAGACATTGGTGTGGCCTTACTTGTTAGAGACACAAATAATCTGGGTGGAAAATTGCAACAAAGTGGCAAGCAGAAAACAGGGTGGCTTCTTGGGGTAAAGCAGGTTGGGTGAGGGAGAAAAGGTCAGTGAAAGGTCAACCTAAAGTGGAGAGGTGCTGAGGAAAGGCATGCAGATTTAAATTATGGTTAGACATTTGTATAGACTGACTTTGTGACAATACTCTCCCATAGACCCTTCCAGAATCTGGGATAATGGGAAGAACATGATCTCTGGATTCAGATGGATTTGGCTTTAAATTTCAATTTGTCTACTTACTATAAGCTGCATGACCCATACCTTCCCCAAATCTCTTGAGTTTCAGTTTCCAAATCTGTACAATGTAAAAAAAAAAAATCTACCTGGCAGGATTGTTGAGGGGATTGGATGAGACACTGCAGGATAAGTGTCAGGCACTGTGTTCATAAAGAGAAAGGTGGTACAAAGCTTCTGAATTCACACTACTACTATTATTATTGTTAATTTTTGCTGCAAAAAGCTTTATTGTTTGCATTTAGTCCAAGTTTTCGGATAGCGCTTCAGGATAGTTAAAAAGCAGCCTACTGGCTGCAGAGTGTCAGGTGGCCGCATTGACATCAGAGGGGGCTTCTCAAAGGCTGCTGGGCTCCAGAGCCTCCTGGTGCTGCTTGAGGGCGAGCCTTTGGAAGAGATAATTACCCAGCCCTACCTGGGGGTCAGCCAATTCACAGAAGTGGCCCATGCCCTCCAAAGTCGTATCGTTGTGGTGGAAATAGAAGCCCACAGAGAGGTAGGTGTAGGAGGCTTGCAGATGCAGGTTGACCAGGAGATCAATGGCAGCTTCCTCCTGATGGGAATAATTCTGATGAATGTGGGATCGTGTGGTTGATCAGCAATAAGAAATTAATCTCAAAAAGTGGTGTGAGCTGGTCCCAGAGTCTGAGGCTAGCTGAGTGGTTGGTTCTGAAGGTTTGATAGGAAAAATATTTGCAAGTGGTTAGAGGCTGGAGGAGGGAACTTCCCTGGGTCTTTTCTGTCCAAACACCATTGAAGCAAGAGACAGATCCACAGGATCATCAAGCATAGTGCTCACAGTCACATTTTTTAATGAAATATATCTTTAAATTATACAGGGCAGTGGTTGACACGAGTTAATCATCAATGGATCAGGAGGCTCACTGCTGTGCTGAAGTTCGCCTCCTCTGCAAAGAGTCCTTGGAGGAGTGCTGGACATCAGGGCCCATGCTAGCTCAGGGTTTGCCAAACTTCTCTGTTGATGGGAATCTCCTGTGCATACTTGTTAAACTTTAAAAGTTCTTGGCTTCATCCCAGACCCATTGAGTAAGAAGCTCCAGGGGTCCAGGAAGCTGTGTCACCTGTTGTTTGTTTTTTATGACTGGACTGGGTCTTTGTTGCTGTTCTTGAGTTTTCTCTAGTTGTGCCCAGTGGGGGTGACTCTCTAATTTCAGTGCATAGTTCAGTTCAGTTCAGTCACTCAGTTGTGTCTGACTCTTTGTGACCCCATGGACTGCAGGATGTAAGGCCTCATTGTCCATCATGAACTCCTGGAATTTACTCAAACTCATGTCCATTGAGTCGGTGATGCCATCCAACCATCTCATCCTCTGATGCCCCCTTTTCCTCCTGCCCTCAATCCTTCCCAGCATCAGGGTCTTTTCAAATGAGTCAGTTCTGATACAATGAGTATCAGATGGCCAAAGTATTGGAGTTTCAGCTTCAGCATCATTCCTTCCAGTGAATATTCAGGACTGATTTCCTTTAGGATGGACTGGTTGGATCTGCTTGCAGTCCAAGGGACTCTCAAGAGTCTTCTCCAACACCACAGTTCAAAAGCATCAATTCTTCAGTGCTCAGCTTTCTTTATAGTCCAACTCTCACATCCGTACATGACCACTGGAAAAATCATAGCTTTGACTAGATGAACCTTTGTTGGCAAAGTAATGTCTCTGTTTTTAATATGCTGTCTAGGTTGGTCATAACCTTTCTTCTAAGGAGCAAGTGTCTTTTAATTTCATGGCTGCAATCACCATCTGCAGTGATTTTGGAGCCCCCCAAAATAAACTCTGTCACTGTTTCCATTGTTTCCCCATCTATTTCCCATGAAGTGATGGGACCAGATGCCATGATGTTAGTTTTCTGAATGTTGAGCTTTAAGCCAACTTTTTCACTCTCTTCTTTCACTTTTATTAAGAGGCTCTTTAGTTCTTCACTCTCTGCCATAAGGGTGGTGTCATCTGCATATCTGAGGTTATTGATATTTCTCCCAACAATCTTGATTCCAAATGTGCTTCATCCAACCCAGCATTTCTCATGATGTACTCTGCATATAAGTTAAATAAGCAGGGTGACAATATACAACCTTGATGTACTCCTTTCCCGATTTGGAACCAGTCTATTGTTCCATATCCAGTTCTAACTGTTGCTTCCTGACCTGCATACAGATTTCTCAAGAGGCAGGTCAGGTGGTCTGGTATTCCCATCTCTTGATGAATTGTCCACAGTTTGTTGTGATCCACACAGTCAAAGGCTTTGGCATAGTCAATAAAGCAGATGTAGATGTTTTTCTGGAACTCTCTTGCTTTTTCCATGATTCACCGATTGTTGGGAATTTGATCTCTGGTTCCTCTGCCTTTTCTAAATCCAGCTTGAACATCTAGAAGTTTACGGTTCACATGCTGCTGAAGCCTGGCTTGGAGAATTTTGAGCATTACTTTACTAGCCTGTGTACAGTTCAGTCACTCAGTTGTGTCTGACTCTTTAGGACCCCATGAACCACAGCATGCCAAGCTTCCCTGTCCATCACCAACTCCTGGAGTCCACGCAAACCCATGTCCATTGAGTCACTGATGCCATCCAATTATCTCATCCTCTGTTGTCCCCTACTCCTCCTGCCCTCAATCTTTCCCAGCATCAGGGTCTTTTCCAATGAGTCAACTCTTCGCACGAGGTGGCCAAAATATTGGAGTTTCAGCTTTAGCATCAGTCCTTCCTGTGAACACCCAGGACTGATCTCCTTTAGGATGGACTGGTTGGATCTCCTTGCAGTCCAAGGGACTCTCAAGAGTCTTCTCCAACACCACATTCAAAAGCATCAATTCTTCGGCACTCAGCTTTCTTTATAATCCAACTCTCACATCCATACTTGACTTCTGGAAAAACCATAGCCTTGACTAGATGGACCTTTGTTGATAAAATAATGTCTCTGCTTTTCAATATGTTGTCTAGGTTAGACATAACTTTCCTCCCAAGGAGTAAGCGTCTTTTAATTTCATGGCTGCAATCATCATCTGCAGTGATTTGCGAGCCCAGAAAAATAAAGTCTGACGCTGTTTCCACTGTTTTCCCATCTATTTGCCATGAAGTGATGGGACAGGATACCACGATCTTAGTTTTCTGAATGTTGAGCTTTAAGCCAACTTTTTCACTCTGCTCTTTCAATTTCATCAAGAGGCTCTTTAGTTCTTCTTCACTTTCTGCCATAAGTGTGGTGTCATCTGCATATCTGAGGTGATTGATATTTCTCCCAGCTTTCTTTATTCCAGCTTGTGCTTCCTCCAACCCAGCATTTCTCATGATGTACTCTGCATATAAGTTAAATAAGCAGAGTGACAATATACAGCCTTGATGTACTCCTTTTCCCATTTGGAACCAGTCTGTTGTTCCATGTCCAGTTCTAACTGTTGCTTCCTGACCTGCATACAGGTTTCTCAAGAGGCAGATCAAGTGGATGAATGCAATTGTGCGGTAGTTGAGCATTCTTTAGCATTGTCTTTCTTTGGAATTGGAATGGAAACTGACCTTTTCCAGGCCTGTGTCCACTGCTGAGTTTTCCGAATTTGCTGGCATACTGAGTGCAGTACTTTCAGAACATCATCTTTTAGGATTTGAAATAGCTCAATTGGAATTCCATTACCTTCACTAGCTTTCTCATAGTGATGGTTCCTAAGGCCCACTTGACTTTCCATTCCAGGATGTCTGGCTCTAGGTGAGTGATTATCTGGGTCTTGAAGATCCTTTTTGTATAGTACTTCTGTGTATTCTTGCCACCTCTTCTTAATATCTTCTGCTTCTGTTAGTTCCATACCATTTCTGTCCTTTATTGAGCCCATCTTTGCATGAAATGTTTCCTTGGTATCTCTAATTTTCTTGAAGAAATCTCTAGTCTTTCCCATTATATTGTTTTCCTCTATTTCTTTGCATTAATCACTGAGGAAGCCTTTCTTATCTCTCCTTTCTATTCTTTGGAACTCTGCATTCAGATGTTTATATCTTTCCCTTTCTCCTTTGCTTTTCACGTCTCTTCTTTTCTCAGCTATTTGTAAGGCCTCCTCAGATAACTACTTTTCCTTTTTCCATTTCTTTTTCTTGGGGATGGTCTTGGTCACTACCTCCTGTACAATGTCATAAACCTCCATCCATAGTTCTTCAGGTACTCTGTCTGTCAGATCTAATCCCTTGAATCTATTTGTCAAGTCCACTGTATAATCATAAGGGATTTGATTTAGGTCATACCTGAATGGTCTAGTGGTTTTCTCTACTTTCTTCAATTTACATCTGAGTTTGGCAATAAAGGAGTTCATGATCTGAGCCACAATGAGCTCCCAGTCTTGTTTTTGCTGACTGTATAGAGCTTCTCCATCTTTGGCTGCAAAGAATATAATCAATCTGATTTCTCTGTTGACCATCTGGTGACGACCATGTGTAGAGTCTTCTCTTGTGTTGTTGGAAGAGGGTGTTTGCTATGACCAGTGCATTCTCTTGGCAAAACTCTGTTAGCCTTTGCCCTGCTTCATTCTGTACTCCAAGGCCAAATTTACCTGTTACTCCAGGTGTTTCTTGACTTCCTACTTTTGCATTCCAGTCCCCTATAATGAAAAGGACATCTTTTTCGGGTGTTAGTTCTAGAAGGTCTTGTAGGTCTTCATAGAACTGTTCAACTTCAGCTTCTTCAGCATTACTGTTTGGGTCATGGTGGTGGTTTAGTCGCTCAGTTGTGTCTGACTGTTTGCAACCCCATGGACTATAGCCCACCAGGCTCCTCTTCCATGGGATTCTCCAGGCAAAACTGGAGTGAGTTGCCATTTCCTTCTCCAGGGGATTTTTCTGACCCAGGAATTGAACCCAGGTCTCCTGCTTTGCATACGGATAATCTTTACTGACTGAGCTATGAGGGAAGCAAGAATACTGGAGTGGGTTGCCATGTCCTCTTCCAGGGGATCTTCCCAACCCATGGGTTGAACCCTTGTCTCCTGTGTCTCCTGCATTTGCAGGCATATTCTTTACCACTGAGCCACCAGGGAAGTATAGTCAGGACATAGACTTAGATTACTATTGAATGGTTTGCCTTGGAAATGAACAGAGATTATTTTGTTTGTTTTTGAGATTGCATCCAAGTACTGCATTTCAGACTCTTTTGTTGACCATGATGGCTACTCCATTTCTTCCAAGGGATTCTTGCCCACAGTAGTAGATATAATGGTCATCTGAGTTATATTCACCCATTCCAGTCCATTTTAGTTCACTGATTCCTAAAATGTGGACGTTTACTCTTGCCATCGCCTGTTTGACCACTCCCAATTAGCCTTGATTCATGGACCTAAGATGCAGTGTGTAAGCTTCTCATTATGGTGGATTTTCGTTGTGGAGCACGGGGCTCTAGGACACGCAGGCTTCCGTAGTTACACCACATGGGCTCAGTAGTTGTGGCACATGGGCTCAGTTGCCTTGTGGCATGTGGGATCTTCTTGGACGAGGGATTGAACCCATGTCCCCTGAATTGGCAGGCAGATTCTAATCCACTAGACCACCAGGGAAACCCAGACAAGTCTTGCTTTCAGAGAATTTGGGGAAACATCAGCAACCCTAGTCATACCATTCATTGATTAGTGATAACAAGGTAGTTTTAGAGTACATTTAAAAAATTTAAAGTAAAAATTTACTACAAAGATGATCTCCAAGATTCAGAGTTATTTAAAAAGGATCTTCTTGTATCATTATGCTTTTAGGAGAAAGATGCTCTTTCATTCCTCCCTGCTTTGGCTGTTGCAGTTCTCTCTGAAATTCTCTCTACCTTGTCTACCTGCCAAATCCTGCTCCTTCTTTAAGGTTCAATTCAACAATCACATTCTCTAAAAAGCTCTCATGATTCTCAGTTGAGTCAGATGCTTCGTCCTCTCTGTGCCCTTTGTGCCTTGGTGTTACATCATTTATAAGGTGAATCACATTGTTTCATGGGTTTGTTTTTGTTTCTTTCCACACTAACTTTTGCATATAAAAATCAAGACGGTGGGTTCTGATATCAAAAATGTCTCGATTTGAATCTATGAAGGATTCCAGCAGACAAAACAGAAGGAATCACCTTGGATTGGGTGTTGGAAGATAAGCAAGAATTGCCCAGGTGGAGAAAGGAGATTTCCAGTGAACAGCAAGTGCAAAAGTATAGAGGTCACAGAAAAGCACACTTTCCTCATCTTGAACCATTTTTAATGAGAAACTCAGTTTTTGCAATAATACATTTTAAGATCTTGAAATTTTTCCATTAGGTCACTTTTGGTGTCTTTTCATTAGACCTTATTTACAAAGGCCATAAAAAGAACTATTGTAATTCTGAAAATAGTTTTAAATTGTCAAGTCAAAGAAAGTCTGGGTTAGTCCTCAGATACCCCATACACTGTATGATTTTGCAAAACACCATATAACACTGTGTGTGAAAGGCTTTGGTTGCAAATATGCCTGGTTCAGATCATGTCTCTTTCACTTATCACTGGGTGGCTTTGAGCAAGTTATTTACCTTCTCTGAGTTTCTCAAGTATAAAATAGAAAATTAATTCTCTTTCTCTCTACTCTCTGAGAGTAGAAAGGATCAGTTAATAAATAGACAATACTTAGATAGATTTTAAAATAATTTTGATAGACCAGGGCAGTGGGCTATCTACTTACAAGAAATTTAAAAAAAAAAGTCAAGTCCAGAATTTAAGATTATATACATAATGGAACTACTGGCTTGAGGAAAATTAGTGCAGTAGCAGCTCACATCAGAAACACTAGGAAAAATTTTTAGAAGTCAAGTTCAGTTGGTTCCAACAGGGTGCTGAGGCACTAAAAATGTGCCTTTTATTTTGGCATCATAACTAGATTGGCAAACAATTTTTAGCTGTGTAATACCAAGTGTTGTTGGGGAAGAGGGGATCAGGACCCTTCATGCACTGTTGATGGGAGGGTAGACTTATATAATCATTCTATAGAACAATCTGGCACAGCTTGAGCTAATTAAGTTTGTATATGCCCATGATCCAACAGTCTTGGTTTCTGACAAATTCTCGAGACTGGTTCACCCAACTTCCTTCTGCCTCCCTTAGAAGTTGATTTCCTAGGGGAAAGAAATGCAAAAATCTGTATCTTCCAGATGACCTTATTGTTCAGGTTCCATTAATGACCTAGCTTCCTCCAAGGAAAGCATGTATGTGATATTTTTATTATATATATGTATCTGATATTATATATACTATTTGGAAGGTGAGAGTGATTATCACAAGACAGAGATCTTGTTTCTGCTGTGTCTGTTATTTTTGTTGGTATGTGTGATCACAAAGACTTTTAAATAGCTGCAGTTCACTTTTCAGTTCATTTTTCAGTAGAGGGTCTGATATCTGGTCCTAATATGTGAATGTCAAGAAACTGGGCAATGGAAAGCCCTAGTTTCAGAGAGGTTGTATTGGTTTCTAGGTCCTTTGGCTCCATTGCTCCCTGGTGGGCCAGTTCTGCTGTGTAGTTCCAGGTGTCAATCTTGGAAGCTCAGCATAAATCTTTTTTTTTTCCAATTATTTAATGATAAGAATCTCTCTGTTATATATATATATAATAGTTATAAATATAAATATATAATAGTTATGTATATAATAGTTATAAATATAAATATATAATAGTTATGTATATAATAGTTATATATAAAATATTTGTAAATTTTATATATAACTATACATAAAATTTATATGATATAAATATATTTATTTATATAAATATTATATTATATATATATTTGGCTTTATGGGAAATTGATGGAGAAACAGTGGAAACAGTGTCAGACTTTATTTTTTGGGGCTCCAAAATCACTGCAGATGGTGATTGCAGCCATGAAATTAAAAGACGCTTACTCCTTGGAAGGAAAGTTATGACCAACCTAGATAGCATGTTGAAAAGCAGAGACATTACTTTGTCAACAAAGGTCCGTCTAGTCAAGGCTATGGTTTTTCCAGAAGTCATGTATGGATGTGAGAGTTGGACTGTGAAGAAAGCTGGGTGCTGAAGAATTGGTGCTTTTGAACTGTGGTGTTGGAGAAGACTCTTGAGAGTCCCTTGGACTGCAAGGAGATCCAACCAGTCCATTCTAAAGGAGATCAGTCCTGGGTGTTCTTTGGAAGGACTGATGCTAAAGCTGAAACTCCAATACTTTGGCCACCTCATGTGAAGAGTTGACTCATTGGAAAAGACTCTGATGCTGGGAGGGATTGGGAGCAGGAGGAGAAGGGGATGGCAGAGGATGAGATGGCTAGATGGCATCACTGACTCGATGGATGTGAGTTTGAGTGAACTCTGGGAGTTGGTGTTGGACAGGGAGATCTGGTGTGCTGCAATTCATGGGGTCGCAAAGAGTCAGACACGACTGAACAACTGAACTGAACTGAACTGAAACAAGTTGAAGGAGATTCTGGTAATTAAAGCTGATCATGTCCTATTTCTCTTAAATGGGACTTGAATGAAGTGTTCATCACAATATTATATATTTATCATCATTGAGGAGATGGATTTAGAAAATGAGTTGGATATACACTCAGGAATACTATACAGCAATTATAGTCAAGAAAATAATTGTCTACATGGTAATGTAGACAGATCTTAATAATAACCTTTACTTTTAAAAAAAAAAGAAAATGAAGTCTCTAGCATAATACCATATAGGCTAATTGAAAGATACATGCATAAAAAGCAACTACATGGTTGACAGTGACATAAATCTTCATCTCATCTTTCTCACATTAGAATGAGTGCCTAATCAGGAAAGAGACATAAATGTCAGGAATGCCTACAATGAGGATAAAGAAACAGGGAGTCTTGCACGTAGTGACCCATGAACTTAGAATGATGTTTGCACCTGAGATGGGGAAAAGAAAAGAACCAATGTCATGTATCACAAGAGAAAATCTACCACATCTATGCTGCTGCTACTAAGTCACTTCAGTTGTGTCCAACTCTGTGCGACCCCATAGACGGTAGCCCACCAGGCTCTCCCATCCCTGGGATTCTCCAGGCAAGAACATTGGAGTGGGTTGCCATTTCCTTCTCCAATGCATGAAAGTGAAAAGTGAAAGTGAAGTCACCACATCTATACTGCAGTATAAATGTTTCTGTGCTATACATGAAGAAGGACAATGATAAAGACAAATGCCTATAAGGTGGGAGAGGATGGTAAGAGATCACATATGGGTTGCAAGAGCGATAACTGAAGATCATGGGGTTATTTACCCTGGAGGAGAACAGAGAGGGAGATAGGGTGACCAACTAACTTGGTTTACCTGGAAGTTTCCCAATTTTAGCACTGAAAATCCCGTATCCCAGGAAACCCTTGAGTCTTGGGCGAACTAGAATGGCTGGTCACCCTAAGGAGACATCACTGGTGTCTCCAGCTATCTGAAGTACTTTCCTAGAGAAATAGAGGAAGTAAAGTTATGATTCTCTACCATCAGAGGGCAGACTTTAGACCACTGGTAAGAACAAAGTTAGAGTAAGGAAATTCCTGGCTCAATTCATGGAGAACTTTCTAACAGCCAACTGTGAACCAATGAGCAGTTACTGATCCTGACCGCTACCATTCAATGGATTCCTGACGTTACTGTGCCCAAGTTTGTTCTACTTACGGCACAACAGGCCAATAAATCAGGAGGCTGAGGTGTCAGGGCAAGAAATAATGACTTTATTTGGAAAACTGGGAGTCAGAGAAGATGGCAGACTAACATCTTAGAGAACCATCCCACCCAAGTCAGAATCAAGGCTTTTTTTTTTTAACACTGATTGGGAAGGGGGTGTCACTGGTTATTTCAAACTTCTTGGTGTTGGAATCCTTTGTTCTTGCAGCTGTCCATGTAGGGCAGATGATGATGTTTCTGTAAACCTCCAACAAGACTAATGTTATTCTCTGTTCTGCAACTTTCAATCTTTATACGAATGGAAAAGTATTGTATCCTTAAATGTCAGAAACTTGACAATAAACTATCCTGTATATTTTGGGCTATAGACAACATTCTTAATTTGACACAAAAGTTAAAGAATACAAAGATTACAGTAAAGAAACAGATCCAATATGGAGTAAGATCTTTTCTTCCCTATTACACTTCGAGGTACATAATAATGTCATTCAATCTTCAAAGTATTGCACTGAACTAATGATGAAATAAAATAACATTCCCAAGGTCAGACAATTAGGGTTTTAAACTTAGGGCTGTCTGACACCAAGAAGCCCGGGCTCTTAACTAATACCTTTTAAGATAATCTTAAGCATTTTTTTTCTATTCCAAGATAGTAAAATTAAGTCTTCCGTGGTGTGTTACAGACTAACAATTCTTAGGAGTTCAAAGGTGAACTCCTAAGAAAGCTGGTCTAGTCTGGGACTAATTGTGACTTGATATGGAAAACACTTAGTTGCCCTAACAAGTCTAGCAGTGGACACCATCCTGCGAGTCTGCCTCTGCCTGGAACTCTCAAGGACACTTGATAAGGAAGGAGTTCTAAAGAGGTTTACCATGTGCTAACTTTCTCAGCCCAGCACAATCCCTCCTGTTGTTGAAACTAAAAACAAAACAAAACAAAAAAAACCCAGGTGCAGTTTCTGTTTCTACTTGCAGGGTGGCTAACCAGGATCATTATAAGTGGGCTTAATAATAATAGTAACAGGTACCATTTTTTGGTACACATACTATGTGCTAAGCATGGTACAAAGTGCTTTACACATACCCAGAGCTTATCACCAAAATATGGTAGTGAGTCAATAAATATTTTATGAGCAAATTAATTTTCTTGTTTAATTTTCTCCCATACAACTCTACCTGGAGACTCCACAAGTCCTCACAGCAGCTCCTATTATTAGGCCCACTAAATATATGAGGACCCTGAGACTCAAGAAATCATATTGCTGTGATTATATTCTTTTATCTACTACTGTAGTAAAGATAGTAAGTTAGAGATATGTGGATTTAACAGACTTAGCAAACCAGGCCACACACATTATTTTCTTGTATAATTGGTAAAGCCCAGTTTTTGCATGTTTTAATGTTATTAATCATTACATTTCTCCTTTAGTTTTCAACACATTGTTCTTGTCAGTGGAGGTATTTTGAAGTTTTGCTCTCATTTTTTTCCTTAATTTTATTAATTCAGTTTTGGCTAGAGATACTTTAAAATTGATTGTATCATCTGACATAATTTTCTAGATCCTTGTCTGAATTCAAGGAAAACCTGGAGCTCTTATTAACAACTGTGATTTCTAGGTCAGTCTCTTGAGATTCTGCTTCAAAATCTGTGATAGCATCTGTCACATTGTCTAATTTGTCACATTGTATAACCTGTCACATAGTATAATTAGCTATTTACTCTGCAATGAGCTTCTCAAGGGAAAGCATACAGAAAGGGCTCAACAGTTATTTACTGAATGGATGGATGTATTTAATGAGCTTATCTTATGAATCTTTATCAAGTAATTTGTATAACTGTTAATCAGGAACGCAAAGAAGTGATGACAACCTTCTCCCTGCAGACTAATCTTGATATATTCATTAACACATAAATTTAACCAACTAAAATTTGTCTAAATAGCATTATCTTTCTGCTAATGTTTTTCTCTTTTCATATGGACCTTATACACAGTTTGTTAAATACTTGAATGGGAGAGAGAGTTTGGGAGGATTGATGATTTGAAAAACTATGCATTACTATAACCCAATGATCACTTCTTTGCTTTAAAATGCTCCTAAATTTTGCTAATAATCAGTTATAAGTTAATTTGCTGATGGTCTTAAATTCACCTTCAACTGCCTTTTGGAAAACTAACACTTGTATCTATCACCTGTCTGTGGCATTTCTCTAACTCTCCAGTATTTTAGAAATTCCTCAAAATACTTCTAGTATTTCAACTCAGGAGCATAATTCTCTTGAATTGGATTGGCTGTAACTTAGATGTGTTGGTTAAGCACTCATTCATTTATTCCTTCAGTTTTACTGCCTTTGTTGAGTATTTGCATTCTGCCAAATTTGTGCAAGACACCTGGGATGTGGCAATGAGTGAGACAGCATTCTCTCAGTTGAGGCAGGGCTAACAAAATTTAAAAGGCAATTATACTATGATGGAGGTAATCTCAGAGTACTTACAAGAGAACAGAGAAGAGCTTCTACATCAGGGGGATGTCAGAAGAATCTTCTGGAAAAGCAGATTCTTAAGCTGGGGCTCAATGGACCTGGTCAGGCAGGGATGTAGGGGAGGAGCATTTTAGGCAGGGGCAGAGCATTTTTCAAGCTTGGAGACAGGGAGAAATGAAGGGGCAACCGAGGACTGGAATTTGCAGGAATCTGGGACCTTTATTTCCAAGACCCAATGTAGGATCTCTTAGACCATGTAATCATTCAATGATCATCCCCCTGTCCTCTACTTGGACACCAGGGGAGGGAAATTCCAGGCTCATGAGGCAACTAACTCCCTACCCCTAACAATAGATTGGCATGATATTGGGAATTGTGTGGAAACAATATTATTCTGACCAATGAGCTGGCAGATGTAAACAGATGCCCATGGGGCTGATGGGAGAAAATGAGAAATTTTATAGATTGGACTCTGAGGAAGCCCCTATTCGTTTAAGCCTTATTGCAAGCTCGTGCCTTATTACAAGCTTGTGCCTTATATAATCACACTCGTTAGTGTCGTGTGCTCCTTATCCCTCTCACAAAGCCTTCTGGAAAGCTAGGATTTATATTCATCCATGGCTGCTCTGTCTGTAATCAAGAAGCTTTGTTTTTGACTCCTGCAGATGTTTCCATTTAAATAAAAATGAAATTGAAATCAAATGCTGCATTTGAAGCTGCTCTGCACCCTTTGTGTTTGCTAATCAGCCTTCTCATTATTTAACCTCAGAAATCAGAGCCTCTGAAACTGATAACTGCATACGTGCCGTCCATATGCAGTTACTGACTCTGCTTATTCCTAAGCTCCCCTGTGAAACTGTCCCGTGTGACTGTTTAATAGAGAAATAAGAGTTGCTCAGTGTGGACTCCAAATCCTGTGCATAGGAATCATTGGAAAATTTACTAAAAACGAACATTCCCTAGACCCCACACAGACTTTCTGATTCAGCAGTTCTAGAGTTAAGGTTTAGGGATCAGCATTTTTTTATTTATTCATTTTTTTTACTTTACAATATTGTATTGGTTTTGCTGTACATCAACATGCATCTGCCACGGGTGTACACATGTTCCCCATCCTGAACCCCCCTCCCACCTCCCTCCCCATACCATCCCTCTGGGTCATGCCAGTGCACCAGCCCCAAGCTTCCTGTATCCTGCATCGAACCTGGACTGGCGATTCATTTCTTATATGATATTATACATGTTTTAATGCCATTCTCCCAAATCATTCCCCCCCGCTCTCTCCCACAGAGTCCAAAAGATTGTTTTATACATCTGTGTCTCTTTTGCTGTCTCACATACAGGGTTGTCATTACCATCTTTCCAAATTCCATATGTATGCGTTAGTATACTGCATTGGTGTTTTTCTTTCTGGCTTACTTCACTCCGTATAAGAGGCTCCGGTTTCATCTACCTCATTAGAACTGATTCAAATGTATTCTTTTTAATGGCTGAGTAATACTCCATTGTGTATATGTACCACAGCTTTCTTATCCATTCATCTGCTGATGGACATCTAGGTTGCTTCCATGTCCTGGCTGTTATAAACAGTGCTGCGATGAACACTGGGGTACACTTGTCTCTTTCAATTCTGGTTTCCTCGGTGTGTATGCCCAGCAGTGAGATTGCTGGGTCATATGGCAGTTCTATTTCCAGTTTTTTAAGGAATCTCCACACTGTTCTCCATAGTGGCTGTACTAGTTTGCATTCCCACCAACAGTGTAAGAGGGTTCCCTTTTCTCCACACCCTTTCCAGCATTTATTGCTTGTAGACTTTTGGATCACAACCATTCTGACTGGCGTGAAATGGTACCTCATTGTGGTTTTGATTTGCATTTCTCTGATAATGAGTGATGTTGAGCATCTTTTCATGTGTTTGTTAGCCATCTGTGTGTCTTCTTTGGAGAAATGTCTATTTAGTTCTTTGGCCCATTTTTTGATTGGGTCGTTTATTTTTCTGGAATTGAGCTGTAGGAGTTGCTTGTATATTTTTGAGACTAGTTGTTTGTCAGTTGCTTCATTTGCTATTATTTTCTCCCATTCTGAAGGCTGTCTTTTCACCTTGCTTATAGTTTCCTTTGTTGTGCAGAAGCTTTTAATTTTAATTAGATCCCATTTGTTTATTTTTGCTTTTATTTCCAATATTCTGGGAGGTGGGTCATAGAGGATCCTGCTGTGATGTATGTCAGAGAGTGTTTTGCCTATGTTCTCCTCTAAGAGTTTTATAGTTTCTGGTCTTATGTTTAGATCTTTAATCCATTTTGAGTTTATTTTTGTGTATGGTGTTAGAAAGTATTCTAGGTTCATTCTTTTACAAGTGGTTGACCAGTTTTCCCAGCACCACTTGTTAAAGAGATTGACTTTTCTCCACTGTATATTCTTGCCTCCTTTGTCAAAGATAAGGTGTCCATAGGTGTGTGGGTTTATCTCTGGGCTCTCTATTTTGTTCCATTGATCTATATCAGCATTTTAAACAATCTCCAGTTGATTCCTGTGAATATTCACCTATTATGTGCCTTTACTCCCAGCAATGGCTATGTACCATTGCTTGGGGTTCAAAGTTGAATAAGACACATTTCCTGCTACCAAGCTACAGTCTGGTGACTGTGAGACAAATGAACACCCCCATTTCATTCAGACTAATTCAAGGATGGGACACACACAGCATAAGTGGTGACCAAATGTGAGGCCTTGGTTTGGTGGTGGGTGAAGGATGCAACATGGTATTTTTTTGCTATTAGTGAAAAAAATCAAGGACTGCAAATATTTTTTTAACAAAATATGTATTAAGTCTGAGTTTAGATTTTCCCATATTATTAAAAAAATTTTTATTATGAAAACTTTCCTATATACACAAAGTGTATGAAAGTAAAAGTGTTAGTTGATCAGTCATGTCTGACTCTTTGCGACCCCGTGAACTGCTCCTCTGTCCATGGGATTCTCCAGACAAAAATATTAGAGTGGGTTACCATGCCCTCCTCCAGGGGAATCTTTCCTACTTAGAAATCAAACCCAGGTCTCCTGCAATGCAAGCAGATTCTTTACTGTGTGAGCCACCAGGGAAGTCTGAGGCGGTGAGAAAATAATAATAATGGTACAAGAATAGTACTGTATAGCATATCTTCCCAACCCAGGGATTGAACCTGGGTTTCCCACACTGCAGGCAGATTCTTTACCATCTCAGCCACCAGGGAAGCCCATAATATAGTACAATAATGTAATAAACTACACATAAAATTCATAGTATGCATGTTTGTGTATGTATGTATGTATATATATATTTGCCTCTCTTTTTTCATCGCTTGCCCACCTACCCCAATTCCATCCAATTGTTTGCTTTTTCTAATCCAAAATCTCATGTCATTTCACTTATGAATAGTCCAGGGTATGTCTTAGAGGAATATGGACATTTTCTGGGCTAGCCACAGGGCTATCATCACCTAAAGAAATTCACTATTATGCCTTGGTGTAGTACTTAGATTTCTCTAATTATCTCAAGAATGTGATGCACCGTTGTTCACATCAAGATATAAATAAAATCCACACATATTGCAATCAGTTGTATTTCTCAAGTCTCATCCAAGCTACAATGGCCCTTTTTCCCTGGTGTCTTTCCCTGATTCCTTCCCTTTTATGCTGTTTTTCTTATTGAAGAAAGCAGGCCTTATAGAAAATCCTACATTCTGAATGTGGCTATTTGCATCATTGTAGTGTCATTTAACTGATTTCTGTGTCCTTTCTATTTCTAGTAAGCCAGAAGCTAGTTAAGTCTTGCTGAGATTCAAGGCCAAGGTTTTTCCCAAAGAGCATTTCATTGTTGGTGATTTATACTTCATGCTGTGTCACATTAGGAGGCACAGAAAGTCAGATTGTACCATTTTTATGATGCTAATTTAATCAAAATTTTCAGGTAGCAACAGTCTAATATCTCTATTCCAAGATTTCCTGTAGACTTTAAGCTAATGGTTTTATTTACAGACAATCTTTGCTTAAACCAATTATTTTGTTAGGAGTTGAAGATGGGCACTTTTTCTAGTTCTCTCTTCCTTTCCTATGTATTGGCTGGAATTCTTCTGTATGGACCCATTGTGCTGACAAGTCATGAACAGCTGTTTACTCTGAATTCTTTTTCATTGAGGAAAGGCAGGGTACATGATTCGGTCCCTTTAATAGTGGTGAACACTGAGTGCTGAGGTTATTTATTCTTCTATTGGGTATCACTTTGAGCACATGGGTTTTATATGCAGCAATTTGCCATGGGTCCTTTTATCATATCTTCAACACTCTTTGATAGCTTCCCTCCATTCTGGTACAAGAAGTCTCTGGAAATTCTTTGGTCCAGATCATCATCATCCTCTCTTCAGAGGAGTCCGTGTTCCTTTTGGAGAGGAATGGTCTTTAGAAGCCACAATTTGGGTGCCAGGACTGCTCACTGCCATGAAGCTGTAATTGCTTCTAAGCCCTTTTAGTGGGCAAAAAAAAAAAAAAAAAGCCTATTTAAAAAACTATATTCAAGCTAATCACTGACAATCCAAATATAGTAATATAAAGTCTAACGTTATTGAATTTACACTTGTTTCTCTTTTCCCATACACTAAAAATCTTGGTTCCTGAAGAAATTAGCATAAATATTTCTTTGATATATCAGAATATATTTCTTTGTGGACGAGGAAACAAACAAACAAACAAACAAGAAAAAACATTTGATATGATTTCAGTCTTCTCAAGTGTATAAAGACTTGTTCTCTCTTTTCACTTTCACCTACTTGCATTCTGCTTAGTATAATTTTTTGAGTGGGAGTCAAAGCAGTGATGTTTCAGCTGGCAGCATGCTGGCTACCATTTGTTGGGTGCTTATTATGTGGTGGGAAAAGTTTAAATGGCTTGTGTTTAAATGATTAACTCAATTAATCCTTATGCCAGCTCCATGAGATAGGTACTATTATTAGTCCCATGTTACAAGTGGGGAAGCCAAGGAAACAAGGCACTTAATAACTCGCTCAAGATCACACCAATGGTGAGTGGTAGAGCTTGACTTTGAATTGTTGCTCTTGGGCTGCAGAGTCCCTACTCTTACCCATGAGAAACTGCCTCTCTGAAGCCACCTGCTCTAGGTCATAGTAAACAAAGAGCTTGGGAAATGTAATTCCCACAGTTCTCCCATCCATACTCACCTTTCTTTCTCCTTCAGTTTCACCTTTAGTGACTGTTTCAGTTTCATTAACACTAGCCTGTTCTGTGCTCTCTGCTACACCTTTGGACACAGTAGATATTTCATAAATACTTTCAGATTTGTTTGCAAATCAGTAATTCTGAAGCACAATCTGATTCATACATAAACAGGAAATAAAATCTATTTTGGTTGTGATTTTTAGGAAACCAGAGTATTCCAGTTTGAATGTAAGCTTTGTGCTGTTGTTGGGTTTTTTTTTTTTTTTTTGAGAACAAGTACACATTCCAGCACAAAAATATTCTTGTGCCCTACAAATCCCCTATGGCCTTATTAAACCTTAGAATTAAGGCTGGGTGGTACAGTGAAAAGTGCCTGGAAGACTGGGGTTCTCATCTTCACATAAAACAAGCTGGGTGGAGCCCATTAGAGGCTAACCACAAGGAATGCCTTGTGGCTGGAGGCTTCTGGGCCCAAGTCGTAGAAAGGGAGAGTGTGCACTCAGTTCATCTTCATGTGGCAGAGCTTGAGTGATAGTGAGGGTCCTAGAACCTTTGCCAAGAAGGACGAGTGGAGCATTGAGCCATCTTGTTAAGGCAAAGACAGTGTTGAGAAAATCACAGGCAAAGTAAGGAAACATTCAGTAGCAGAATAGAGTCAGGTGCAAGTGATGGGCAAGGGGGACCACTCTGGACTAAGGTGGTGGATGAAAGAAGGAAATGTGCTGAAGTCTCATTTATGCGGTGTGTCGTATGGATTTCCAAGGTGGCTCTGGCTGTTTAAAACCTTGCTACTCAAAACATAACTCACAGATCCTGATCACTGGCTCAGCTCAGACCTACTGGGTCAGAATCTCCTTCCAAACAAGATTGCCAGGTATGTTAAGGAGCACAGAGTTGGAGGAGCAGAGGTCTGATGGACTTTGACAATGGCAGCAGTGCAGCGGGGAAATCCATTGCCCTCTCTGGGCCTCCAACTTTTCATTTTAAAAACAGGTTACATTTAAGCTTTCAAAATATTTTTTAAAATTGAAATCTCACTCACTCCTGCTCTGTATCACTGATATCACTGTATCACTGTCTTCTCCCCTACACAGTCAGAGCCCAGCATGAAGATACTGGAGTGCTCTGGTGCCACGGTGGGTGATGGAGCTCCTTGAGCTGTCAAGGGTCACACACATGGCCCACAGGCCAAGTTGGACCACACAGAGGTAACTTTCCACTTGGATAGAGAAACTGCTTCCTGATCAGCTTTTGAGGGGCCCCATGATATGACTCAGAGGGGAGGGGAGTTAGCTCCTTATGGAGTAAACCCTGATCAATGGGAAAGGGAGACCAGGAGGGCCAAGGCAGATTCATTTCTCTCTTTCCTCCTGTCTGCTGAGTTGCAGCATCTGCTTGAAAATTCTGTGGAAAGTCATAGTGGCTAAAGGGATAAACATGCCTTTGCAGGATCAGCATCTCTTTGTAGCTCACCTTGAAGAGTGCAATAATGGTGATGTACAAATCACACATTGCTTTCATTTCTGCTTTTCTTCCTCACCTTGGCCTTCCTTGGCTTCCACCTCCAACTAGATGTCCCAGCACTTTAATCCTTGCCTCAGACTGCTTTATAGAAGATAAAGACAAAAACCAAATGTTAAATACATCATGTTGTTTAATTGGGGAAAGTACTGTCATCTCATTTTATAGACTATAGACAAATGATATGCATGAGTTGTCCAAGGCCAAGTGATTATGGAGTGCCAGAGCTGGATCTTTATCCTAAGTCTATTGGCCTCAAGTCCATGTGCTTCTTTACTCAGATAATGAACTGAGATTTATGGAACATAACATGCCAGTTTTTCCACTATATTCTTAACAACCATTCTGGGTAGTAAGGATCATTGCCCTCAATTTACAGATGGGGAAACCAAGGTTTAGAAAGTTATTGGATTTGCCTGAGATCACACAGCAAGTAAGTGGGGGAATTAAGACTTAGTTTGAATTCAGCTTATTTATGGAGCAGCTAACAAATAACTCCTGGTGCCCATGTGCCTGTGTGTAAAGGGCTTTGTAGCCACGTTACTGTGAGAGCTAAGGCTGATTAGAAAATGTGAAAATCACTACAACAGACATCTTTCTAAACCCTCAGCAAAAAGACTTAAAATCATTTTTAAACAAATTTTTCTCATGGCTATGGCTGTCATTTCACCAAATTGTTTCCAAAAGAGTTCTTTGTGGTCATGGAAGACTGAAGTGTGTCCTTCAACCCTGCTTAAAAAGACAAACAACTGGATTTCTCAAAATACAACAGTTCAAACCTATGGAATGGATTTTGATGTATAGACTTCAAATCAACACCAATCTATTTGCAGGGTCATCTTTAGCTATCCTGTCCCTTCTCTATGAATGGTGCAGAATTACCCAAACATTCACTTGGCATATGATTGGTGGGGAAAAAAAATACCCCACCCCAGCTGTAGTGCTTTGAAAAGTGGGAAGTCTTGAAATCTGCCCCAGGCTAGAAGAAAAATAAGAAAAAATGACCTAGATAGGTGAAAATGACCTTAAAACAGATCCATAATCATTTTCATCAGGGCAAAGTCTTCTACCATAATGGATCCGTGGAATCATTCCTCACATACTAGCTACAAGATGAAACTGAAGCCACAGCAAAATGTAAGAGGCCAGGCTGAGGCCAGGCTGATGCTTCCGTTACTGACTGGGCCACAAAAGTCCCCTTTTACATGCAGTCAAACAAGCTACTCCATTTGGAGGTTGATGGCGAATGGCGTGTATGCCTTTCTAGATGTACTTTTCATCTGTCTCAGTACCAGGCCTCACTACTTGGATGTTGCACCAGCCTCCTATTTACTTTTCCTGTCCCCCAGTCTGGCCTATAAGATCTGAATGGTGTCAGAAGACCTGTTAACTTTCTTGCAGAATAAAATTCAAATGTCTAAGTATCTCATGTGAAATCCAGGGCTGGATGAAGCACAAGCTGGAATCAAGACTGCTGGGAGAAATATCAATAACCTCAGATATGCAGATGACACCACCCTTAGGGCAGAAAGAAGAACTAAAGTGCCTCTTGATGAAAGTGAAAGAGGAGAGTGAAAAAGTTGGCTTCAAACTCAAGGTCATGGCATCTGGTCCCATCACTCCATGGCAAATAGATGGGGAAACAGTGGAAACAGTGGCAGACTTTATTTATTTATTTATTTTTGGCTCCAAAATCACTACAGATGCTGACCGCACCCATGAAATTAAAAGGCACTTTCTCCTTGGAAGAAAAGCTATGACCAACCTAGACAGCATATTGAAAAGTAGAGACATTACTTTGCCAATGAAGGTCCATGTAGTCAAAGCTATGGTTTTTCTAGTAGTCATGTATGGATGTGAGAGTTGGACTATAAAGAAAGCTGAGCACCGAAGAACTGATTCTTTTGAACTGTGGTGTTGGAAAAGACTCTTGAGAATCCCTTGGACTGCAAGGAGATCCAACCAGTTCATCCTAAAGGAAATAAGTCTTGAATATTCATTGGAAGGACTGATGCTGAAGCTGAAACTCCAATACTTTGGCCACCTGATGTGAAGAACTGACTCATTGGAAAAGACCCTGATGCTGGGAAAGACTGAAGGCAGGAGGAGAAGGGGACGACAGAGGATGAGATGGCTGGATGGTATCACCAACTCAATGAACATGAGTTTGAGTAGACTCTAGGAGTTGGTAATGGACCAGGAAGCCTGACGTGCTGCAGTTCATGGGGTTGCAAAGAGTCGGACACTACTGAGCTACTGAACTGAACTGAAGTATCTCATTTAAAGACCTTCCCTTAACTAACTCCTATTGCACTTTCCAGTCTCCTTTGGTTTTGCTTTATATTCTAGCAACATGAAGTTTGTGCTGGTTGGTTTAAGTTATACAGCCAAAAAAAGGTCTCTGTGGTGTACAGAAACAATGTCTTGATTATGCTGTGTGTTCATTGAGTGTTCTCTGGGCCCCTGCTCTGTGTCTCTCACTCATCAACCAAGGGTCATGGAGACTCGACCAGTTACCCCAGCTCTGTTCAATGTGGCAGCTACCAGCATATGTGGCTACTGAGCATTTGCAAAGGGCCTAGCCCAAACTGAAATATTCTATAAGTGTAAATTAAACACTTTGAGCACAACACAAACACGTAGTGTGAAAAATAATATAAAATATCTCATTAATGCTTTCATATTGTTTATACAGTGAATGATAATGTTTTGAATATATTAGATTAAAATATTTCACATATTATTAAAATTAATTTTGCCTGTTTGTCTTGACCTTTTTTTTTTTTTAATGTGGCTAGTATGACTGCTGGAAATTTTAAAATCACATCTATTTCTTACAGAGGGCTTCCCTGGTGGCTCAGCAGTAAAGAATCTGCCTGCAATGCAAGAGATGAGGGTTTGATCCCTGTTTCAGGAAGATCCCCTGGAGGAGGGTATGGCGACCCACTTCAGTATTCTTGCCTGAAGAATTGTACAGACAGAGGAGCCTGGTGGGCTACTCTCCATGGGACCACAAAGAGTCAGACATAACTGAAGCGACTGAGTATGCAAGCATGGCTTATAGAAATGACAGCAGTCACTTTGGCTCACATTTCTTAAGCCAACGCCAGCCACTGCTGCTGCTGCTGCTGTCTCTTCAGTCGTGTCCAACTCTGTGCGAACCCAGAGACGGCAGCCCACCAGGCTTCCCTGTCCCTGGGATTCTCCAGGCAAGAACACTGGAGTGGGTTGCCATTTCCTTCTCCGTCATCATCTCTACAGGTACAAAATTAAAGAAACAAAGGACTTTCTTTTGATGCAAACTCAGGATTTACTCTCTTAATAAGTTTTGTGTATAATATACAGCAGTGTTAGTTATTTTCAACATGTTGTACATTGCACCCTTAGTACTTATTTATTTTATAACTGGAAGTTTGTGCCTTCTGATGGTCTCAGGCTGTTCTTGAAATGGCAGATTTGGATCTGCTCAGTGTAACACAGGTGACAATTCTTTCTATGTCCTCAGCATCTTCACACTCACTGTTTCTCACCCTCGTTCATCTCTCCCTCCATCCATTTTTTTCACAGATTTTTTTGAGTGCCTATTGTACTAAGCCATATGTACTGCTTTGAGGAACAAAGGCTCTTGAATCAGACTAGATCAAATAATTCTGCCACTTAATATCTGTGTGATCTTGGATGAGTTTAACCATTCTTTGCCTCAGTTTCTCGTCACCAAAATGGGAACTACAATGACTCTTTCTTCACAGGGTTGTGTTGACGATTTTCTATTGCTGAAGATTTCGTACCTTAAAAATCATCCCCATTTATTATTTCAAAGGGGCACAGGCTGGCTCAGTTGGCTCTCTGCTCTGGGCTTCACAAGGCTGAAATGAAGGGGTCAGCAGTAGTAACCTCTTTTCTGGAGGCCACAGGAGAGTAATCTCCTTCTAAGCTCTTTCAAGTTGCTGACAGAATTCAGCTCCTTGTGGTCACAGGACTGAGGTTGCCGCTTCCTTTCTGACTGTCATCCTCAGCTTCCCGGGGCCACTTGCATTTCTCGTGTCCTTGCCCTTTTCCTCCATTTTCAAAACAAGCCATGTATCAAGTCCTCACACTTCAGATATTCTGCCTGACCTCACCTTCTGCCTCATTTCTCTTGCCTCCAGCTGGAAAAATTTCTCTGCTTTTAAAGTCTTATGTGATTAGATTGAGCCTATCCAGATAATCCAGAATAATCTTCCCATCTCAGAATTCTTAAGTTAATCACATCTGCAAAGCCACTTTTGCCATTAAGTTAATATTCACAAGTACTAGGGCTCAGGGTATGGACATCTCTGGGGGCCATTATTCTGCCTACCACAAAGATTAAATAAAAAATTCATCTAATACACTTGATAACATGCCTAGCCACATTGTGATCATATTCAATTAGCATAGATACTATAATCAGAGTTGTGCTGTTAATTTTATCATTAGCCCTATGAATAAGTCAGGGAAGAGCATGTTACCTTATACGATGGACAAGGAAATAGATACCCAGAGATGTGAACTCTGATGATCGGGAGCATCACTGACTTTTCATCTTCACATCTCCACAGCCTAGAATGGCATCTCAGAAACAGTAACAATCACCATTTTTTAAGAACTTGCTGTATTTCAGATGCAAAAGTGTTTCTCATTCCTATAATAGCTCCGTAAGGCAAGTATTACTAACCCATTTTATAGTGGGGAAATGGAGGGTCAAAGAGTTAAGTGAGATCTCAGCGTCCCAGAGCTTGTAAGTAGTGAAGCTGAGACTTGAACCTGACTGTGCTTAATTGTAACTTTCTGCCCCTGCATGCTGGCCCACTGGCTTGCTTTACTTCAGTGGACCTGGCTAGTCCTGACACTCCCTAGTAGTCTGTGTCCTGCCAGTATTTTTACTTTTGATGATAGCGTGAAATTCAGAGAGTTTAAATGACTCACCCAAGATCACCCAGTGGCAGGGGTGGGAATCAAAACCAGGTCAAACCTAATGTTGAGGTCCTTCTCCTCCTTGTGCCTAGCTGCCTAAACAGGGGGCTCAACACATGTACTGAGTGAGGGAAGCTGTCCATTCCAGGCCCACCTCCATCTCCTTGTTTCACATGAAGGACAGTCAAGGGGTGCAGTGGACCTCATGAAATGGGAGGGCGGCTGGTTTCTTGAATGCTGAAAAAGATAGACGTTTTCCTCTGGGAATGAGAATTCTGTGAAGTACTCTGAATCTGTTTTCTCTTCTGAGATTTGATTCTGGAGCACCTTGGAGTTGCCCTTCATAGATGCTAATAGGATCTGACTAGATGGTTCCTCAGTTATTTGCATTGCTTTTAAAAGGCCCAAGTAAAGATGTCTGAGAGGCTATGGAGCCCTGGCATCACTATGACTTTCTGACCTTTTCTATCCCATTTCTGTCCATGAAAATGCAGACGGCTAAGGACTCTGGTACCTCCATTCATAGAAATGGTTTCAGGTGGTTTAGTGATCAAGGGGGCAAGAGCAATTTTGTGTCAGTTGCTGCTGATTGACTTTAAAATGTGTTGAAGGCTGTTAACCTCTGAAATCTCAGTTGATCCTAGAGCACCTAGTAATGTGAGTGGGGCACTGACTGTATATTGGCAAAGGTCACACTAACTAAAGTCATCAGACTGGTTTGAATTCCACCTCTGTCATTTACCACGTGTCCTTAAGTGACTCACTTTACTCCTCTGATCCTCAGTTTCCTTACTACTATATACAGAAAATAACATCTAACTAGTTTGGGAATCACATGATCAAATGTAATGATAGTGATTGACTCTGTGACTCTTGCAGAGACACTCTCAGTAAAGGGCACTCTTCATTTCCAGGAGGCAGGGTCCACAGAAGTCACAGAGCAGAACGGCTCTCGTCCCAGAGGCTTTAACTCAGGTCTGTCCTGATTGGAAACTGAAATCCTCTCCTCCGAGCCTGCTCCATTCATCATCCTTACCACTTCTTTCCACTTATTAACCAAGTGGAGACCTTTTCTGAACCATAAACATGAAGTAGGTTGCATGAGGCAGATCCATCTCCTGGCATCTGTCTCCACTTACATGGCCCAGTTTACATCTGCAGCCTTAACCTAGGTATTTCCAACCCACTCTTAACTGCTTTCCCATTTCCTCTTAGCCACATACCACTGCTAGAGCATCATGCCTTAAAGCAATATTACCTTTTTAAAGGTTCCTTACCCAGCAAACTAATACTGAACACACTCCAGGCTCACAGTGTGAAGTAGGGTCTCTATTTCTCTTACGCCACCTTCACCTTCTAGTACTGGTTGAGGGGCATGATCTTCTCCCCAAATCTTTCGAATGTAAATAGTCCATCCACCACTCTAGACTCTCTGGGTTCTCTTCTGAAATCAGCTGGGCCATCAGAAGGTCAGAGGACTGCAGTGTCAGGGAGACTTGGAGAGGCAAGCTGTGTTTTCTCTTCCCTGCTCTGCCTCAGGGACATTATCATTGGTTAAATTGTGTGTTCCCATCCCCAATTTATATGTTGAAGTTCTAACCCTCAATACCTCAGACTGTGACTGTATCTGGAAATAGAGACTTTCAAGAGGTGTTGACTAAAAAAAGATGCACAATGTGAGAGTTGTGAGTTAAGTTTTATTTGAGGCAAAATGAGGACTGCAGCCCAGGATGGAGCACCACAAATAGCTCTGAGAGACTGCTCCAAAGAGGCAGTTGGGGAAGGTCAATATATAAGATTTTGGTGAAGGAGGAGTTCAATACAATCATGTGCTTATTTTACAAAAGATTCTCTGCTAGTCACAAGGAGCTGATGTCACCATGAAGGGATTTAGGGCTTCTCTAGATATGAGGAGATGCAAAGATTAGAATCATGAAATCTGTTCCTGAAAATATCCAACTATCTAAAGACCTGTCCCATCACTGTCCCTGGAACACAGGATGCTTCACTCCACCCTGAACTCCCTCAGGGAGGACTGTTGAAGGTCAACAGCTGCAGCAGTACAGGGTTCAGTCTCCACAGAGGCAGATGGCAAATGCCCTTTTGTTGTTGTTGAGTCGCTGGCAATGCTCTTGGCAAGTGCCCATTTGTAGTTGACAGGTAATTAAGGTAAAATGAGATCATATGGGTGGGCTCTTGTTCTATATGACTGGTGTTTTTATAAGGAGAGATTAGGACACAGACACACACAGGAAAGACCATGTGAAGACAAGATTTAAAAAATTAAAGCCATTTATAAGCCAAGGAGAGAGTTTTCAACAACAGCAACAATAAAAACCCAACAAAGCAGAATAAAAAACTCTGCCAACACCTTGATCTCTGGCTTCTAGCCTTCAGAACTGTGAGAAAATAAATTCCAAATTAATTTCTGTTGTTTAAATCACCCAGTCTGTGGTTCTGCCTTATGGCAGCTCCAACAGACCAATCCGGACCCCACTGTGGATATGTTCACTACGTCACGTCTTGTCTCCTTTGTGAAGCTGGTGGAAGAAATATTTTTGGAACTGTCCTGGGAAAGTAATTACAAATTGGTTCTCCCTTCTGCTTTGGCTGCCAGGAAACTGGACGTCAAACTTGAAACGAAACCATCCCAGCCATGTGAGACTTTGTGGTCTGGGTATTTGTGTTCTTGCTCCCATATTAATCAATGATTCTTCTGCATATGTTCTCTCATTCTTTCTCTTGATGCAGATTTCCTCAGTTACTGGAAAGAATTATAATTCAAAGTAAAGTGACTGGGGTTGTAGAAGTTGATGTTTCAGGTAATTATTATAATAATGATAATAATTAACACTTACTGAATGACTGCTATGTAGGAGGCATTGTTCTTATTCTTTATTTGTAGTATCTCATTTAATTCTCACAGAAACCCTATGTGGCAGGTGATATTATTGACCATCTTTACAGATGAGGAAACAGATATGAGAAAATAAATTATTTTCTCAATGTTACATAGTAGGGAAGCAGCCATGACAGGCTTGCAAGGTGGGCCAGTCTAACTCCAGAACCCAAGGTCTGAACCATTACAACTCAGTGAAGGGAAATAGATGTAGCCTGTTCAGGCTTTGGACAACTTGTCTTTGCTTATGAGGAGTGAGAGATGTGGTTTAGGTAAGAGTTTGCTGAGGCCTGGTTTACTTATTGGAGCAATTAGGGAAGCTGATGTATCTGAGTAAGGCGGAAGGCTCTGGAGGACTCCAGCAGCCTCCTGGATGTCTCACTGTGCCCTGGAGTGAGGACACTCATGAGCAGAGCCAAGGAAGTTATTTTTGTTCTGGGAGCTTCTTCCTACACATCCTGCTTGCCCCTGCAACTCAAAGCTTCAGCCAGGCCAATTATTTGCAGACCCACAACACTGCCAACTCACACACCCTCCCATCCCTGGGTGTGAACATTCTAGTTGTTCACCCCCAAGATTTGCCTGGTAGACTTCAGTCCATTTTGGGAAACAGCTCAGTAGTTCCTGCCTCCAGAAGCACTTTCCTGGTTTAAGTGCCTCTGTCACGTTCTCCAAGCTTACAACTTGATGTCTTTTCCTTTCCTGTTGTACTGAGCACAGTCTTTTTTACATTTTTAGAAAAATATTTATTCATTTGACTGCATTGGATCTTGGTTGTGGCATGTGGGATCTTTTGTTGTGGCATGTAGGCTCTAGTTCCCTGACCAAGGATCGAACCTGTGTCCCCTGCATTGGAAGGTGGATTCATAACCCCTGGACCACCAGGGAATTTCTTGAGCACACTCTTAAAATGTCATCTTTATTATTCTTCTGTCTCTTCTAGACTGTGAGATCCTGGGGGCAGGGAGTTGTTTTATTCACATTTATATACTGCCTCCAGATTTGGTCCAGTGCAGAATCCACCTGCCAATGCAGGAGCTGCAGGAGACAGGGGTTTGATCCCTGGGTTGGGAAGATCCCCTGGAGAAGGAAATGGCAATCCACTCCAGTATTCTTGCCTGGGAAATCCCATGGACAGAGGAGCCTGGTGGGTTACAGTCCATGGGATAGCAAAGAGTCAGAGGTGACTGAGCGATTGAGCATGCACATACAGGGGTTTAGTAAGGGCATGTTGAGGTGATTGCTTTTATGAATGTGAGCTTGGCATCCACAAGGTTTGTTTGTGCCTGCAGAGTCTTCCTCCATGAAGATCTGACAAATGGAGAATTTAATCTCTTTGGCACTGATATCTGGATGACTGTGCAGTATTATTTCAGTGTGTGTGGTCTCACTTTGGCCTTACTTTGAAATGAAATAGAGTATAAAGAAACAAGCCAGTGAATAAACCAGTACATGTGACTCATATTTGCATAATGCTTTACTGTTGAAGAAATCCTTTCCTATATATTATCTCAGTGGTTATAGCATTCTCGTTTTATAGATAAGATCAGAGAGCATGACTTTCCTCAGGGTTGCCCAGCAAGTAAGGTGGTTTGGGGTGGGCTACCACCCAGAAGATGGGCCTATGATCAGACAGGTCCTGGGCATGAAGTTTTTCTTGGTCACTTATGAATCTCATTGAAATTCATTTTTCTTATTCGTAAAATGGAATAATAATAGAAGCTAGGGAGTTGTGCAGATCAAGGGGGTTAAGTACAAAGTATCTGCAAATGCTTGGTGAGTTAATTAATATATGACTTGACTCTGTAGAGGATTTCCCAGGTGGCGCTAGTGGTAAAGAATCTACCTCCCACTGCAGGAGAGGTAAGGACTCGGATTTGATCCGGAGTCTCATCTTCTCACCCTGGGTTCAGAAGGTTCCCTGGAGAAGGGCATGGCAACCCACTCCAATATTCTTGGGTGGAGAATTCCATGGACAGAGGAGCCTGGCGGGCCATGGTCCACAGGGTCACAGAGAATTAGACAGGACTAAAGTGACTGAACATACATGACTCTATAGAATGCTTTGCAACAAACTTCGGGCTATAGGAAAGCAGTGAAATTCCTTGTGTTTTCCTGACCACACTCATTCTTCCCTTTAACTTCTGCTTATTTACTTCCCTCTAGTTACTGCAGTTGCTAAGATTCTTAGTTCTTGCCACGTGGACTTTATTTCATGATTCTCAGCCTTGCTTTGGACTCGCACTCTCCCCTAGCTCTCTTGTTCCAAAACTTGTTCTTTTGCTGAGTTGGAAAACTTTTTTTTCTCCTCTTGCACAACTTCTCTGATTCCACAGCTGTGACACCCCACCTGGCAGGGAGCTCTGCGGTGGAGACAGAACCGACCTGGGGGCCTCAGCCAGGAACACAGAGACCTCACTGCCTTGGCCTGGAGGAGAACACCTTCCTCCAATTCTAGGCAATACACAAAAAAGGACCTGCAGCATCCCAAAGCCAACATTTTTTAGGCGTTGGACAAGTTGATGGTGGAGTTCATCCCCCCCTCCCATCTGGCCTGGCTCACTGGGATCTGTCAAGTGGCCTTGGGGCCAGAAGGAGTGCCAGATTGGGTAATTTTCTCAGAAAAGAGCTATAAAGATGAGGGTTTCCAATGTGCTTTCAGCATGACTCATGTCACGGACACCGAGGCCAATGGGAAGCACATGTCCACCGGTGGGTGTGGGGCAAAGCAAAACCAGGGTTAGGTAGGACATCCTTGGGGCTGTCAAATTGCAAAGGAGAGTTCCGTACCTGTAAGTTGTGAGTACTTGTTTTACGTATCGATTTTTCTACCAGCCCATTAGATTGAATTCATATTAGTGTTCGTTTAGCAAAGAATTATTGAACCCTGAAATAGATATGGTCTTGGTAGTCTAGTGGAAAGAACAGACATGTAAACTGACAATTACAATACAGTGAGAGAAGGGCCACGGTGAAGAAGTCCAGGATAGTATGGGATACTGCAGGAAACACCCTCAATCCAGACTTAGTGAAGCTGGTGAAGTAGAGGATGACAGGTGTCGGGCCAGTTTTGTCAGAGGAATTCATCATGTAGCTGAGATCTCAGGGATGAGTAGAAATTAGCTACTTAAAGAAGGGAGGAAGTAAATCCAGGAGGAAGATACAATATGTGTTAAATCCTAGAGGTGAAAAAGCATGACTTGTTTGAGGAATGAATGTAATTTCCCGGTGGATGTAGGGTAAAGATGGAGTGAACACAAGTGAGATGAAGAATCTCACTCCTCACTTTTCCTCTCTTCTCTGTATTCCAACTCATGTCTGACTGAGGTTTGCACAAGCAAAATGTGCCCAAGAATATGTCTAATGGGAAATTCCTTACCATTTATAGATTCATACAATCCTTTAAAACATTTTTTTTATTGCAGTATAGTTGATTTACAATGTGCTAATTTAAGGTGTACAGCAAAGTGAATCAGTTATGCATATACATATATCTACTCTTTTGAAGATGCTTTCCCCTTTAAGTTATTACAGAAAATTGAATAGAGTTCCATGTGCTGTATGGTAGGTCCTTATTAGTTAAGTATTTTATATGTTTAGTCATGAAGTTGTGTCTGACTCTTTTGCAACTCCATGGACTGTAGCTCTGTCCATGGGATGGGTTGCCATTTCCTTCTCCAGGATCCTGACCCTGGGATTGAACTCATGTCTCCTGCATTGGCAGGTGGATTCTTTACCACTGAGCCACCTAGGAAGCCCCATTTTATATATAATAGGGTGTATATGTCAACCCCAATCTCCCAGTTTATGCTTCCCAACTTTCCCTCCCGTCCCTCTGGTAACATTCTTAAAGTTCTGATGGGATTTTAAAAGCTCCTCATGCACCCATGTTGTTGGTTCTGTTACTCCTTCTGTGTATATGTCTCTGTTTACCCCAGTGGTTTGACTCCAGCATAACTGTGGAACACTCATATGACTCTGAATGACATCACAAGAAATTTGAACTTTAATCTGAAGTCAATAAAGTGACATCAGAAGTTTTAAAAGAAAAACAGTCAGTTCAAATGAATAGGTTGGTAATATGAGAGGAAATGAATCAAAGGAGGTAAGCCCAGAGTCAGAAGAACTATCTAGAGAGCAACATCAATAGTCCAGGGAGAGAAAATGACCACATGAACCAGAGCATTGACTATGGGATGGACAGGGAGGAAGATTCTGCAGAGAAGCCTGAAGAGGGTTACATAATAACCTCCATCAGACTCACCTGCTTGCTTCTTCATTAATCAGGGCAATGGTCTTCATCCCTGGCTACACATTAGAATCTCCTGGAGGAGATATAAGCCCAGGCTATATGTCAGATTAATGGAATTCAAAATTGTTGAGGTTAGGGCCCTGGTCCTTTTTGTGTGGCCACAAGCATCATATTGAAAATTGTTACCTTAGGGAGAGTTCTCCAGGCCTTTGATCTCTGGTCTGGGAGAGATTTGAGATTTATTTACATCAGGAAAATTAGAAAGGGGAAAGTGCACTGTTATATGGATGAATGAGTACAGTGTGTTAATAGAAACCTAGACAGAGCTGTCTATACTTAAGGTTGTTTTGTTGTATGATTTACCATCCAGACTGGGACACTTTTGATCAGGCCATAACACTCATCTGCAGGTGCAGACTGGGATTGCGATAGCAAACAAAGGCGCATGGTGGCCCTGTCTACACTCGGTCACTAGTTCCATTCCTCCCATTTGCTCAAGGACCTTCCTTTAATCAAGCTTGTGCGCAACTGTTCACAAAACCTTGTTCAGATCACCAGTTTCTACATTGTTAGAACTGATGGTCAGTTGTACACATTTAATTTGGCCCAACAATTGGTGTAAGTGATTCTTCATCACTTAATTATACACCACCCCCCTTGGTTTTTCTCCTACCTTGCTGGCCACTTTTTCTTTGTACTTGTTCCTCATAAATTCTTGGATCCCTTAATATAAGGTTTGGCCCCAGGCCACCTTCTCTTATCTGTTTTTACTATCCTCCTTGATGAAATCATAAGTTGAAATCATCTCATTAGGTTGATATGTCCCAAATTTATATTTTTAGCTCTGGCTTCTTCTGTGAACTCTAGACTCTTCTTTCTAACTGCCTACTTAACATCTCACATGGATGATAAAACCATTTCAGACTTCAATGGCCCACAGCTGAATTCTTGAATCCTTGTTCTTCCACAAGCTTTGTTTCTCTCATAGTCTTCACAGTGAGATTATCGCCTCACAGGCATTAGGATGGCTACTATATCAAAACGACAGACAACAACATGTGTTGGCTGACTTTGTCCACCTCTTAGCCTCCATCTGCAGCACTCTGCCTGGAGCCTCCTTCATTCCTAGGTTATTGTGCACACTGGTCTCTGTCTGTTTCTGCTCCCACTCCCCTGTGATGTCTCCTCAACACCACAACCAAACTTTGATGCGTTTAAAACACATATTAGTTGATCTCATTTTGCTGTTCAAAACCTTCCAACAGCTTCCTATTTCACAGACAGGGAAGGTCTAAGTCCTTACTATGACCTCTTGGGCTTTATGTGTGCTCATATCCCGTTTCCTCTTTATCTACTCGCTTCTGTCTCTTCTACCCACATTGGTTTCAGACTTGATCCTAAATACACCATTGCAGAACAGGTAGTTATTTTCTCTAAATTGGATTGTTGCTATTGGTGCCACCTTGGGGCCTCGGTGCCAGATATTCCTTTGTCTGGTGTGCCTCACACTCTCCTATTTGCCTGCAGAAAGGGAGGAGAGATTCCTTCAGGGGAGGAAGGGTGCTTTGTCATAGAAGCTTCCTTAGGGAAGATGGCATTGGAGTCACACTTGAATCAGATGACAGCTGCAGCAGAGGGAGAGTGGGGGAAGCGCGTAGCATGGAATGCTGGCCAGGGTATGCATCTGGTCAGTGGGGCATGGCCTCTTCATTATGACTGCTTTGGAAAGTAAGTGGGTGGATTTACTGGGAAATACATACAGACAAATGGTTGAAAGCCAGATCATTTGGGGGAGGGGGTAGTGCCATGCAGGAGAATTTGGCTATTTTTCAGTAGGGTGTCCACTGCACTTTAGAGATGTTGAGTGATGTCATATAACTGACTTTGTAGTGTGATAACTCTTAGCCTGAAAAACTAGAGACCAGAAATTTTGAGACCTGTTAGGAGACTGTTTCCCAGATAAGAGATCATGAACTGGAGATGAGGCATCTGCTTGTCCAGTTTCTTCACCTCTCACCCACCTAAATCCTGACCATGCTAAAGACCTAATGACTCTAGGAGTCCATTCCAACCTCCTTCTTCCCATCCATTTATGTGCCCTTTATCTGTCCATTGGTTCATTCAGTTAGCTTACAGGTATTTTTTAGGTGTGTTGTTATGATGATTTTAGCTTTATGTTATTATTTATTATTATTCATTTTTTTATTAGAGTACAATTGCTTTGCAACATTGTGTTAGTTTCTGCTGTACTACAATGAGAATTAGCTATATATATACATATATCTCCTCCCTCTTGAAACTCCCTCCACTGCCTCCATCCCACCCATCTAGGTTTCCATAGAGCACAGAGCTGAGCTTCCTATGCTATACAGTAGCTTCCCACTAGCTATCTGTTTTACACATGGTAATGTATATAGGTTGCTCCTTTCAAGGACTGTGCCACATGTGCTAAGAAAAGCAATGAGAAATAAAATGGTCCTAGATTTTGTTAAAGGCTGGGAAGGAAAAAGAATAGAGAGACACAAGAAAATAAGTAACGGGAGGACTTCATTCGGTTCATGGAAGGCAAGTTCTCTCTACAGAAGTCACATTTGGGTTCTTTGAATCAAGAATAGAAGTTGGCCAGATGAAGAGAGGAGGGGAAGGCTGTCCCAAGAAGAAGCCACAGAGGTGTACAGACACTGTAGTGGGAAAAACTTTGTTGGTCTTACTTGCCAAATGTGAACCCTGCATCTTAATACCCAGAAAAGTACCTGGGGCATAGTAAGTGGTTAGTAAATATTAGTTTGATGAATGAATGAAAGCATGAGCCAAGAGGAAATATGAGTGGCTATTTGACAGACACGCCAGAATTTGTCTAAATCCAATGTAGCTTCATTCCAATGTAGTTTATGAATTATTCATCTGGGCAATAACACTTATCACACCTATTCTTGGGTACAATCACTCACATTCTTGGGTACAATCTTCTATTAAAGCGGAAAAAAAATCTTGTTCATGCTGCTTTATTGTTAAATCATTCTTCTTGGAAAGCATAGAATAAGGGGCTCAAATTTAAATAGATCTTATAGACTGGGTCCCCCCAAAGCTTTGTAAATGAGACATAAAGAGTCTTAATATCTCATTTATGGTTGCCCAGTGCTTATGTAAAAATGGTGGAGCAGGGTATTGGAGGCCAGAGGAAGTTTGCAAAATCTGAACAGTAGTTCCCCAATTCTCAAAAGGCAGAGAAAGAAGTCTAAGGGGGAGGAGGAGGGTTGGTGGTGGCAAATGCTAAGACAGAACAAAACAAAAAGGAAGTTTTAGATTGGGTCTTAAAAAAAAAAAGGACCTAAAATGGAACTGATCTTTTCAGATATGGCCTTTTTGTTTCCAAGGAATTTCAGAAAACCTACATGAGTCAAATTTTTTTCACAGATCTTCATAGGAACTTTCATTAAACTCTTCTGTTTCTCACCAGAACCTAAATGACCGCCTGGTAATGATGTCACCAGCAGAGTGGATCCTCCTGTCCTCAATTCACTTCATTCTTCTGTAGATTGTGCTTGTCATGCTGGATCCCAGGAAACCTTAACTAGCTCAAGATCACAAAGGTTTTCTCCTATATTTTCTTCTATAAATTGCATAGTTTTAGATTTTACATGTAGGTCTATGGTCCATTTAGAGTTAATTCTTGTTTATGGAACAAAAAACAGATTGAAAGTTGTTTTTTATTTTTTTATTTTTCACAAGCATATCCAAATCTAGCACCATTTGCTGAAAAGACTACTCTTCTTGACAGAATAGTCTTTGCACTTATATTAAAAATCATATATATATATATATATATATATATATATATTCATCTCCTTATATCTTTGGACTCTACAGGGAGACCTGGCATGCTGCAATTCATGGGGTCACAAAGAGTTGGACACGACTGAGCGACTGAACTGAACTGAACTGTACCATTGAGCTTATTGTCTATCTTCATACCAATACAACTGTTTTGATTAATGTAATTTCTAGTAAGTCTTGAAATCAGATAAAATCAGATAGTGGAAGTTGTCTAAATTTGTTCTTTTTAGAAGTTCTTTTGGCTGATTTAGATCCTTTCCATTTTCATATGAATTTTTGAATTGGTTTGTCAATTTATTAAAAAAAAATTCTGCTGGCATTTTGACTGGGATAGCATTGAATCTATCCATAAATTTGGGGAGAATATCTTAAATATTGGAGATTGAGTTGTCCAGCATATGATTATAGTAATCTCGCCATTTACTCAGATTTTCTTAAACATCTTTCAGCAATGTTTTACCATTTTTTAGTGTACAGATATTTCACAGATTCTTCAGATTCATCACTAAATAGTTCATATTTTTATGCTATTGACAATGATGTATTTTTGATATGTAAAACTTCTGATATTTTACTGCTACTGATCATTTACTGATCATTATAGACCTGCTAAAGTCACTCAGTTCTAATAGTCTTTTTTTTTTTTTTTTTTTTGTAGATTCTGTTAGATTTTCTATATAGGTGATCATGTCATCTGTGACTAAAGTAAGCTTCACTTCTTCCCATCCAATATGGATATCTTTTTTTCCCTTTTTGGGGGTCTGGAAACTGTCTCAATTGAAGCAGGAAACCGAGGCAATTGTGAGACTCAACTTGTTTGCTTCTTACACATCAGTGACCACTATCCTTTTGGGCTTGGTACTCAGTTCCTTAAAAATCATTCTTATGTATATGTTCAGTTCAGTTCAGTTCAGTCGCTCAGTCGTGTCCGACTCTTTGCGACCCCATGAATCGCAGCACGCCAGGCCTCCCTCTCCATCACCAACTCCCGAAGTTCACTCAGACTCATGTCCATTGAGTCAGTGATGCCATCCAGCCATCTCATCCTCTGTCGTCTCCTTTTCCTCCTGCCCCCAATCCCTCCCAGCATCAGTCTTTTCCAATGAGTCAACTCTTCGCATGAGGTGGCCAAAGTACTGCAGTTTCAGCTTTAGCATCATTCCTCCCAAAGAAATCCCAGGGCTGATCTCCTTCAGAATGGACTGGTTGGATAGACTAGAGATCTCTTCAAGAAAATTAGAGATACCAAGGGAACATTTCATGCAAAGATGGGCTCGATAAAGGACAGAAATGGTATGGACCTAACAGAAGAAGAAGATATTAAGAAGAGGTGGCAAGAATACACAGAAGAACTGTACAAAAAAGATCTTCATGACCAAGATAATCACGATGGTGTGATCACTCACCGAGAGCCAGATATCCTGGAATGTGAAGTCAAGTGGGCCTTAGAAAGCATCACTACAAACAAAGCTAGTGGAGGTGATGGAATTCCAGTTGAGCTCTTTCAAATCCTGGAAGATGATGCTGTGAAAGTGCTGCACTCAATATGCCAGCAAATTTGGAAAACTCAGCAGTGGCCACAGGACTGGAAAAGGTCAGTTTTCATTCTAATCCCAAAGAAAGGCAATGCCAAAGAATGCTCAAACTACCGCACAATTGCACTCATCTCACACGCTAGTAAAGTAATGCTCAAAATTCTCCAAGCTATGCTTCAGCAATACATGAACCATGAACTTCCAGATGTTCAAGCTGGTTTTAGAAAAGGCAGAGGAACCAGAGATAAAATTGCCAACATCCACTGGATCATGTATATGTAAATATATGTAAACATATATGTGTGTGTATATATATATATAATTTATATGTATGTATGTATATATATATAAATCTATATGCAAATAACATTGCTGCTGTTGTTAAGTCATTCAGTCATGTCCGACTCTTTGAGACCCAATGGATTGTAGCATGCCAGGCTTCCCTGTCCTTCACCATCTCCTGGAGCTTGCTCAAACTCATGTCCATTGAGCGGGTGATGCCGTCCAACCATCTCATCTTCTGTCATCCCCGTCTCCTCTTGCCTTCATTCTTTCCCAGGATCAGGGTCTTTTCTAATGAGTCAGCTCTTCACATCAGATGGACAAAATATTGGAGCTTCAGCATCAATTCTTCCAGTGAATATTCAGGATTAATTTCCTTTAGGATTTACTGGTTCAATCTCCTTGCAGTCCAAGGGACTCTCAAGAGTCTTCTTCAATACCACAGTTCAAAAGCATCAATTCATTGTTGTTCAACCTTCTTTATAGTCCAACTCACATATCCATACATAACTACTGGAAAAATCATAGCTTTGAGCATATGGACCTTTGTAGGCAATGTAATGTCTCTGCTTTTTAATATGCTGTCTAGATTGGTCATAGCTTTTCTAACAAGGAGCAAGCATCTTTTAATTTCATTGCTGCAGTCACCATCTGCAGTGATTTTGGAGCCCCCCAAAATAAAAAGTCTCTCACTGTTTCCATTGTCCCCCCTCATCTATTTCCCATGAAGTGAGGGGGACTGGATGCCATGATCCTCATTTTTTTAATGTGGAGTTTTAAGCCAGCTTTTTCACTCTCCTCTTTCACTTTCATCAAGAGGTTCTTTCGTTCTTCACTTTCTGCCATAAGGGTCATGTCATCTGTGTATCAAAATCTGAGGTTATTGATATTTCTCCTGGCAATCTTGGTCCCAGCTTGTGCTTCATCCAGCCTGGCATTTTGCAAGATGTATTCTGCATATAAGTTAAATAAGCAGGGTGAAAATATACAGCCTTGATGTATACTCCTTCCCCAATTTGGAACCAGTCTATGGTTACATGTCCAGTTCTAACTGTTGTTTCTTGACCTGCATACATGTTTCTCAGTAGGCAGGTAAGGTGGTCTGGTATTCCCATCTCTTTAAAAATTTTTCACAGTTTGTTGTGATCCACGCAGTCAAAGGCTTTAACATAGTCAATAAAGCAGAAGTAGATGTTTTTCTGGAATTCTGTTGCTTTTTCTATGATCCAATGGATGTTGGAAATTAGATCTCTGGTTCCTCTGCCTTTTCAAAATCCAGCTTGAACATCTGGAAGTTCTCAGTTCATGTACTGTTGAAGCTTAGTTTGGAGAATTTTCAGCATTACTTTGCTGGCATGTGAGATGAGTACAGTTTTGCGGTAGTTTGAACATTCTTTGGTGTTGCCTTTCTTTGGGATTGGAATGAAAACTGACCTTTTCCATTCCTGTGGCCACTGCTGAGTTTTCCACATTTGCTGGCATATTGAGTGCAGCACTTTCAGAGCATCATCTTTTAGGATTCGAAATAGCTCAGCTGGAATTCCATCATCTCCACTAGCTTTGTTCATATTGATGACCCACTCAAGCGTTCTTGCCTGGAGAATCCCAGAGACGGGGGAGCCTGGTGGGCTGCCGTCTATGGGGCCACACCGAGTCGGACACTACTGAAGTGACTTAGGAGTAGCAAGGCCCACTTGACTTCATACCTCAGGATGTCTGGCTGTAGGTGAATGATCACACCACTGTGGTTATCTGGGTCATGAGGATCTTTTTTGTATAGTTCTTCTGCGTATTCTTACCACCTCTTGTGAATAACATACATATAGTCTATTTCTTGGTTGTATCCAGCAGGAGGGTAAATACAGTCCCTGATACTTCACCCAGTAGCAGAAATTCTTCCCACTTGGATTTGAGATAAAGGGAAAATATGACATTTAAAAAATTATCTTCAGACCCTTTGTCAAATTCATAACCACTGTCCCAGAGCTTTCTGAATTGTCTATGGTTAATTTCACATGGGAGCAGACCAAGGATGAAGAGATACTGTTACTAAGGGAAAGACAGAGCCCAAAAGATCTAAATTATTTTCAGGTCAATAGTGACAGTAACAAAAACAGTTCTGAGCATATTTATAGCCTTTCATGGTTTATAAAGAGTTTTCACCTTCATGGACTCCTTTGGCCCTTAGAGTATCATTTGCAAATAATGAAAGGAGATTACTGCTGCTGCTGCTGCTAAGTCGCTTCAGCCGTGTCCGACTCTTTGCAACCCCATGGACTGCAGCCCACCAGGCTCCTCCGTCCATGGGATTTTCCAGGCAAGGGTACTGGAGTGGGGTGCCATCGCCTTATCTCTACATTATTTTTAGGGAAATGGAAGCTCAGAAAAGTGAATTTCCATAGAACATATGGTTAAAGAGAAGAGATATGGGGGCTGCTAGTTGAATCCAGGGATGTCTGACTTCTTGTCTAACTATTTAAAAAATTTTTATGAAGAGTTTCAAACATATACTAAAGTAGCCTGAACTGAACAATCAATGCCCATGTACTTATCACCTAGATTAGACAGTTATCAATTCATGGATACTTTTGTTTCATGTCTAGCCCCACCCATCTATTCCCATTCTGTATTAGTAAATCTTAGCTATAATATCAGTTCAGGCTTCTCAGGTGACTTAGTGGTAAAGAATCTACTTCCAATGCAGGCAAAACAGGAGAAGCAGGTTATATCCCTGGGTCAGGAAGATCCCCAGAGGAGGAAATGGCAACCCATTCCAGTATTCTTGCTGGTAAAATTCCATGGCCAGGGGAGCCTCGTGGGCTACAGTCCAACGAGTTGCAAAGAATTGTACATGACTCAGCATCTGAGCATGTGCGTACGCACACACACACATGATATCAAGTCACAAGAAAATATTTCAATATGTACCCTAAAGTCTAAGGAGTCTTTTAAAAATACATAACTATAATAACAGTTCACACCTAAACATAGCTTTAATTTTTTAATTTCATTATCCTGTCAGTTTATACATTTCCCAAATGATAAAAATGTCATAATTTTTAAAGTAGTTTATTTGAGTCAGGATCCAAATAAGTTCCACACATTGTTATTGGTCTCTCTTAATGCACATGCTCCTTCCCCACCTCTTTTTTTCCCCTTCCTAATTTATCTATTGAGAAAACCAGGTTGTTTTCCTATAGTGGTTTTTCCTAGTCTGAATTTGTGGATGACACTTCTGTGGTATGGCTTAGCATGTTCCTTTGTCTTCTATGTTCCCTGAAAATTGATAGTTGAACTAAAGTCTTGATCAGATCAAGGATCTTTTTTTTTTTTTTTTTTTAATTTAGCAAGAGAGCTTCCTAGGTAATCCATTCCATCTCAGTAGACATATAAAATCAAATTGTCCTGGGTTTTGTAATGTGAAAAGCCACATACGCTTGAAGTCTGCATCCACTAATTCATGATGGATTGCAGAACGATGATATTGTATCACCTGTATGGGACGCTTCTCCTTATATTCTCATACACTTTTCTTAACTAACGGAATCAAAATCAGAAAACTTAATCCCAATCATCTTGAAATCAGTTAAATAATATGAATACAAATAGTAGAACAAAAGTTGAATGCTCTTCCATCTGTATGACATAGCACTTTATCCTTTACAAAGTGTCTCTAATTATATTAGCTTAGATGTTTGCAAATAGCCCTGGAGACAGGACAGATGCGTGTTAGATTGGTACAAAAAGCTCCCCGCCCCCACATCCATGAATCCCCATGAATCATGCCTCTCTATAACAATGTCCCTTTTTGTAATTTGACTTTGCCTTCATCCCATCAAAGGGTCTAGTCTGTTTCCCCAATCCTTGAGCCTGGGCAGACCCTGTAACTTGTTTTCACCAATAGAATATGAGAGAGTGACTCTGTGTGAGGCAATGCTTTATGCACCCCAACAATCCCACTTCTCCTCTCCTGGAACAGCATCGGAATGTAAGGAGGCCCAGTCTGGCACCTTAAGTATGCAAGACTCTGTACAGAAAGAGAGGCTCAGAGTCCTGTGTCCAGGGGGCCCAAGTCCCAGCTGACTCCTCAACTGAATGCTGCTCCTTGAGTGGGCCCAGAAAGATGAACAGAACTATCCACCACCCACAGAATTGTGGGAAACAAGCTCTTGCTCTTCTACATCACTGAATTTTGAGGTGATTTGCTCTATGGCAAAGGTTAATGAAACCACTGAGAAAACTGAAGCCCAGATAGGGAAGATGTTCAAACTAGAAGACTGCAGAGCTAGGTCAGAATTTAGGATTTCTGACTCCTAGTCCAGTGTTCTTACCATCTATATGGTTCTTTCTTGTTTTGTAATTTACTCCCATCTTAAACTCCCATTACCTTTAAGCAACCCCTAAGGTTGAGCTTCCCTTTACCTTGAGAAGCCCTATGAATTGAGCTGCATTTAATAACTCAATTATGAGCTAGGATTCTAGAAACTTCCTTAAGGGAAATAGAAACTGAAATCTTGAGTGAAGTTTCAGTCTTAGCTATATTTTGAATTCCTATAGTAATTCAGTTTTTGGGAAAATAAACTTGAACATTCTCAAATTGGGCGTGAATTTGGAGAAAAGACTTGGAATATCCATAGGGCTAAGGGCTTAAAAAAATACCCAAGCATAACAACTGCTTTTTGTGTAAGTCAAGTAGGTGTTGACTGATTCTATCAATTTGTAAGTCCAAAAAACTTCCAGATGGTTCTAATAACAGTAAAAGTATTTTATATTTGATTAGTGCCTTTCAGTTTACAAAGCGGTTTCGCATCTGTGTCCTTATTCCAACCCCATGATGGAAGGAAATAGGCCAGAGATTATTGGTTCTATTTTCTGGATGAAAAAACTGAGTCTAGAAGGGGAGGTGACTTGCACAAAACCAATGTCTAAACAAGTAGCAGAGCCAAGATTTAAATCAAATATGATTTCATGGTCAATGAATTTTCCAGCTCACTGCCCTTAGTCTTGTCCACAGTTTCCTCAAGAATATTCTTCATCCATTTCCATTGTAACATCAACAGTGAAAGGGGCAGCTATTATGTAGTAAGTCCAGGAAGAAGCGACACAAAGAGAAGGAACTCACAGTCTGGCAGAGTGATGGATATAGAGACAAATAATTGCAACAACAATAATGGTATTAATAATGATGAACAGTAACGGAGTACTATGTGTCTAACCCTATTCTAAAAGACTTAGACACCTTAGTTAATTCTCAAAACAATCCTGCCTGGTCCATGCTGCTATTATCCTCATTTAGTTAATATGAAAGAGGTGCTAGGTAACATCTTGAAACTCGGCTAGGAAGTGATGGACTGGGACTGTAAGTTCCAAGGGGAGGCTTATAGAGGTGAAGGAGATCAGAAAAACATCCCTAGTCTCCCAGGAAACATCCAGTAAGTCTTCATGCAACAGGCCATGAACCAGGCCATGAAGAATCTTGGATTTGTCAGGAGACATGGTGATGTGATTGTTGTTCAGTTGCTCAGTCGTGTTCGACTCTTTGGGACCCCATGGACTGCAGCACACCAAGCTTCACTGTCCTTCACCATCTCCGGGAGTTTGCTTAAACTCCTGTTCATTGAGTCGGTGATACCATCGAATCATCTCATCCTCTGTCATTTCCTTCTCCTCCTGCCTTCAATCTTTCCCAGCCTCAGGGTCGTTTTCAATGAGTCAGCTTTTTGCATCAGGTGGCCAGAGTATTGGAGCTTCAGCTTCAGCCAGTGAATATTCAGGGTTGATTTCCTTTAGGATTGACAAGTAGGTAGTATTAGGGAACAGCATGATGATGGACTCACATGTAGTTTAATGTGGTGAAGCTAAATATGAAGGTGTTACCACCCAGAGATGTACACAGACAGACAACTATATGCACCATTGCAAGCCAAATACTCATATAACGCTGGGTGGTTTTGGTGTTTATCAATCCCTTTTCCCTCACCATGGCAGCACTCTGAGCCAGGAATAGTGTGGCTCATCTGATTGTTTCATTATTAGCCTGCTTTTGGGTCCCTTTGCCAACTCTCACTTGTGTTATTTACTTCCCAGTTTCATGTGAATCCACGCCCCATGGACCACTTCTCAGTATCAGGGCCAATTATCGTTATTACTGACAATTTTAATTAGTGTAATTACTCTCAGCCTGCATTTTGATTAATAGCCATTAACAGTTATTTTTAAGGTTCATTATTATAGCTGAGATTTAATTACTTAATTAACATAACAATGAATAATATTTATATGGGGCTTGATAGTTTGCAAAGTGGTTTCAAATATAAAGTCCCATTTGATACTCCTCAAAACTCCAGGTGGCAGGCAGAGTTACTATGCAGATTTGATACAAGGAATCTTGTGAACAGAGCTGCAGAGACTCACCTAGTTTCCTGGTTTCCAGTCTGGTTCTATTTCTTTCTTTATCTCTGCATCTGCAATTGCTCAGACTTTCACTCCAATGTGATGTGAAAGTGAAAGTTGCTCAGTCGTGTCTGGCTCATTGCGATCCCATGGGCTATACAGTCCATGGAATTCTCTAGGCCAGAATACTGGAGTGGGTAGTCTTTCCTTTCTCCAGGGGATCTTCCCAACCCAAGGATTGAACCCAGGGATCGAATCCAGGTTTCCTGCCCTGTAGGCAGATTCTTTACCAGCTGAGCCACAAGGGAAGCCCTATGCGATATTTCAGACAAACCTTATGGCATGAGTAGCAGTCAGCCAGCCAGTCAAAGAAAGGGATGAGTATTGAAGGCTGCAGGAAGAGTGATTGCAAAGATGATCGTAGGGTATAAAGGGCATGGCTCATTCAGAGAACTGCCAGTATTTCAGAATGTTCATGTGGCAGAGTACAGAGAGTTTAGGAATCAGATGGACCTGGGTTTGGGTCTCAAGTTTGCCACCTGTGAGATCAGCTGTGTGATCCTGGGTAGATTCCTTAAGTGTCTGAATCTGAGTATAATAAAAGTATAAAATATCTTGTAGGATGTTTCTGAGAATTTGTGAAAAATTGTTCTACAGACTCAGACATGCAATAAAAGATAGACGTGTTAGTAAGTATCATTGTCATGATGAGTAAGGTGGATCCTGATGGTGTGGTAGGCCAGGGCAGCAACGGGATGCTGCTAGAAGGATGTGCAGAGGTCAAGTTACAGAGGACCTTAAGAAACTGAAAATGTTAGTTGCTTAATCATATCTGACTCTTTGCGACCCCATGGACTGTAGCCTGCCAGGGTCCTCTGTCTATGGAATTCTCCAGGCAAGAATACTGGAGTGGGTAGCCATTTCTTTCTCCAGGGGATCTTCCTGACCCAGAGATTGACCCAGGTCTCCTGCACTGCAGGCAGATTCTTTATCGTCTGAGCCACCAGGGAAGCCCATGGAGGACCATATTATCTAGCAAATAGGAAGCCACAGAAACGTGATCAGCAGGGCTGATGTGGTCAGAATCTCTGTTTTATGAAGATCACCCTTGTAGAGGTGAATGACTGATTAGGAGGCTTTTTAAACAGTCCCAGAGTGGAAGTGTGAAGGCCTGGGCTGAGGCTGTTACACAGAGTGGAAAGAGACCCAGAGAGGAGGCGGGCTGGGGAAGTCCATCACCCAGCCTAGAGACTGACTTCATGTGTGGGTTTAAGAGTAGGAGGATTACGCCACGGTTCCTAGTTTGGGCAAATTTGCAGCTGATGGGCCATAGAGAGAATGTTGGCTGACAAAGGCTTCCGATAGAACCTTGCAGTTATTTCCTAAGGATGGAAATTATTCCACAGAACCATAGTTCCTTAAAGGATTGCCATCTGAGACATTGCAGTGGGGCAGAACTCATTGCCTAAATGAAAGGAAGATTTCATTTTCTTTGTTAATCAGTACATCACAGCAAGAGAAAGTTCAGAAGAAACCAGTTATAATCTCATGTCATAGAAACAGGTGAAAAGAAAAAGTAAGCAGAAACCAGGTGGTGTCAGTACAGAAGGAATCCAGAGGAACAAAATTAATGTCTGTTTTGAAAAAAACCAAGAGGAGCCTAACATTTGGATCCAGGATAAATTAACTCTATTTTTGTTTCCTCAGTTAAAGTCTGTCAATCTGGAATTATTAAAAAAATAAAGTGTAAAATATTCAGGTCTGTCTATTGGCTCTTCACAAACATACTCTTATTTCAAAGAACAGATTTTGCTTTACAGGACGTTTCAAAACCATGGCATACTGGAATCTGGAGGAATAAAATGACAATGCAGCTTCACCTTCATTAGCATGAAGTTCTTTTCTCAGCTCTTTCACTTTCAGTCTCACTTAACCTTACGATTATAAAAGTAAGCAAGCAATAATTGTCATCCTTATTTTGCACACAATAAAACTGGAGAGCTTAGGGATTTCGTCCAAGGCCACACAGCTCCACAGTGTAGAGGTGGATCCCAGGACTCCTGGATTTTACCACCCTCATTTTAGTTCCCAAGGAAGCCAAAGTGGGTGTAATTAGGTTGAGAGTTAAAGGCATGGATTTGGAATCAGTCCAGAGTTCAAATTTTGCTCCAACCACTTCCTAGCTGTGGGACATTGAACAAATCAATAGGCCTCTCTGAGCTTCAGCTTTCCTATATATAAATTAGGTATCCTTGCTTCTCATGGTTGTGGGGAGAATCAAATAAGGTTATCAAAGAACAATGTGAACAACATTCAGAGACTGCCATGCCTTAAATATCCCATTAATGGCAAATATTGCTATGACTTTAGTAGATCCTCTTCGGAATGGCTTCTTGATGCACCAAGAGTTTGGGAGAATGACCCCCAAATCACAGGGGTGATCCCTTGATAGCCATGTTTGTGTTACTGGTTGTGGCTGATTGATTCATGAGTGGACAGCACCCACACTGGGCCAATCAGAAATCTTTCCCTAAATTTAAAAAACTGAAACTAAGAGCATGTCCTTCTGTAGCAGAAAGCCCCAGAACTGTGGGTGACCAAGCTCCTGCTAATATGGAAGAAGGAAACAGTTGGTAGTAAGAGAGAATAAAGCTTATGGGTAGAGAGTTACGGAGGATAGACAGAGGGCCCTAGTGAATTTAGTAGTTTCTGAGGCCCAGGTGATCTCCTGCCCCTCTTATGCCCTAGTGCTAAACATTTCCTTATTTATTTCCTTAATTCTGACATAGCTACTATGTCTTATTTACCTAAGCTAGTTGAATTTTGATTCTTGTCATTTACAGATAAGAGTCCTGACTCATGCCAGTCTTAATCACCCATTTGGGTAATATTCTGAAGGGATAAGGAAACCCTTGGAAACAGAGGAACAAGACAGTCCCGGGAGTCAAGGAGGAAGAATGAAACATGAATGTTCCCACAGCCAATCTGCTGCACCTTCTGGTACATCTGTAGAATGGAGCTCTACCTGACTGTCTGGCAGCTAGTAGGTGCTCAATAAATATCAGTTCCTTTTCTGACTCCTTTCCTCTTCCCAGTTTCTCTCCCCTTTTATAATGCTGGCATCTGCCTTGTTAATAACCACAGGACACATCCCATGCTCTGACTGTACCTTTGCCATCAGAATAATGCTCCTCAGTACTATTTTTATTCAACAGCAGTGCTTCTCCCTTTAGCATCCTTACCCTCATCCTGGGTCTATCTTTGTTCTCTTAGTCCCCATGACACACAGCACTTGCCGTTCCCCAAACAAATCACAGGCTCTCTTGTCTTTGGATTTGTGTGTGTTCTGTTTCCTCTGTGTGCACCAAATAGCCCCTTCTCTGTTGGAATCTCGTGCAGCCTCAGTTCTGAGCTTAGACATCACTACCTCCTGAAGGTGTTCTCCAGCCACCCCTGCCCTCAGACAGGTGAACTCCACTTCCTCTCTGCTTCTGGTTTTGTGGCTTACCTAACTGTAATACTGAATCTCTCTCCTATAGTTGCCTGCTTTACTTGTCCCTATTCCTCTTGGTTTTCATCAGTCGTTCCAGCTTATCTCCCTCACCCGCACTATTACCCCGTCTTGCCCAGGAACCTCTCTGGGGACTCCTCTGACTTGAATGGAAGCACCGTGTCCTGTCCCCCACTCGTTTCATCTACTCATGGCTCCTCGTGCTGCTTCTTCATGGCACCCACTACACTGTGAGCGTATTTCATGAAGGTCTGTCTCTGCTTTTTGCTCACCCCTTTAGCCTCAGCACTTTGCACATAATTGGCCCTTGCAAATATTCAGTGGCTGGCTAACTCACAGAATGAAGCAATGTCCAAATGCTCTGGACCCAGCAAAGAACCTGGGACACAGAAGGTATTTTCTCGCCAAAGCATCAGCATATATGCTAACCAGTGGACATCCAGAGCAAAATAGTAGAACCCAGAGCAAAATAGTGGCAAAATTATGATACTTTCATTCAGCTACTAGATTGATGATTTTGAAATGATGTGTAAAAGTGGAGGTTTGGGGCTCAGAGAGTCCTGGGTATGAATACTCTATATGATCTCTGAAAAGCAACCAAACCTTTCTGAAACTCAGATCCTTCCTCTATACAGAGGCAAAGAGGGATTGTGGAGAGAATAAGAATAAGAATCTATATACAAAGAGTACCTGCAGAAGGGCAGCAGTGGAGACACAGACAAAGAAAACAGACTGTGGCCATGGTGGGGGCAGTTAGGAGGAGGGCGTGTGATGAATGAGAGAGCAGGGTGAAAACATATGCACTACCATATGTAAAACAGAAAGCCAGTGGGAATTTGCTGTATGACTCAGGGAACTCAAATCAGTGCTCTGTGACGACCCAGAGGGGTGGGACATGGGAGGGCGGTTCAAGAGGGAGGGGGCTTATGTATCCCTATGGCTGATTCATACTCATGTATGGCAGAAACCAACACAATATTGTAAAGCAATTATCCTTCAATTAAAAATAAATAAATATATATTTTAAAGAGTACCTGCAGAGCAGGCACTTAATGTTGGCTCTTATGACCTGGATAGCTCTACCGCTATGTGGCCAGTTTGGCCTTGACATTTGGATCACTTTCTTTATTTTTCACTGTGTTTGGCATGGGCAGGCACTTTTTCCACCAAGCTCCACCATGGATTTTCCATGAAAGCTGTTTTACTGAACGGGAACTACTTTGACTCTAAGCACCACGGGTCAGCGTGTCCCCGTGGAAAGAAACTGAGATGGAAATTGTTTCTACTCTGAATGTCCAGGATAAAGAGAGACCCAAATGATGAGTGTTTCTAGAAATCCACAGGCTGTAAAAGTGAGTTGTAAAAGAGAAAGTGGTTCCTAATAGGTTTTTACCATTCTGACTTTTATGGAAGATGTAGGGGCTTTATCCAGGCCACCAGTTGTGTGTGGATTTTTATTATTGGGTAAGCATCAGATCAGAGAAGGCAATGACACCCCACTCCAGTACTCTTGCCTGGAAAATCCCATGGACGGAGGAGCCTGGTGGGCTGCAGTCCATGGGGTCGCTAAGAGTCGAAAACGACTGAGCGACTTCACTTTCACTTTTCACTTTCATGCATTGGAGAAGGAAATGGCAACCCACTCCAGTGTTCTTGCCTGGAGAATCCCAGGGACAGGGGAGGCTGGTGGGCTGCCATCTATGGGGTCGCACAGAGTCAAACACGACTGAAGCAACTTAGCAGCAGCAGCAGTGAGCATCAGATGATCTCACTATGGCCAGGTTGTTAGGAGTCAGAAGCAACACTGAGGCTCACATATCCTTAGACAAGGCTGTGGAAGACTGGTAGTGCCACTAAGCATTGATAAGCACCAGATTGAACACACATTGTAACTTTGTGTTTTTGCTTGTGCTGGGTTTTTTTCCTGCCCAGAACACTACCCCCAACTTACCCACATGCTAGATTCTTGCACTTATTTATGGAAGGCAGTATGCCAATAGTCAAAGAGCTGGGTGGAGGAATTAGATTGACCTGGATTTGAATCTTAACTCTGCCATCTACTAGCTGTGTGGGGAAGTAACTAACCTCTTTAAGCCTATTTCCTTCATCTTAAAAACAGTGACCAGTAATGATGCCCACACAAGAGAGCTCTTGTGAAGATTAAATGAGATGATGCATAGAAAGTGTCTAGCACATTGTCATACATAAATGCTACATGCATGCATGCTAAATCACTTCAGTCGTGTCCGACTCTTTGTGGCCCTATGGACTGTAGACTGCCAGGGTCCTGTGTCCACGGGATTCTCCTGGAAAGAATACTGGATTGGGTTACCATTTCCTTCTCCAGGGGATCTTCCTGACCCAGGGATCGAACCCGTGTCTCTTGCACCTTCCGCATTGGCAGGCAGATTCTTTGCCAGCTGAGCCACTGGGGAAGCCCAAATGCTACATCGTTGTTGTTGTTCAGTTGCTCAGTCATGTCTGACTCTTTTTGACCCCATGGACTGCAACATGCCAGGCTTCCCTGTCTTTTGCTATCTCCCGGAGTTTGCTCAAACTCAGGCCCATTGAGTCAGCCATGCCAGACAACCATCTCACCCTCTGTCGCCCCCTTCTCCTTCATTATGCTACATAAATAAATGTTAGCAACTTTTACTTATCCTTCAAGTCTCAGCTCAAGCTCTATCTCTTCTTTGTATCTGGTCCCCTCAGGTATCCCCCTTTCATATTCCCACTGCTTCTGGTCCAGCTTTCTCTCTGAGCACTTACCACACTTTATGGTGACAGTCACGACTGTACAACACAAACCTTATTCACCAGGAGCTTAGGATGTTTTTTGATACCAACCTCCTTACTAGATGACTTTAACCCATCTCCTCCTACTCCCTTCTGATGATCTATTTCACAGTTTATAAAATAAGGCTACTGGACTCTTCTTTATGATCTAAAACCTTGACCCCGATGATGGTGGGATGTCAATAGCCCCTTTCCCAAGTCACAAAAATATCTTTCCTTCTGGAACGTTTATTATTTATACATCACTGAGCCTAGATCGACCGTTTTTCAAGAGCTGCGCAAAGTGAATTCTCCATCATGGGAAACAAACGAGCAATTGAAAGGGATTTCACGCCTGAATGCTCTCATTCTGCTCATGCTTGGACATCATGGCTGCTACCTCTCTGTGCATTATCAAGGGAACTGGGGTTTGTCACTTGCACCAGACCCTGGCCTCTCCCAGAGAACCTCCAGAGAAGGCCTCAGTGGTTACCGTAGAAACGTCTTCCTTCCTGGATTCAGACTCATGAAGGCTCAGGCAGCCAGGACCCAAGAGGGGCCTTGTTTAAACAGGAAAGAGCAGACAGTTTAATGGGCAGCTTTGCAGCTCAGATTCCTACACAGTTTACAGTAGTTGGAGTAATAAAATTCATAATGAATGTTTCTTTATTTAACAGCTAACTTTTTTTTGCTTTTTAATTTTCTTTTGTTTGTTTGTTTTTATGTATTTTTTTTCCTGAACACTAACTGATGGCAGGCAGGGAGAGTTTTAATTTTCTTTCATTTAAAGACCATGGAAATAACATTGAAAAAAATTGTGCTGTATGTACATTTTTCTCATTCATTCTTCATCATATTTTTATGACATATATAATTAGTTGGGAAAACTGAGAGTCAAAGGACATAGATTACCAGCTTAAGGACACATGGCTATTTGTAAGAAGTGCAACTTTCAAATTGATAACCGTGAAAAAAAATTCTAGTTTCATTAATTATGAATTAAATGTGGAATTTCCCATAGATAAAGAGCATTTGTAATTTGACCCACAAGGAACTGTAACATCTAGCTTTCAAGGAACATTAATGAGCTACTAATTTAAGGAAATAGAAAAAGAAGCTAATTATTAAACTCTCTTTGTGAATTCTGCCTTTGGTTACCTTTGGAGACTTGAGATCTCATTTGTCAACAAGCAACTTCAACTTAGAATAGCCACTACATACCTACTGTATTATATATCGAGGGTTTTTCCCATACTATCTTATTGAATGCTAGTAATAAGCCTATTGGGAAGGCCCGACTATCTCCATTTCAGTGATGCTATAAATTGAGTCTCAGAAAGGTAAAATCATTCAAAAATCTAACTCAGTTCTTTCGAATGACCAAGCTAGTGCTTTGCTGGTGCTTCATACTGTATCTCTTCAAAGGAAATTCTCATAAGAAAAAAAAGATCTATTGTCTCAAGGTGGTTGGCATTTCTTTCAATCTCAGAGACAGGTAATCTATTAAGAGTTGGTCCTGAGCTGTAAGAAGTGCTTCTGTGATTCTGAATAGGAGCTGGAATACTGCAGTATCAGTGGACATGGTGGATGGAGACTAAACTCTCTCCCATTCATAAAGCAAAGCACAACCCTCTGAAAGGCAACTGTTACCCTGGAACAGTCTCAGGGAAGAGCAGTGGGCACTTATGAACTGTGAGAACTGCCCGGAGTCAGGAGAGCAGATAGTTTTAAAAAGCAGAGGAGAGTTTTATCAGGCCAGGGGAAGTTTTGGTTGACGGAGTATCTCTTATACTCAGGACAATTACTATTCTCTACTGTGCTCATTAAGCCAGGGGAAATAAATTACTGAGTGTGTGCAAGTGAGGATGTGTGTGTGTGCGTGTGTGCATGTGTGAAAGAAAGGAGGGGGAGAGAGAAAGAAGAGGGAATGAGTAGAGGCTTGGAGGCAGGGTGGCTTGGAAGGACCTGTTGAGGTATCCCACATACCCAGATCCCAATGTAAATGCTATTCAATATTTGTCAGATGACTGAATGAGTGAATGAACTAATGAATAAACAAGAGCAGGAAGGAAAATGACAGGTCCCAAGCTTTGGGAACACCTCAGACCTTCCCGTTTGTGCTCAGTTTCCATAGGGTTACAAAGAGCTGGACACAACTAAAGCAACTTAGCACGCACACATGCACCAAGTGAGGCATGTCAGCAAGTGTGCAAGCTCCCCACCCTGCCCCAAGCCTCCACACTTGTGTACAAGCCTTGTCCTATGTCTGGCATGACCTCTGCCATCCTCCCCTCCAGACTTTAGTCACATGGTAGATGCCTCCTTCTCCTTCTGTCTCTTACCTCTTGATTTTCCTTCTCTGTTGTGCATACTGCCCTGAAAGCAGAACCAGATCACGTTCTCTGTTTGTTTGTTTGTATGTCTTCATTTACATGACAGTGTCAGGTCCTGGAAAGGAGAGATCAAAGCTTTTATGTCTTTAGTACTTAACGTCTTTTCTTGCGCACAGGAGGATTTGCAAACGAATGAATGACTGAATCGATGAATGGATGCACTAGGCAAACCCACTTACTTCAATTTGTGGCCCAGGCTTAAAACAGAAAGGCCCTGTGGTTACGGAGAGAATTTTGATGTGAGGCCCAGGAAACTGGGTTCAGGGGTCACGTGTGCCCCCAGCTTACTGACTGATTTTGGGAAAATCACTTCCCATCTCTGAACCTCACACCTGTTGGACTTAGATAATGATCAGTGCCTTCTTACCTCCTGGGTCCTAGAACTTGAAGTTTTACCAAGAGTCTCTGTGGGTTAGAAGCTAACTCTATATCTAAGTTACTATAATTGAGACCATATCTTTGAAGTTGTGTGTTGTGGAGTGCCAATTCTTCAAAATGTTATTAGGTCTTCTGCAAAAAGAGAATGATAGAGCTTGAAAATGGCTGAGTAAACAAAGTTAAGGATATGCCTTTGTTGCAAGTCTTTTTGGTTCACTTGATCTGAAAATGGACATTGTGATACCTCAAGCAAGACATACCATACCTGAAATTGCATTAGTTAATATCCTATGGGACAAATGATCTGTAGAACTCATGCTGGGAAAGTTCTGTGCTGGGTGTGTAAGGAAATCCTTACACTGCCAAGATTCTAGGAATTCCAGGTTTTGACCCAGACTGGGTTATAATCTCCTTGTAAAGGAAGCTGTTCATAATGGAGTAAGTTAGGATTTCTTTGTGGTATCAGAGGGGTCAGGAAAGGAGAATTAGGACACTGAGCTGGTTGTACTGGGGATCCAACTATGAGCTATTGCTCTATAGCAATCCAGTCAATAGGGATGGGGCATCATGATTTGACATTGTGACCCTAGAAACCCCTCACTTGCAGGTGGAGTGAGAGGTCCAGGGAATATGGTGAGAAGTAAAACTGCTAAGTCACTTCAGTCATGTCCGACTCTGTGAGACCCCATACACGGCAGCCCACCAGGCTCCCCCATCCCTGGGATTCTCAAGGAAAGAACACTGGAGTGGGTTGCCATTTCTTTCTTCAATGCATGAAAGTGAAGAGTGAAAGTGAAGTCACTCAGTCGTGTCCAACTCTTAGCGACCCCATGGACTGTAGCCCACCAGGCTCCTCCATCCACAGGACTTCCCAGGCAAGAGTACTGGAGTGGGGTGCCATTGTCTTCTCTGAGAAGTAAAAAGGGACAACTAATAAATATTGAACAGCTATTGCACCCTTCACCTCATTTAATTCTCACAGATCTAAGAGACTAGTGTTGCTCTGCCTACCATTTTACAGTTGAAGTAACTGAGGCTCAAAGAAGTTCAAAACATGCCCAAGGTCACACAAACAATGGATGGCAAACCTACAATTTGAACTTGGATCTTTTGGATCCCAAACCTTGAATTCTTCCCATACAACATGCCTATCAGAGCAGAGCACTTGTTTTTATTTGTTTGTTTTATTTTGGTCTTGATTGTTTTAGCCATTGCTCATGTGTCCTACTCCATTGTTTATGAGCCTCATTAATTATATGAAAAACGGGAATAAGATTTTCTCTGTTTCATTAAAGTTGTCAGGAAAGTAAAATGAGCATGTTTTCTTCCTTCCTCATACTTTTCTTTCTCATTTGGTTCTTTAAATGGAGACTCAGTAAAAGAAAAAAAAAAAAAGGTGAATATGTCATTTGTTTTTGTGTAACAGTGTCAATCCTAAGCAAGTTAGTGTAAATGTAATTTACAGCTCCCATGACCTCCCATGAATATTGGGAGAATAGATACACATTACTGGTTTTATTAAAATACATAAGTCAAACAGATGGTAATCAAACATAAAAATTACCCTACTCTGTCTTTGAAAGGGTTATAAGTACAAGTAACAAACCTTGTCCTTTTATTTGCATTATAAATAAAATTTATGAGAAAAAATAGTTCAGAGGGGCTAATATTATATATGTTCATTTTTTGCTGTCCCTACTGGTAAAGCTTGTGAATGGGAGAAACCCCTGAGTGCAGAATTCAGGATGGAAGCAAAAACTAACAGAAAGGGAGCAGAAGTGAAAATCCTTTGTGTTCTGGCAGGATAGCAGTGCTCATTACTGTTCACATCTACCATTGTTTCCCTGGAGAAGGAAATGGCCACGCACTCCGGTATCCTTGCCTGGAAAATTCCGTGGGTGGAGGAGTCTGGTAGGCTACAGTCCATGGGGTCGCAAAGAGTCGGACACGACTGAGCGACTTCACTTTCACTTTCACTTTTCACCGTTGTTAGGGCAGAATTGAAGTAGGTTAGATATCACAGTGACCTGGACCTCATTTAAACCTTCTTTTCATTCTTCGTGCAAACACATGAGTGCCTCCCTCCTTTATGAAGTAATGCCTGATTAAATCTCCCCATATTTTTTTCAGCCTCAAGAGGATCTTGTGTCCCAATTAAGGATTATCACATAAAACAATTCACTCTGCAATGACAGAATGTCTTTCCTGAACAGACACATTTATCATAATACTTAATAGAAGTCCTCACGGGCAAGGACCAACACACTTGATCTTTGTGTGACCCAGGTGTGGTGTGGTGCTGAGTATATGGTAATGTTGGAAAGGATAACAACGAGCATTCCTGGATGCTTAAAATTGCCAGACACACTTAACATGGATTAACTCATTTGGTCTTCACAACACCTCTATGAGGTAGGTGTTACTCTAATTTCCACTTTGTAGATGAAGAAACCAAGAAAACACACCATTGAGTCACTCATCTGAGGGAGACCGGAGAGTAGAGGTCAGAATTAAACCTACGCAGTGTGGCTCAGAACCCATGTTCTTGGTTATAGTACTGTTTCTGGTTGGGTTCTCTGGAGGAAGGTGGGGACATAAGAGTTCAGGGCCCCTATGAGGAAGCAAGATGGGGAGGAGGGAGAACTCAATTTGGGCAGAGCTGGTGAAGAGTGCTGGAATATATTGCTCATTACAGTTGATCTGACCTGGGCTGGGCTGGCTGGACCTCTATATTTCTGCCTTGCCTGGTCTCCAGATAGGGCTTCTCTGGGGAAGGCAGGACCACAGGTAAAGCAGCTCCTTCCAGCTAATGCACTCTGATGTTGCTGGCACCTCCACAGCTGGTCAGAAAGTCCTTCCTTGAAGGCAATCTGGATGACCCATATCCATGTCAACTATAAATACTAGTTTGCCTCTTGGCAAAAACATAATAAACATTTGCTAAACTAACACAATTTTCATTAATTATAATAACTGTAATAATGGCTGTCACTTCTTAATTGGTAATTAAAAACCATATAAAGATGGTTACAATTTATTAAACCATTAATCATCAGCAGAGTACACTGAAGTTAATACTGTATTACGTAACCTTATTTTACTAATGATGAAATAGAGATCTACTGATGTTAAATAGCTTGACCAGTGTGATATAATTAGCAAGTAGGAGAGTTAGGTTCTCTTACATGTCCTTCGGACACTGGAGTCCATACCCCTAACCTCTGTGTGAGTGTATATGTGTGTGTGTGTGTATATATATATATATATATATATATATCTTCCCAACTTGATTGCTGTGAGCTTCTCTACAGCAGATGCCATGGCTCTTTCAGTTGTGTGACTCTCAGCCTGTCACATAGGATACATTGAATATACATTTGTTGAATGAATAAGCTGCTGCTGCTAAGCCGCTTCAGTCATGTTTGACTCTGAGCGACCCCATAGATGGCAGCCCACTAGGCTCCTCTGTCCCTGGGATTCTCCAGGCAAGAACACTGGAGTGGGTTGCCATTTCCTTCTCCAATGCATGAAAGTGAAAGGGGAAAGTGAAGTCGCTCAGTCTTGCCTGGCTCTTAGCGACACCATGGACTGCAGCCTACAAGTCTTTGCCGTCCATGGGATTCTCCAGGCAAGAGTACTGGAGTGGGCTGCCATTGCCTTCTCCATGAATAAGCTGGTCTTCCATAAAAAATCGTGATCTTGATGGAAACTGGAAAAATAATTTAAATAGTAATTTAATTACTCTAATTAGAAGCAACTGAGTTTTTAATCTGACATAGTAAAACCACAAATCTTTGCTTATTTAACAAGTCTTGTCAAGGCTGAGAGTTGTTAGCAGAAACAACAGGAAGAACACACACATGAAACGTGCATAAGCGGCTGGCGTGTTGGGTAAATCACTCAGAATGAATGAGAGGCCGCACACTGTAAGGGCAAGAGCATTGGCCTAGAAATGAGAAGGTTTTCATTGCAGGCATTTCACTAAGGTGCAGTTTGTTGTTAACAAGTTGCTTCAATACTTCCATCTGAAATGAGGAAACTGTAGAAGATGATCCTTGAGTTTCATTTTATGCTTCTATGCTATATTTCTATAAAAAAGAAAGAAAGAAAGAAAGAAAAGCAAGCCCTGACATTCTGCTAAGGAACAGTGAGCGGAACTGGACTGGTTGGTGGTAGATACAGTAGGAAGATTTTGGCTGACTATAATGAAGGACAGAGAAAATATTTCTCCTCAATTACAAGTGTTCAGGCAGAAGCTGACTATAGTCAAGGGTGCTCTGGGTGGGCTCTCTCTGTGGGGTCAAAAGCTGGATGAGCTGACTACAAAGGTCAACCAAACCTAAGAGCTTTAAAACATAAAAGGCAAGAATTAAATCAGATTTTACAGAAGTGTGAGAGAAAAGAGTGATAAACTATACTGAACAATGACTAGAATATAGTAGATGCTCAGGGAACATTTGTTGAATAAATGAATATTCAAATCTAGTTAATAATGATCATTGTTTCAAATCAGGGTTAAATATAATTGATACATACAGTCCTGCATAGTTTGAGATTAAAGTGAGAATATCAATGTGAAGAGGTTTGGCAAATTTTTAGTGTTATTGTTTGGGTTTCCTAGGAAAAATAACCTAGTAATAAGAAAAGAGTGAATAAAAATTGAGTATGTGTAATTGGTCCTAAGTAGTTGGTAGTCATGGCAACCGTTTCTACTAAAGAATGAGGATTTTCCTGAGGATAAAGGGGCTCGGGAAGAGGAAAGAGTATTTCAAAAGGACTGAATGGGACAGAGCTGAGTATTCTCTGGGAAGCAAAATTATTTTTGCTTGCCACTGGGAAAAGGAATTGAATGAAGCTAGAAATGCCTGATCATGAAGGCCTTATGAGACAGACATGAGGTGTTTGGACAAGTTTAAATATATTGAACAAATGCAAAGCATCTCTAAAACTATGTACGAAAACAACAAAGTTGAACTCAATAAAAGACAAAGAGAGTGAAAGATCCCACTGATGAAAGTCCCACGAAGAACAAAAGCTCAGGCATGAAGACACAGAAAAAAATCTAATCCAAAAAGAATTGTGCATTTTTCTTCTTTCTCTTTTTCCCCCTTTTTTCTTTTCCTCTGGTCTTTGTCTTCCTCCCTTCCTCCTACCCTCCTCCCAAACTCTGTGTCTCTTTCTTTCTTTCAACAACATCAAACATATTTGAGGGGCTACAGATGATAGATTTTAATCTGACCCTCTACTTCCTCTTGGAGATTTCTTGCCACTTAATGCCTTTGCAATTTAAGTGACAGAAACACTTGTAGTTAAAGCTGAAGTTCAGAGGCAGCTTGATGTGCATGCAGTTCATGCCAAAATAAACATCTCAGACAGGATCTCAGATGATTTTTAGGGGTTACGCTTGAATGATAAGGACCACTAACAATCAATAGCACTTTATTGATAAAATTCCCATCCCAATGCTGAAATATTGAGCTCCTTACAGTGTTTTCAAGCTGCCATGCTGGTTCATACTTCTGTGCTTTTGCATACACCCCTCCCTTTGGATCAGATGCCCCAACAAATTCCACCAGCCTCTCTTCACTGCCCACCTGCCCCACCCAGCTAGATAGCAACAACATTATATTTTATCTAACTTAAATTCTCCATAGCACCCTGTACTTGTCTTAGAGCTGTCCTGAGCCCAGTGCATCTCAGTCTTCAACATGTATAGGAATACCTTAGGACCTTGTGAAAGTGCCAGTGCTGCCTTAATAGGTCTGAGTGGGGAATAAGATTCAGCATTTAAAAAAAATCTCTCAGATGGTGATGCTGCTGCTGGTCCATAGACCACACTTGAAATGACAAGATCTTAGCCCATCCTATTGCAAAATCAGTTTATTTGTCCTTTGGGGTTTTGAGACCAGGCATTTTAAAAATTTATATTTTTATTGAGGTATAGTTGATTTACGATGTTGAGTTAATTTCTGCTATACAGCAAAGTGAATCAGTTATACATATAAATGCATCCTTTTTATATTCTTTTCCATTATGGTTTATCCCAAGACACTGAATATAGTTCCCTATGCTATATAGAGAAGCCTGGCGTGCTGCAGTACATGAGGTCACAAACAGCTGGACACAACTGAGCAACTGAACAACAACAATGCTATACAGTAGGACCTCGTTGTTTATTCATTCTATATGTTGTAGTTTGCATCTACTAACCCCAAGCTCCCAACCCTTCCTCCCTCACCCCTCTCTCCTTTTGTAGCCACAAGTTTGATCTTCATGAGACCAAGGGCTTTTTTGATTGCTATTGCCCAATAGTCTGGCACAGAAGAAAATACTCAGTAATCTGATGAATGAATGTATTAAGCACCATCTCATCAGTTCATTACAACAACCTGAATTACTAGAACAATTATTAGTCTTTTTCTAAGGAGGAGGTGAATACTGTGATATGTCATATAATGAACTAAAATGTTCCCAGTCAGAGAGTGATGAAACCAGAGCTCCAAGAAAGTTCTGATAACTCCAAGTTTTGTGTGCTTTTCGTTCCACCATTTGCTTTCCAAAACCCAGACTGCAATGTGGGTTAGATCTGACTAGTGGAGAACTTTAAATCTAAAAAAAAAAAAAAAATTAATAGAATGCAACCATTCCTAACGCTGTGTTTAAGAGATTGGAATTTTACATCTTAGTCTTAGAGAACACAGACAATATAGAGTTGCAGGAAATCCTCGGTCTTGAGAGATTTGGACCACACTCCAAACTTTGACGTTCTACACCACTCTCACAGCTGAACAAATATGACATATATAATTGTCAAGCCCACCACTGATTTTATGAATTAATTCTTGGGATTTATGGTGTTTTGCACTCTCTTTTCAAAGCACCTCACAACCGTTAATTATTTAAGCTGCCTTACACCCCTCAGAGGAAGGACAGGGATATTATTCTGCCCTGGGCCTGGGGGGAGAAGGAGGTCAAGAGAGGTGGAATACCAGTGGTTACCAAAGTCAAGGGGAGAAGAGATCAAATTGCACCTGAGTGAACTCAGAGGTCTTTATTATGGAGGAAATCCTGCTGGCAAGTCCGGACAAGACTTCTCTTGTGGGTTTCTGAATCAGAGATGAGAGAGCAAAGGCAATTTTTGTCACTTAACAATGATAATAGCTATCACTTATTGAGTACTTACTGTGTAGTGAGTAATGTGCTATGCCTTTACATTGTTTCGTTTAATTTCACAAAGGAGATGTAAGTTGGATAATGATGACAATGTATTGAGAATTCATGCCATGCAGGTATTTAACATGTCTTGCCTTTTTAAGTCCTCACAGCAACCTCAAAAAGTATGTGATTCCTATATGACAGAAGGGAATTAAAAAATCATAGTCACTTTGTTGTTGTTGTTCAGTTGCTAAGTGAGGTCCACCTCTTTGCGACTCCATGGACTCAGTATGCCAGGCTTCCCTCTCCTTCACTATCTCCTGGAGTTTGTTCAAATTCATGTACATTGATTCAGTGATGCGATCTAACCATCTCATCCTCTGCTGCCTTCTTCTCCTTTTGTTTCAATATTTCACAACAGCAGGGTCTTTTCCAATGAGTTGGCTCTTTGCATCAGGTGATGAGAGTATTATATAACAAAACTGAGATTTGAATCTAAGACTTATCTGCCTCCAGAGTTTATGCTCTCTCCATTTAGATCTACTGGCATATTATTGCATTCCTCTGAACCTCAGTTTCCCCAGTTGTAAAATGGGACTAATAATAGCTACATAATGAGGTATAATGAGGATTCTCGATGATAATATCCCTGGTAATTCATAAAGATGTTTTAGCAAGATCATGAGCTTTCAGGCAACAAAGTCTTAAGTCTGAATAGCATCTTAATATTTAAGAACTGTAATATCTTACATTAGTTATCTAAACCTCAACTTCCTAATTTGTAAAATGGGATGATAATATCTACCTTGCAGATTTCAGTGAAGATTAGATTAAAGGATGTTTGTGAAATGCCTACTTCAGGGGCTTGGCACATAGCAGTGTTTACTACAATTGGTTTTCTCCCTTTTCCCCTCCTGTATCCCACTTTCTTCCTGTTAAACTATCTCTCAACCAATAACACCATTGTCTTCTCAAATGCTAAGTAGAATCTTAGAGTTCTTTTATAGATATTCTTATTCTTGTCATTCACATTTAACAACTATCAATCATATTCAATGCATTACATCAGGAATAGAACTTTTTCCAGCACCACTTGTTAAAGAGATTGTCTTTAATCCATTGTATATTCTTGCCTCCTTTGTCAAAGATAAGGTGTCCATATGTGTGTGGATTTATCTCTGGGCTTTCTATTTTGTTCCATTGATCTATATTTCTGTCTTTGTGCCAGTACCATACTGTCTTGATGACTGTGGCTTTGTAGTAGAGCCTGAAGTCAGGCAGGTTGATTCCTCCAGTTCCATTTTTCTTTCTCAAGATTGCTTTGGTTATTTGAGGTTTTTTGTATTTCCATACAAATTGTGAAATTATTTGTTCTAGCTCTGTAAAGGATACCGTTGGTAGCTTGATAGGGATTGCATTGAATCTATAAATTGCTTTGGGTAGTATACTCATTTTCACTATATTGATTCTTCCAATCCATGAACATGGTATATTTCTCCATCTATTAGTGTCCTCTTTGATTTCTTTCACCAGTGTTTTATAGTTTTCTATATATAGGTCTTTAGTTTCTTTAGGTAGATATATTCCTAAGTATTTTATTCTTTTTGTTGCAATGGTGAATGGAATTGTTTCCTTAATTTCTCTTTCTATTTTCTCATTATTAGTGTATAGGAATGCAAGGAATTTCTGTGTGTTGATTTTATATCCTGCAATTTAACTATATTCATTGATTAGTTCTAGTAATTTTAAAAAGAATACATTTGAATCAGTTCTAATTAGGTGGATGAAACTGGAGCCTATTATACAGAGTGAAGTATGCCAGAAAGAAAAACACCAATACAGTATACCAATGCATATATATGGAATTTAGAAAGATGGTAACAATAACCCTGTATACGAGACAGCAAAAGAGACACTGATGTATAGAACAGTCTTTTGGACTCTGTGGGAGAAGGAGAGGGTGGGATGATTTGGGAGAATGGCATTGAAACATGTAGAATATCATATATGAAACGAGTCACCAGTCCAAGTTTGATGCACGATACTAGATGCTTGGGGCTGGTGCACTGGGACGACCCAGAGGGATGGTACAGGGAGGGAGGAGGGAGGAGGGTTCAGGATGGGGAACACATGTATACCTGTGGACGATTCATGTTGATATATGGCAAAATCAATACAATATTGTAAAGTTAAAAAATAAAATAAATTAAAAAAAAAAAGAACTTTTTCATCCAGGACTTTCTATAGCCCCATTCTGATGTCAAGTCCCTCCTACTTGTGAGTCTAATTCTTAGTGGCTTATGGTCGAGGAATCCCTGACACTTATTTTCTGTGAATTGCCTGGAGGAGGAGGGCTGCTAGACTCTTAAGCCAGGTTCTCAGTATTTTATTGGGGAGTTGTCTTTTATACTCATTCAAATGAAAAAAGAAAGAACATGTACTTGAGATGCATCATTCTAAGTGTGTATGTTAGTAATAAGTACTGTTAGATTGATACAATAGACTCTAATTTTAATTCTCATTCTCTTACTATTAACACAGTGGCTTTGGGGTTCCACGAGACCAGAGAGTATGAAATTTTGTCCACCTGTCACTGCTGCAAGTTGTCCGGAAACTGCTAAAACTTGCTTTGTGATTGCCGAAGGGAATGTTGGCCCCATTGCCAGTTTTCAGGTTCTGTTCTCTGAGCCATGACAACCTAGAATTTTTCTCCCTGCAGTGTCTGCACCTGACCAAGTGAGCTGAACCCAGTGGTACATTGACTGATACATTTGGTGGCTGTTGATGAGACCCTGGGCTGGGAACTGATTAAAACTTTTTCCCCCAAATACTGAAATGTTCCAGATGAATAGTTCTCATGAGAGTTTTGATTAAGTGATTAAGATCAAGGAAAACCCTTTCACGTACTTTGACTTAGAAAAAATATTGGAGAACTAGACTTCACTTTTATTTGGAATATCTTTCTGTTCCAAGCAATTTTTGTTCCCAATTCTTCACCATTTAAAAGTAATAATATAGTAATAATTGTGATATTGTTGGCTAAAGATATACCAGAAACTATTAGAAGCACTTTATTTATTTTTTTTAATTTTATTTTATTTTGAAACTTTACAATATTGTATTGGTTTTGCCAAACATCAAAATGAATCCGCCACAGGTATATTTGTGTTCCCCATCCTGAACCCTCCTCCCTCCTCCCTCCCCATACCATCCCTCTGGGTCATCCCAGTGCACAGCCCCAAGCATCCAGTATTGTGCATCAAACCTGGACTCGCGATAATCCTCACAATTAGTCTATGAGGCACACAAAGTATTATTACCCTATTATTGATATTCTGATTCTAATTATTGATATTCTGATTTTGAGATTAGGCCACTTTGCATGGATATTTAGAGTTTACGATGGATGTTCTCATGTATGATCTCATTTTATCACAAGAATCTGCTGGGAGTAGTCAAGGGATAATATTATTCCTTCATCAATGGGAGGTTGTAGGATATAACAGCTGAGAGCATGCACTTTAAACTCAGAATGATATGGGTTTGGATTGTGGTTCTAAAATCTGAGCCTAGGTTACTTCATCAGCCAAATGGGTATTGAAATATCATGTCATGGGACTTTCATGAGGATTAAATGACTTAATGTAAACAAAGCACATCACACTGCATTGAATAAATATTGACAATTGTTAGCTAGTTTTCCTTCCTTACATTATATATATATTTAATTAATATAAAATTAACTGTATTCAGTTCAGTTCAATTCAGTTCAGTCGCTCAGTCGTGTCCGACTCTTTATGACCCTATGAATCACAGCACGCCAGGCCTCCTTGTCCATCACCAACTTTCGGAGTTCACTCAAACTCATGTCCATCGAGTCGGTGATGCCATCCAGCCATCTCATCCTCTGTCGCCCCCTTCTCCTCCTGCCCTCAATCTTTCCCAGCATCAGGGTCTTTTCCAATGAGTCAACTCTTTGCATGAGGTGGCCAAAGTACTGGAGTTTCAGCTTCAGCATCATTCCTTCCAAAGAACACCCAGGACTGATCTCCTTTAGGATGGACTACTTGGATCTCCTTGCAGTCCAAGGGACTCTCAAGAGTCTTCTCCAACACCACAGTTCAAAAGCATCAATTCTTCAGCGCTCAGCTTTCTTCACAGTCCAACTCTCACATCCATACATGACCACTGGAAAAACCTTAGCCTTGACTAGACGAACCTTTGTTGGCGAAGTAATATCTCTGCTTTTGAATATGCTATCTAGGTTAGTCATAACTTTCCTTCCAAGGAGTAAGCGTCTTTTAATTTCATGGCTGCAATCATCATCTGCAGTGATTTTGGAGCCCCCAAAAATAAAGTCTGAGACTGTTTCCACTGTTTCCACATCTATTTCCCATGAAGTGATGGGACCAGATGCCATGATCTTTGTTTTCTGAATGTTGAGCTTTAAGCCAACTTTTTCACTCTCCTCTTTCACTTTCATCAAGAGGCTTTTTAGTTCCTCTTCACTTTCTGCCATAAGGGTGGTGTCATCTGCATATCTGAGGTTATTGAGATTTCTCTTGGCAATCTTGATTCCAGCTTGTGCTTCTTCCAGCCCAGTGTTTCTCATGATGTACTCTGCATAGAAATTAAATAAGCAGGGTGACAATATACAGCCTTGACGTACTCCTTTTCCTATTTGGAACCAGTCTGTTGTTCCATGTCCACTTCTAACTGTTGCTTCCTGACCTGCATACAGATTTCTCATGAGGCAGGTCAGGTGGTCTGGTATTCCCATCTCTTTCGTGTCAAAGATCAATAAATAAAATTAATAGTGATTAATAGGATTGTATTTTATTAATATAAATTGATGATTAATAGTGATATGTTATTCAATTTATATATTATTTTTATATATACTATGTATAAAACTTTTCTTTAATCCCTAGTGCATTGCATTCGGGTGATGGCATGGGAAAGTTAGATTTGAGCTCTATTTGAAAGGATTAGTTGCATAGTTCAACAAATATTTACTTATTTTTATTATTTTTTAACTTTTAATTTTATTTTTAAATTAATTTACGTATTTTAATTGGAGGCTGATTACTTTACAATATTGTAGTGGTTTTTGCCGTACATCAACATGAATCAGCCATGGGTGTACACGTGTCCCACCATCCTGACCCCCCTCCCACCTCCCTCCCCACTGTTGAAGTATGGCTGATGAACAATGTTGGGATAGTTTCAGGTGTATAGCAGAGAGACTCAGTCATACATGCACATGTATCCATTGTCCCCAAACTCTCCTCCCATCCAGGCTGCCACATACATAAATAATAATATTTAGCACCTCCTCTGAGTTGTCTATTGTGCTAGGAAAGCACTGGGGATACAAGTGATGAAATGCAATCCCTTCCTCCAAGTAACACATAGAACTTGAAGAATAGAAGGGAGAGAACATTGCGAACCCACTCTGTGCCAAGTGCTGCACTTTGTACAGATGATCTCACGTGTGATCTCATTTGAGGTGAGGAGATGGAGGATCAAAGAGAGGGAGGGAGGGAGAGAGAGAGATTAAATTACTTTTTCTAGATCATTGCTGCCCAGTAGAATTTTCCATTAATGAATATATTTCATTTGTGCTTTCCAGTATGGTAGCAACTAGACTACTGGTAATTTGACACATAGATAGTGCAACTAAGAAACTAAATATTAAGTTTTATGTCTTCGTAGTTAATTTGCATTTAAATAGTGCCCAGGAACTGGTTGGTACTTCATGGGACAGTGCAGCTTTAGGAGATAACACAGCTAGCAAGTGGCAGACTTTGAATCTGTGCCTTGGTCAGTGTGAATTTGAGCCCTAGTTTGGGCTTTCCTGAGGCTTTCCTGGTGCCTCAGATGGTGAAGAATCTGCCTGCAATGCAGGAGATGCGGGTTTGATCCCTGGGTTGGGAAGATCCCCTGGAGAAGGTAATGGATACTCAGTCCAGTATTCTTGCCTGGAGAAATTCCAAAGACAGAGGAGCCTGGTGGGCTACAGTCCCTGGGGTGGCAAACAGTTGGACATGACAGAGGAACTAACATTTTCAGTTTTCACTTTTTGTGTGATTACAAAGCCAGGATTCTTTCTATTGTGTGAATAGACACAAAGGGGCTTCTTTGTTCTTTTATAGTCTACTCTCTCACTTGAGGGTGAAAAGGACCCCTCCCTCTTCGTCCACTGGCACAGGAGGACCAGCCTTGCTGGTGGAAGGTGGCCTGGAGAACACCAGCCCATACTTCCTCTTCTCAGAGAGCTGGAACAGGGGGTGTGGGCACTCATCCTTCTACACTAAAGCCCTGATAGTCAGCACTAAAACTCATCCTTCCATTCTGAGTGGAATTCCCTTTGTTGCAGCGGTAATTCTTGTAGAATTCTAGTGTTGCTGTTATAGCTGGAAGGCCAACTAGGGCCCCAGGTAAGGAGGACTCTTGAAATCTCTTAGTGAGAAAATAGGAAAAACACTGCTCATTATTAGGGTGAGGCCTTATAATAATATCATGGGCCAAAGAGTTTCAGGTTTTCTTGTTTCCATGTGCAGGATTTCAAAAGCCACATCACCAAGAAAGTGCTTGTTGCCAGCTTGAATATACGGATCTGATGACTCAGTTCTTCCCATGGTCCATGCTGACACAAAGGCTTTAAAATTCTAAACAGTGGTATTTCTTCTTTGGCCTTTATTATTGCTGTCATTGTTAATATTAAGAAGGTAGTTAGTTTCTATAGGAAAGACTGGATGGGGCAGATTTTAGAGGTAGGGGGATGAATTACCACACATGTAGAGAATTTGTATGTGAGAGGGGTTATCAATATTTATTGAATGAATGAATAAGTCATCCTTTCCAGAAATAAAAAAGCAATTTATTGCTTCATAACAATTGGGATTATGGGGTGAGGCCTGGGGTGGGAGATGGAGATTATATTCCAGGCAGAAGGAAGGCAGAAGGACCAGCATATGCAAAGGCCCTGGAGTTAGAGGGGGCTTACATTTGGGGAAAATGTATCAGATTAGCGTGGTTGGAGCTTAGGGAGAAGGGGCATGAGGTGATAAAATGTTGAGGAGAGGTCAGATTTACAAGTCAATTTAGACTACATTAGGGTTTTGGTCTGTAACTCAAGCTCAACAGGCAGAATTTGAAGGGGTTTTAGTAAAGAAGCAGCATTGCTATATTTGTGCTTTTTAAGAGATGTCACTATTGCTCTGTGAGAAACAAGCTGGAGGGTGGGCTCAAGGAGATTATCTGTAGCTAATGATAGCAGTCCAGGTGAGAGACTGATCAGACTCAGGGCAGAGGATTCCACGCAGGTGGAAAGAAGTGGATGAATTCGAGAAACAAAGAGAAAAACAGATAGGACTTCATGATGATGTGAATGAGGGGATTTGATGAAGAGAGAGAAATCAAAGCTCATGGTGGATTCAGGATCATGGCAACTCCTTAAGTTTTAACCATCTGAAGAATGGAAATAATGTGTGTGAAAGTGCTATATAATGTGCTATTTCATTATATGTGGAATAGATTGTTCTGATTATTATCTATGCTGTTTTTATATCCGGGATTGAACTCTATGCCGATAAGTAACAATCACAGAACTGTTTCCTAAGAAGATGGTGAGGTCCTTGAGGTCAGAGACTAAATGTCTGTGATTGCGTGTCTCTAGTTTGTGTGACTTTGCACCATCACATGCTCAGTAGTTTTGCCCTCTGTGTTGCTCCTTGACCATCTTGCCTTAAGATGCATTCCTCATCCTTCCCTGCTTGTACTTATGTTGCAGGGTGGGGGCTGGCCCTGAGGTCTGTTTCCCAGGCTCCTATGCCAATCATCTAACTTCTGCCTGGGTTTCCCCAGTGGGATATACTGGTGAGAGATTGGAGAGTGGGGAGAAAGGAAAAGCCAGAGTGTTCCCCTTCTCTATGTATACCTTTTCTCACAGACTGTGGCTTTATCTCTTCCATGACCCCCAGCTCATGATGATTCCAGCTTTAGTCAACTGACCTTGGCTCTTGGACACCTTGCTTTGTTCTTCCAGTTTATAGATGGTAGCAATGTCCTGCCATGGCTAACATGTGGAGTGCCCCCTGGTCATGCATGTAGCTTCTTACTCTTTTTATCTTCTGTGTAACCAATTCCTTATATTAGATTCCTTCTATTTTAGACACTTGGAGTAGTTTTTATTTAACAGGTTAGATTCAGAGTGATATATAAACACACACAGACCAACTTTCATTAATGATCAAATAGTCTTCTTTGCAACAGAGAAATATTTTCACATAAATAAACTTTGAAACTTTAAAACACATAATAGAAAAGAAAATATCCTGTCAATATAAGCACACTTCAGAATCATCAACAAACTTAGAATGGTCTTCATTGTGAATTAGCAATAACAAAATTAATTGTACTTTTTTCAACTTTATTTTTTCAGCTGACTGAGCTTCAGAGCTGAGATAAATGTTGTCACTTAGTGTTCTTTAAATAGTTTTTGGCTAGTTTTAATTTGAAGAAAGAACATTCTTCAGTAGAGACAGGATAGGAATTACCAAAAAATAATATAAACAAGTAACATACTTTGGAAAAACTTACCATTATGTCATAGTATTACATACTATTTTGGCAAATTTATGGATAATTTTAAATTTTTTTCAGTTTCACTTGGTAATGGTTTGACACAAAACAGTGATATCATTGGCAATGATTTTGTTATGCTGTTTGAAAATTTATTTGGAGTCTTCTCTGTATTTCTTACAATAGACTTTTTTCCAAGATATTATTAGTTGATTTATTGATGTACTTATTGGTTTATGAAAAACATTTATAAAATAACTACTTTAATTTCTTTAAAAAAACCTCAAAATATTTAGATGTAGAATAGTCCTTTGAAGGACCTTCTTTGAACACTATTGAAGCTGTCAATCTATTGAAAAATAATTTATTCAGATGAAATTCACACAACAGAATTAACCTTTAAAAAAAAAAACAGAAGCTTTTTATATTATCATTTTTTTCAGTTTTTGGCCTTGCCATGTGGCATGCAAGATCTTAGTTCCCTGCATGTGTCCTCAGTCACTACAGTCCTGTCTGATTTTGTGACCCAATGTACCATAGCCCTCCAGGCTTCTGTGTCCTTGGGATTCTCCAGGCAAGAATACTGGTTGCCATGCCCTTCTTCAGGGGATCTTCCCTACCCAGAAATCTTACCTCATCTCCTGCATTGCAGGCAAATTCTTTACTGCTGAGCCACTGGGGAAGCCCCTTAGTTCCCTGACCAGGGATCAAACCTGTACCCCTGCAGTGGAAGCACAGAATCTTAACCACTGGACTGCCAGGGAAGTCCCTAGAATTAACCATTTTAAGGTGAACAATTTAGTGGCATTTAGTATAGTCACAATGTTGAAAATGACCACCTTTATCTATTTCTAAAACATTCCATCACTCCAAGTAAAATCTCTTACACCTTAAGTAGTTTCTCCCCATTCACCCTTCCCTGTCCCATTCCCAACCCCAAGCAACCACCAAGCTTCATTCTCTCTATATAAATGTATTTATTCTGGATATTTCTCATGAGTGGAATAATACAATATGTGATGTTCTGGATTTTTTTTTTTCACATAGCATAGTGTTTTCAAGTTTCATTCATGTTGTAGCATATATTAATATCTCTTTTTTTCATAGCTGAATAACATTTTATTTGCATCTCAGTTCAGTCCAGTCCAGCTGCTCAGTCATGTCTGACTCTGTGACCCCATGGATTGCAGCATTCCAGGCTTCCCTGTCCTTCATCAACTCCTGGAGCTTACTCAAACTCATGTCCATCGAGTCGGTGATGCCATCCAGCCATCTCGTCTTCTGTCGTCCCCTTCTCCTCCCACCTTCAGTCTTTTCCAGCATCAGGGTCTTTTCCAATGAGTCAGTTCTTCACATCAGGTGGCCAAAGTATTGGAGTTTCAGCTTCAGTATCAGTCCTTCCAATGAATATTCAGGACTGATTTCCTTTAGGATGGACTGGTTGGATCTCCTTGCAGTCCAAGGGACTCTCAAGAGTCTTCTCCAACACCACAGTTTAAAAGCATCCATTCTTCAGTGCTCTGCTTTCTTTATAGTCCAACTCTCACATCCATACATAACTACTGGAAAAACCATAGCCTTGACTAGACAGACCTTTGTTGGCAAAATAATGTCTCTGCTTTTTAATATGCTAGCTAGGTTGGTCATAGCTTTTCTTCCAAGGAGCAAGTGTCTTTTAATTTCATGGCTGCAGTCACTATCTGAAGTGATTTTGGAGCCCCCCCCACCCCAAAATAATGTCTCTCACTATTTCCATTGTTTCCCCATCTATTTGTCATGAAGTGATGGGACCAGATGCCATGATCTTCGTTTTCTGAATGTTGAGTTTTAAGCCAACTTTTTCATTCTCCTCTTTCACTTTCATCAAGAGACTCTTCAGTTCTTCTTCACTTTCTGCCATAAGGGTAGTATCATCTGCATATTTGAGGTTATGGATATTTCTCCTGGCAATCTTGATTCCAGCTTGTGCTTCATCCAGCCCAGCATTTCTCATGATGTACTTTGCATATAAGTTAAATAAACAGGGTGACGATATACAGCCTTGACGTACTCCTTTCCTAATTTGGAACAAGTCTGTTGTCTATGTCCTGTTCTAACTGTTGCTTCTTGACTTGCATACAGATTTCTCAGGAGGCAAGGAAGGTGGTCTGTTATTCCCCTCTCTTTAAGATTTCCCACAGTCTGTTGAATCTATGTACTACAATTGGTTTATCCTTTCATCTATTGATGGATGTTTGAACTGTTTCCATCTTTTGGCTCCTGTGGGTAATACTGCTATGAGCATATGTGTACAGGTACTTGCTTCTGTATCTGTTTTTAATTCTTTTGGATATGGTAATTCTCATATGGTAATTTTATATTTAAGTGTTTGAGGGCATGCTAAATTATTTTCCACAGAAGCTTAACCATTTTACATTCCCAATAGCAATATACAAGTGTTCTGAGTTGTCCACATTTTCCCCAACACTTGTTATCTTCCATTGTAACATTTTTTAAAAAATAACCATTCTAGTGGGTGTGAAATGATACTTTATTGTGGTTTTAACTTGCATTTTTCTAGTGACTAATAATGTTGAGCATCTTTTCATGTGCTTGTTGGCCATTTGTGTATCTTCTTTGATAAAGTGTGTATTCAAATCTTTAGTCCCCTTATTTTTTTTATCTCTATAGCTTAAATCATGGGAATTTTTAAATATTGTGGATACTAGACTCTTATCAGATACATGATTTGCAAATATTTTTCCCATTCTGTGGTTTGCCTTGTCACTTTCTTGATAATATCCTTTGATATACAAATGGTTTTTAACTTTGAAAGTGTCCAGTTTTTTTATTATCTCTTGTTACTCATGCTTTTGATAGCATATCTTAGAATTCATTGCCAAATCCAACATCATGAAGACCAATATTTTTTTAATGTTTGTGCTTTTTTGTATGTCTTTTAGATAATGCACAGTTTGATAGACATATAGCTATGTATACATGTGTGTGTATGTATATGCACACACATATATTAATATTTGACACACATCCATTTACAAAGCATTTTAAAATTTGTTGATTGATTTGATCCTTTTAGCAATGCTGAGAAGTAGAAGAGACAATAGTGACACATTTCTTTTAAAGATTAAAAAACGCTGAACTTTAAAAGGGGAAACTGTCCATCAAAGTCTCATGGGTGGTAAATAGTAGATATGAGATACAATTTCCACTTATCTTACCCCACTCATGTGGTTGTCCCTTTCCACCATCTTGCTTCATAAAGTGCCATGTGACCCAAAGAAGGGAGGGGAGCGTTTGTTGTATTCCTGAATGCACAAGGCTTTATTAAAGTGCTTTTGTGTGCATCATCACAAAGTTCTTATACCATCCTAGAGGCAGAGTTTGATATTCTGACTTTAAAATGAAGAAAGCGAGGCTCAGAGAGGCAACCAGAAAACCAGTGACAGAGCCTTTATTCAATCCCAAATCAGCTTGACTCCTTGTGGTCATTTAGCACGAGGAAAGCCCAGGGACAGGGGACTGTTTCAAAGACATATAATAATAGAATCAAACCAAAACATGGAAAATGATATTGGAAATTTGTGTGTCCTCAATTGCCTAGATGTAGTGAAAACTGAGCATCTGTTTCTTGTTCTTATACCTCATATGCTTAAATGATAAGCCCTGATTTTTTTCCCCCTTTTTAATCACTCCTTCAACCATCATCCTTGACAATATGAAACATTCCACCACAGGGATGTGGAATAATTTTTCCAAAGTTTCAGCCTCCAGACCTAGCTAACCAGGCCCGTGGTACAGCTTTCCTAGTGACCATGGATCCTCATCTGGGATTTAACAAATTGTACCCTCCCACAATGCCCTCTCCCCTTTCTGCCCTTGGCACACACACAGGAAATTAAGGACTAAGGAAAATTCACTTCTGACCTTTAATTCACTTTTTAATAAAGGTATTCAGAATCACTTACATGCTTCAGGCCAGACATAAGAGAGCCAACTTAATGGCCCTGTCAAGGAAAACCCATCCATCCTCATGCATTGACATTTTTTAATTGTGTCAACCCTCAAAGGCAATTGCTAGTCCTACGCATGTTCATATGAGTACTTTGCCCAGCGCTCATAAATACTGACTGTGCTCAATCAATGCAATCAGTGTTAGATGTTCCTTTTTTTTAGTCAAAGTATAATTGACTTACAATATTATATTAGTTTCAGGTACAGCACGGTATTCAATACTTATATACATTATGAAATCATCAGAACAATAAGTCTAATCACCATCTGTCACCATGCAAAGTTATTACAATATTATTAACTACATTCCCTACGCTATACATTACATCCCTGTTATTTGTTTATTTTATAACTGGAACTTTGTGCTTCATTCTTTTCCACTATTTTGCTGATGTTCACTCCCACCTCTGGAAATCACCATTTGTTTTCTCTGTCTATGAGTCTGTTTCTCTTTTACATCTATTTGTTTTGTGTTTTATATTTCACTATATAAGTGAAATTATATAGTATTTGCCTAACTTATTTCACTTAGCATAGTACACTCTGGGTCTATTCAAGTTGCTACAAACAGCAAGATTTCATTCTTCTTTATGACCTAGTAATATTCCGTTGTGTATTTGTGGGTATATATTTATTATTTTATCCATTAATCTATTGATGAATATTTAGGTTGTCTCCACATCTTGGCTATTATAAATAGTGCTGTAATAAATATTGAGGTTCGCATGTATTTTTGAAAGTGCTTTCATTTTCTTTGAATAAATACATCAAAGTAGAATTGCTAGATTATATGATAGCAAACACCCTCTTCCAACAACACAGGAGAAGATTCTATGCATGGACATCACCAGATGATCAACACCGAAATCAGACTGTTTATATTCTTTGCAGCCAAAGATGGAGAAGCTCTATACAGTCAGCAAAAACAAGACTGGGAGCTGACTGTGGCTCAGATCATGAACTCCTTATTGCCAAAATCAGACTTAAATTGAAGAAAGTGGGGAAAACCAGTAGACCATTCAGGTATGACCTAAATCAAATCCCTTATGATTATACAGTGGAAGTGAGAAATAGATTTAAGGGACTAGGTCAGATAAAGTGCCTGATGAACTATGGATGGAGGTTCATGACATTGTACAGGGAACATAGATCAAGACCATCCCCATGGAAAAGAAATGCAAAAAAGCAAAATGGCTGCTGGGGAGGACTTACAAATAGCTGTGAAAAGAAGAGAAGTGAAAAGCAAAGGAGAAAAGGAAAGATATAAGCATCTGAATGCAGAGTTCCAAAGAATATCAAGAAGACAAAAGAAAGCCTTCCCCAGTGATCAATGCAAAGAAATAGAGGAAAACAACAGAATGGGAAAGACTAGAGATCTCTTCAAGAAAATTAGAGATACCAAGGGAACATTTCATGCAAAGATGGGCTCGATAAAGGACAGAAATGGTACGGACCTAACAGAAGCAGAAGATATTAAGAAGAGATGGCAAGAATACACAGAACTGTACAAAAAAGATCTTCACGACCAAGATAATCACGATGGTGTGATCACTGATCTAGAGCCAGATATCCTGGAATGTGAAGTCAAGTGGGCCTTAGAAAGCATCACTATGAACAAAGCTAGTGGAGGTGATGGCATTCCAGTTGAACTCTTTCAAATCCTGAAAGATGATGCTGTGAAAGTGCTGCACTCAATATGCCAGCAAATTTGGAAAACTCAGCAGTAGCCACAGGACTGGAAAAGGTCAGTTTTCATTCCAATCCAGTAGAAAGGCAATGCCAAAGAATGCTCAAACTACCACACAATTGCATTCACCTCACATGCTAGTAAAGTAATGCTCAAAATTCTCAAAGCCAGGCTTCAGCAATACATGAACTGTGAACTTCCAGATGTTCAAGCTGGTTTTAGAAAAGGCAGAGGAACCAGAGATCAAATGCCAACATCTGCTGGATCATGGAAAAAGCAAGAGAGTTCCAGAAAAACATCTATTTCTGCTTTATTGACTATGCCAAAGCCTTTGACTATGTGGATCACAATAAACTGTGGAAAATTCTGAAAGAGATGGGAATACCAGACCACCTGATCTGCCTCTTGAGAAATTTGTATGCAGGTCAGGAAGCAACAGTTAGAACTGGACATGGAACAACAGACTGGCTCCAAATAGGAAAAGGAGTTCGTCAAGGCTGTATATTGTCACCCTGCTTATTTAACTTACATGCTGAATACATCATGAGAAACACTGGGCTGGAAGAAGTACAAGCTGGAATCAAGATAGCCGGGAGAAATATCAATAACCTCAGATATGCAGATGACACCACCCTTATGGCAGAAAGTGAAGAGGAACTAAAAAGCCTCTTGATGAAAGTACAAGAGGAGAGTGAAAAAGTTGGCTTAAAGCTCAACATTCAGAAAACGAAGATCATGGCATCTGGTCCCATCACTTCATGGGAAATAGATGGGGAAACAGTGGAATCAGTGTCAGATTTTATTTTTGGGGGCTCCAAAATCATTGCAGATGGTGACTGCAGCATTGAAATTAAAAGACGCTTACTCCTTGGAAGAAAAGTTATGACCAACCTAGATAGCATATTGAAAAGCAGAGACATTACTTTGCCAACAAAGGTCTGTCTAGTCAAGGCTATGGTTTTTCCAGTGGTCATGTATGGATGTAAGAGATGGACTGTGAAGAAGGCTGAGCACCAAAGAACTGATGCTTTTGAACTGTGGTATTGAGAAGACTCTTGAGAGTCCCTTGGACTGCAAGGAGATCCAACCAGTCCATTCTAAAGGAGATCAGCCCTGGGTGTTCTTTGGAAGGAATGATGCTAAAGCTGAAACTCCAGTACTTTGGCCACCTTATGCGAAGACTTGGCTCATTGGAAAAGACTCTGATGCTGGGAGGGATTGGGGGCAGGAGGAGAAGGGGACGACAGAGGATGAGATGGCTGGATGGCATCACCACCTCGATGGACCTGAGTTTGAGGAACTCCGGGAGTTGGTGATGGACAGGGTGGCCTGGAGTGCTGCAATTCATGGGGTTTCAAAGGGTTGGACACAACTGGACGACTGAAATGAACTCTACTGATGATAGTTTTGTTCTTAGCTTTTAAATTTATTATTAAATTATTACAATTTATTAAATCTTAATACTGCTTCCCATAAGGGTTGTTAAACTTCCATTCCCAACAGCACTGCACAAGGGTTCCCTTTTCCACATTCTTGCTAATACATTATTTCTTGTCTTTTGGTTAATATCCATTTTTACAGGTGTGAGGTGATGGCTCATGTGGTTTTGAGTTGCATTTCTCTGATGGTTAGTGATGATTAGCATTTTTTCATGTGCCTATTGACTCTCTGTATAATTTTTAAGAGAAAATTAGATTCAGATCCTCTGCTCACTTTTTAATAGGGTTGTTTGGTTTTGATTAATACTGAGTTGTGAGAGTTCTATATGTATTTTGGATATTAACTTATTAGACTTACTGTTTGAAAATATCTTCTTTTATTCACTCAGTTGCCTTTTCATTTTGTTAATGGTTTCCTTTGCTGTATAAAAGCTTTTCAGTTTGACATAGTCCCATTTGTTTATTTTACTTGTGTTGCCCTTGTAGAAGGACAGATTTCCAAAAAATATTGCTAAAATTGATGCCAAAGAGCATATTGCCTATATTGTTTTTTCTAGAAGTTTAATGATTTCAGATCTTACATTTAAGTCTTCAATATATTTTGAGTTTCTTGTATACATGGCATAAGAAAGTGGTCTAGCTTCATTCTTTTGCAAGTATTTGTCCAGTTTTCCCTACACCATTTATTGAAGGTACTGTATTTTCTCTAATTTATATTCTTGTCTTCATTGCCATAGGTGAATTGGCAGTATAAGTGTGGGTTTATTTATGAGCTCTCTATTGTGTTCCATTAATCTGTGTGTCTGTGCCAGTCCCATTCTGTTTTGATTACTATAGCTTTGTAGTATAGTTTTAAATCAGGAAATGTGATACTCTCAGCTTTGTTCTTTCTCAAGATTGCTTTGCCTATTCAGGGTCTTTTGTGGTTTCATACAAATTTTAGAATCATTTATTCTGTTACAGTGAAAAATGCCATGGATATTTTGATAAGGATTGAATTTGTAGGTTGTTTTGGGTGGTATGGACATTTTAACAATATTCATGAACATGGTACATCTTTCCATTTATTTACGTTGTTCTCAATTTCTTTCAGAAATAGTTTTCAGAGTATAGGTCTTTTACCTCCTTGGTTAGATTTATTCTTAGGTATTTTATTCTTTTTGATGCAATTGTAAATCAGATTGATTTATTAATTTCTCTTTCTGATAGTTCATTATTAGTGTATATAAATGTAATATAGTTCTGAGTATTAATTTTGTAAATTTACTGAATTCATTTATTAGTTCTAATAGTTATTGTGATGGATTCTTTAGGATTTTCTATGTATAGTATCGGAGAAGGTAATGGCACCCCACTCCAGTACTTTTGCCTAGAAAATCCCATGGATGGAGGAACCTGGTGGGCTGCAGTCCATGGGGTCGCTAGAGTCGGACACGACTGAGCGACTTCACTTTCACTTTTCACTTTGATGCATTGGAGAAGGAAATGGCAACCCACTCCAGTGTTCTTGCCTGGAGAATCCCAGGGACGGGGGAGCCTGGTGGGCTGCCGTCTCTGGGGTTGCACAGAGTCAGACATGACTGAAGCGACTTAGCAGCAGCAGCAGCATGTATAGTATCATGCAATCTGCAAATAGTGACAGTTTTACTACTTTCTTTCTAATATGGATGCTTTTTATTTGTTTTTCTTGCCTAATTGATAAGCTTGGACTTTCAGTTCTATGTTGAATAGAAGTGGAATGAGTGGGCATCCTTGTCTTATTTCTTATCTGAGAGGGAAAGCTTTTTAACTTTTCACCACTGAGGATAATGTTTGCTGTAGGTATACCATATATGGCCTTTATTATGTTGAGGTATGTTTCCTCTATATTCACACTGTTGAGAGTTATTTTTTAATTATAAATGGGTATTGAATTTAGTCAAATGGTTTTTCTGCATCTATTTAGATGATCATATGTTGAATGTTAGTTGCTCTTGAAAAGCAAATGATGGTACTCTTATCATACACAGCAAAATTAATTAATGGATAGAAGCGTCCAAATTTTATGTTTTTCCCTATCAATTTTTCTTAAAACATTGGTGATTTTGATGTGATAATATATATTAGAATTATGTTTTGGTTATTTAAGAAACACATTGAAACTGACTTAAGAAAACAAAGAGGGAAGTTAATTGGCTCACTTACCTGACGTGGCTGGTCTTGTACTATCTTTAGCAACTTGCCTCATTCCTTATCTCAACCTGCTTTCCTCTCACTGGCTTAATTCTCAAGCAAATTCTCTTGGCAACAAGACAATATTTTCATATCCTTAGGCATATATTTTACTAGTTTGAAAATATCAGCTGGAAGACAGAGATGGTATCCTAAAAATCTAACTCAGATCCAGGGATTGTCTGTTACATGCCCATATCTGGGCCAATAACAGTGTCCAGGATGCTGTTGTATTATTATTTGTTGGTGGATAACACTATCATCCTTGGATCCAGGAGTGAGGATAAGCATTCTATGAATAGACAAGAGTGGAGTAAGGGGGTTCCTAAAAGAAAATTGAGATGACATGTACAGATGATAAGGGAAAAGGGAATAAGTAGGCAAAACTACAAATGCCCAGCACATATCTAATACAGTAAATAATAATTTAGGAATTATAAATTTGCTATATAAAATAACAAGTTTGATTTCTTGGTGTTAAGCAAAATTATTTTTAAGCCTTTTCTAATTGAAACATAAGATGAATTTCTAACTAGAATATACATTCAGACAGCTTCTTTTGAAGCTCCCTTTATGTACCTATGAGTAAAAGTTGTGGTTGCCTAAAGTGATATTTTTACTCATTCCAATTCATTGTTTAGTTTCCACCTTCTCTACTACACACCAACTGATGGCTTACTATGTACCAGACATTGTGTCTTACATTGAGAATAGAATGTTAAGTAAGTAAACCATTTCCATTTTCATGGAGGGTATAGTCTACAGGAGCTTACGAGCTATATTTAATTAACTTATAACTTGTGACTTATTAGAGTTATTGCACTAATGCAGTGAAGGTGTTATATTTTCAAAGAATGGATATGTAAATATATCCATTTTACATAAGAATTTAATGGTTAGCTGAATAGGTTGAATAATAATTTGCTTTAATAGTATTGGGCATGTTATACTGATGGTCACTTTTATATTTAAAATCATTCTATAGTTAGTTCTTTTTTACAGATAAAGTGAGAGAAATTGGTCCACTGTCCCACAGCAAGAGGATGAGAGAGCTGGGTATTCAAACAGGTTTGACTTTGAAGCTTTTCAAGGACACCAAGACTATATTGGATGATCTATGACTTCTTAAGTCATGAGCATGAGTCACACCTAGAAATATATACACATATACATTATATTTATAATAGCCATTGGAAAAAATTCTCAAGAACTTCTGGGAAAGCTGTGATGACAATATCATTAGTCGGATCCTGTGCCCTTTACAGATTCTCTATACCTTCCTCAAGTCTCCCATCCATGTTTTCTTCACTCCTAGGGCATTGTAAATATAGCAAAAGGATGTTTATGTGTGTTTACTTGCGGTTGTAATAGGGGACTGGTGGAAGGCTGCTGGCCCCAGAAGCTGTGAGAAAGTTATTGGTAAGGGATTTGTGGCCTACAGGGAGAGTCGATGGCAAGAGCGAGCAGTGCTGCCCAGATGGAAAGGCACTGGACAAGAAGTCCTATGATCTGGCTTTGAGTCCTATCTGTACCACATAGGAATTGCAGTTAGGTAACACTTCAGATTTTATTTCTATTACTGAAAGTAAGAATCTACTTCCTGATGTTTCATACCTCCTGGGTGTTTTATGAGAATCAAATGCAACAATACTGTGAAAATTGCTTTACGCAATGCAGAGAGTTGTAATTTGTAAGACTTTATTTTGTGTATCACTACTCTATCTGCCTCTGCTTGTCCTCTCCCACACATATGCCTTGTGATTTCCAGCATTACAGAGGTAGCATACATGCATAGTATAAACAAGTCTTTGCTTCTACTTTCTGCTTTTTAAATTATTCTTACCCATCAACTATTTCCTCAAGAGTTTTCTATGTTCTAGATACTGTAGTAGGTGCTAGAGATAAGGGGAGAAGCATGAACTGGGGAAAGAGTATGAAGTTTGGACTTGGACAGGGTGTGAACTCTGACTTCTTTGGTTGCACCATTTTGAATAGTCAACTAACCTCTCTAAGAATTACATCTCTTCATTTTATTTTATTAATATTTATTTGGCTGGCATTGGGTCTTAGTTGTGCCATGTGAGATCTTCATGGTAGAGTGTGGGCTTCTCTAACTGTGAGGCATGGGCTTCTTTGTAGTTGTGGCATATGAGCTTATTAGTTGCCCTGCAGCATGTGGGATCTTAGTTCCTCAACCAGGTATCCAACCCATGTCCACTGTATTGAAAGGCAGATTCTTTACTGCTGGACTACTAGGCAAGTCCCACATTTCCTCATTTTAAAACAGGAATCATAATCATGATTTATAGAGGCTTTACTGAGTGCTGGAGTGAACATGCTTCCTAAGGCCCACTTGACTTCACACTCCAGAATGTCTGGCTCTAGGTTAGTGACCATCCAGTTGTGGTTATCTGGGTCATTAAGACCTTTTTTTTTTTTTTTAATTTATCTATTTTTTATTGAAGGATAATTGCTTTACAGAATTTTTCTATTTTCTGCCAAACCTTATGTAGTTCTTCTCTTTATTCTTGCCACTTCTTCTTAATTGCTTCTGTTAGGTCCTTGCTGTTTCTGTGCTTTATTGTGCCCATATGTTCATGAATTGTTCTCTTCATAACTCTAGCTTTCTTGAAGAGATCTCTAGTCTTTCCCATTTCTTTGCATTGCTCACTTAAGAATGCTTTCTTGTTTCTCCTTACTATTCTCTGGAACTCTGCATTCAGTTGGGTATCAGTTCAGTTCAGTTCATTCGCTCAGTCACTTCCTACTCTTTGTGACCCCATGGACTGCAGCACGCCAGACTTCCCTGTCTACCACCAACTCCCAGAGCTTGCTCAAACTCATGTCCATTGAGTCGGTGATGCCATCCAACCATCTCATCCTCTGTCATCCCCTTCTCCTCCTGCCCTCAATCCTTCCCAGCATCAGGGTCTTTTTCAATGAGTCAGCTCTTCGCATCAGGTAGCCAAAGTATTAGAGTTTCAGCTTCAACATCTGTCTTTCCAATGAATATTCAGGACTGATTTCCTTTAGAATTCACTGGTTGGATCTCCTTGCTGTCCAAGGGACTCTCAAGAGTCTTCTCCAACACCACAGTTCAAAAACATCAATTCTTTGGTGCTCAGCTTTCTTTATAGTCCAACTCTCACATCCATACATGACTACTAGAAAAACCATAGCTTAGACTAGATGGACCTTTGTTGGCAAAGTAACATCTCTGCTTTTTAATATGCTGTCTAGGTTGGTCATAATTTTTCCTCCAAGGAGCAAATGTCTTTTAATTTCATAGCTACAGTCACCATCTGCAGTGATTTTGGAACCCCCAAAACTAAATTCTCTCAATATTTCCATTGTTTCCCCACATATTTGCCATGAAGTGATGGGACCAGATGTCATGATCTTTGTATTCTGAATGTCGAGTTTTAAGCCAACTTTTTCACTCTCCTCTTTCACTTTCATCAAGAGGCTCTTTAGTTCTTCTTCACTTTCTGCCATAAAGGTGATGTCATCTGCATATCTGAGGTTATTGATATTTCTCCCAGCATTCTTGATTCCAGCTTGGGCTTCATCCAGCCCAGCATTTCTCATGATGTACTCTGCATATAAGTTAAATAAACAGGGTGACAATATGCAGCCTTGACGTACTCCTTTTCCTATTTGGAACCAGTCTGTTGTTCCATATCCAGTTCTAACTGTTGCTTCTTGACCTGCATACAGATTTCTCAGGAGGCAGGTCAGGTGGTCTGGTATTCCCATCTCTTGAAGAATTTTCCACAGTTTGTTATGATCCACACAGTCAAAGGCTTTGGCATAGTCAATAAAGCAGAAATAGATGTTTTTCTGGAACCCTGTCTCTTTTCTGATGATCCAGTGGATGTTGGCAATTTGGTCTCTTGTTCCTCTTCCTTTTCTAAAACCAGCTTGAACATCTGGAAGTTCATGGTTCACGTACTGTTGAAGCCTGGCTTGGAGAATTTTGAGCATTACTTAGCTAGCATGTGAGATGAGCACAATTGTGTGGTAGTTTGAGCATTCTTTGGCATTGCCTTTCTTTGGGATTGGAATGAAAACTGACCTTTTCCAGTCCTGTGGCCACTGCTGCGTTTTCCAAATTTGCTGGCATATTGAGTGCAGCACTTTGTCAGCATCATCTTTCAGGATTTGGAATAGCTCAAATGGAATTCCATCACCTCCACTAGCTTTGTTCATAGTGATGCTTCCTAAGGCACACTTGACTTCACATTTGGGTATACACAGTTGGGTATATCTTTCCCTTTTCTCTTCCCTTTTGCATCTCTTCTTTTTTCAATTATTTGTAAGGCCTCCTCAGACAACCATTTTGCTTTCTTGCACTTCTCTATCTTTGGGATGCTTTTGGTCACCGTTATGAAGCTCTGTTCATAGTTCTTCAGGCACTCTATCTGGAGGCCTAGTAAGTCAACTATTATTTTCATCAAAACATTTTCCATGCCATCAGGGAACTCAGAGTTTAGAAATGGAGAGAAGACATTTTTTAAGACTATTCTATACCCCCTTTCAGTGGTTGAGTGGTTATCCAAAGGCACCCATTTCTACCTGGTAGAATACTGTCTTGAATCCATATTTCCTAGGACATTTTCAATATGATATACTTCCTTAGGCTTACCAAAATATTGCTTGGGCATTTATTTTTAAGAACATTTCTGGAAATTAGTGACCTTTCCAGTGAAAAGATGAGCTGGTAAATCCTATGCCAGAGTAAGGGGCTTATGTGTAGTACTAGTGGGGAAGAAAAGTGTGGCTTGTTTTTTCCTTAAAGAAAATAATGAAATGTATTGTAGGGAATTGAATGGGTCAGAGAAGAAGAATTCTGGCACCAAGAAGCTGTTTGATTTTACAACAAATTGTTACTGTCATAAAGCTACTCATTGGCTGGCCAGTCTAGGGCCCCTCAGTGGTTTTGGCGGGTGGAGTCCTTCAACCAATTGATGTGATGCACTTGTGTGTTCTTCCAGGGAGCAAGCACTCTCTCCATTATACAACATTGTCACTGCTATCAACCTCTTTCAACCTTTTCCTTCTGCTTCTCTCCCTTTCCCCTATAAAATACCCACAGTGTGTTTATGTCTGCTCGGCCCTTGTTGTTTATGATGATGTCCTTGAGAGATTGCCTTGAATGTTCTCATGGAATATGGTTTTCAGTGTTTCTCTGTAGTAGACTGAACACCAGCACCCCCAAGACATCAGCTCCTAATCCCTAGAAACTATAAATGTGAACTTTAGAAGAGTTGTTACGAATGTGGTTAAGTTAAGGATCAAAAGATAGAATACCCTGGGTTATCTGGGTGGACCCTAAATACAATCACAAATGTCCTTATGAGTGAGTCAGAGGGAGATTTGACATGGAATAAGAGGAGAAGGCAACGTGACCACAGAAACTAGAAGCAGATTGAAGGGACGTAGTGTAAGCCAAGAGCCACCAGAAACTGATAAGAGCAAGGAATGGATCTCCTCTGGTGAGTCTGAAGGGAATAATACCCTGTCAAAACCCTGATTTCAAAGTCTCCAGAGCTAAGAGAATAAATTTCTGTTATTTTCAGCCACCGCTTGTAATCATTTGTGTCAATGACCTTAAAAGGCTAATGTAACATTCATCTCCTTTCCTTAGCCATTGTACTATTTTGAATGTTACTATGAACATTAACATTTTTTCCATAGTCATTTAATATGTTTTTATTTTAAAAGTTAATTTTTTTGTTTTGCAAAATGAAAAGAATTCTGAAGACTGGTTACACAATACTTAGTATATTGTACACTTAAGATGCGTAGGATGACAAATTTTATATGTATTTTTCCACTATTAAAATTTTTGGTTTTTTTTTTACATCTTTAAAATTAATTAATTATTTTCCATGTCATTATTATTATTTTATTTTTAGAGTTTTTTTAAGTTTATCTTTAATTGAAGGATAATTACAATATTGTGGTTTCTTCCATATAGCAACACGAATCAGCCATAGGTATACATATGTCCCCTGCTTCTTGAACCTCCCTCCCACCTTCCTCCCCATCTCACCCCTATAGGTTGTCAAGAGCACTAGCTTTGGGTTTCCTGCATCATACAGCAAATTCCCACTGGCTATCTATTTTAACATATGGGAATGTGTATGTTTCAAAGCTTTTCTCTCAAATCATCCCACTCTCTCCTTACCACATTGTGTTCAGAAGTCTGTCCTTTATGTCTGTGTCTCCTTTGCTGACCTGCAAATAGAATCATCAGTATCATCTTTCTAGATTCCATATATATGCATTAATACATGATATTTGTCTTTCTCTTTCTGACTTCTGGTTTTCTCAGGGTATATGCCTAATAGTGGGATTTCTGGATCATGTGGTAATTTTATTACTAGTTTGTTAAGGAACCTCCATACCATTCTCCATAGTGGCTGCATCAATTTACGTTCCCACCAACAGGGCAAGAGAGTTCCCTTTTCTCTAAACCCTCTCCAGCACTTATTGTCTGTAGAATTTTTGATGATGGCCATTTTGATTGGCATGAGATGACACCTCCTTGTAGTTCTGCTTTGCATTTCTCTAATAATGAGTGATGTTGAGCATCTTTTCATGTGTTTATTAGCCATCTGTATGTCTTTGGAGAAATGTCTACTGAGGTCTTCTGTTCACTTTTTGATTAGGTTGTTTATTTTTCTGGTATTGCGCTGAACACAGCTCCTTGTATATTTTAGAGATTTTAATCCTTTGTCAGTTGTTTCATTTGCTATTACTTTCTCCCATTCTGAGGGTTGTCTTTATAACCTTGCTTATAGTTTCCTTCATTGCACAGAAGCTTTTAAGTTTAATTAGGTCCTATTTGTTTATTTTTGTTTTTATTTCCATTACTCTAGGAGATGAGTCACAGAAGATCTTACTGTGATTTATGTCAAAGTGTGTTCTACCTATGTTTTTCTCTGAGTTTCAGTTTCTGGTCTTACATTTAGGTCTTTCATCCATTTTGAGTTTTTGTTGTTGTTGTTGTTTTTGTATGTGCTATTAGGAAGTGTTCTAATTTCATTCTTTTACATGTAGCTGATCAGTTTCCCCAGCATCTCTTGTTGAAGAGACTGTCTTTTCTCCATTGTATATTCTTTCCTCCTTTGTCTAAGATAAGGTTCAAGAGGACAGGGGTCTTACGTATACTTATGGCTGATTCATGTTGCTGTGTGGCAGAAACCAACACCACACTGTAGAGCAATTATCCTCCAACTACAAATAAATTAAACAAAATTAATTATAATCGCTTTACAATGTTGTGTTGGTTTTTGCCATACAATGAAGTGAATCAGCCATCAGTAAACATGTGTCTCCTCCCTCTTGAACCTCCCTCCTACCCCCACCCCATCCTACCCCTCCAAGTCATCACAGAGCCTGGGTTGATCTCCCTGTGTTACACAGCACGTCCCCATTAGCTATCTATTTTACATACAGTAAAGCATATGTTTCACTGCTACTCTCAGTTCATCCCCACCCTCTTCCCCTGCCCCCTAGCTGGGTTCACAAGTCCGTTCTCCGTGTCTGCATCTCCATTGCTGCCTTGCAAATAAGTTCATCAGTACCATTTTTCTAGATCCCATATTATGCATTAATATGCGATATTTCTTTTTCTTTTTCTGACTTCCTTCACTCTGTATAACATCTCTAGGTTCATTTGCCTCACTAGAACTAAATAAATGATCTTATAAAATAAGCCCATCCACATTCCAGTAAATCGTGAGAGACAACATGTGATGAACTGAAAGGGTCCTTGGAATCCACCCCAAATTTCCATTATAAGGTTGGGGAAACTGAGATGCAGGCAGAGAGGGTACTTGCTTCTGATCACCCAATAGGTGAATAGTATAGCTATTACCTAATGCAAGATTTGAGCTTCTTGTTTTAGCTAAGTGCTTTATCCACCATAGATAAGGGGACATAACTATGAGGATTTCTGACTCAGGAAGTAGATATGAGAAAACCTACTTAAGTTGAAGAATATGACTGCTTTTGAAAGAAAAAAAAACTACTATATATATTGATAAACTATTAATAGATAACCAAAAAGAACCTATTGTAACACAGGAACTATACTCAATATTTTATATTAACAATAACCTATAAAGGAAAAGAATCTGAAAAAAATAGGTATATATGTATGTAGAAATGAATCACTTTACTGTACATCTGAAACTAACACAACATGGTAAATCAACTATATACTTCAATAAAAAAAAGAAATGCATTTTCAAAGCCTCAAAAAAATGAATTATGGTTTGGCCCCTTTACTCTAGTTAACTAAACCCAAGAAACATATTTAGGAATAGGAGAAGACAACAACCTTTTCTTCAAGAAGGAAATATGATTGAATAATTGAAAAAGACCCTGATGCTAAAAAAGATTGAAGACAAAAGGAGAAGGGAATGGCAGAGGAGGAGATGGTTAGATAATATGGCTGACTCAATGGACATGAATTTGAGCAAACTCCAGAAGGTAGTGGAGGACAGGGGAGCCTGACGTGCTGCAGTCCATGGGGTCACAAAGAATCACACATGACTTAGCACCGAACAACAACGATACATCTGACTTGAAAAGATACCCCTGATGCACAGCTGCAGTTAGGTGTGTGCAATCTGGATCTCGGGACCTGCCCCGAATTCTGTTTCTGCCATTCTCTAGCTCTGTGAACTTGGGGATGTGACTCTCTGGGAGACTCTGTTTTCTTGGCTGTAGACTAGGGGTAGTAACAGTACTTGTGGGAGACTGTCATGAGGATTAAATAAGATCCTCATTTAAAGTGACTCACCCAGTGCCTGGCAACTAATAGAGGATCCATAGACGTCAGTAAGTATTTTGTATTATCAAATAAAGAGTAAGTTGAAGCAGAGTATACAGTATTTTATCTTTTAAAAGTTTATTTGGCTATTTTACAGTGACCCTGGAATTTCTTTAGTAATCAGGAAAAACAGTAAAGATGAAGAACAGGTCTGACTCACAGGGAGAGAGCCTGTCGTGAGGCACTGGGGTCTTTGGTGCAGCTGCTGCTGAGGCTGTTATCAAACTCCCAGAGCTGATGGAAATCCTCTGACCTCTCTTCTGGGAAATGCACAGTTATAAATGTACATTTACATAAACATGAATACACAAACGAGATCAAAGACTGCTTGATCCTTGAGGAGTGAGGTGAGCTCATTCCTGTAACTCTGAGTTACACAATGTCCTGAAGCTGTCTAGAGTCCTGGAGATGGTGGTCAGGAGACTGGACTCCAGCCCCAGCCCAGCTTCTTTGACATGGGCAGGTCAGTTTTCAGGCCTGTGTCCTTGTCTATTCAACATACAGGCTCCTTATGAGGCTTCAATAAGGTTAAGTACTTAGTAAAAAGAAAACAAATCCAAAGGGGATCCTATTACACACCCTATCAGTTATGCTTAGCAGAGTGCACCTCTGAAATATATTTCAGTCCTTTTCATTCTGTTAAAATGGTCCCTGTTGAATTCATTTCTCATTGCTTCTCTCTTGTCTATTACCATCTTAATTGGTCTTCCTGATTCTGATTTTTTTTTTTTAATAAATTCTCTTCTCTTTCTCTGTCTCTCTTTTTGCCACCATGCATGACATGCAGAATCTTAATTCCCAGACCAGATATTGAACCTGTGCCCCCTGTGTGTGGAAGCATGGAATCTTAACTGATGGACTGCCAGAGAAGTCCCTGGTCTTTCAGATTCTTTTGTAGTTTTTCTCTATCCTAATGATACTCTTCCTTAAATACACCTTCTGCCATGATATTCCAACTGTGCATTTATCTATAGCTCCCCAATACCTGCTATTAGAAATGCTTGGCCATAGAAGATGAAGGAAAGCTTTTGTCAAGATACAGAGCCACCTGTTTTAACTGAACAGCACCAAAGAGAGCTGTGAACTTTATTTTTCTAATCTTGTTATTGGGATGCCTGTGCTCTGGCTCCTGGAGGGGAGTTTGAGTGACCCACCCTGCTGGAAACAAAGGCTCTGGGTCTTCTCTCCTCCCCTAGGGTCCTACTCCTGGCTCCTAGCCCCAGTTTAGACCTGACAACAAATGGTTTACATCATCTGACCAGCTGCTGAGCTCTTGGTCATGTTTTTGTACTTCTCCCTGGCTACTTCTGCTAAGTCTCCTTCTGACTGATGGGTTGACACTCTCTGACCCTGTCCAGACTTCTTCATGTAAGGATAGTTTTTGTTCTTTCATTCTATATATGTCTTGAGTGTAATGGGAACTAGGATTTATGCTAGTCGAATATGGCCCCTGCCTTCATGGAACTTGGTGGTGGTGGTGGTTTAGTCGCTAAGTCGTGTCTGACTCTTGCGACCCCATGGACTATAGACTGCCAGGCTCCTCTGTCCATAGGATTCTCCAGGCAAGAATACTGGAATGGGTTGCCATTTCCTTCTCCAGGGGATATTCCTGACCCAGGGATTGAACCCAGGTCTCCTGTAAGGTAGGCAGATTCTTTACCAACTGAGCTATAGCTTAATAAATAAAACAGCAATTAAAAAGCTATTATGAAAATGAAGACTATTAAATAAATAAATAGGAAGGGCAAGATGTTGTGGGATAACAGTAGAAACCCTAATTTAGATGGAGATGTCAGGAAAAACCACTTGAGAAAATGACATCGAGCTGCAATTTCAAGATGAATTGGAGTCAAATGCCAATTGGGATCAGCATGTGGGGAGAAATGGAGTTTAGCAACATTTAAAAGGGACCCCTGCCTTACATCTTCCACTCACCCAGATCAGATAGCCTAGATCATCCCCTAGAATGTTTGCGGGTACCAACTTGCAGATAGAAATCTGGGCTGGCGGAAGCAAAGGTGTGAACACTAAATCATCATATTGTTCTATCTCTGCCATCATGGGCTGTGGGACGTTTGGTGAGTTCCTTATCCTATCTGATCCATAGTTTCCACATCTGGAAAACACAAATGATAACCCTTCAGGGTCATTGTGAATGACTAATGAACACGAAAGCAGTTTGGAAACTGACAGCCATGTGAATGAGAAGGAGGAAGTTGATCTCAGGGTATCTGACCCAGCACTGAGATGGAACAGGAATATAAAATGTTGACCCTGTCAGGAGCCAGTCCTTTTAGTCTTGTACTATCTTGAAATTTCAGAAGTTCCATTAACGATACATGTGCCCTCTATGTTTTATTTAAAGGGATAAGAGCCGTTTTTTATATTTTCTACATGGCTAAATTGTCCTAAAGGAGACAGCCCTCTCCATAAATGATATCACTGGAATTTGGGTTGCCTAGCTTATTGGAAACCTGTACCTCTGTAAATCTCTGGGTTTGGATGGCTATGTCCTACTCTAGTAGTGTATAATGACATGGGTGGGTTGTTAATGCTACCCTTTGACAGCAAAAGCCCACAACTTTAATCATACCTGACGGCCAGTGATAGGTTAGCAGAGAACATCTGGCTTGGTCTCTAGAGAAATCACTCTGCTTTTGGAGGAATAAAGCTATATTTACTGATTATAATCTGGAGCCAAGAGTGCCAGACATCACAAGGGCTCTGGAATGACTGAACTTCTGAGAGATACCAGGCATTAGCAGTATGATGAAATGGCAAAGACCTCCATAGTCCCTGATCCCTGGATGCCCACCTGTTACTTTTTTGGAACATTTATGTCAGTAAGACTAGCACCCATGGTGTCCTTTGGCTGGCTAATCACTTGTCGCTTCCAGTTTGAGATACAATTGCTCTTCTAAATGCTAGTGACCAAAGCTGGAGTGGGGAGTCCAACTGTTGTGTGGAACCTTAGCAATAGAGAGTATTGGGGGTGGCTGTTCCACCTGCAACCTGATTGCTTCAGAGCTGTATCTGATTAGATGTGTTGCAAGGGTTAAATACATCCTGTAAGCAATGCACCAAGATGGTGCCTGATAGAGGGTGAATGTCCTGTATATACTTTACTTGTTAGTTAGTTGTTAGCAACCATCACCCGTGGGCATGGGAATAGGGTCTAAACTCACCAAAGAACAAAAGGCTTTAGAAAAAACAGCACATCCCTTTTCCTTAGGTTTCCCACAGCGTTTCTCAGAACCTCTTTGGACTGACCACCAGGGCTATTTTCCTAGTTACAAAGGTCAAATCACAAGAGGAGACAAGAGCAGTGAAGACACACCATCCTTGGAATCTGAAATGGCAGGTGTCCAAATGCCCAGTTTAGGGTGTGTGTGTGTGTGTGTGTGTAGTATGGTGTCAGTTTGTGTTGTGTGTGTGTGTGTGTTGTGTGTGTGAGTATACTAAGCATTTGAGATGGAATTTTCAGATCCATTTCCAAAGGCGATTCTGGCTGTGAGTTCTATGTTTGATACCATTAGTGTTACACAAGCTCAGAGAAAAGAGAGATTAATAGTGAGGAGGACAATCTATAGTCCTCCAACCAGTTCAGAATCAATTTCCATGTGGTGCTTGCTATATTACATAATTTAACCTCAAAACTATCCTCTGAGACACAGATGTATACTCCTTTTTTTTTTTTTTTTTAAATTAGTGGCAACACTGAGGCCAGGAGGTGAAGAGTTATCCAAGGTCATGTAACTAGTAAGGGACAAGGCCTGGTGTGGATAGTAAGCAATAGACATTGACTGGTGATTCAAAGTCAACCTGTACCTGAGAAAGTGAAGAGCTCAGGGAATGGGACTGTACAAAGGGGGCTACAAGCAGACGAGGTAGTGAAAAGTTGAGAGCGAGGTTTATGGGCTGGTGTGAGACCCTGGAGATCCCAGCAGAGGTCTTAAGGGAATAACATTCTTCAAAGCCCTCTTATTTTGGCCTTCTCGGAAGACTAAGGGGGAAGAATAGGAAAATGAGCTCCCAGAAACAGATCCTTCCAAATCTGTATTTAGCATCAATGGGTTGAAGTGAAGAATATTTGTGATTAAATTCCCTTGGGTGTCACTTTCCAAGGACAAGTTTTAGATTCTATATCAGACAAGAGTTTAGACTTTTTTTTTATTGTTACGACCGGACTTTGATTGCTATCTGCAAGGGAAACAGACAGTGGAAACTATTTCATCAGGACTGATGGGAAAAACACATTTTCACAGTGCCCTGAATAGCAATGCCTGGTGTTTGAAGTCATTATCATAATAAAGGGTAAGCTGGGAGGAGGAAAAGGCACTACAAACGACTTTAAAGAGAGACAGAGGAGAGAAAAAGATAATCAGGAAAGTCAGATTGTGTGTTGATTGTTGGTGAGAAATTTCCAGTGAAGTTTAATCTTCTTCAATAGACTGTCAGCCTCATTTTATTTGTCCATCTGTGCTATGTTAGCACTCAGGAAGTGTTGAGAGAGTATGTAATGAATGAAGAAATGATTAAATGAATTAACGAATAAAAATAAAGAAAAGAACCCATGAGGTATTCAGTCCATCAGGCAGCCCTGGCAAGTCCTGAATACGCTGTATCCAACAGATGTCTAATAAAAATTTTGTGCAAATGGAGTAGGTTTCTGGTTTCAAACTAACTGACACTTAATTCCAGGATTTGCCACTTAAACTATACTACCATCCAGTCCTCATTGCTGTCTTTCATCCCTCAGACCATCCCAGAAGACTTTATTCAATGTAGAGCTATTCACATATTAGGCCTAGTCTAGTAATCTAGTGATTTTATCAGCTAGAGAGCAAGACTAACCGAGGATTGTTTGATTTTTCTGAACTTCTCATAACCACATTTCCTTTTGTTTTGGGTCATTGCAAAACATATTCTAGACTTCTTTCATCAAACTGTCCAATTTTGTGTGAGTTCTTAGTGATAATGGTGCTATTTGTAAAAACACTCTACTTTTCAACACTAAGGAACTATTATTGGTATGGAACTGAGTCGCCACTTAGTTGAAACTCTCATTTCCCAGGAGGGGATACCCAGACCCCACAGAGTTTGTAGCAGGGCTGGTACTGCCATCTCGTGCCCTCTGTCCCATCTTGGGTGTGCTTTGCCCATCTAGTGGCCAAACCCATTCTCCTCTTCCTAAGGAAAGAGGCTAGGGGATATGTGAATTGGAACTTTTCACGTCAATCTGGTATTACAACACCGCCCTCTGATGAGTTAAGTGCAAATGAATCAGAACCAGATGGGCAAATTTTCCTGAAAACAACGTGATTAAAAAGTAGAGGAAGAGAGAAATTTTTGGCAAAATTCTATGATATGTGGCTACATCAGATGGACAGCACTTTGCCTTGCTTTCAGCTCCTCCCATCATTATCACCTGGAGAAAATGACATGTCAGAGCTTCCAGGTGGACACAGAGCAGTCAGAGGCAGGGATGGTACCCACAGTCCTATAACTAGCAAGGCTAGTCTTCAGCCCTCATTTTTTCAGAGGTCATTCTTGGCAGGCAAATGAGGTTTGGATGAAAAAAGCAATCATAAGGAATTAATTCTGGAGAAAAATTTAGGCTTAGATTTTTAACATGCATTTCTCTTGGACTGCTATGAGATTCACATTTTCAGATTTGACTAAATTCTCTTGAGTACTTATTAAGTATAAAATTTTGTGCTAGGCACTCTTGTGGTTCTTTTCTCACCTTGTCAGGCCACTGAAGTTGTGAGGTGGCAGGATCAAGAACAGATGAGTGATATCAGGCTCAGAGAAATGAAGTGACTTGTTCAAGGTCACACAGCTAGGCAGAAAGAGAGCTGTACCATCCAACTCAGTAACCATTAGCTATGTGTGTCCATGTAAATTTAAACGAGTTAATTCTAACTCAAATTGAAAACTGAGTTGCTCAGCTGCACTAGCCACATTTCAAGTGCTCTATTACTGCACATGGCTAGTGGCTACCATACTGGAAAGCACAGATATAGAATATTTCCATCATCATAGAAAGTGCTGCTATAGAAAAGCTGGCTTTCACCTAAAATCTTTATGACACAGTTCTGTGCTCCTTCCATGATATCAACCTGAGTTCTCTCATGTAATACAAGCATTTAAAATGGAAGACAGTTTCTCTTAAGCACAACTAGAAGCTTTTTCCTCCTCACCCTGGATGAAGTATACACTGAGACTCAGGCTGTGTCTTTATTAAGTTTGCTCTGTTCTGTATGTGGCCAGAGTGAAACAGCTATGGGCCAGGAGTCCGATAGGAAGTCAGATGGTTGTACTGTGTCCCTGTTAAACTCATCCACATTTCAGAGGCATCCTTGGACAGCACAAGAGGCTGTTGCTATGGGATGTGCTAACACGCAGCAAAGATAGGAAGGGAATCAGCACCATGGAGTGGAAAGATGGTGCAAATCAGGTTGGAAAAACTGGAGTCTGAATTCCATAGCCATATGGGAATGAGCAGTTGTGAAGAGGGTGGTGTCAGCTCCCTTAAGTGTAGATGTAAGACAGTTTTCATAGTAGGTGTCCATAAAAGTAGCCCCTTTAACCAGTCACATCCTCCTCTTTCTGTTTCTCCCCCAAGCCCTTTCCTGGTGGGAGTTACCACCAATTCCATAGTTTTCAAAGAACACTCTTTGACTTCAATGCTTTTCTCCCATTTTCAAGACTAGTTATCAGAAAAACTACTGATAATTGTGTTTTATAATATGTACAAATTAAAGCAATCTTTCCAGGATGTATCTTCCCTTTTGTAAGGTGTTATTTAATCTTATAAAAGCAGGTATTTCTATTTTAACCCTCACACTAAGATAGGTTTGAAAATGATTTGAGATTTACTTGGAATAGATGCAGACAAAACCAGTGAATTTTAATCCTGGAGGATTTCTCTCCACTCTTACTTATGTGTTTATCACTATCACATTTCATCCTGTAAAGTACTTGCAGCAGCTTACTCAGTGTGGCTATACTAAAATGGTCAAGCAGAAATTTAACATATTTAATATTCAGAACCTGGGAAAACATAAATTAGAATAGAAGTTTACATTTCAGATTATAATATAATCTAGAAAAAATTTCTATTCTACTTATAGTATAGATTATATTATAATATAGTCTAGAAATGTAGATCATAGGAAAACATACTGCATTGAAATGATGACATTTTATAGTTTACATAATTAACCAGTACTGCAGTAACTAGTCAATAATATAATGTTTATGCCTTATGTTTGGCTAACACTAACACTTTACAGAATGATTCACAGAAACCTGCCACATAAGGGAGGTTTTGTGACTATTTCTTGAGCGATGTGAGGAAAACGAATCTCCAAGAGGTAAATCATTCGTGAAGGTCAACCCAGCCACTTAGTGGCAGAGTCAGGATTCAAGCTCTGTGTCCCCCGGCTCTAATTCACTGCCCTTTAGCGTGATGACAGCTCATGTTTATTCAACACTAAAATTATAAAGGGCTCTTTATTTCTGGAATACTTCTATCGAGCTTCCCAACAATCCTGCGAGGTGGGCATCATTACTCCATATTACAGGTGAGAAGTGACTCACGCCTCATAGCATAGCTTTTATGGGAAACAATAAGTACTTAAGTTCTGATAGTTTCACTTTAAGTTCCAGTGGTGTGCTTTTTTTCCCCCCACCACAGCCCAGGCCTTTCACCCTGTTCCCAAAGGAGCAAAAGTAAAAATAAAAAGTAAAATACAATATTTCCAAATCAGGATGTTACATATCCATGGGTGATCTGGCGGGTGACAGTTCCATTTCCCAATAACAGAAGAAAACACGCAAGGGAAGTCCCCAGTGGTTGGTAACTCTTGCAGACCCTTGGAACCAATGTTCTGGTATTTGTTTAATTAAAGTTCATTTAGATTCTGAATGTCACTTCAGGGCTGATTCAAGGATAAGCCTGTGCGTCTTGGTATATGGAGAATGTGAAAGGATTCAAGAAACGCTCATGGCCATGTCACCAAGGTTGCTCAGTGACTGCATCAAATCAGCTCTTCCCAACTGGTGGTTTCTTAAAGATGGTGTTGGGGTGGGATGTGCTAATGTGCCCTGTGCCTGTGTGTCTGTGCATGTTTTATGTGGGTCTCTGTGTGTTTAGGGTGATTTTTTCCAATGTGTGTTGTGCTTTTTATGATCTTCACAAATATAAGACTTCACCGTAATAAGAATGGGGGTGACTATTTTTGGGGAGCTGAGGAGAGAGGTGAAATTTAAAGCAGGCAGGAAACAGAACTGTCTAGAACTTATTGTCCTCCTTTAACAGCATTTAGCTCTGTTTTTGGAGAAGGAAATGGCAACCCACTCCAGTATTCTTGCCTGGAGAATGCCATGGACAGAGGATCCTGGTAGGCTACAGTCCGTGGGGTCACAGAATTGGACACGACTGAGTGGCTAAACACAGACGCACAACACTGTTTTCACAGAGTAGCAATAAAGAGGCTCATAAACGTAAACCATTTCTCACTATTACTGGGCCAGAAAAGAAAGTTTCATTGTTATTCTTCCTCAGAGCTCACGTGGCCGTGCCAATATGGACTCCATCTTTGCCTCATGGATTCAGTATTTCAATGAAATTGTCTGAATATTGGCTGAATTTATAATGATGATCCCACCTATTTGCAAAGAGATTCAGTTTACAAAACATTGGTCTGTGTTATTCCACCTGCTATGTTATCTCCAGTATAATCCCATGAAATACCCAGTGCAGATTATTATTCCCATTTTCCTAAGGAGAATACTGAGGCTCAGAGAAGTTAAGTGACTTAGTAAAATCATAGGTAATACCAGGCCTAGAAAGGAAGAGAGAGCATTAATATTTGTTGATAATCAATTTGTGCTTCTTGTGCTGAAAGAGAAGACAAATCTCAGAGAAGGGTCATAATTGGCCTAGTCACTCAATTTAGGCTCCACCAGCAACTTGGGGCAGAGAAGGCAATGGCACCCCACTCCAGTACTCTTGCCTGGAAAATCCCATCGACGGAGGAACCTGGTGGGCTGCAGTCCATGGGGTCGCTAAGAGTCAGACACGACTGAGAGACTTCACTTTCACTTTTCACTTTCATGCATTGGAGAAGGAAATGGCAACCCACTCCAGTGTTCTTGCCTGGAGAATCCCAGGGACAGGGCAGCCTAGTGGGCTGCCATCTATGGGGTCACACAGAGTCAGACACAACTGAAGCGACTTAGCAGCAGCAGCAGCAGCAGCAACAACTTGGGGAGTCAGAATCAGAAACTGAGACTGCCTGTCTCTAAAACTAGTGGTCCTTTCTATTACACCGCAGAATCTCTGTGTGTAATAGCCAGCAGGCAAATTTTGAAAAAAAAAGATGTTGGCATTGATTATCCCAAACCACTGACAAACCAAACATTATGCAAATCAGGACCCACCATGTGAATAATAACTCACATGTGTAAGGCACTTTCAGAAGCACTCTGTGTAGATCTTTCTTTAACCCTCACAGCAATCCTGTGAGCTAGATATTTTTATTATTCCCATTTTACAAAGGAGGAAGTAAAGGCTCAGGGAGGTGAGGAGCTTGAAGGTTATACAGCTAGTGGGTAGCAGAGCTGCAATTCCAACACAGATCTGATTGGGAAAGATTGTCCCCTGTTCCTGTTAACCTGTGCTCCTTACAGGCTAATTCTTCTGGCATTTTGGTCATTTCATGGTCACATGTCTTAAACTGAACCTACTCCATCCCGTTATTATTACCTACAGCACAAAACTCAAACTGCTTAGCTTGAAGTTCAAGATCTCCAGGCTTTCTGAATTTGTTTCCCACTACATCTTGACACACTCACGCCCCAGTCACGTTTCAGTGGATGCTTTTCCCTGACACATCCCATTGCTCTCCAATCTTTCCATTGTGTCAAGAATGGCGTTGTCATTCTGCCTCCCCTTTGAGGATCCTTTCTCTCTTTCATGGACCATCTCAAATGCCATTAATTCCAAATTCTCTTCCAAGAACCCTGATTAATTGACTGTAATGTCCCCACAGTGCTCCCCTATGATTTAGAGCATCCTTATCTTGCCTTCCTCTTCCTCCCCAGATCCCACCTAAAGTGCCCTGGCAGGGTCTAATTCACTGCTTCATCCTCAGCATGGGCCAGTATCTGACTCATGTTGGGCATAGTAGATTAGGAATGAGCATTCTCTTTAGACATGCAAAAATTGACTTCTACCTTGTAATATACAAGTTGCTTTCTATCATTCCTTTGATGTAGGAGAACAACTCAGGGCTTTGGAACCAGGCAGATGTGTGTGTATGTGTCTGTGTGTATGTGTGTGCTCGGGTGTATCTCTTTGTGACACTATGGACTATAGCCCACCAGGCTCTTCTGTCCAGGGGATTTTCCAGGGAAGAATACTAGAGTGGGTTGCCATTTCCTTCTCCAGGAGATCTTCCCGACCCAGGGATCAAACCCACATCTCTTGCATCTCCTGCATTGGCAGACAGATTCTTTACCACTGCATCACCTGGGAAGTCCTCGGAACCAGGCAGATCTGGCTTCAAGTCCCAACATGTTTACTTCTCAGTTACTACCTTGGGCATTACTTAGTTAGACCTCCTGACGCTCAGCCCTTCCTTGTGTTAGAACGGTGGTAGTGGTGCCATTCCCACAGATAGAGTGACTCTTAGGATTTAACACGATGGAGAACAAGGCACTCAGGACTGCGCTGAACACAGGGAGAGCTCAGGAAATGTTAGTGGTTAGGCAGGAGTGTTATTATTTGAGTAGTTTATAATATCTCTCAGCAACGTGCTTAGATTTTCTTTGGCTCTGAGTATGCCCTCCTATTGTTTGGGAGTTTAATTCCTCACCTTGACCAATGCTCAACTCTTTTGCCATTTTCCACGTTTGTTTGTTTTGCTGTTGCTGGTATTATCTATTTAGAATTGTGGTTTTGTAAACCATTTCTTAAAATGCTCCTGTCCTTTAAGAGATAGTATATCCGGGAGAGAACAGCAGGCAGAAGGGAGTAGGGGAGGATAGGAACAGGGCTGGAATCTATTTCTCGGCAAAGCCACTGGGCCACTCTGGGACTTCTTCCCACATGTGCCAATTGAGAAGTAATGGCAAAAGTGAGATCCCTTAGTGCTTAAATGCGCAGTGTGTATAAACCCTCTGCTCTTCAATCCTGGGACAGTAGATGCTCTTCAGCAGAGAGATGTACGTTAAGGGCATCTCTCCCTGCCCTCCCTCTAGAACACACACACCCCTTGCAAATGCCCGGAGGAAACCTGCAGTTCTGTTGTTTGAACATGTTGTTTTCCTTAACCAAGTGGTTGTTTGCAAATGTTTTCTGATTGTAACAGCAGTGAGGCCGCCTCTCTTAGAGGAGATTGAGTTCTTTCTCTTTGAAAGATACTGTTTACTGAAATAAATTCCACCTCCTCCTTGGTTTGGCTTTTCCTCTGTAAGCAATCAAAGCCAACTGGCAGAACCGGCAAGCCTGCTCAGTCCATTGCGGCATCTGGCTTTCTTTTCTTTTTCTAAGTTGAAGTGCAGGCTGTGTTGTGAGCCTCACATTTCTTTGCAAAGGCAATTAGTTTTGTAAGCACTGACCAAGAGTCCACCACACAGAAAGACCCATGGGAAAAAGAGGAAAAGGTGGTCCTGATGCTAGCTCAGGATGGTGGAGGATCAGGGCCAGGTAGGGAGAGCATCAGTGATCACCTAGACCTATGTCCCCAAGTGTTTTCGCACAATCCTTGTCCCACGAATAGTTCCTCAGAAAAACGCCGGGTGGCAGATGAAATTGGAAAAAGAAAAACATAGCAGAGCTTCTAATCTGGATTCACAGTGGACCTGAGCATATGGAAGGTTCTGAGACTTGAAATTCGAAAAATTGTATTTAATTTTGTTTAATTGAATTTCCCAAGTTTATATGACTAGGTGATGTGTGTGTGTGTGTCTGTGTGTGTAAACACATGTGTGTGAAAAGTGTTAGTCTCTCAGTCATGTCCAACTACTTGCACAGGTTATACTAATTCATGGCAGAAAGAACTTTGCACCGAGGTATTTTGACCTCAAGGCCTAGCTCTCCTGCCAGTCCATCGGTTGTACCTGCCAAGTAGTTGGCCATTCAAGACAGGCTTATAAATGAGCCTCTAGCATCCGGCTCATTTCTAAGAGTTTGATTGGGCCCTAATAGTATTTACCTCAGAGAGTTTTACATTTTTAAATAATTTATCAACATTTCAATGTTAGGGGTTTTCCTATTAAAAGCCAAGATTCTTGCTTTTCTAGAAAAATTAGAAGAGCTGGCAATATATGACTAGAGTCTATCATGGCGACAGCAAGAGTGAAGTTGTCTCCTTGGATGAGGCTCTGGCTCTCCAGTTCACCACATTCCCACCCAGACTGACTTCATTCACTGTGTTTCAGGTGTGGCTTTGCTGGCATTTGAGCTGGTTCAGAGGATGCCCTGTGAGGCAACCACTGCTCCTTGTACTCTCTCCTCCTTTCTTCCAAGAGCCTACTTCAGGCTCTGAACATCTTTGACAGGTGAAACCCGAGCATGCCTGGCATATGTAAACCACTGCATAGTAACAACAAAGTCAGTATATACGGAGTGTTTTTCTGCAACAATCTGTTTTTAGCATTTATCAAGGATTCCTTTGTTTAATTTCGTAACAATAATCTTAGGAATTATTATGACCCTTTTCAAAAGAATTTTTTTTTTTTACTGGAGTATAGTTGATTTAGGAGAAGGCAATGGCACCCCACTCCAGTGCTCTTGCCTGGAAAATCCCATGGATGGAGGAGCCTGGTAGGCTGCAGTCCATGGGGTCGCGAAGAGTCGGACACGACTGAGCGACTTCACTTTCACCTTTCAATTTCATGCATTGGAGAAGGAAATGGCAACCCACTCCAATGTTCTTGCCTGGAGAATCCCAGGGACGGGGGAGCCTGGTGGGCTGCCATCTATGGGGTCGCGCAGAGTCGGACATGACTGAAGTGACTTGGCAGCAGCATAGTTGATTTACAATGTTGTGTTCATATGTACGGTGAAGTGAGTCAATCACACACACTTTTTTAGATTCTTTTTCCATGTAATGCCATTCATTTTCGAGATGAGAAAATTGGAGCATAGAATGATTAGTATAACTTGTTCAAAATAATGCAAGTAGAAGAATCAGGGTTTAAACAGAGAGAACATGCTCTTCACCACTATACTACATTTCAGAAAACATTGTTTTACATAAGTGACATAATAGTTAAAAAAAAATTTTTTATTTTGAGCTAATGTTAGACTTACAGAGAAGTTGAAAAAAAAATACAAAAAAGATTTCTTTATATTCCTCATCCTGCTCCCCTTAACATCTTAAATAACCTTAGCACAATTATCAAGTACAAGAAAGTAACAGTGTTAACTAAGTTACAGACTTCTCATTTCACCAGTTTTGACATAGCTGTTTGTCTCTGTTTGTTCCAAAGTTCTATTCCTCATCTCACATTGTGTCTCTTGTTATTTCTCCTTTGTCTCTTCTAGTTTTTAACAGTTCTGCAGTTTTCCCTTGGCTTTTATGTCCCTGGCACTTTTGAGGAATAATGATTAGCTATTTTGTAGAACACTTCTCAATCTGTGTATGTCTGATGTTTTCTTGTGATTGGAATGAGACATGTACTAGATTTTGGCACGAATATAAAAAAATGATGTGTCCTTCCCAGTGTATCATATCAATGAGTTAAGGGTGTTGATTGCCTTATTGCTGGTAATGCACCTTCAGCGCTGGGGTAAGTTGGTATCTGCTAAGTTTCTTTATTTTAAAGTTACTATTTTTCCCTTTTCAGTTGATAAGTTTTTTGGGGAAGATAATTTGAAATTATGTAAATCCCTTTTCTCTTCAAACTTTTGTGCACTAATTTGGCATCTTTTAGTTGTTCTTATCTGCCACTTTATGCTTCTTTTGCTTACTTACAAAATAAATAGACAATTTTGGAAGATTATAGCATGAATTACTATTTTAATGCAAAATGTTTGGTGGTGACTTTTTAATAATCAATATTGCCTTTTCATTTTATCATGGAGTTGATATATCCTAACTTCACATGCGTGAATTTTGTGACTTTGAACAAGCACTAGCCATTCGGAATTTCAGTTTCCTTATTGTTAATAGGGACAGCAAAGTGGTGCTGTATAGACAGAAAATCATAAGAGTGGACTGACTGCTCCAGTCAGACTGGCTGGGCTAGATGCCTGAAGCTGTTACTCATGAACTCTACAACTTTCAGAGGATCATATAACCTGGCTATGCCTCACTTCTTCCTAGAGCCAATGGGAGATTAAATGAGATAATAGATGTCAAGTGCTCACTTAGTAATGGGCATTTGGAGAAGGAAATGGCAACCCACTCCAGTGTTCTTGCCTGGAGAATCCCAGGGGTGGCGGAGCCCGGTGGGCTGCCATCTCAGGGGTCACACAGATTCAAACACGACTGAAGCAACTTAGCAGCAGCAGCAGGGCATTTAGTAAGTGATCGCTGCATATTTGTTGAATATTTAAACATTTCACCATATTTGATATATTTAACCATTAACCTTAGAAGTAACACTTGTTAAGGATTGTAGAAGGTCTAAGACTTTCTTCAACCTCCAAGCGAATATACAGGTTACTCTGCTGCAGTTTCATGGATGCTGACGAAAGTCATAAGACCCCTGGGTCAGAGACAAAGGATGCCATTACTCAAAGTACAACAAATAGCATGATCTTTTGTTTTCATTGGCTCTGCTTGACTCCAAAATCCCTTGAGGGTGATGTGGCATGACCCAGATGGTTTGCTTCACAGCTGAGAAATCCTGAGCCAGAAAACCTTTATATTTTATATTGGACAGCAAACAAACCTGCTCCCCTCTCTAGAAAGAGACACTCTATTTTCTCAGGTTGTTTACTATATAAATATCCTTGATAATTTAGTTCAGAACAAAAGATGTCAGCTCCTCTGCTCAAAAGATGTACAGAAATGGGAGAGACTTATGGACAACTGTCTCCCCTCCAAACACTGAGTAATAGTGCTTCCTTTTGGAAAAGAACAAACAGACCTATAGGCATTTTTACCAGGATCTCAGAAAGTAGTCACAAGGGCTTCCTTTGTGGCTCAGCTGGTAAAGAATCCACCTGCAATGCAGGAGACCTGGGTTTGATCCCTGGGTTGGGAAGTTCCCCTGGAGAAAGGAAGGGCTACCCACTTCTGGCCTGGAGAATTCCATGGGCTGTATAATCCATGGGGTTGCAAAGAGTCAGACGTGACTGAGTGACTTCCACTTTCAGAAATTAGTCAACTCAGTTAATTTCATAACTCCCCCTGGTTTCTTAAGACTCTGTTGCCACTATGTTTAAGCTTCTGTAGGGCTTTCCAGCATATAAATCCTATATTAATGTTTTTTTCCTTCTAAATAGGCAGCATGAGATTCCAGCCACTGTTTCAGGTCTGAGTGTTAATTGTATCTCAGAGCAATCAGCTCCTGAACCAGTGTTTTTTCCTTGTGTACATAGAGAAAAATGATCTTCTCCATATATTTGGAATGGTGGGCAGCAACAGGCTTTCTCTTAGAAAGAGCAGAGGTATGTCTGTGGAAGTATACTGTGCCCTTCAACCATGCCCCAGCCCCATCTTTGTCTCTTTTCCGCTTTTTACAATGGAAGCTTTTAGAATGTCACATCTGTTTCCAATCACTTCCTTTGGTCTTCACTGTATGATCAACTCAGCAACCTGATTTGTAAAGGGATCCAGACTATTTTGCAAGACAACCAACATATGCTAAAGAAAATTGCCCTTTTAATATCCAATTGCAAAACAAACAAACAAACATACAAGAAATGTTTTCTTTAGTGTTTACACTCAAGACACAAAGAATGAACTGCTCTTTTATGACAAAGGGTTTACTGCTTGACTTAACCACAAAGAAAGATGTCTAAAGCAATATATTATGCCTTTTAAAAAGAAAATATTTTTAAAATTTTGAAACACTTTATGCAGAGAAAATAATCTGGCAAATACTTATTATCTCTCACAATGTTTAAACACACATCTTAACATTTTGACATATCTGTTTCAGCTCTCTCTAAGACAAACAAAAAAGAAAAAAGGAAAGAAACATAGCTAAATCCAACCCTCTTCCTTCCTTTTTCCAAAGGTGTAACTTCTATTGTGTATGTTTTAAAAATAATCATAATTGATATATTGGCAGTATGCTAGAGGCTTTTTACATTCAACATTATATTTTAGGCATTTATCTCTAAAGATATATTTAATTTATTTATTCATTTTAAGTGATTTAATATTGTGTTAAATTGAACTCTTATCAGATTTTCTGGATTTAAAATCTGAACACCACTATTAACTAAGCACATGAAATTGGGCAATTTATGTAATCTTCAATTTATATATCTTCATTTCCTATATGTCATATGAGAATAACAATATCAATATCACTTAATTGTAGTAAAGATTAAGGAGGTCATGAAGTTAGTCTATAGAATGGTATTTTAGTTCCAGAGCTGCCATAACAAAATACTAAAAACTATGTGCTTAAACAGTGGAAGTTTATTTTCTCACAATTATGGAAGCTGGAGAGCCTGCCAGGTGGCTCAAGTGGTAAAGAATCCACCTGCCAATGCAGGAGATGCAGGCAGGAGACGTGGGTTTTATCCCTAGGTTGGGAAGTTACCCCAGAGAAAGAAATGGCAACCCACTCCAGTACTCTTGCCTGGAAAATCCTATGGGCAGAGGAACCTAGTGGGCTACTATCCAGGGGGTCACAAAGATTCAGCCATGACTTAGCAACTGAGCACACACACATGGAAGCTGGAAGTCCAAGACCAAGGCGCCTGTAGGTTTGGTTTCTTCTGAGGCGGGAGGATGTCTTTTTGTGTTGTCACATGGTCTTTTCTCTGTGCTCATGTGTTCCTGGTGTCTCTTTGTGTCCAACTTTCTTCTTCCTACAGGGACACCAGTCAGATAAAATTAAGACCCAAACTTAACTTAGACCTTGGGCTTCCCTGGTGGCTCAGATGGTAAAAAATCCACCTGTAATGCAGGAGACCTGGGTTCGATCCCTGGCTTGGGAAGATCCCCTGGAGACGGGAATAGCTACCCATTCTAGTATTCTGGCCTGGAAAATTCCATGGACAGAGGAGCCTGGCAGGCTATGGTTCCATGGAGAAGATACAGGCTACCCACTCCAGTATTCTGGCCTGGAGAATTCCATGGACAGAGGACTCTGGCAGGCTCCAGTCCACGGGGTCACAAAGAGTCGGACGTGACTTAGCAACTTTCACCTAACTTAGAAGGCCCTCATTCTAAGTTAGCCATCTCTTTAAAGGACCTATGTCCAAGTGCAATCACATTCTGAGGTACTAGGGTTAGGGCTTCTAAACATATGAGTTTGGGGGTGACACAATTCAGTGCATAACGTATGTGAATTATTGTTATTATTTTCCATTACGTGAGTGCTCCACCATTTCTATCCCTCTCCCTGCTGTCACCACTGAGAAAGAGTTGGGATTCCCCCTTTTGACAATTCCAAACAGTTCTACAATAAATATCTTTGTACAGATCTCTTTGGACATATGTAAGATGGTTTTGTTGTTACTATTGCTTTTGTTTTTTAGGATATAAATCTAGAAGTGGACTTTCTTGGTTATAGAGTATACGAGTCTTTTTATCATGTGTTGTCAAGTAACTCTCCAAACTGATGATTTTAATGAATGATTCTACCAATAAGGTTTAGATGTTTCTCTTCTCCAAATCCTTGCCAACATAGGTGCTACCAGATTTATCAATTTCTGCAAATCTCGATGCTCTAAATTAATATCTCATTGTTTTAATTTGTATTTTAAGTTTATTAACTATTTTAATTCATGTATTAATTTTGTCACTTACAAAAATTATTTACTACTAAATTCTAATAAATAAGCTTTAAATGTCTTATTATAAGCCTGTCATTCAGCTTCCTTGTTCCCTATGAAACTATTTCCCTCCCTTTGCCTATTTTTCTGTTGGATTGTCTTTATATAAATTTGTAAGATCTACTTATATATTCTGAATAATAATCATTGGTTAGTTAAATATGTTGTGATTATAGTTTTTGAGTACTTAGCTTGAGTTTTCATTTTTTGATACCTTTTGTCATATGAAAGGTTTTAATCTAAATGTAGTGAAATTTCTTAATTGCCTCATTAATAGTTGGTAGTTTTTTTTATCTCAAGAAATCGTTCCCTACCACAGTTCAGCAAGATACTATCCAGTCTTTATATGCAGCAAACTGAATCCTGCTTCTTTATTTTCCTTCTTCTGCTTTGTTTTAGTTATACTTTGGCCATTTATTCTTTTGTATGAATTCTATTATCAGCTTATTAAGTTCTTTGAAAATTAATATTTGGATTTTGATAATAGCTAAGTTTATGATAGTGTATAGATTACTTAAGAGTAAAAGTTGCTATTTTATATAAATTTTCAAGGCTTGTATTTTCAAAAATGAGTTATGAAACTTTTCAATTTCTTATTAATCTCTGGCATTCTCTGGAATAGTTTATGAGATACAGCTTATATGTTTCTTGAAAGTTTTATAGACGTTATCTATAAAATAGATTCATCTTGTTTATTTACTTTGTTATAATTCATTTTTTAATCTTTTAAAGAAATATTCTTTTTTCTCAATTTTTTGTTGGTTATATTTTCTAAGTTGTCTAATATTTAAGTTTTAAAATTATATTACTCTTATGATTTTCAAAATCTGTTTCAATAGATACTTTTACTTTTATTCCTAATATTTTTAATGCATTTTTTTCTCTCTCTCTTTTTAAATAAATTTTGCAAAAACTTTGTCTATTTTGTAAAAAGATACTTTTGGGTTTTTTTTCTTTTTACAATTACCTCTCATAAGGGATATAAAGTTGCATTTTGGTCCCATGACTTAGAACACATCCATAATAAATTCTTGGCAAGTAGTTAATCTTTCAGTAGACATACTATAAAGATTCGTTCAATTAATTTTAAGGTCTATCTACCTTTGATATGTTTTTCTTCACAGCAGTTCTGACACTAAATGTGTGTGGATTTTGTCACACTAACCAATTCTCAAATTTTTCAGACACCAACAGGGTGTCCTATCAGTTCAGTTCAGTTCAGTCGCTCAGTCGTGTCCGACTCTTTCCAACCCCATGAATTGCAGCATGCCAGGCCTCCCTGTCCATCACCAACTCCCAAAGTTGTCTTTTCCAATGAGTCAACTCTTCGCATGAGGTGGCCAAAATACTGGAGTTTCAGCTTTAGCATCATTCCTTCCAAAGAAATCCCAGGGCTGATCTCCTTTAGGATGGACTTGTTGGATCTCCTTGCAGTCCTAGGGATTCTCAAGAGTCTTCTCCAACACCACAGTTCAAAAGCATCAATTCTTTGACGCTTGGCTTTCTTCACAGTCCAGCTCTCACATCCATACATGACCACTGGAAAAACCATAGCCTTGACTAGAAGGACCTTAGTTGGCAAAGTAATGTCTCTGCTTTTCAATATGCTATCTAGGTTGGTCATAACTTTCCCTCCAAGATGTAAGCGTCTTTTAATTTCATGGCTGCAGTCACCATCTGCAGTGATTTTGGAGCCCAAAAAATAAAGTCTGACACTGTTTCCACTGTTTCCGCACCTATTTCCCATGAAGTGATGGGACCAGATGCCATGATCTTCGTTTTCTGAATGTTGAGCTTTAAGCCAACTTTTTCACTCTCTACTTTCACTTTCATCAAGAGGCTTTTGAGTTCTCTTCACTTTCTGCCATAAGGGTAGTGTCATCTGCATATCTGAGGTTATTGATAGTTCACCCGGCAATCTTGATTCCAGCTTGTGTTTCTTCCAGTCCAGCGTTTCTCATGATGTACTCTGCATAGAAGTTAAATAAGCAGGGTGACAATATACAGCCTTGACGTACTCCTTTTCCTATTTGGAACCAGTCTGTTGTTCCATGTCCAGTTCTAACTGTTGCTTCCTGACCTGCATATAGGTTTCTCAAGAGGCAGGTCAGGTGGTCTGGTATTCCCATCTCTTTCAGAATTTCCCACAGTTTATTGTGATCCACACGGGTGTCCTATACTTCAACTCAATTCTGACACTAACTACTCAGAGTTAGTGTCAGTATCCACTTTAGATGCCAGTGCCAAATATTGGTTTTTTTTTGTTTGTTTTGTTTTAGCTTTCTTTTTTTTTTTAATTTTATTTTATTTTTAAACTTTACATAATTGTATTAGTTTTGCCAAATATCAAAATGAATCCACCACAGGTATACATGTGTTCCCCATCCTGAACCCTCCTCCCTCCTCCCTCCCTATTCCATCCCTCTGGGTCGTCCCAGTGCGTGATTAGCCATTGGTAATTGACTTGGTCTTCAGTCCTTTCCTCCCCAGAGAATGGGGAATAGAGCTGAAAACTCCAACCCTATAGTCATGCCTTGGTATTTCTGGCAACTAGCTCATATCCTGGAGCCCTCTAGGAGCCTCTAGCAACTAATTATCTCATTGGCATAAATCCAGGAGTGGCTGAAAGTGGATAATCATGAATACCAAAAAATTCTCTTCTTACCCCATCACTCAAGAAATTCCTGGAGAAGGCAATGGAAACCCACTCCAGTACTCTTGCCTGGAAAATCCCATGGATGGAAGAGCCTGGTAGGCTGCAGTTCATGGGGTCGCTAAGAGTTGGACACAACCGAGCGACTTCACTTTTACTTTTCACTTTCATGCATTGGAGAAGGAAATGGCAACCCGCTCCAATGTTCTTGCCTGGAGAATCCTAGGGACAGAGGAGCCCGGTGGGTTGCCGTCTATAGTGTCGCACAAAGTCGAACATGGCTGAAGCAGCTTAGCAGCAGCAGCAAGAAATTCCAAGGGGCTCAGAAGCTCTCGTGCTTGGAGCCAGGAAAAGATTAAACATACATTTCTTATACCACAATATCACAGCATCATATGTTAAAAATTGGGCTATTAGGGCTTTTGGGAATTTGTGGTCTGTCTTTGATGACTGATCATCTAATGAAATGGTGGTCACATATATTAATAATGGTAATATTATGTGAAAAATGCTGAAACTGAACTCTTGATTCCTTCTTCTGCAAAGGTCTCTGTGTCAGTGAACGGCATTGTAATCTGCTTCATGCTCAGGCCAAAATACTTGAAGTGATCTTTGACCCTTCTCTTTGACTCTTTCACACTTTTTATCTATCCATCAACAAATCCTATTATATTCTATATTCAAAATACATTCTGAGTATTATGTTCATTTGTTTTATGCATTTAGGTCCTTCTATATTTGGTGCATATATACTTACAGTTGTTATATCTTTTTGTTTGATTGGTCTCTATACCATGTTCTTGCCTGGAGAATCCCAGGGACAGGGGAGCCTGGTGGGCTGCCCTCTATGGGGTCATACAGAGTCGGACATGACTGAAGTGACTTAGCAGCAGCAGCAGCAGCAGCATACCATGTAATATCCTTTTTTGTCTTTTCTTAAAGTCATTGTTTTCAAGCTTATTTTGTGTGATGCAAATACTACTAACCCGGCTTTCTTTTCATTTCATTTTCATGGAATGCCTTTTTCCATCCCCTCACTATTAGTCTGTATATGTCACAATATCTGAAATAAGTTTCTTGTAGGCAGCATATATATGGATCTTATTTTTGTATCTATTCAGCCACTCTATGTCTTCTTCTTTTTTTTTTCCCCTCTCTTCTCATTCTAGGTCTTTTGATTGGCACACTTAATCTATTAACATTTAAAGTAATTATTGATAGGTATGTACTTAACCAAGATTGCTGGGAGAAATATCAACAACTTCAGATATGCAGATTATACTACTCTAATGGCAGAGAGTGAAGAGGAACTAGAGAGCCTCTAGTTGAGGGTGAAAGAGGAGAATGAAAAAGCTGGCTTAAAACTCAACATTCAAAAAACTAAGATCATGGCATCCAATCCCATCACTTCATCGCAAATAGAAGGGGAAAAAGTGGAAGCAGTGACAAATTTTATTTTATTGAGCTCCAAAATCACTGCAGCCATGAAATTAAAAGATACTTGCTCCTTGGAAGTAAAGCTATGACAAACTAGATGCTGTATTAAAAAGCAAAGACAGAAGAGCATGGCAACTAGATAACCATGATATCTAGAAACTAGATATCTATGTCAGCTAGATAACCAATGTGAATTTGCTGTATGACTCAGGGAACTCAAAAAGGGACTCTGTAACAACCTAGAGGGGCAGGATGGTGAGGGAGATGGGAGGGAGTTTCAAGAAGGAGGGGACAAATGTATACCTGTGGCTGATTCATGTTGATATTTGGCAGGAGATAGCAAAATTCTTTAAATAATTATCTTTTAATTAAAAAATAAATTTTTTTTTTTGAAAAAGCAAAGACATCACTTTGCCAACAAAGGTCCACGTAGTCAAAGCTATGGTTTTTCCAGTAGTCATTTACAGATGTGAGAATTGGGCCATAAAGAAGGCTGAGCATTGAAGAATTGATGCCTTTGAATTATGGTACTGGAGAAGACTCTTGAGAGTCCCTTGGACTGCAAGGAGATCAAACCAGTAAATCCTGAAGGAAATCAAACCTGAGTATTCATTGGAAGGACTGATGTGAAGCTAAAGCTCCAAGACTTTGGCTACCTGATGTGAAGAGCCAACTCATTGGAAAAGACCCTGATGCTGGGAAAGATGAAATGCAAAAAGAGAAGAGGGCAGTAGAGGATACAATGGTTAGATAGCATCACTGACTCAATGGACATGAATCTGAGCAAACTCCAGGAGATAGTGAAGGAGAGGATGCCTGACGTCCTGCAGTCCATGGGGTTGCAAAGAGTCAGACATGACTTAGTGACTGAACAACAATGATAGTGTACTGGCTTGCCATTTTGTTGATTGTGTTCTAGTTGCTTTTGTAGTTTTCTTCATTTCTTCTTCTTTTGCTTTCTTCTCTTGTGATTTGATGATAAGTATCTTTAGTGTTATGTTTAGATTCTTTTCTTTTTTCACATACATACCTATTAAATATTTGGGTTTCTAGTTACCATGAAGTTCATATAACATTTTTAAGGTTTATATATAACACATACATGATATTTTTTGGTTACTGATCTCTTAAGTTCAAATGCATTTTAACAACCCTGTGTTTTTTATTCCCCATTCCTCTAAGCTTAATGTTTTTTTACAACATATTTTACGTATTTTTTTGTGTATCCCTAACTAGTTATTAATACGGAGAAGGCAATGGCACCCCACTCCAGTACTCTTGCCTGGAAAATCCCATGGATGGAGGAGCCTGGTATACTGCAGTCCATGGGGTCACTAAGAGTTGGACATGACTGAGCGACTTCACTTTCACTTTTCACTTTCATGGATTGGAGAAGGAAATGGCAACCCACTCCAGTATTCTTGCCTGGAGAGTCCCAGGGACAGAGGAGCCTGTTGGGCTGCCGTCTATGGGGTCGCACAGAGTCGGACATGACTGAAGCAACTTAGCAGCAGCAGAAACTAGTTATTGTGTCCCTGTATGTTGTATTATTACTTTTGTATGTTAACCTTTCTACTAGCTTTACAAGTGCTTTATTTACTACCTTTATGTTTGCCTTTACTGAAGAAACTTTTCATAATTTCCATATTTCTAGTCGTGGTCTTCTTTACTGTTTCGATAAGTCCTTTTAACATTCCTTGCAAAGCCAATTAATTGGTGCTGAATTCTTATGTTTTGCTCATTTGTAAACTTTTTATGTCTCCTTCAAATCTAAATTATAGCCTTGTACCATATTCTTAATTGTATGTTTTTTAACTTTCATTACTTTGAATGTATCATGCCACTCCTTTCTGGTCCAAAAAGTTTCTGCTGAAAAGTCAGCTAATGATTTTATGGAAGTTCCCTTGTATACAAGTAGTTGCTTGTATACAATCTTGTTGCTTTTAAGATTCTCTTTTTATTATTAATTTTTCCTTTTAATTATAATGTGTCTTGGTGTGGACCTCTTTGAGTTCCTCTTGTTTCAGATTATCTGTGCTTTCTAGACTTAGATGTCTGTATCTTTTCCCAGGTTAGGGACGTTTTCAGCTATTATATTTTCAAATAAAATCTCTTCCCCTTTCTCTTTCTCTTCTTCTGGGACTCCTATAAATGTGAACATTAGTATGCGTAATGTTGTCCAAGAGGTCTATTAAACTATCTTCATTTAAAAAAAATTATCCTTTCTGTTCACTTGAATAATTTCTACTGCTCTGTCTTCAGTTTGCTGTTCTGTTCCTCTGTATCATTCAGTTTACTGTTGACTCCTCCTAGTGTATTTTTAATTTTCATTATGTTTTTCTTCAGTTCTATTTGGTTATGCTTTGTTAGAAAGAGTTTATCCATTCATCCAAGTTCATTGAGCACCTTTAGGATTACTACCTTGAATTCTTTTTTGGGAATATTGCTTATCTCCACTTTGCTTATTTCTTGTTCTGGGGTTTTGTCTGGAACATATTTCTCTGTCTCCTCTTTTGCCTAATCCTCTGTGTTTATTTCTGTATATTAAGTAAGTTATATATGCTGATGTTGGAGAAGTGACTTCATGTATGAGACTTACAATGGGGCCGGCATCACACTGCTCTTGTGTCCCCAGAGCTATATGCTCCAAATATCCCTCTATGTGGACTGTGTGGGCCATTCTTTTGTAGCAGGGCTGACTACGATGGGTGTACTGGCAGGCAGGACTGCCCCCCAACCTGGTTGGCTGCCGGGTTCTGTCTTGGTGGTAGCTTCTAGACCACTGGTGGGTGGGTCTGGGTCTCTGTGAATCTGGCTGCTCAGTCCATGGGATCCCAGGACTGGTGCCAAACCTCTGGCGAGCAGGTAAGCCCTTGGCATTTATAGGCTAGAGAGAGGGCTCCAAAGTGGCCACTGTCAGCACCTGTATCCTTGGGGTAAAACGGGCTCCCCAAAATGGCTGCCTCCAATATCTGTGTTCCGAGGGGAAACTCCACTTGTTTCTGTCTCTCTGGGAGGCTTTTCAAAATCAGCAGATGGACTGACCCAGTTTCCTTTCGAATTACTGTCTCTGTTCTGGGACTCAGAGTATATGAGATCTGTGCACACTCTCTAAGAGTGGGTTCTCTGTTTCCTATAGTCCTCCCTCTGATTCTCCTCTACACAAGCGTGCCTGGCCTTCAAGAGGCTTATCTTCTTATTGAAAGTCCCCACAACCCCCAGGCTGGGGAGCTCAGTGTGAGGTTCAGAATCCTTGCTCCTTGGGGAGAAGTTTGCAATTGCGATTATCCTGGTGTTTGTGGGTTACCTACTCAGGATAAGGACTTGACTATACCATGTCTCTGCCCCTTCTACCTAACTCATTGTCATTTATTCTTTACATCTGCAGTTGTGGAAAACATTGTCTGCTAGTCTCCAGGTATTTCTTATACACAATTACTCTGTAAATGGTTGTATTTTTGATGTGCCTGTTGGAGGAAGTGAGCTCAGGGTCTTCCTATTCTGCCATTTTGATCACATCTTCCTAGATAAGAATTTGGTATCATTGTTTCCCTTCTCAAACCTCCAGCATACCTCTATCCTCTTCTCTCACTCTTTTCTTCATGAACTTGTTTCCAGTTTCATTGAGAAAGTAGAAATTTTACATACTTTCATAGAAGAATCTACCAATGAACCACACTATTCTAGTATTCCTTTAATATAGATGTACATTCATGATCTTATCAAAGGCTAGCCCTTCTCCTTGTGCACTGGATCCATCCCCTTTTACCTATTCAATGACTTGTCTCTAGGATTATACCCTCCCCTAAATCACTAATACATCTGTCCTTTTCTCTCACCTTGGATCTTTCCTATAAGGATATAAGCATGGTGTTAGATATTTCATCCACAGAAGTAATCCTCCCTTTGCCCCATATTCCCCTCCAGTTACTTCCTTATTTCTTTTCTTCCCATGAAGTAAAACTATATAGTTGCTTCTAAATTTCTATTCTTTGGAAAAGCAATTTGAAAATGAAACTAAGATATTCAGTTTTAGTGGATCTCAGGTAAAGTCAGGAAATTGCATTATATGTTTATAAGAGTCCCTTGGTGAGTGTGTTCAGGAATGAGAACAATTAATTTAAGTTTTTGTGTTAGGAACTATTCCTAACTGAAGATGACCATAAATGAAAATGAAACTCTCCAATTTTACTGTCAGTAGAACAAAGCATTTGATTTATAAGACATATTTAATTTAACAGGAACATGGTGTTGATGGAAAAGTTAATATTATTTCCCCGTTTATAAGACTGTCATAGAAATCCGGGATGAGTAACAGGAGTAACAGGAAATCTTAACATTAACTTTGTCTCTGAAGGCATACACTTGCCTTTTCCAGACTTATTGATGTGGGAAGAAGAGGTGGGAAGGAAAATTACAATTTCTTTACCTACTAACAGTATTTTCCAGACACAGATGAAGAAGAACCATAAATATTCTAGTGAAATTTTCACAATATTTAACACTTTGCCTTTTATGTGGTAGTTGTTCAGCACATATGAATTGAGTAAATGAAAATAAGAAGCTGATCTTGTCCACAGAAATCTCCATGTTTGCAATTCCAGAACTCTTAGGAAGTTCATAATGTGGAGCCAAAGATGGCTAAAAAGTAGGATAAATCCTAACTTTAATTTCTTCGTATAATTATTCATGCTTTCATTCACTCACTCAAAAAATTTTTATTGAGTGCCTCTCACATACTGGGCACTGGGATTGGTGCTGTGAATGCAGATTTGATCCACCTGCTGGCACGAATAGTAAAGAACCCACCTGCCAATGTGGAAGACATGAGAAACTCAGCATTTGATCCCTGGGTCCAGGAGATCCCGTGGAGGAAGGCATGGTAACCCACTCCAGAATTCTTGTCCAGAGAATCGCATGGACAGAGGAGGCTGTCCCATGAACTGGCAGGCTATGGTTCATAGGGTAGCAAAGAGTTGGACAAGACTGACATGACTAGAGACCTTAACCTAATGTCATCATAATCCAGGCAATAGTCTGATGCCACTGATCTCTATGTTTTTTTTTTTTTTTAATTGTTTATTTATATTTGGTTCTCCTGGGTCTTTCGTTGCTGCATATGGGCTTTTCTCTAGCTGCAGCAGGCAGGAGCTGCTCACTAGTTGTGATGCGTGGGCACTTAACTGCAGTGACTTTTCTTGTTGTGGAGCATGGGCTCAGTCGTTGTGGCACATGCACCCAGTTCCCCACAGTATGTGAAATCTTCCCAGAGCAGGTATTGAACCTGTGTCCCCTGCATTTTCAGGCAAATTCTTAGCCATTAGACCACCAGGGAAGTCCTGGCTATATGGTTTTGTGAAAATAATTTCCTTGGTCTGTGCCTCAGTGTCTCCATGAGAAAAAAAAAATATGCATTTCCATGGATTGCAATGAGGATTAAAAAAGAATAATATAAAATATTATTTATAGACTATGAAGGATAGCATAAGCCTTACTTATACTGTAACAGTTCACACCTTACACTTTAGTATATTAGAAGAAGAGCGAATTTAAGGGGTGAAGTTAAATTGTTTTGCTGTCAAATGAGGCTTGAAAACTGCTAGTTTTTGAGAATAGTCCTTTAAAATGAATATATTCAGTTGATGAGATGGTTGTAAATGTCATCATGGCCAAGCCTAAGCTGAGAACCGGTCTTCAGACATCCTGTATCTATATGATCCTTTTAACTTCTGAAGTTATCAACCTCTTGCCCTGTCAGAGGGTTTTTTTTAGGTTTTCTGCTATTAAAGCTAATTGTTGTGAATGAAAGGTCTACTTTCTACTTCAACCCTCAAGTGCAAGGGCCATTACCCGATACTGGTCAAGTCTGACTTGCTGGGCTCACGGTGCTGTGGGAGCAGTGTGTTGTTGGTGGGGCTCTTCAAACCTCAAGCCCTCTATTGGATGTGGATAGCTCCCAAGCAAAGTAAGTGGGTAATCAAACATTGTCTTTAAGTATCAGATCTCCTTGGTTGGGGTTCCTCTGTGATGTTGCGCTCCCAGTGGTAAACCACTTAATTAAACTCCCCCAGAATATCAGAAACATTATGAACTGCTACCTATCACTAAGGGACCATATTTCTTTTAACAAACATGCTCATGTTGCCTTCAGAGAGGTTGATAACTTCAGAAATTTAAAGAATCATGTAGATATGAGATTCCAAAAGACCAGTTCTCAGCTTAGGCTTGGTTATGATGACATTTACATCCACCTCATCAGCTGAATATATTCATTTTAAAGGACTCTTCTTTATTCTTTCGTGACATATCAGATTGATAGTGAGAACAGTATGATAGTTTTCACACACACACACAGCTCCTCCTCCCCAACACACACAATCTCTGAAATCACAGCTTTCTGGGAACCAGTTTCATAGTTGGGGAAAATGAAACTGTTGAAACTCAAGTGATATTATTTCCCTAAAATGACCTAGTCCTCACTTAAATTCCAGGTATCAACCTTAGGGCTAGTAATTAATAGTTTAGTGTCAGCTAAGGAAACAGAATTGCATATAATGAGAAAATTGGTTTTCACATGTTAGAGAACTCCCCACTTTCGGAGAAATTTGGGCAATGCAGAGCCAATGTGCTTCACTGTTGTCTTGCATTTTGGCTGAAAGACAGTTTATGTAAACCATCAGTACCCACACATTTTCCACTCATTCATCCTTAAAAAGAAAAATAAACAATATTACTAGGAAAGGCTTTATAGCATATGGGGAAGGGAATTATATTATACAGAAAGTTGGTACTTGTGATGCGTTAGGACCCAGTTCTGCTTTGTTATTGGCAATGTCACTTAATACCTTGAACAAATATCTTTATCTGTAAAGCCTTCTTGACCTGTTCATCTTCATTCAAGGATAAAAAGAGAATACACATATGAAAATGCTTGGTAAATTGTATTACCTTCTACAGATTGAAAGAGTGATTTTTTAATGGTAAAAACCTAAAGTTACTACCTTTTGTTTAATAACAGGCCTAGCTCTGAAGTGGGTTAAAGAGACTCTGAAGTTGTGTGTGGTTATATGTTGGCAGGAGAAAGAGGTGGCTGAACTTGCATAAACGTCAGAGCAAGGACCTTCTAAAATTTTACACCTTAGGCATGCTGTAGTCCTTGGGGTTGCAAAGTCGGACATGAACATGAATGAGTGGATGAACTGAGATGAGATATCTTCTTGCCTCATCCTGTTCCCAGCCTTGTTTTCTTGGGTGAGATGTGAGATGTTGTCTTCAGCTGAGGGCAAGTCCCAGAGAGAGATTTAGTTAGTTCAGAACTGTTGGCTGCCAACATTTCTAGTGGATGAGGGAATGTGTGCTTTAGTCCTGGAAGGGGGAATCTGGGCAGCATACCACAGCAGCCCTAAACCACTGTAGAAAAGTGCTGGCAGTCTCTTATAAAATTAAAATACACCTACCCTGTGACCCTGTAAGTTCATTCTTATGTATATTTCTAAGAGCAGTGAAAGCAAATGTCCACAAAAATACTTGCACAAGAGTATCCATAGCAGCTCCAAATTGGAAACAACCCTTTTGTCTAGACAGGTAAATGGATTCTCAGCAATGAATGAAGTTCATGGTTAAGTGTCTTAAAGACTATGCTAGGTTAAAAAATGTGGGTAAAATAATACATTACACATAACTCAATTTACTTGAGGTTCTAACACAGGCAAAAACTACTTTGTTAAAGAAAACAAATTTTAGAATGGCTCTCTCTGACATAGGAAATTGCCTTGCTGGGCAAAGGAAACATTCTATATTTTGATAGGAAAGTCAATTATCAGGTGTACACATTTGTCCAAACCTACCCTATTATTCATTTACTAAATATAAATAGAAACTAAAAAGAAGCCCTCACTTATTTTTGTCTACTTGGGAAAATGCTAATTTTTAAGGCTTAGGAACTGGTTAAGAGGTTACTATTCACATGAAAAGAATTTTTTTTTAAATTTTATTTTTATTTTTAAACTTTACATAATTGTATTAGTTTTGCCAAATATCAAAATGAATCCGCCACAGGTATACATGTGTTCCCCAGGAGGGTTCAGGATGAAAAGAATTTTTAAGTGTTTCTTATACTATTAGAAATTTGTGTTTCTCATAATATTATATTGTCCAACAACACAAGAGAAGACTCTACATAAGGACATCACCAGATGGTCAATACTGAAATCAGGTTGATTATGTTCTTTGAAGCCAAAGCTGGAGAAGCTCTGTATAGTCAGCAGAACAAGACTGGGAGGCTCAGATTATGAACTCCTTACTGCAAAATTCAGACTTAAATTGAAGAAAATAGGGAAAACCACTAGACCATTCAGGTATGACCTAAATCAAATCCCTTACAATTATACAGTGGAAGTGACAGATTCAAGAGATTAGATCTGATAGACAGAGCACTTAAAGAACTATGGACAGAAATTAGTGACATTGTACAGGAAGCAGTGATCAAAACCATCCCCAAGAAAAAGAACTGCAAAAAGGCAAAAATGGTTGCTTGAGGAGGCCTTACAAACAGCTGAGAAAAGAAGAGAAGCGAAAGGCAAAGGAGAAAAGGAAAGATATATCCATTTGAATGCAGAATTCCAAAGAATAACAAGGAGATAAGAAAGCCTTCCTCAGTGATCAATGCAAAGAAATAGAGGAAAACAATAGAATGGGAAAGACTAGAGATCTCTTCAAGAAAATTAGAGATACCAAGGGAACATTTCATGCAAAGATGGGCTCGATAAAGGACAGAAATGGTATGGACCTAACAGAAGCAGAAGATATTAAGAAGAGGTGGCAAAAATACACAGAAGAACTATACAAAAAAGATCTTCATGACCCAGATAGCCACGATGGTGTGATCACTGACCTAGAGCCAGACATCCTGGAATGTAAAGTCAGGTAGGCCTTAGGAAGCATCACTACAAACAAAGCTAGTGGAGGTGATGGCATTCCAGGTGAGCTATTTCAAATCCTGAAAGATGATGCTGTGAAAGTGCTACACTCAATATGCCAGCACATTTGGAAACCTCAGCAGTGGCCACAGGACTGGAAAAGGTCAGTTTTCATTCCAGTCCCTAAGAAAGGCAATGCCAAAGAATGTTCAAACTACCACACAATTGTACTCAGCTCATACACTAGCAAAGTAATGCTCAAGATTCTCCAAGCCAGGCTTCAACAATACGTGAACTGTGAACTTCCAGATGTTCAAGCTGGATTTAGAAAAGGCAGAAGAACCAGAGATCAAGTTCCCAGCAACCACTGGATCATCAAAAAAAGCAAGAGCATTCCAGAAAAACATCTACTACTGCTTTTTTGACTATGCCAAAGCCTTTGACTGTGTGAATCACAACAAACTGCAGAAAACTCTTCAGTTCAGTTCAGTTCAGTTGCTCAGTCGCGTCCAACTCTTTGCGACCCCGTGAATCGCAGCACTCCAGGACTCCCTGTCCAACTGGGAGTTGTCCTCCACCAACTCCCGGAGTTTACCCATACTCATGTCCATTGAGTCGGTGATGCCATCCAGCCATCTCATCTTCTGTCTCCCCTTTCTCTTCCTGCCCCCAATCCCTCCCAGCATCAGGGTCTTTTCCAATGAGTCAACTCTTCGCATGAGGTGGCCAAAGTATTGGAGTTTCAGCTTTAGCATCAGTCCTTCCAATGAACACACGGGACCGATCTCCTTTAGGAAGAAAATTCTTAAACAGATGAAAATACCAGACCCCCTTACCTGTCTCTTGAGAAATCTGTATGCAGGTGAAGAAGCAACAGTTATAACTGGACATGGAACAATGGACTGGTTCTAAATTGGAAAAGGAATACGTCAAGGTTGTATATTGTCACCCTACTTATTTAACATATAGGCAGAGTATGTAATGAGATACGTTGGGCTGCATGAAGCACAAGCTGGAATCAAGATTGCCAGAAGAAATATCAATAACCTCAGATATGCAGATGACACCACCCTTATGGCAGAAAGTGAAGAAGAACTAAAGAGCCTCTTAATGAAAGTGAAAGAGCAGGGTGAAAAAGTTGGCTTAAAACTCAACTTTCAGAAAACTAAGGTCATGGCATCTGGTTCCATAATTTCATGGCAAAAAGATGGGGAAACAATGGAAACAATGACAGGGTTTCTTTTCTTGGGCTCCACAATCACTGCAGATGGTGACTGCAGCTATGAAATTAAAAGACTTTTGCTCCTTGGAAGAAAAGCTATGCCTAACCTAGACAACATATTAAAAAGTAGAGACTTTACTTTGCCAACAAAGGTCCATCTAGTGAAAGCTATGGTTTTTCCAGTAGTCATGTATAGGTGTGAGAGTTGGACTCTAAAGAAAGCTGAGCAATGAAGAATTGATTCTTTTGAACTGTGGTGTTGGAGAAGATTCTTAAAAGTCCCTTGAACTGCAAGGACATCCATCTAGTCTATCCTAAAGCAAATCAGTTCTGAATATTCTTTCAGAAGGACTGATGCTGAAACTGAAACTCTAATACTTCGGTCACCTGATGCAAAGAACTGACTCATTGGAAAAGACCCTGATGCTTGGAAAGGTTGAAGGCAGGAGCAGAAGGGGACAACAGAGGATGAGATGGTTGGATGGCATCACTGACTCGATGGACATGAGTTTAAGTAAGCTCTGGGAGTTGATGAAGGGCAGGGAAGCTTCGCATGCTGCAGTCCATGGGGTCGCAAAGAGTTGGATATGACTGAGCAACTGAACTGAACTGATACTATTAGAGCATAGGTGTGATAGGGAAGCTTTTGGCTTCAGATAAAAATAAATATTGACTACAGAATGGCTAAGGAAGATAGACTAGAAAGAGATGACTTTGCATAACCAAGGAAATAAAGATTGGTACTGTCCCCAGGATAAGTAACCGGTGTTAGACATTTTAGAGGATGTCTCTGTATGGTGCCTGAAATCTCCTAAAGAACAATTGATACCAATTTGGTTCTAAAGTTTCAAGCAATTGTATATGGTCAGGGAAATTAGAAGTCTGCTTAAGTAGTAATAACACCCAAGATATCAAAAGTGACATCTTGGCATAATAAAGTGCCAGAGAAGTTGGGCAATGCAACTCAGAGCAGGCTGGATGATGGACCCATTGGCTCTAAGTCAGGTAGTTTTTAAAAGCAATTCAATTATTACTATTATTTGTAAAATGTCATTTGTAATTGTTCTTAAATTAACCACATAGAAAACAATATATGGGTCTATTTGATAATGTAATTTGGTTACTCTACAAGAAATCCACTTTAAGGAATAATGCTAGGACTGTTACTGATAAATAAACCACATTTGATTGTTCTAAGAAAGTTGGAGGACAAAAATCACTTGAACAGCTTTCCTTATGGAATGTCATTTAACATGGCCTATTTATGTCTGAATCTATTCACTGGTATTGGCTTGTGTTTTAAGGAATTTTAATTTAATAAAGTCAAACCCAACCAAAATGAGAATGTTATATAAAATTCCCCAAATTTCATCAAGTTCTCATCCCACAGATTGTCCTGGTTTATTTCCTGCTGTTAGTGCCTCTGAGAGTTCTTCTCAAAATAACCATGGCTATTTGTATTTTCTATGGTTAAATTGGGTGAGGGAAGGGAGAGGGAAATGATTTGTGGTTCGATGCACGATACTGGATGCTTGGGGCTGGTGCACTGGGACGACCCAGAGGGATGGAATGGGGAGGGAGGAGGGAGGAGGGTTCAGGATGGGGAACATATGTAAACCTGTGGCGGATTCATTTTGATATTTGGCAAATCTAATACAGTTATGTAAAGTTTAAAAATAAAATAAAATTAAAAAAAAAAAAAAAAGAAAAAAAAAAAAAAAATAAACCACAGTAAAAAAAAAAAAAAAAAAAAAAAAAAAAAAAAAAAAATAAAATCTTTGCACAGAAATGTGCCCCAGATTTAATAAGCATCAGAGTTCTGATTGCTGAGTGGTCTACTCCATTTGAAAAAGTCACCTTTTCATAATTTTTCTTGCTAATTATATGAGAAATTTTGATTTCCTTTTCATTCATTGATTCATTCAAACTTTAATACTTGAAATACTTATTGAGAATCTATTAGAGGGCACATATTAACAATATGAGGAGAAGGGAATTACACCCCGCTCTAGTACTCTTGCCTGGAAAATCCCATGGACGGAGAGGCCTCGTAGGCTGCAGTCCATGGGGTCGCTAAGAGTCAGACTGAGCGACTTCACTTTCACTTTTCACTTTCATGCATTGGAGAGGGAAATGGAAACCCACTCCAGTATTCTTGCCTGGAGAATCCCAGGGACGGGGGAGCCTGGTGAGCTGCCGTCTATGGGGTCGCACAGAGTCGGACACAATTGAAGCAACTTAGCAGCAGCAGCAGCAGCAGCAGCAATAACAATATGATGCTAATATGACATAAAGAAAAGTCATCATTGAGTCAATAAATCAGAACACAAGGAAATAACACAATGTTAATTTATTTGAACACAGAAAAATAATGTTGAAGCAGAAAGCATAAAAAGTATATTTTGGTGTGAGTTGGGAAATGGCCTGATGTAAACCTTAACACCTATATCATTCATTCTTTCCTTTCAATCTCCAGTTAATTAGTGACATGGATTATTTATGAGTTAACATTTACTCCTCTTCCTTCACCTTCAATCTTTTCTTGCCACTCTCCTAACTAGTTCTGAAACATGAAACACACACTCAAAGAATTTTGCTACCAAGTTTGATAATTTGGAAACACTATTATTTTCACATTTGGACCATAAAGTTGGCAAAATCTTTCTGCATGTCATGAAATCTCAGGTTTCCTGTGGCTCTCTACTCAATTTATGGAGACTGACACTGAGGAGCACTCGTCCATCCATCTTTATCTATTCTACATGTACTTTCTTGATACAGAGATCCCATCACTTCTGATGCTCCATCTTCTGCCTTTAAGGAATCTGGTTGCTTTATTAGTAGCTATTAGCCTGCCTTTCAGTGCCTATGTGTGCCTGTATTCCTTATACTGGAATTCTCAGGTTGCATACTGAGAATTGAGAATGTCCCTGAACCAGAGATGGAAAGTTTATTTCTTTAAGCTCTCAGTTTTCATTGTTCTTTCTTTCTCTTGGATGTCTCCCAGTTTATGCCTTTACTTTCAGGCATAGGGTTATTATTAGCCTCCAATGGAGGCATTTCTTTTCCACCCCAGTCTGTTGATTTATTGTACCTTCAATTCTTTCCATAGTGCATTTGATAAAAATAATAATTGCAATCAATCAGGTTTAGGCCATGTGCCAGGAATTGGCCAGTTGTTTTACATACAATATATGTAGCTCTACCAATAATCCTGCAAAGTAGGCATAATATTATCCTGGTCTAACAGTAAGGAAATGAGTCTCAGAGAGGTTAAATAACTTGTCACAAAGTGAATAAATGGAGAACCTAGATTGAAGCCCAGATCTCTTGACTCCAAATGTTAGACTTTTCCCAGGTTACCATTCTGCTTTTTCTTGTGGAACAGTGCCAGGAACTTGTTAGGTATTTAATAACTCTTTGTTAAATTAATGCATAAATGAACCTGTGGAATCTCCTATATACTTTTTGCTAGAATGAAAAGATAAAAATATTTATAATTAGTATCAGAGCTTGTTCATTGGTCATAAGCAATTATAAAAACTGAACAATATACATGAGTCGTCTGTTTTCAGACACAGGAAAACATGGAATTTTTCTAAGAGAAGATAAACAAATGAGGTGAACCCTACAATCAATCGGCTTTCAGTCTGGAGGTATTCTCTGAAGTGTGGGACAGGAACCCAAGCACAGCTTCACAGTTTCACTGAGCTGAGAAAACAAGTATATGTCTGGAGGAGGGCTCACTGACTTGAATTGCAGGGCTGAATGCCGTAGAGGAGGAAAGAAAGCCCAGAAAGAGGTCCAGTAGAATGCATAGGGATCCTTTTGAGTCTGGCTGAATACTATCCTGTGCATGTACAGGGTGGGACTCTCTAAGGTCAAGCAAGAACGAGTATCTGGCAAAAAGTATGCCTCAAGGAGGTATAAGCCAAACAATTCACGGAGCCCTCAAATAGCTGGGAGTTCCAGGTGCCAAAGTAGAGAACTTGTTGACTGTCTAGGCCATTCTGTAGAGACCCAAGAAAGTTTATGCCATAGTAGCAGACTGTGTGGGTCACAATAAACTGGGAAATTCTGAAAGAGATGGAAATACCAGACCACCTGACCTGCCTCTTGAGAAATCTGTATGCAGGTCAGGAAGCAACAGTTAGAACTGGACATAGAACAACAGACTGGTTCCAAATAGGAAAAGGAGTATGTCAAGGCTGTATATTGTCACCCTGCTTATTTAACTTATATGCAGAGTCCATCATGAGAAACACTGGACTGGAAGAAGCACAAGCTGGAATCAAGATTGCCAAGAGAAATATCAGTCACCTCAGATATGCAGATGACACCACCCTTATGGCAGAAAGTGAAGAGGAACTCAAAAGCCTCTTGATGAAAGTGAAAGTGGAGAGTGAAAAAGTTGGCTTAAAGCTCAACATTCAGAAAATGAAGATCATGGCATCCGGTCCCATCACTTCATGGGAAATAGATGGGGAAACAGTGGAAACAGTGTCAGACTTTATTTTTTGGGGGCTCCAAAATCACTGCAGATGGTGACTGCAGCCATGAAATTAAAAGACACTTACTCCTTGGAAGCAAAGTTATGACCAACCTAGATAGCATATTCAAAAGCAGAGACATTACTTTGCCAACAAAGGTCCGTCTAGTCAAGGCTATGGTTTTTCCTGTGGTCATGTATGGATGTGAGAGTTGGACTGTGAAGAAGGCTGAGCGCCGAAGAATTGATGCTTTTGAACTGTGGTGTTGGAGAAGACTCTTGAGAGTCCCTTGGACTGCAAGGAGATCCAACTAGTCCATTCTGAAGGAGATCAGCCCTGGGATTTCTTTGGAAGGAATGATGGTAAGTCTGAAACTCCAGTACTTTGGCCACCTCATGCAAAGAGTTGACTCATTGGAAAAGACTCTGATGCTGGGAGGGATTGGGGGCAGGAGGAGAAGGGGACAACAGAGGATGAGATGGCTGGATGGCATCACTGACCCGATGGACGTGAGTCTAAGTGAACTCTGGGAGTTGGTGATGGACAGGGAGGCCTGGTGTGCTGCGATTCATGGGGTTGCAAAGAGTCGGACTTGACTGAGTGACTGAACTGAACTGAGCAGAGTATTCTAGATTTCCCCTTACGAAGTTTAAAAATAAAGCTTGAAAACGTCAAGCTGATTCACAAGCAAATTAAACTCCTGACAACACAAACTTTCACACTCTTCAAATGGAGACAATAAAAGCCAAATATTTAATAATGTAAAGCTTATAATGTCCAGCATCCAATAAAGTTTTACTAGACGTGCAAAGTAACAAAAATGTCACCCATAGCTGGAAGAAAAGTCAGTCTGTAGATATAAGCCCAGAAGTAACAGAAACAGTGGATTAGCAGACAAAGACTCTACAGCTATTATAAATATTTTCAAGAATTTAAATAATAATAGAAACATCTGAGTCAAGAAATAAAAGATATAATTCATTTTGATATTTGGCAAAACTAATACAATTATGTAAAGTTTAAAAATAAAATAAAATTAAAAAAAAAATAAAAATCACATTCAAAACCAAAAAAAAGAAAATTAAATGTAAATTCAAGAGATGAGAAATAAAATATTGTAAATTAAATATCTAATGAATTGGGTTACTAAAAAGAGATTAGCAAGCTTGAAACTATCCAAGTGAGAGCACATAGAGAAAAAAACCATAAGAAATAAAATAAACAGAGCCTCAATGATATCGAGAAAACATAAACTAATTCAGTATTCATATAATTAGTGAGGCTGACAGTGTGGTAGGTGATGGTAGAAAAATTATTTAACGAAATAAATGCCAAAATTTCTCCAATAATTTCAATAGGATAAACACACCTGAAAGAAAAAACACTTAGGCACAAGATTACCAAATTGCTAAAGGCTGGCTATAAAGAAAAAATATTAAAACTGGACGGAGAAAAAGACACATTATATACAAATAAAAGGACTACCAAATTCTTTTCAGGAGTGATGCAAAACAGAAAACAATGGAACAATTTCATTAATGTGCTAAAAGAAAGTTGTCAAACTAAATTTCTACATTCAGAAACAAAAATATCCTTCGTAAGTGAAAGGCAATGAGAATTCTAGTTTCTGGTCTGATATATAAAGACCGTAGAAGTCATTAATCCCATTTTATAAGAAAAAAAAACATTGAACAAGCTGGAAATCAACAACTTGTCTTATATTGATGAGGCACAAGGTAGTCTAATCCACCACTTTGAAAACGAGAGTCATGTGAATTCAGAGACTCCAGCTCACTGGGAGAAGCAGCCCAGCATGACTGCTGGAGCCCGTACTACTTACCACCATGACAACTGGGCTGCTAAATAATAGTAGAGGATTATAGCTAAAGGAATTGCAAGCCTCAGACCTTATTTAAGGAGTCTCTGAGTAAATCCAAAACAAGGGAGACAAAAAAAGACATCACAGGAAATTTTAAGCTTTGACATGTACAGCTACAGCAATTGGTAAACGTAGCCTAACTCCTAGCCAGATAAACATTAAACCTCGCACATACACACACCAATTCTTTTTCTCCTTTTTTCTCTTTCCTTTACTCTTTGTATTTTGTATGAGGAGCACTAGTGGCAGTTGCCTTCCTATTTAGTTTTAAGGTTATTGGATTTCCAGGTGGAATTGACTCATGGTAGTTGACAAGGCTTTCTCTCTCCTAGTGTTTTGAAAAGGATGAGAGGATCTTTGTACTAGAAAGAGGTTCATTATATTAGGTAGAATCATGTTTCTACTGTGATGGAAGTTAAATATGCCTAAGAGGGTGAGACTGCATCGGGGAAGCTGAAGGGTTAGTTTGCCTTTTGCTGTCAGCTCCCTCCCAAGTTTGCCATGCCCGTGTCTGTCCCACAGCAAGCTAGACCTCTGCAAGCTACACTTGCCCAACTCCCTTGATGGCTTCCCTATCTATTTAACCAGTGGGAGGAATTAGGCTGTAAAGCAAGGGTAGAAATGGACAAAGGAGGTAGGTATGGAGGAAGGTCATTTTCTTCTGTTTCTGCTTCTGGCGTTCTCTCTGGGAGAATTGAGTGTCTCTGTCCTGCCTCTAACTTCAGCACATCTAGCAGTAGTAGATCTGGTGGGCAATTGTTGGTGACTATCAGAGGCCATGGACCTCAGGGGTATCGGGTGGGTAACAGAAGCTGCAGCAGCAGAAACAGCAGCTGCCCACTACCTCAGAGGCTGCTGAACCTGCAGTGAGTATGACGCTAGGCTCTGCCCTTATGACCTCCTTCCTTTTGTGGCTCCAGCTCTACAGGTGGTAGCAGCTTCCTGCAGTCACTGATCTCTAGTATTTATCACCCCCTCTTTGGCTTCCTTTGCCTTCAAATTCCTTTGGAGTCAGCTGCTTGTGTTAGCTGCACCCATTATTTGACATCACTACTGTGGTTTTGATTTTCCTGAGGGGGTCCTGACTCATATAGGGGAATGAGACGTTTAAGCAGAGTTAAGCTCCTTCTAAATAGTGTCTTAATATCTCCACAGCAGGATAGATAAACTTGTGAGCTATCTAGCACACCCCTGTCTCTTTGGTCAAGCCTGCCCTACTCCAGCTCCCTGCCCACAGGTCTTTGAGTGTGTTCAAACAGATAACACATGCCTAGCAAACAGAATGCTGTAGCTGGGTTGCATTTATTAGGTACTGAGATGGTTTATATGACAGTAAACGTCCCTTCTAATCCTAATATTTTAGAACATTGCTTTCTACTCTGTGGATCACTGTGCAAAGCTATAGATTTTTTTGGAAGGGACTCATGAGCATAAGAATTTGTATGCTAAAAAAATGTCTAGCAACTCAAAGCTCTATCATTTTTTTTTTTTTTTATAGAAGTGTATTATACTGTTGCTGCTGCTGCTGCTGCTAAGTCGCTTCAGTCGTGTCCGACTCTGCAACCCCATAGACGGCAGCCCACCAGGCTCCCCCGTCCCTGGGATTCTCCAGGCAAGAACACTGGAGTGGGTTGCCATTTCCTTCTCCAATGCATGAAATTGAAAGGTGAAAGTGAAATTGCTCAGTCATGCCTGACTCTTCGTGACCCCATGGACTGCAGCCCACCAGGCTCCTCCGTCCATGGGATTTTCCAGGCAAGAGTACTGGAGTGGGGTGCCTAGGATTAGTAAACCTGCAAATTATGCACAAATGAATACACATACTTTTAAAACAGCAGTTTTAAAAATTAACATAAACTAATATCACTACTTTTCTCATTATGGCAGGTAGTGGTACACAAATTTTTTTTATGTTTCTAAAGGGACACTTTTACCTGAAAGGGTTGGAAACTATGAAGCAAGCTGTGACTTTCAAACATCACATAATTTCAAATTCAGTTGCCTCCATTTTGAGGTTCTAAAGTTTTCAGTGTTCAGAGGAGAATTTTCTGGGACTCGTCTTTGATTAACAAGATTTTACTTATTTAAACTATAGTATTACTAAGTAACTCAGATTTAATATGCTTAAGTCATTTGGGAATTCCATAATAAATGGGCTTTTGTTGGCAAGACAATTAATTATTTGAACAAGTGTAGTTTTTCTTTCCTTTTCAAAAGGAAATGTTAATTCTACCCTAAGAAATCTGGGAGAAATCTTTGAGATTAGTAGTGAAATATGACTCTAAAATGAATTTAAGATATAGTTCTTTTTTTCCCATTGTCAATACAAATGCTGTGGTTTTATATTAGATGAACTAATATAGTTATTTCTTCCATAAAAATGACTAGTGACAATGTGTTATAGGGGAAATACTGTTTACTCGTGGCCTACAAAGTCTATGATGTGGAACTAGGCCACACATACACGAGCATGCACACACACATACACAATTTTGTTTAACAGAGGCTCCAACAATGAAATAATTTAGCCAGAGCTAGACAGTTAATCGGAGAAGGCAATGGCACCCCACTCCAGTACTCTTGCCTGGAAAATCTCATGGATGGAGGAGCCTGGTGGGCTACAGTTCATGGGGTCACTAAGAGTCGGACACGACTGAGCGACTTCACTGTCACTTTTCACTTTCATGCATTGGAGAAGGAAATGGCAGTGTTCTTGCCTGGAGAATCCCAGGCACGGGGAAGCCTGGTGGGCTGCCGTCTATGGGGTCACACAGAATTGGATACAATTGAAGCGATTTAGCAGCAGCAGCAGCAGACAGTTAATAGTAGAAGCAAGATTTAATTCAGTGTTTGCTTAATTAAGAGCTAGATTTGACACAGAATGTCTGGGTTTGGTCCACCAATAATTACCTGTGTGACTTTGGTATAATCACCATCTCTGGCCTCAGTTTCCCCATCTGTAAAATGGGAACAGTGATACTGCCTCTATCATGGGGTGCTTTGAAAATTAAATGTGAGAATGCATAAAATGTACATAGCATAGTGTCTGACACATAGTGATCACTCTAAATATTAATACTAGGTTCTGTTATTTTTATCATACTCCATTTTCCTTAAAGTGAATATTAGTAAAACAGATGTTTCAGTTTAATTTGTCAGTAAGTTTTAAAGTTGTGAAGATTTTGAGGAAATCGCTTTCAAAGTCTGACCTCCACGTTTTTTTCATCAGTAAAATGGAGATAATAATTCTTTCCCAGACTCTTTTTCAGGTTGTTATAAAAGAATTAAGTTAAATTAAGAGATCAAAACTGCTGTGCATGAATTAAGATGTCACAGAAACCTGAATGAACTTTTTGGCCAACCCTATATATATTTTATATATATATATATATATATATATATAAGTTTCACATTCCTAAGAGTTTATCTGTTTTAGGAATAAGGTGTTGCTTTGTTTAGTTTTGATTTACTTATATGTCTTATATAATTTTAAGTATCTCCAGGAAAGGGTGTGCAAGTTCTTTTTGAAACTCATCACCGGTTTCAATGTTTCCTCTTTTTCATAGAGAAACGCTCAATTTAGCAATAGAGCAAATTGGACACTTTCTAGCCATTTCTTTTTCCACACAAAGGAAGGCATAGTAATTTGCAGTCTCAAGCTGACGTAAAGGATGTTTCTTGATATCTTCAGCTTCAACTTATCTCATTTGACAGGAGAGGCTAATTTATGTTGCCAGATCAGTTCTTTCAGAAAAAATCCACTTTTCAGATGCTGCACTTCATTTAGTGACTTTCCAGGCACTTCAAATCCTTTGTGGAAAGAGCTAGATCATGGATATAAATATAAAGAGACAAAAATAGCAACTTTCCTTGCAGCTGAGTACAACACCTTAATTCAGCATAGGCAAAATGAACTGAATTTGTGGACGCTAACCGGCCATATTATCTTTTAAATGGTTAATTGAAAGCCAGAGATACAGTACCCTTGCAAAAGAATTCTGAAATTTCTCTTTAATTTATCCTTTTTTGTACCCTCTGGATTTGGGCCTTCATCGTTTTTAATTCAGGCTATTGCTGCAGTCTCCTAAGACACCCACCCTCTCTAATTATCTAGCCTGTTTATAATCCAGTGTCCACCTGGTTGCCTGAGAGCGACATTTTTTCTGATACAGATCTGAGTATGTTATTCTTTTAGTTTCTCTCCGTTACCTACAGGACAAAAACGCACTCCTTGTGCATGGCAGTGCTCACAAGGCTACCTTTCTACCCGCTTCCTTGCTTCGTGTGGCACTGATGTCTTTCAGCCTAGCTCTGCCTGCTCCGATATTTCATTTTCCTCTGCCTTTTTCCACATTTACAAATTCTTAGCCATCCAGAATATCTTGATGTTCCCCAAAGAAGGCTTAAACTTCCACATTTTTATGCCCTTTTCCTCTCTTCCCTGCCTGGCAAATTTGTCTCCATCTTTCCAGAGTCAGCTTCTTTGTGCCATGATTATGTGAAGATTTTCTTGCCTGCCCTTCCACCAGAGACACGCAGCTCTTCCACCTTTTGCTTTCAGAGCACTTGATACAAAGGCATGTCTAAGATTCTTGAAGATTAACCTGCCGCGTTGTATACTTATCTGTTTCTCTCTTTAGATGGTGAGCTCCTTGAGGGTAGAGACTGCCTGTTTTCTTTTGAGTCATTAGTGCCGAAAATATTTCCTGGCACAGAGTGTTGGACTGTAGTGGCTCAGTGCTTTAATTGCAGTTCAGACAGACTTGGGTGGGAAGTTCAAAGTTATTACTCACTAGTTGTGTAATCTTGGGAAACTTACCTAATTCCACTTGATAGCTTTCTCATCTGTAAAATGTAGACAAAATACCTATCTCATAAGAATGTTGTAAAAATCAAATGAGTTAGTATATGTAAAACTTTTAGAACAGCATCTGGCATGATGACTCTGATGTCACTATTACCAATGATTGTTTACAGTTTTTATTATTATTACTAGGTCTCACAATTGTTGGAAAGATTGCAAAAGACTGATCAAACCTAGGAAGTGTTTGGCATAGTAACTGGCTTAGAGTACATGTTCAATGCAGATTGGATATTTTTTATGATTATTACTTTTATTATTAAAAATTGTTGAAGAGATGAACTTCCTGTTTTCTTATCTGTTGCCCATCAGAAAACATTCCTGGAAATTATACTAGCTCCAGCACTCAGTATGTCCAAAATTTATCTTAATATTTCCCCTAAAACCAGCTGATGTGAAAATGCTCAGTAGAGTAAGCACTTAAACACTTTCTTCTTCCCTTTCTCCCTCCCTTCCTCTCCCCTTCCTTTTCTAATTTCTTCCCTAATTATCCCGTTTCAGTCACCTTGCTCTTGGTGTTTTGAGCTACAATCCCTGAAATTACTTTAAACTCTGCCTCTCCTTCCCCTAGACATGATCTTTCACTGGTTCCCATAATTTCAGTCCTTGAAATATGTCTGGGATACATATGTTTATTTCCTTTTCCATTGCCATTTCTTTGTTGAAGTTTATATCACCTGCCACCTGGATCACTTCCTATTTTTCTGTAGCCCCTCCAGGGCAGGGACCAAGAATCACTACAGTGCACATGATTCAGAAAGGATCAAAACCTGAACTGCCAAGGGGGCACACAGAAATGTTAATGAGTGTAGCCAACCAGAGAGCCACGGTGACCATGACATATGGGAGTGGTCATGTCTTATCTATAGCAGAGTGTTACTATACAGAAAAGTGCCTGCCCGTTGCTTCCATATGGGAATGCTGGCATTGTTGGATCTTCTGATATTTTAGGGGAAACTGCTAATCTGCACATGGACTCTGCTGATATGTAAATTATGGCAATTACTTCAAATTTAAAAATCAAATTGTTTGGACTAGACAACCCAGGTCAGTTCTGGCTTATAGGTCATTATGTCTAAAAAGATGTTCAAGAGATACTTACAAGAATAAATGGATCCAGGACTCATTCTCTAGTTCCCCTTCTCTCCCCCAGGCCTCTGCTGAATCTCTTCCTACATCCCAAATTTCCCCTCTTATTTAATTCCACCTCAAAATTCTGTTTATGTTTCTCTTTTTTCATACCATTCATGACAATTGCTCATACCAACTGAGAACCTACTGTGTTCTCAGCACTGAAAGTGAATTGATAATAAGGAAACATTATCCCTGAAACTATTGACAGGATCACAGACAAAACCACATTGTCTATGGTAAATAGAAACAATAATCTAATTATTTTGAAAAATCTAGTTTTCTTATCTTTCGTTGCCCTTGGAGGATAATTATAAATTAAATTTTATGTCTATGATTGAGCTGTAAGTATTTCAAATTTTACAAATGTTTAACCAGATCATGGGTTCCTCAATGGCAAGGAACACCTATTAAATCTGATTTATATTCAGTGCTCCCATAGATCAGCAAATAGGCAGGTATATAAATGACAACAAATAATCACTTACAAGTCCAGTTAGTACAGGGAGTTGGTAAAATTCACATAATCTTTCAAAGCAGAACCAAGATCTTTGCTTTGGCCTTGGATCCATTGATTGGGAGCGTCCCAGATGGTTCAGTGGTAAAGAATCTGCCTGCAATGTAGGAGACGTAGGAGAAACAGGTTTGCTCTCTGGGTCAGGAAGATTCCTGGAGGAAGAAATGGCAACCCATTCCTGAATTCTTGTCTGAAAAATTCCATAGGCAGAGAACTGGCAGGCCATAGTCCCTGGAGTTGCAAAGAGTTGAACACAACTGAGTTAGTGAGCACACACACACACTGAGTGATTGATCACACACTGATTAGAGATCACAGTTGACTCTCTTGAATGGTTGTGCTCATAAGTTCTAATATTTTCAGTTTCTTTAAACTGAAGCAAGACGTAAAGGACATTTCAAAGAAACTTGAACATGTAGGCTTCCTAGATTTTTACACTTTTCTTCTGGTCTTTTACAATGGCCTTGTTGATGTTCAGTTGCTAAGCCGTGTCTGACTCTTTGCAGCCCCAGGGACTGCAGCACGCCAGGCTTCCCTGTCTTTCATTATCTCCCTGAGTTTGCTCAAACTCATGTCTATTGATTTGGTGATGTCATCCAACCATCTTATTCTCTGTCACTCCCTTTTCCTCCTATACGCAATCTTTCCTAGCATCAGGGTGTTTTCCAATGAGTTGACTCTTCACATCAGGCAGCCAAAGAATTGGAGTTTCAGCATTAGTCTTCCTGATGAATATTCAGGGTTGATTTCCTTTAGGATTGATTGGTTTGATCTCTTCACTCTCCAACGGACTCTTAAGAGTCTTCACCAGAACCATAGTTTGAAAGCATCAGTGGTCTTGCTCACTACTAATTTGATAATATTGTCTTTTACCACATTGTCTTTAAAATAGTTGATATATAGCAATCATCTATATTTTCATATAAACAACAATTAGCTATATAAAAGCATGCTTTTTATTAGTTTACATGATATTTAATCAATGTTTCTAACATTAAGAAATATAACTAGAATAAAGAGTATGGGAACAAATATTACTAACTTTTGATCAGCTTATCACTGAACTAGGGAAAAGTAAGTTTTTGGTGTTCTAGGAACCAGTCCACCAGCCTTAGATATCCTCTGTGCCATGGTGTGGCTTCATCTTTTACAAAATAAATGGAAACTATTGATCCTATCAGGTCAGTTAGGTGAAGTTTTAGTTAAGTCTGCTCTATTACTGACTGAATTCAGGTAGCATTTGTTGGAATCTTTATAATGCTATTATTTCTACAAATAATATTAATTTCTCACCTATTTCCATGTTCAGTGGTCCTTTTAAGGTGCATTTACTTATATTATTGTACTCTTATGACTCCCTAAGAGTAATACATTTTTCTCTTTTGACAGATGAGAAATATAATTTTCAGAGAGGTTGAAATGACTTCCTTAAGAGCTTGTAGCTTGAAAATAACAAGAGTGGAGGCTCGTGCCCTGTCGCAGCCTGATCAAGTCCAGGACTCTTCTTGCTTCCCTAGTGCTACCTCTCCAAACCAGGCTAACTGAACTCCAAGGATTCTTTCAGCTCTAACATGCTCTGATTCTGTGATATATTAGCAATATCCTGTACACATCATCCATTCTACTGCTAAGACCTAGCCATCCCCTTATAGCTCTGTGGGCACTGGCTTGACAAGGAGGGGAGAAAGAGATTAAGTAGAGGGTCCAATTAGTTTCAGACTGGTTGGGTAAATGTTTCACAACATTTCTGAGTTAGTCCCTCTCTCCTTTTATGAATGATTCTTGCCTTTTTTTGACAGATTGATCTTGAGTGCTGGGTATTTTTCTCTCAGCACATGAGCTGCCAGTTTTTTAGGCTGTCCCCCCCCAGGACCAAGATGAGGTGAGAGGTAAGTTGTTTGTACGTATGACTTGACTAAGCAATGCAACCAGGCTGAATATTCAGAAAGCCCTTCTGTGCTTGGAGACTTCTTTCATGTCTTAGAAATCTTGATTTATTTCAGGACAGGGAAAATCCAAGCCAGCTCTCAGAGTGGAAATTAAAATCTTAAAACTATGTATGAAAATTGAATATTCCAAATGTCCTGGTTTAAACATCACTCTGCATCGTTGATCAAATGTAAAAGTTCTTGAAAAGAAGCAGGGGGATTTATGACTAGGTGTAGGACTGGGGAAAGGCTTGGAGAATATTTATGGGTAACTTCAAGGAATTCCAGTGACTGTACTTTCACCTGATTTTGTACCCTCAAGTTTCTGCTTTGGCAATTTCAAGCCTGCAAATGCTTATGGATTGAAAAATATTTTGCTTTGGCTGTATTCTGTTAACTTCTGAATTTAGGGGTGGGAGAGACACTATATATATTTATTTGGACACATTTATCATGCTGTGTGTAAGTATGTGAACATATGTTTTTATTCTTTTAGATTTATCTGTGACTTTCTTGAGGACAGGACCTTTGCTTTAACTATATCTATACCTTCAGACCTAATATAATCTCTGGAAAATAGGAGGCTCCCCATAAATGCTCTATTGATGCATATTGTTTAGTTAACCTTTGTTGAGCACCTTTTTATGCTGAGTCCCGTGCTGGCTTCTGAGGAGTCATGTAGACAGAAGGAGGGAGTGGGGAATCTCAAAATAAACTATACTTTAAAACATAAAAGCATATATTTTAAAAGGTGAAGCATAAAGACAGCTACCCTTATGCATTACGGCTGACTCCTGAACGACTTGGGGCACTGACCCTCTGTGCAGTTGAAAGTCCACATATAACTTAGAGTCAGCCCTCTGCACCTACGCTTCCTCCACGTCTGTGGTTCTATATTCGTGGATTCAACCTGCAGAGGATCTTGTGGTGTAGTACTGTAGTAGGAACCATGGAAAAAAATCCGTAAAAGGGGCCAGTACAGTTCAAATCCATATTGCTCAAGGATCAGGTGTGATTTCCTTTGGCAGCCTTCCATAGCTAGCCCTGCAGGTCCATGGGGGTTCATCATTTCATGTCTTTATCTCAGGTGTATTGCAAAGAGTCAGAGAAGCCAATCAGTGTTTATTTTCCTTTCAACTGATAAAGAAAGAGATTGATGTACACATACAATACTGGCTGTTGGATTGGTTGGTCACAATGGTGTAAACACCATCAACAAATTCCAAAACAGTTTTAGGCACTTATTTCCATGTAAATTATATTACTTAATTCTCTGAAATGTTTTATAGGATTGGCAGTATAACACATATTTTAAAAATGCTGTTCCTCTTCCTAGAAGATCTTTCTTCCCTTTGCTGTCTGTTAAATACACCTGATCTTTCAGGATCCATCTCCAGTGATATCTCTTCTGTGATTCCTTTTCCTCCAATCCCAGCCAGATTCATAGGCTTCTTCCTTTCTGCTTCCGTAAGACCTTGCATATACATCGAACATGGCACTCAAGCAATTGAAATCCTTTCTGCGTGTTGGAACATGAGCTCCTCAAAGCAGCTTCTCCATCATTTTCCTCATCACATGAATTGCACTTAAACCCACCGGGTTGCTCAATGTAGAATTTTAGGAACTTTTCTTGCTGCGTTCTCTACCTTTTCATTCCATATGAATGGCCCCAAAGCCTTTGCATTTTACCCCTAGGTAAACTCCTCTCATCTGTGCTGCCTTCGCTTCAGTTCTCCTCAATCTCATGTCTCTTCAGACTGTGGCAGCAGCCTCCTACCAGGTCTCATTGTTTCTAGTCTCATGGGTCGTGTGGCTTCCCTGGTCAGGATAGTCCAGCGCGTTTCCATGGCAGCTAAGCTAAAACTCACAGATCTTCACATCACATCTGGGACCCTGCATGGTCTGGCTCCTCCCCACCTCTCCAGCCCCATCCTGTACCCTTGCTCACTGCACTTGAAACAGTTTGGCTTCTTTGCCAAATGCTTTTCTACCTCAGGCTGCTCCCTCTGCCTGGGATGCTCTTTCTGTCACTCTTCACCAAGTCAGCTGTTGCTCAATCTTCAGATCTTAGCTCAAATGTTGCTTTCACAGAGTGGGCTTTATGAAGCTTCTAGGGTCCTCATCAGAGAAGTCTACTCTTTCTCTTTATAGCGTCAATCAGAACATGTATGTTTGCTTATGTCTGTCTCCTCCACTGAAATGCAGATTTGTTGGGGAAGAGATGTATCCATTTGTTGCTTTTTCACTATTATATGTCAGAATTTAATGCCTGAAGGTACACTGGGCATTTGCTAAGTATTTATAAAAATTTAAATGAATGTATGAAAACTGAATTCTTCATATGTGACTATCACATTGGTACTATTGAATGGGTCCCTTATTTTGTTTAGAGTGTTTCTCCACGGTAAAGGTAAGCAAAGTATCTTTTGCTAAATATCCACTGGCTGTCAGTTTCCTTTGAGTCCCACCTTCCTGGCACCAAACAGCATGTGGAGTGTGCCAGGAGAAGGCAATGGCACCCCACTCCAGTACTCTTGCCTGGAAAATCCCATGGGTGGAGGAGCCTGGTAGGCTGCAGTCCATGGGGTCGCACAGAGTCGGACACGACTGAACGACTTGACTTTCACTTTTCACTTTCATGCATTGGAGAAGGAACTGGCAACCCACTCCAGTGTTCTTGCCTGGAGAATCCCAGGGACAGGGGAACCTGGTTGGCTGCCGTCTATGGGGTCGCACAGAGTCAGACACGACTGAAGTGACTTAGCAGCAGCAGTTGCCCCATTTATGAGAAGCACCCATCCAAAAACCGGAGAAGGCAATGGCAACCCACTCCAGTACTCTTGCCTGGAAAATCCCATGGATGGAGGAGCCTGGTAGGCTGCAGTCCATGGGGTCGCTAAGAGTCGGACATGACTGAGCGACTTCACTTTCACTTTTCACTTTCATGCATTGGAGGAAGAAATGGCAACCCACTCCAGTGTTCTTGTCTGGAGAATGCCAGGGGTGGCGGAGCCTGGTGGGCTGCCATCTATGGGGTCTCACAGAATCGGACACAACTGAAGCGACTTAGCAGCAGCAGCAGCAGTATCCTAAAATGTCCCCCTCTTGCTGTTCGCCTATAAGCGGTCCATACCTTCATTCACTTGCCCCCACAACCCAAGTGAGGATGGGTCTGTTTACTTCAGTGAGGTCTGTTCAGCAAGCCATTTTAGCCCCATTTCAGGCTGAGGAAACTGAGGCAAACAAGGTATGAAGTGACTCGGCTGAGGTAGAGCAAGGTCTTCCACCTGCCTGTTGAATAAGATAGATGAAACAGGCAGGGAAAGTGGAGAGACCAGGTGTCTGGCCCAGGCTGGCAGCAAGGCCACTGCAGGAAACCACACTTAACCTCCTGCGCTTGATTTGAAGTGCCCTGGTGGTCTGAGAAGGGAGCCCAAACACAACCACCTTGGTGCCAGTAGCAAAATTCTCACTCTGAATATTTCCCAAAGAACATTTTTATTGAAAGAAACACAGCCAAATGAAAAGACACACAGAGGGGTTTCTTACTTATTCATTTCCCTGTGTGTGTGTGTGTGTGTGTGTGTGTGTGTGTGTGTGTTTTTCTCTTCTGTGTTCCTGAGATTATAGTTTTATTTTGAGATTTTAAAATAATTTCCCTGTAACGCATTCATCTTCCTGTCCTAAGGTAGAGTGACTGTTCACATTTTCCAGCCAGTCTTAATGTAGTAGAAACAATCAGAGGTACTGGTGTGTATCTAGGTGCTGGAGGAGGGAGCAGAGCTGGAGCAGGTGGGCTGGGCTAATAAACAGAGCTGGAAAACAGGAAACAGGAGAGGAATTTCCCCGAGTTGCCCTATGCTGGAGCCTGGCCATCCTCTCCTGTGAAACCTAGCCCAGCTCTGGTTTCCTACCCAATTCCTTCCTGGGATTGAGAAGCTGTTCCCATCTTGGTCCTTCATTGCTCTCTGTTACAGCACCCCGCCTCCATCCCCACATTGAGCGCTACCTCCTATGTATAAGGCAGGACTGTCAGCAAGCTCATTCCTGCTTCTTGCCGTGATGCTGGATTGCTGGTTAGGCTTACGGCAAAAAGAGCATCAAATTTACAAACATGCATCCTCCCTATCCTCACCAGTTTGCTCATTTTTGCAAGTAAGCCAGAAGAGAGCTCCCTCTGAATATAAAACAAACAAAAGAAACAAACAAAAAATCCCACATCCTCAGTTGGTCTTAAAGAATCTGGCATAATTTAGTCCAACTTGCTTTTTGTTTATTTCATTGTTCTAAATGTGAGCTCACGCAATCCACCTATAAACTGAGTTCCAGATTACCTTCCTGAAGCTTATCTCTGAGAATATCATTCAGACTCTTCTGTGGTTTCCCTCGGGGCCTTTGCTGTATGCTATTTCCTTTGCCTTGAATGGCCTTTCCTAGGATTTTCCTGTCATTACCGAATTCTCTAGACTTAAATCTAATTTTGCTTCCTCCACCAAGGAGCCTTCTCTGAGGCCATTAGGGAGAGAGCCCATGCTCTAGCACTGAAGTCTCTTGGTTTGGATCCCAAGTTATTCTCTTGTAAATTTGTGCAATGTAGAACCATTTGCTTTATCTGTGCCTCAGTTGTCATATCTGTATGATGAGAATAATATTTGTATCTATTTCATAAGACTGTTGATAAGATTGAGTTAAGGAAGTGGTTAGAATAGTTAAGTACTCAGTCATCCTCTACGCAATCACAATCAAGCTGTATTTCCATAATTACTGAGTTTTCATTCACCCCTTAAATTTTTTTAAGGTTCTTAATGTTCTAGGCACTTGGTTAGGTAGTAGAAAGAGTGTATTCTCAGCCAGGGATGCTGTGTCTGCAGTATTGCATATTTGTCTCCTGTTCTTGCTCTCAGGCTATAAAAACTACAAAGGTAGAAACTTCCCTTCCTTTCTGAAGACCTCCCATGGTAGTTTCTCGGTGAATGTACTCTGGATTGAATTCCATTTTTCTATGGACTAAAGAATAGACATGGGCCCTGAAGGATCCACATTTTACCATCTGATTGGCCCTCATCCCATAGACGATATGGGTTTAAGGATAACTTTTGATAACCTATGAAACTCACGTTGCATGTAACAAGGTAATGTACTAATGACACAACCACCGCCAGCAGTACTGATATCACCGCTATCCTCACCCTCATGTACGCTGCCTCCATCATCAGCATCAGCATCACCACCACAATACCATCATGACACTTGTCACCGTGAGATACAGCATCATCACCTCCCCCACTGCCACTGCCAGCTCCACCACCATCCCCATAAACATATGTATTATAATGTTTATTACAATATAGACAAAGCAAATTAACAGACATTGCTTACTTTCAAGCTTACCCAATAACTTTATGAATTATTTTTATCTGCATTTGATGGGTGAGAGAAGTGAGTTTCAAATGCAATCAGTTTCTTAATTTATATGTTTTCCATTTTAGAAATAAAAATGATACAATGATTTTATGGCGTATATTCTCTTTTCCCTCCAGATCCACTGTTCACCCTTCTTTTCACCTGCCCTGTACCCCAAAAAGCTGACCTCAACAGATTGAATCATCTACATACCCTTCTTCTCTATCATTCAGCTACATTCAATCAATGGAAACCATTAACAGGAGACTGGAAGGAGGGAGGAGAGAGATTCTATGTTTATTCCCATCCATTCTACACTTTTATAGACATTGTTCTTCCTTGGGGACAATTTTCTCCAGCGGCTCCGGTTCTCTCTTGGTTCTAAAAACCGCTTCCTCCTCTTTCTTCTGACTTAGGAATAGTAACAACTTCCAGGTGTTGCTAGACATCAGGGTATTTTGTCATCTCTTGTTGCTTCTCCTTAATCCTGATCACACTCCTGTGAGTAGTCTTGTAATTAAATACTTTTCAATTATCTCTTGAGCATGCCACTTCTTTTCTGCCTGGACCCTGAATAATGCAGTGTAATATACAATATACCCAGTATCAAATATAAAATACCATCCTTGAAACAAGAAGGAAGGAAGAAAGAGAGATGAAGAAAATAAGGAAAAGAGGAGTAAGGAAGGAAGGGAAATGAACTTAAATTTCTACCACCAAAATAGAATCATTATTATAATTTTAGTGTGTTTATATTTAGTTTTTGTTTTCCATGAAATTTTTATGTAGTTGTCATTGCAGCATGCATGAATTTATGCTTCCCAGTTTTTTTCACTTCATTAAGTTGTCCAGTCATTTTTTTTTTTTAACATTGCTTGGTCTTCATAAACATTACTTATAATGATTGAATAATATTTGGTCAAAAGATCTTTCAATAATTTTGGTTATAAGCAATGCTTTTTCCATATTTTAGTTTCACATATGATAGATTCCCTGAAGTATGATTCTGGGGGTCAAAAAATGAGTATATTTTTACTCTTAGTTTTATTCACAAACTTCAATGAAGGGATATTTATTTTAGAAGTTAATATTAACCTCATTCTTTAAGTTCAGTTCAGTTGCTCAGTCATGTCCAACTCTTTGTGACCTCATGGACTGCAGCATGCGAAGCTTCCCTGTCTATGAACATCTCCTGGAGCTTACTTAAACTCATGTCCACCGATGTGGTAATGCCATTCAACCATCTCATCCTCTATTGTCCCCTTTCCCACCTTCAATCTTTCCCAGCATCAGGGTTTTTCCAGTGAGTTAGTTCTTCATATCAGGTGGCCATAGTATTGGAGTTTCAGCTTCAGCATAAGTCCTTCCAATGATTATTCAGGACTGATTTCCTTTATGATGGACTGGTTGGATCTCCTTGGAATCCAAGGGACTCTCAAGAGTCTTCTTCAACACTACAGTTCAAAAGCATCAATTCTTCAGCGCTCAGCTTTCTTTATAGTCCAACTCTCACACTCATATGTGACTACTGGAAAAACCATAGCTTTGACTAGACAGGACTTTGCTGGCAAAGTAATATCTCTGCTTTTTAATATGCTATCTAGGTTGGTCATAGCTTGTCTTCCAAGGAGCAAGCATCTTTAATTTCATGGCTGCAGTCACCATCTGCAGTGATTTTGGAGCCCCCCAAAATAAAGTCTGTCACTGTTTCCAGTGTTTCCCTATCTATTTGCCATGAAATGATGGGACCAGGGCCCATGATCTTAGTTTTCTGAATGTTGAGTTTTAAGCCAACTTTTTCACTCTCCTCTTTCACTTTCATCAAGAGGCTATTTAGTTCTTCTTCACTTTCTGCCCTAAGCTTGGTGTCATCTGTGTATCTGAGGTTATTTATGTTTCTCCTGGCAATCTTGATTCCAGCTTGTGCTTCATTCAGCCTGGCATTTTGCATGATGTACTCTGCATATCAGTTAAGTAAGCAGGGTGACAATATACAACCTTGACATATTCCTTTCCTGATTTGGAACCAGTATGTTGTTCCATGTCCAGTTCTAACTGTTGCTTCTTGACCTCCATACAGATTTCTCAGGAGGCAGGTCAGGTAGTCTGCTATTCCCATCTCTTGAAGAATTTTCCACAGTTTGTTGTGATCCACATAGTCAAAGGCTTTGGCACAGTCAATAAAGGAGTAGTTTTTCTGGAACTCTCTTACTTTTTCGATGATCCAGTGGATGTTGGCAACTTGATCTTTGGTTCCTCTGCCTTTTCTAAGCCCAGCCTGAATATCTGGAAGTTCACAGTTCAAGTACTGTTGAAGCCCGGCTTGGAGAATTTTGAGCATTACTTTGCTAGTGTGTGAGATGAGTGAAATTGTGTGGTAGTTTGAATATTCTTTGACATTGCCTTTGTTAGGGATTGGAATGAAAATTGACCTTTTCCAGTCCTGTGGCCACTGCTGAGTTTTCCAAATTTGCTGGCATATTGGGTGCAGCACTTTCTCAGCATCATCTTTTAGGATTTGAAATAGCTCAACTGGAATTCCATCACCTCCAGGAGTTTTGTGCGTAGTGATGCTTCCCAATGCCCACTTGACTTCACACTCCAGGATGTCTGGCTCTAGTTGAGTGATCACATCATCATGGTTATCTGGGTCATGAAGATCTTTTTTGTAGTTCTTCTGTGTATTCTTGCCACGTCTTCTTAATATCTTCTGCTTCTGTTAGGTCCATACAATTTCTGTCCTTTATTGTGCCCATTTTTGCATGAAATGTTCCCTTGGTAGCTCTAGCTTTTTTGAAGAGATCTATAGTCTTCAAAAAAACAAAGGTAGGCCAAAGGCTAACAGAGTTTTGCCAAGAGAATGCACTGGTCATAGCAAACACCCTCTTCCAACAACACAAGACTCTACACATGGACTTCACCAGATGCTCAATACCAAAATCAGATTGATTATACTCTTTGTAGCCAAAAATGGAGAAGCTCTATACATTCTTTAAAGGGGAGATGAAAAACATATGATTATTTTCATAATTGTTTTGTTCCATATGGCTTTTGCTTTCTATGTATTTTTTCTTACTATTTTCCCCATCTTTTGTTTTCTAAACTTAGTGTCTAGGTTTCTTTCATGACTTGTAAACATTCCTTTGTTTTACTACTCTTGTGACTTTCTTGCAATTTTCTTGCAGTTTAAATGCATTTTAAACTAATAATTATAAGTAAAATCATATTTTTAAAATGCTTTGTGCACTGTGGTTTTTTATTGCATCAGTTTTTGTTTTAAAAAATGTTGCCTTATCAAATATTTTTTATCTTGATAATTGAGTTATTTGGGCATTCCCTTAAGTTTTGCTCCTGAGGCAAGCATCTGATGTGCCTCATCCTAATCATGGCACTGAGCCTCATCTCTTTTTCACTGTGGCACCTCCAGTCCTTAGCATGGTGCAGCATCTAGAAGGTGTATGGTACTTCCTGTTTGCTTGTTGCTTTGGTTTATTATGTTACATCTTACATATGGAGCATTTTGAAAAAGAGATTCTCTAGCTAGTTGGCATGAATCACTTCCCTGTCCACAGAAACAGACTTTCCCATGCCCTCCACTGCCCGCTGTCTGGGTAAATGAAGCATTTCTGAGGCAAAGGCTTTTGTAAATGTGCCTTAGAGCACTCTGTTTGATTATGGTTGCCTTTCCTTACACAAATACTATCTAAATATTATGATGAGAAATAAAAACAAAACAAAAATACTGAAAGATGAAAAAGGAAAATCAACAATCCATTCTTCTTTCTCCAGGATTAAGCATTGAGCAAAAGTATAAAACAATTATGGCTTCGCCTAATCGACTGCAGCTGTGCAAACAGACAAACACACTAGGAAACGGGTGTCCCCCATCCTACACCGTGAACATCTTGATATCTGGATTTGTTTCACTTTGCCCAAGGCAAGGTGTGTGTAGGAAGAATGAAACCAGGCCCCCTGGTTGAAAGGGGAAGGGATATATCCTTTTTGAACAGTTGAACTTGAGCTTGAGCCCATGGGATTTGATTATGCTGAGGTTCCAATCTCCAGGACTCCCTTGTCAAGAGGAAAAGGACCATAAGTTGTCAGAACAAATCGGTGAAGATCAGAGCAATGGTCTGCTTTCTAGGTTTCATCTTATATGGGAATTTTTTGTTTTTTGGTCAATGTATGTCAGATATTTTATATTTGTCTTGCTCTCATTTTATTCATAGAAGTATGTGTGGTTATCCTCATTCTTTAGATGAGGAGATAGGGGTTTAGAATGGTTGATGACTCAAAGTTAAACAACTTTTCTAATTAGTAGTGTGGAATTTTGGATTTGAATCTTCATTACTTAACTCTGAAATCCATAGTCTTTCTATGACATCATGCTCCATAACCAGTTTTATCTTCAGAGCTCAGGAATCCAGCTTCTATCCTTTCTATGTACTTCTATCTCCTACCTAACTTGCTAAACCTCCAAACTCTCCTCCACTATCCTGCTCACAATTGCCCCATTTTCTTATCCTTGTTATATGCCTTTTTCAGCAAAGGATTCCCTTACGGTCGATTTTTTTTTTAAGAGCCATGGAGATTTAAGGTTAAAAGGAGTCACCAGAAAGGGTTTCCTCAAAAAGAGGATCAATAAATCTTATTCATTTTTGTAAAATGCTTATCATTCTAGAGGAGCACTTGGTACATAAGAAGGTACCAAATACCTGTGTGTTAAGTAAATAAAATTTAACACACACACAAGGATCTTGATTTTTAAAGTTTGTTTAATGAATTATTATAGTGATTTCATAAATTAAATTTTTACTAAAATTGTTGTTTGTGTTTTATCAGATCCTAGCATGATATATTATACTTAAGATTTCCTAGTTGAATTTTAATAAATAGAATCTTGGGTCTCCACTTGCTACAATGTTTATTAATAAGTATAATCAGGAAAATTAAAATGGAACTACCATATGATCAAGCAATTCCACTTCTGGGTAATTTACATGAAGGAAATGGGGGAAAAAAATAACTGGAAACACTTTCTGCACCCATTAGAGCATTATTCACAATAGCTAAGACATGGAAACAAATGTGTTCCATAGATGAATGGGTTAAGAAGATACGGTGCATATATACAATGGAATATTATTCAGCCATAAAAAGAAGAAATTTCTGCCATTCACAGCCAGATGGCTGGGCTTGAGGGCATTATGCTAAATGGAATAAGTCAGACAGAGAAATACAGACACCATTTGATCTCACTTATATGTGGAATCTAAGACAAAAAACAACCAAACAATAACAACTGAGCTCATAGACACAGAGAACAGGTTTATGGTTACCAGAGGCGGGGAATGGGTGGTGGGCAAAATGGGTGAAGGTGGTCAAAAGATAGAAACTTGCAGTTACAAAATAAACAAGTCCTGGGACTGTAATGTGCAGCATGGTGGCTCTATAGTTAATAAAACTGTATTTTATAATTGAACACTGCGAAGAGAATATGTTTCAAAAGTTCTCATCATGCAAAAACAAATGATAACCATCTGGTGATGGCTGTTAACTAAACTATTATGTGATCTTTTCACAGTATATAAGTACACTGAATCATTATGTTGTACACCTGAAACCAATATAATGTTATATGCCAATTATACGTTAATTTAAAGAAGGCCCTCCCTGATGGGATTATGGCAAGAGGAGAGGCTGCAGAGTGACTGTGATAAAGGTGCCCTTACGCTGGCAGAGGACAGTGCTTACTCCAAGTGGGGCATCCTTACTTGGCTTCTACCGGAAGCAGCTCTGGGAGATCCTGGAAGCAAGCAGTCTTGTGGAGAAAAGGATAGAGAAGCAAACTTCTGCTTAAAAGAAAGAGCTTTCCAGCAGGTATAGCTGCCCAAAGATGGAATGGGCCAGCACACAGAACAGTGAATCCATCTTCAAAATTATTTAAAGAGAGGCCACATAAAGACCTGCTGGGGAAGTTGGAGAAGAAATTTCTATTGTAACTTGAAGTTCCTAGCTTATGAGTTCAAAGAATGGCACCTCGCTAAAAAATACAAGTAAACAACGTGATAAAGAAAACTTTTAAGAAAGAATCAGTCCAGAATAAGCCAGGAAGGTTAAAGCATGGGTATATATCTTGTCTATGCTAGACACTTAGCATCTGTGCGACATCAGGGCATGAGACACCGAGTCCACAGGTCTGAACTTGGAATCAGAAGTCCCAACGTCTTTGAAATGCTTTTTGTCCTTGGGCCAGTCCCTTGTCCTCTCTGAGCCAAAGTTTTCTCTTATTTTAAAATAAATGAGATGATTGAGACACCTGATATATATCTCAGGTTCCACTGAACTCTAAAAAGCACTGATTCTGAGGTAGCACATGCTTAATAATGGGAAGAGTTCACACTCTCAGAGAGGGTGTGTGTCAGCTTCAGAAGGTAATAATGTAAAACATCCTCCTGCAAACGATTCCCTTCACACACATCCTAGATCTGGGTGAGCACTGGTGGTAGTTGCTATCACCCTCTCATATCCCAGAAACCCATAAAGAGTGCCTTACATCCTCAGTCCTAGGGACATTTTTGTGTGGAAACATGACTTGCAGGTTTTGAACCAAACCCAACAGAATGTTTCAGGTTTGCTCTTGGCAAAGGCCTTCTTTCCCGGCTCCCTAATAAAGGATTAGAAAGCCAAGAGAGGTCTCACACGGCTCTTCTTGGCTGTTGCCTCCCTCTTTAAACAATGGCTGGATGCGTTCTGTAGGAAGAAAAGGAAACATATGGATTGAATTTCCCCCAAGTGCACTGTGGCCTAGGAGTGGATTGGGGGCTGGGTGTGGGGGCAAGTAGAGGGGAAGGCTTTGGCACAGCACATCGGGGAACTTAGTGAAATCTGGGTCCCATGAGAAGTGGTGGGGTGAGGGCTGGGGGTCAATAACTAGCTATGGCCAGGTGTGCTCTCAACTGGCCGCATTGGGACAGACATTTCCAGGGGACCCTTGGAAAAGGAGGACAAAGTATAGTGATGTTGTAATGGGAAACAGGGAGAAGATGCAGTCATCAAGTCAGGCAGAGGCATCCAAAATTTCTAGAGTCCTCCAGGGTGTAAATGCCGAGGGATCCTTCCTGAGGAAGGCAGGCCTGGCTCTATCCTATCCCTTGTGCAATGGGATTGGAAGTTTGAAATTTAATTAGGTTTAATCAGAACACCATTAAACAATGTGTGTGAATCCTACATCTCTAGCCGAATTACTCAGAGCTCATCAAATGGAAAGTCATGATGGGGACTCTCATTGGCACTGCAGATGCCAATGCAGTGTGGCATTGCAGATGCCATCTTGAAGGACAAGAAAGAGAAGTGGGGTTATTTGAGAGTTACAAGCTCATCTTTGTATTTTTGTATGATACATTGTGCTTCCATTCACAAAGCCTTCTCATACGTCTCTGTCTTTGTGACCAATTCTGCCTTCCCTTTGTTTTCTGAGTTTCCAGCCATGGGTGTCCATGCTAGCGAGATCATGATTCCCCCAGGACCAACGAACCATATAAAGCTGCCTTGTCACATGTACATGAGATTTGGGAATAATCTTTAGTTTTATAGGTGTATCTCTTATTCCAGACACCCATGAGCTTGGGGTTGTTTTCTCTTATTTCTGATCCTGGATGCTTGTTTCTGTCTTACTGTTACAGAGTAAAAACCTAAAAGCTGAGAAGTTGGCTGTTGGAGTGATTCCATCCTGGTGTTTTCCCCTGGGGAACCTTGTATGCGACTTTTGTCATCTCCCTTAGAATGAAACTTTTTAGTTTACATGTGGCTCAAAGAACAGAAAATGCCCAGAAGCCCGAATGACAAGCCTTATCTCATTTCTTTGTAAAAAATTCTGCCTGGTCTTGGACTAGATTTGAACCTTGCCCATCTCCTTTAGACTTGGTTTTGAATTGCCAATTCAAACGGGAAAAGTGTAGATTCTATAGACCAAAGTCCCCTTCTCCAGATCCTAAATTTGTGTTAGTCTGGCTTTATCCCTTCTCAGTGATGGGAGCTCCCAATATACCATATCATCAATGAACCCATCATTTAAGACATCCTAATGTTACTTGTCCTGTGAAGTCTGTCTTTCCTTATTCCAGAAAATTAATGGCTCTGTTTCATATGTTTATTTTGCATTATGTTATATTATGTACTTTGGCCACCTCATGCAAAGAGTTGACTCATTGGAAAAGACTCTGATGCTGGGAGGGATTGGGGGCAGGAGGAGAAGGGGACAACAGAGGATGAGATGGCTGGATGGCATCACTGACTTGATGGACGTGAGTCTCAGTGAACTCCGGGAGTTGGTGATGGACAGGGAGGCCTGGCGTGCTGCAATTCATGGGGTCGAAAAGAGTCGGACACGACTGAGCGACTGATCTGATCTGATAATTACCTAGGAACTACTTCCCAGGGAAGTAACTGGCATACTTTATAATTGAATGATTACAGTGATACAGCCCTATTTTCATTCCTTGATATCTCCCAGAGGGTATGGAAAGACAAAGGATATCAAGAAAATCTTCTTGAGTGGATGAAACATTTAATTCAATGTCCTACTATTACAGATGAGAAAATTGACCCTCAAAGGAGATCAATGACTTAAACAGACTCTCAGTGAAATCTTTTAGGGAAAAGACCATGTCAGATTTATCTTTGTATTCCTGATGCCCAGGACAGCATCTGGCACATATTAGACAATGTACATATTGTATTGAGTTGAAACAGAATTCTGGAGACCACAAATCTAGTTCGTGGCAAGTCCAGGGCTGTAGATAGATATTTTGACTTTTAAACTCTTGGCCTGTAGTCAGATTAAATCATAAGTAAGATGCTCAAGATATTACAAAAAAAAAAAAAATAGGTGACATGACAGCATCTCTTAAATTTTAGACTTGGCAGATAGCTCTTATCTATTTTTCCTTTAAACCGGATATCCCTTTTTATTGTCCAGTACAAATCATGCAAGACTTAAAATATGTGGTTGGCTTAACACTGAGAAAACCATTTCCTTTCTTTTTGATAAATATTGCAGATTTTGAAAAACACCTTCAAGTACCAAGTCTATAATGAGGTTTATTCAAGAAAGGACATCTATAAAAAGTAAAGGTTTTTCATGTCCCTCACGGCTCTTTCTGAAAATATTAGGTACACACAGATGCTGAGAAATGTCTCAAGTAAGCAAGGTTAAATATAATAGTTAGAGGGGCTAGGACTACAAGGGGGCATCCAAAAGGAATAACAAATTATTTTGCTGTGTTTCCTCCTGTACACCAGAGGGCTCTGTGCCAAATATGGCTGCCTGTTTACTTCCTGGCCATCAAAGCTCTAATTAAGCAATCTTTTTCTGTAAAGGGCCAGCAAATACTTTAGTCTTTGCCAGCCATATGATCTATCTTGCAAATACTCAACTCTGTTGCTATAGCAGGAAAGTAGCTATAGACTATGTGAATGAATAAACATGGCTGTGTTCCAATAAAACTTCATTTACGCACAGTGGCACTTGATTTCACACAACTTTCATATATCACAAAATAGTATTGTTTTTTAATTTTTCTAAACCATTAAAAATGGAAAAATCCTTCTTATCTCACAGGCTATACAAAAACAGGCAACACAGGTTTGGTTTGGGGGCTATAATTTGCCGACTTCAGGTCCAGTTAGTACTGCTACTGATGACAATGATGATGTTACTGATTTCCTGTTATGTAGCAAGCACTATATCAATTTTCCCACCTGTTTTTTTTAATAAACTTTTTTAAAGAGTGATCCATTTTTCAAAGGAGGAAACAAAAAGGCTAATTTGGTTAGTGTCATTAAGTTAGTAAGTAGAAGAGCTAAGAATGAAGTCCAGATCTGTAAATCTTAGAAGTTATGCTTCTTACCATTATGCCATATTGCATCTTATTTTAAAATACGCAGTTTTAGACAACTCTTTTACTAATAAACTGTGGTTTAGTTTTTCAGTCTTTGGTGGAAAGAACATCCTACTGGAAATTAAGGTACCTGAGTCTTGGTACCAGTCATGCCAATAACTCCTCATGTAACCTTAGCAAAACTCTTAAATTTTCCAAGTCTCGGTTTCTTTCATCTGTGAGACAAAGGGGTTGGAGAGTGGCAGTGGTTTTCAAGAGCAGTGGTGATTTTGTCCCCCAAGCATGCCTGGCTACATCTGGATACGTCTTTGCTTCTATTTTCCCCATGTGGTTGGCATCTAGTGGGTAGAGGCCAGGGATGCTGCTAAAAGTCATACAATGTGTAGGACCCTCCCCCCGCCCCATGACAAATTCTTAGTACTTACGCAATACAAAATGTCAACAGTGCCAAGACTGAAAAACCCTGGACTGGACACCAAAACACCTTTTTCTACTTCTGAGAATCAGATTTCTTTTTTATTCATTGAAATACAGTTGACCTTGAACAACATAGGGGTTAGGGGTGCTGACTCCAACTCCTGCACAGCAGAAAATTCACGTACTGCTATCTCTGCCTCAGAAACAAAGGGACTGATAAATGACTCACCCACGCCAAGAATCTGAAACAGTTTGGGTAGAATCAATACTCAGCCCCTACTTCTTTTGATTCCATGTGTTGTGATCACTAATAGAACACAAACTTTGAAATCCCTGTTATTCAAGGGTCAACTGTATATATAATTAAAATCCAAGTCACTTCTCTATGAATCACAGATTCTTTTTTTGTAAAATAAGAGAATTAAACCATATAATCTCTGAGATTCTTTCCAGGTTTGAAATGCTCAAGCCTATGATTAACATGAAAATTTAAAAAATAAATGTTATGCTATTAAATCCAAGATAATACAAATCACTTTATATTTTTGTCTCAAGAACCAGTGTTGCCCAACTCCCTCATCCCCACAGGGCAAGGGTTGCAAATTTGCAGTCTTTGGGCTGAACTCAGCCTGCAGATGTGTTTTGTTTGGCCTGTAGAATATATTAGATCTTTGTGAATTAGTGGCCAAGGTGGATATTTCCAGTAAACATTCACTTTTTTGGCTTCTCTTAAAAAATTAGGAGACTGAGCAATACTGGGCTTGATTTTTGCATAGTGCTGGTGAGTCAAAATCGATTAGATTATGTCCCTTCAGATGGCGCTGAGTTCTCCAGCTTACCAGAGGGCCCTGTTCATGGGTTTGAATTAGAGACCTACCCACCTTCACTTATTTATCTTACCTGCATCTACCTGCCTGGTGGTTGAGTTTGCTATTCTTGGCCTAGAATTCTCTGGCCACTCATGGAATGCTCAGAAATATACAAGGTTGGCCCCTTGGAATTGTGGATTCTTAGAATAAATGAAATAGATGTTAAGCCCTGAAATTGGGTCTCAATAAACAAGTAGATGAGAATAGGATGAGGGGAGGAGCCTTTGCAGCAACTTATGAAAGAAAGCCATAAGAGTTTTAATGGACAGGATGAGGCATGGTGTTTTGTGCCTGCCAACTAACTAATGTGGTCCCTGGCTGCATTATTAGGAGCTCAGCATTTTGATGGAAATGAGGTAGTCCCACTCTTCCCTCTGCTGCTCAGATGCATCTGAATCATCATTTCTTGGCACTACACTCTAAGTGTGATTTTAACAAGGAGTTGAGCAATGGATTAGTGAGATGGTTTGGAATATCTTTCTGTGAGTGAGATTGGCAAGAGCTAGGGCCACTGATTCTGGAGAAGAAAGAACTCAGGAAGCACAGGATGGATCTTTCTAAATACCACACATTTGTCATGAGGAAGAAAGTCAGATCAGCTCTATGACCTTCAACACATGCCTCAAACCCCTGTCTAAACTCACTAAAAGTGAGTTTTCTCACTTTTGTAAGAAATCCCTTAGGAAAATTAATCTTGAAACAAACTATGTAACTATGCAAAATACATCAATTCAAATTTGATTTGATTGAGTCAAATAAATGAAATTGAATTCATGCTCTGGTTGGGTGAGTGCAGAATGTCCAGAGTGCCTGCTGGTTAGCTCTTTCCTTCAGCTCTCTAAGGATACACAGGAAAGCACTTTGCAGAGCTTCTGGGACCCCATGACTTGCAGTGTGAAGAGCCCTGATTTAGATTTCTAAGATTCCTACTAACCCTAAAGCCTTAACTTCCCATAGCCTGTATGTTCTGGCTGTGAAACATCAGGACAGACTTTAGATATTAGCTTGAGGAAAAGATAGGCCATCACAGGCAGGGGTTGGGGAAGAGACAGTCCCAGTGGAAGGAGTAGCAGGAGCCAGGGAGAACTGGACAGTCTGTCTGAAACACACAAATGTGTTGTGAGGTGTAAATCAAGACCTCATAACTGTCTACTAAGACGTGCAGATGACAACTTTGTTTGGTCTTAGTTTCTTTAGGAATTCTTGAAGGCTCTCTTGTAAACACCGGAGTTTTCTCTTTAACATCATTTGCCTCTTTAGTCCACCTCCTTTTTATAGTAGCCCTGCAGTTTGAGGATTATCCCAGGGCTGGAGCTGGGCCCCTAGTTGGCTTAAGCAGTCATGATGATCCCTCCTTCTTGACAATGATTGGTCCAGGGACCCAGGCATCAACCAATCAATGTGCACTCATTTCAGTTCAGTTCAGTCACTCAGTCGTGTTCAACTATTTGCAACCCCATGGAATGCAGCATGCCAGGCCTCCCTGTCCATCACCAACTCCCGGAGTTTACTCAATCTCATGTCCTTTGAGTTGGTGATGCCATCCAACCATCTCATCCTCTGTTGTCCCCTTCTCTTCTTGCCTTCAATCCTTCCCAGCATCAGGCTCTTTTCAAATGAGTCAGCTCTTCACATCAGGTGGCCAAAGTATTGGAGTTTCAGCTTCAATATCAGTCCTTCCAATGAACATTCAGGACTGATCTCCTTTAGGATGGACTGGTTGGATCTCCTTGCAGTCCAAGGAACTCTCAAGAGTCTTCTCCAACACCACAGTTCAAAAGCATCCATTCTTCAGCACTCAGCTTTCTTCATAGTCCAACTCTCACATCCATACATGACAACCAGAGAAACCATAACCTTGACTAGATGGATTTTTGTTGGCAAAGTAATGTCTCTACTTTTTAATATGATGTCTAGGTTGGTCATAGCTTTTCTTCCAAGGAGTAAGCATCTTTTTATTTCATGGCTGCAGTCACTATCTGCAGTGATTTTGGAGCACCCAAAAATAAAGCCTGCCACTGTTTGCACTGTTTCTCCATCTATTTGCCATGAAGTGATGGGATTGGACGCCGTGATCTTAGTTTTCTGAATGTTGAGTTTAAGCCAACTTTTTCACTCTCCTTTTGCTTTCATCAAGAGGCTCTTTAGTTCTTCTTCACTTTCTGCCGTAAGGGTGGTGTCATCTGCATATCTGAGGTTATTGGTATTTCTCCTGGCAATCTTGATTCCAGCTTGTGTTTCTTCCAGTCCAGCATTTCTCATGATGGACTCTGCATAGAAGTTAAATAAACAGGGTGACAATATACAGCCTTGACGAACTCCTTTTCCTATTTGGAACCAGTCTGTTGTTCCATGTCCAGCTCTAACTGTTGCTTCCTGACCTGCATATAGGTTTCTCAAGAGGCAGGTCAGGTAGTCTGGTATTCCCATCTCTTTCAGAATTTTCCACAGTTTCTTGTGATCCACACAGTCAAAGGCTTTGGCATAGTCATTAAAGCAGAAATAAATGCTTTTCTGGAACTCTCTTGCTTTTTCCATGATCCAGCGGATGTTGGCAATTTGATCTCTGGTTCCTCTGCCTTTTCTAAAACCAACTTGAACATCAGGAAGTTCACGGTTCACATATTGCTGAAGCCTGGCTTGGAGAATTTTGAGCATTACTTTACTAGCGTGTGAGATGAGTGCAACTGTGCAGTAGTTTGAGCATTCTTTGGCATTGCCTTTCTTTGGGATTGGAATGAAAACTGATCTTTTCCAGTCCTGTGGTCACTGCTGAGTTTTCCAAATTTGCTGGCATATTAAGTGCAGCACTTTCTCAGCATCATCTTTCAGGATTTAGAATAGCTCCACTGGAATTCCATCACCTCCACTAGCTTTGTTCATAGTGATGCTTTCTAAGGCCCACTTGACTTCACATTCCAGGATGTCTGGCTCTAGGTCAGTGATCACACCATCATGATTATCTGGGTCGTGAAGATCTTTTTTGTACAGTTCTTCTGTGTATTCTTGCCATCTCTTTTTAATATCTTCTGCTTCTGTTAGGTCCGTACCATTTCTGTCCTTTATCGAGCCCATCTTTGCATGAAATGTTCCTTTGGTATCTCTGATTTTCTTGAAGAAATCCCTAGTCTTTCCCATTCTGTTGGTTTCCTCTATTTCTTTGCATTGATCGCTGAAGAAGGCTTTCTTATCTCTTCTTGCTATTCTTTGGAACTCTGCATTCAGATGTTCGTATCTTTCCTTTTCTCCTTTGCTTTTCACTTCCCTTCTTTTCACAGCTATTTGTAAGGCCTCCCCAGACAGCCATTTTGCTTTTTTGCATTTCTTTTCCATGGGGATGGTCTTGATCCCTGTCTCCTGTACAATGTCACGAATCTCATTCCATAGCTCATCAGGCACTCTATCTATCAGATCTAGGCCCTTAAATCTATTTCTCACTTCCACTGTATAATCATAAGGGATTTGATTTAGGTCATACATGAATGGTCTAGTGGTTTTCCCTACTTTCTTCAATTTCAGTCTGAATTTGGCAATAAGGAGTTCATGGTCTGAGCCACAGTCAGCTCCTGGTCTTGTTTTTGCTGACTGTATAGAGCTTCTCCATCTTTGGCTGCAAAGAATATAATCAATCTGATTTTGGTGTTGACCATCTGGTGATGTCCATGTATAGAGTCTTCTCTTGTGTTGTTGGAAGAGGGTGTTTGTTATGACCAGTGCATTTTCTTGGCAAAACTCTATTAGTCTTTGCCCTGCTTCATTAGACTCTTGTGATGGGATTGTTGAGGAGTGGATGCACCACCAAACTTGAACAATGAGAAATTCAAGGGAGTGTTTATTGACTGGCCCTTTGGAAGAGTGTCTTCATTTATGAGAGATCCAAATGGACAGTTTGCTTCTCGCTCTGGCTATTTGGATGTGGTGATATGTGGTTGAGAGACTGAGTTACTGCTGTCATTCTACTATAGCAGTTATTTCATTACTTTCCTTCTTTCTTTAGTATTTTAGGCAGTTTCCTTTGCATTGTTGGCTTCTTAAAGCTTCATAATTTCTAACTGATATGTTGGGTCATTCAAGCTGGAAGAATTTCCTTCTGGTGACAGAGGAGTATTTTGAAGAGTACATTAGACATATCTTACGTCCAATCTTGGATTCTGTCGGATAGATCTGTCTCTTGAACCTCTGACTATCTGTTCCATGCTAGCTGCTTAAGCTCTCTGACTCTGTGTGACCCGCGGAGTTAAACTACTTGAGGCTGACCAACGACATGCATGAAAGTATTTATGTCTCACGGAACTCCTGGACTCAGATGAAGACTGCGCTGCAGGCTTGAGAGCAGCTTCCCGAGCAGCTGCAATAGGGGCTGAGTAATGCAACCCAGGAGTGTCGAGTTAAGTCTCTGGAAGGCAAACTTAGAGTGATAGAACTCAGGAGATGTGAGGAATCTGGCAAATAAATTTACTCTCGTTTCCTCCCTCCAATAGACTGAGCCAAGGAGTGTTTTCCCCTCTGAATAGCCCATTTGGAGACATCTCATAAGCTGCCTCAAATAGGTGCCTTGCTGGAATGTATCACCTTGCATTATTTCCTATCCTTCTCTGCCTCACTTCCCTTTTTGCTCATTTTTGCAGCCATACTATTGTACCTACTAAATAAGGCATTAGCGCTTAATCCTTGCATTGGGCTCTGTTTCTAGGAGAAGTCACTAAGATAGAAAAGAAAAAGCCAAAGAAGAAATAATTGGTGGAGAGTTTGGTCTATTGGCTGGTGTGGTTTTAATATTTAGAAAATCTGATATTTTATGAAAATCAACAATCCAGGTGCAATGCAATTGCAATGCAATCCTATAGTATAGTGATTAAGTGCTCAGACATCATATGTTAAAGCCCTAACTCTGCCCTTTACTAATTGTGTGCTCTTATTCATCAGGTTCACTTTTCTCTCTTGTAAATAATGAAGATCTTTCCTGCCTAACAGGGCTATCGTAAAGATTAAAGTAGACGGTTGATTTAAAAATACGATTACAGGTTTTACAACCTGAGGACTATAGACTTGTTGGGCTGGGTAATTTACTATTGTGCACTGTCGTGTATTTACCAACATCTTGGGCCTCTAACCACCGGATGCAAATAACTCCCACTCAGTTGTGACAATTAAAAATGTGAAATCAAAAACAAACAAAAAGCTGAGCTCCCCAAAAAACATCAGAGGAACCATACAGCCAAAGTTGTGAGAAATTATAAATCACTGTCATTTTAAGCCACTAAACCTTGGATGATTTGTTATGCAGCAATAGGAAACTGAAACAAATTGGTAACTAGAAGTGTAATGCTACCATAACAAAACCTCAGCTATGTAGCATTGGCTTTGGAACTAAGTGGTGGGTGGAGGCTGGAAAGAGAAGAGAGAAGTGAGGCTAGAGAAGCAGAAAGGAAATGGTTATTGAAGACAAGAAAAGAAAGAGCGGTCCTTGGTATATGTAACTTGGAAGATAGAAATTACTAATGAATTTATTTGATCTGGCTAAGAAGACATTAAAGCAGAAGGATAAAAATTTCAAATGATGTCTAAAACTGCATATATTGGGTTGGTCAAAAAGTTCATTTGGGTTTTTCTGCAAGATGTTACGGAAAAACTTAAATGAACTTTTTGGTCAACCCACGAACAGAGAGATGAGCTAATGAGCACACTAGCATTTGCAAGCATAATTTGAAGGAAATATAAAAGAATAAGGACTTGCTGGTTTGGAAAATAAAACTGCTTTATATTTTTTGTATCTACAGCTAGCAAAGTGAAACTGAAATTCACTCAGCCGTGTCCAACTCTTTGCGACCCCATGGACTATGGCCTTCCAGGCTCTTCTGTCCATGGAATTCTCCAGGGAAGAATACTAGAGTGGGTTGCCATGCTCTCCTCCAAGGGATCTTCCTAACTGAGGGATCGAACTCGGGACTCCCATGTTGCAGGATTCCTTACTGTCTGAGCCACCAAAGAAGCCCAAGAATACTGGAGTGCATAGCTTATCCTTTCTCCAGGAGATCTTCCCAACCCAGGAATCAAACTGGGGTCTCCTGCATGGCAGGCAGATTCTTTACCAGCTGAGCTACAAGAGAAGCCACAGCTAGCAAAAGATTACCAAAATAAAGCACAGCTTCAGGACAAAGGTCAAATCAAGGGTATGGCTGTAATAGTTTTTGCTGATATCGCATAAGATTTAACGTTCTCAATTGTTCCTCTTTGCTGCAAAGGGGGCTTCCAATAGTCACAGTGGCGTTTGTCCCAAAGAATCCTGAATTTTCTAAAGTATAAAAAGGTCTATCTCAAAAAGAATCATGGATTTGTCTTTTGGGAGCATGAAGTGAATGCTGAGATTAATAGGAAACCCACAAAGATTTCAAGAAAATTATATTTCCAGTAGCATTGGTAACTTTGGTGATTTGAACTGGGAGAGATGGAGATAGTTCAAATGAAACTAAGACTGTGAGAGGAAAAAGAGCAAGCTTCTGGAGAAAGCTACTTAGATATAAGCACAGATAAAGAAGAGTCTTTTAGAAAGCTAGAGCAAGAGCTCAGAGAGAAGAGAGAAGAGATGAGAACAATGAGACTACTCATAGGAGAAGAATCTCTCCTAATCAAGAAACATTTCTCACCCTCAGGGCAGGGAGCCTGAAAACATGTGACATCTGGATTTCAGAATTGCTATTGATAAGTAACCTTTATGTGTCTACCACTATCTCATTATTCCATTATGCATGAGATTGTCAACTGTACATAATTTTTCTCTATCTCAGTGTTATATGTTGAATATGTCTGGGGGAAGATACAGTATCTTTTTAGTTCACAAATCTGTGGAGATGCTGCTATTCAAGAGTACCTGAAAACCACACTTAAGGAGGCCCATTCACATTCAGGCTGAGGTATGTAACAAAATTTTGGACTTTAAGCTTGATACCATAATTAATGTGGTAGTCAGTCTCCAAAAATGGCCCCTGATGATCTTGTGTAGTTTTTCCCTATACTCAGTGGGCCTGAGTTGAATGAGATATTATAGGAATAACTATGTTTATCTTCCATGGCAAGGTCACAAATGACCTCTCTTATGCTGCTCACTCTGTGGAAAGCCAACTTGCCTGTTGTGAGAACACTTAAGCAGCCTTGTGAGGAGGTCTGTGTAAGGAGGAACTGAGGCTTCTTATCCACAGGCTTGTGAATGAGCCGCCTTAAAAGTGAATTCTCCTGTCCCATAACACTTCAAATGGGAACTACAACTCTGGCTGACATTTTGACTAAACCTACAGGAGAGAGCCTGGGACAAGTATCCAACTAACCTTCTGACCAACTTGTGTTAGATAATAAATGTTTATTGTTGTTTCAGTCAACTAAACTTGAGGCTAACTTATTATGCAGCAATAGAACAATTGGGATGAGAATTTTGGAGGTCTTAGTTTGGAGGTGATCACATTTTACATGTAGGAGGAATATGAATAATTTATGGCAAGCAGGTACACTCTAAAAAATTGCTTAATGGCCCCATCACAGTATTCTTCCCCCTTTTTGCAACATGAGTCTGCTACAACTCCCATGAAGACGTGAATTTTATTTGTAGATAGAACGTGGCAGAAGTGAGATTGTGATGTCTGAAGTTAAGCATTGTAAGATCTTGTGATTTTCGCTTTTGCCCTTGAGACTACTGCCTTGAGATATCCTAGGGATGACCTAGGGAAAGTCAGCCCTGTCTCCTAGAGGATGAGAGGCCACATGGAGGAGAACTGAGGAACCACAACATAGTCAAAACCACCTTTGAGTTTTGTAAGTGAGGCCATCTTGGAGCTTCCAGCCCAACCAGATCTCCAGCTGATTGCAGCTGCACAACTGAGCCTGGGCAAATCTATCTAAGGGACCCTCAAGCTAATCTACAAAACTAGGTGCCATTGTTTTGGGGTTGTAAGTTAAGTGGCAAAGATAACTGAGAAAAACTTTGTCACAGGAATTTATCATTGAGTATAGCTTTTGAACTAATTGTTTTTCAACAATATAAAAAACTTAGTATCAAGAAATGATTAGTTATTGCTGACTTCCTGGACTACTGCTTTGAGGAAGATTCTAAAACCATGCCGGAGAAGGCAATGGCAACCCACTCCAGTACTCTTGCCTGGAAAATCCCATGGACGGAGGAGCCTGGTGGGCTGCAGTCCATGGGGTCGCGAAGAGTCGGACACGACTGAGCGACTTCACTTTCACTTTTCACTTTCATGCATTGGAGAAGGAAATGGCAACTCACTCCAGTATTCTTGCCTGGAGAATCCCAGGGACAGAGGAGCCTAGTGGGCTGCTGTCTATGGGGTCCCACAGAGTCAGACACGACTGAAGCGACCTAGCAGCAGCTAAAACCATGCAGATGCTCATTTAAAAGAGAACTGTTGTTAATCAATAGTGTATTACATAGATGTGGATAGGGTAGAGAAAATGGTATCTATTTTCTGTGTGAAAGTGAAAGTTGCTCGGTTGTGTCTGTCTCTTTGCGACTCCATGGACAGCACAGTCCATGGAATTCTCCAGGCCAGAATACTGGAGTGGGTAGCCTTTCCCTTCTCCAGGGGATCTTCCCAACCCAGGGATCAAACCCAGGTCCTCTGCATTGCAGGTGGATTCTTTACCAGGTGAGCCACACAAGAAGCCCAAGAATGCTGGAGTGGGTAGCCTATCCCTTCTCCAGCAGATCTTCCTGACTCAAGAATTGAAATGGGGTCTCCTGCATTGTAAATGGATTCTTTACCAACCAAGCTATCAGGGAAGCCCAAATTCTGTATAGACACAATGAAAAAATGTGAACAACTGGTCTTTGTGGAGTCTGTTATATATTTTGAGTACTTGCTTTATAGTGTTCACCTGAGTACAAAGAAAAAAATTTCCAAATCTTTAATATTCAGTTCTATCTTACATGACTATTAAAGTCCAATTTTTTAAAAGCCTTAATGAACCCAACAAATGTTTATATTTGCTTTTCTTCTCTTATGTATACAACTCTATACTTAGATTAAAGCAGATCATCAAAGAAGTGCATATACACACATATATATTTAAATTTTGTTGAAATATAGTTGACTTAGAATGTTGTGTTAATTTCTGCTGTACAGCAAAGTTAGTGTTATACACATATTTTCTTTTCAACTATAGTTTATAGCAGGATATTGAATATTGTTCCCTGTACTATGCACTGGAGAAGGCAATGGCAACCCACTCCAATACTCTTGCCTGGAAAATCCCATGGGTGGAGGAGCCTGGTGGGGGGCAGTCCATGGGGTCGCTAAGAGTCGGACATGACTGAGCGACTTCACTTTCACTTTTCACTTTCATGCATTGGAGAAATGGCAACCCGCTTCTCATTGGAGAAGGAAACGGCAACCCACTCCAGTGTTCTTGCCTGGAGAATCCCATGGATATAGGAGCCTGGTGGGCTGCTGTCTATGGGGTCGCACAGAGTCGGACACGACTGAAGCGACTTCGCAGCAGTGCTAATGCAATAGGACCTTGTTGTTTATCCATGCAGTATGTAACAGTTTGCATTTGCTAATTCCAAACTCCCAATCTTTCCCTCCCCTACCCCACTTCCCCTTGGCAATCACAAACTGGAGTAGAAAATGGCAACACATTCTAATATTCTTGCCTGGGAAATCCCATGGACAGAGGAGCCTTGTGGGCTACAGTCCATGGGGTTGCAAAGGGTCAGACATGACTGAGCACGTGTGTGCACACACACACACATGCGCACACACACGTAACAGTTTGCATCTGCTATTCCCAAACTCCCAGTCCTTCCCTCCCCTATCCCGCTCCCTCTTGGCAATCACAAATCTGTGCTCTATATCTGAGAAGCACATATATTGTTTGATTTGGTTCTCACATCAACCCAATGATGCAGGAATGGTGGGTATTATTTATCTTCATTTTATAGGTGAAGTCCAGTCATATAATGTCCTTCAACTAAAGATATACATTTAACATAAAGTGATTTACTCCCATGTATTCCTTCTTTGCATCTTGTTCCCGTTCCACTATAATATGAGCATGTCTAGATGATTGGTAAGGTTCTTCTAGATCTAGCATTCAGTGACTTGAATGAACCTAGTGTACACCACGTTATAATTCATCTGGTGGGAACCGAATGCCAAAAGAGTGTTAACTTTAGCAAGTGGTTACTGAGTTGCTTGGTTGTCTGGGCAGTTTGGTGGTTGGAGATTCTGTTTCAACATATGTCTGGGGAGGCAAACAAACAGAGCTTTACACTGTGTTGACGTGTGTGTCCTGGGTGACTCAAGATTCTGACAGGAAGATAATAACTGGAGTGCAGCTAAACTATGACTCGAGCAGTGTTCCACTTGATGTGGAATTCCTCAGAGAGGCAGGGGTGATGTGGTTGGTTAAATTATGGGCTCTGACTTTACAGTGTAAATCAGAAGGACTGTATGCTCAAGGCAGTCACTTAGGGGAAAGGGTGGGTTAAGAGACTGAGTCAGGTCTAAGGAGATGGGAGATGCGGACTGGGGCAAATCATAGCATTTGTTTTGCAGAGTGAAAAGCAATCGAGTATATAAACCACATTTAATTTGTCCTCTCTGCCATGTCCCCAAATACACACTTATAGATACAACTTATTTTCCAGTACTACAGGGCTCTTGCCATTTTCTGAACGCAAATCTTCTCATAAAGTATTTCAGTCTAGGTAGAAAGGCAGATAGGAAATATAATAATGCCTCTGTCACTTGGTGGGCTTCCCAACAGTGGTAAAGAACCCACCTGCCAATGCAGGAGACATAAGAGACTCAGGTTTGATCCCTGGGCATGGAGGAGGGCATGGCAACCCGCTTCAGTGTTCTTGCCTGGAGAATCCCATGGACAGAGGAGCCTGGAGGGCTACAGTCCATAGGGTTGCAAAGAGTTGTACACCAGTGACGTGACTGAGTACACGCGTACTCAAGCCACTTAGCGGTTGTCCCCAGGACAAATAACTTTTTCTCTGAGCTTCAGTTACCTCATGTGTACAATGGTGATGATAATATTATTTATTTAACAGAGTTTTTGTGAACAATAAAACATTTAGCAAAATGTCCAGTGTATAACTAATACACACTAAGTATTCACTAGTTTAAAAATGAAATTACTTGCAAAAATCTAACAGCTGTGAAATATAGAACTTGGGCTAACTCTAATGAATGAACTTACACATTCTGAGCTTTTGTTATGTGTGAAGTGCTTTGCTAAGCTCTTTCATACACACCTGTCACATGTAACCCTCATAAAACCCCCATGACATTAGTATTTTTAAAATCATTTTAGAGACAGTAAATAACATGCATAAACCATGATGGTGTACCATTTAAAATTTTTATTACATAGAAGAATATCTTAATAATCACAAAGAAAAGAATTTTTTAAATGTAAGACACAGCACACATAAAATTGATAAGTTCTATCTCATTAAAATTAGAGCCTATTTACCAAAAGGATACCAAAACTAGAGTTAAAATTAAAGCCCAAAACTGGGAGAAGATATTTGAAATGTATATGCATGACAAAGGATTAGTATCCAAAATGTATATATTTTAAAACTCCCATAAATTCATAAGAAAAATATGAAAAGGTTAGATGAACAGCTTAAAATGGGCAAAGATACAAAAGCAAATACAAAAATACAAATATAAATTTTACAGAAGAGAAAACATGAATGTCCCATGAAATTATAACAAAGTACTCAGGGTCATTGGCAATTAAGGAATATACATTAAAATTAAAGTGAATATATTTTCATGCCCACCATATTGACAGCTAAGAAGTTTGACAATGAAGTGTTGTCCAGGATATGGTGAAAAGGAGCTATCATACCTGTGGGAGAGAGTGTGAGTTAGTAATAACTTTGAAGAACAGCTCGGTACTGCTTCAAACAGAAGTGTGTCTGTACCCTATGATTAAGCCATTGCAATCCTAGATATGTTCTGTAGAGAAATTCCCACCCGATGGTAAATGGAAACATGGTTCAAATGCCACTACCAAAAACAAATCCAAATGAATACCTATGGAAGATAGAGAAACAAATCATAATATAGTCACGCAGCAATATATTCCACAGCAATAAAAATGAATAAATTACAGCTATGCCAACAAGATGGATACATTTCAAAAAAAGTAATATTGAGTAAAAAGAGCAAATCAAAGAGCAATGCATTGTATATGATTCATTTACGTAAAGGGCAAAGCCAGGCACTTGAACAGGATATTGTGCAGAGATGAAACAACAGTAGAAATAAAGTGATTAACATAAAATTTTGCTTTGGGAATTATTTTGCTGGGGAGAGAGAATTGACATCAGGGAAGGCCATTTAATAGGCTCTCAAAGTCCATGCACTCTTTTGTGTATGTGATGTGCTTCAAAAAAGAAAAAAGGGTTAAACAAAACAAAAACCACGTTCTCCTATCCCCGCTAAACCCTATAGCTGAGTGACAAAAGAAGCAGAATGATACTTATCATAGCATATGATTTCTATAAAATTAAAAGCATACATGCGTCTAAATCAGCACTATTTATTTTACAGGAATAGATCAATATTTAAGGATGTATTTCAGACTCATACACACGGAGACTTGTGGCAAGAAGGGGAAGAGGAATTAGACTGGGGGTAAAGATGGAGAAGGTCAAGAAAATATTCACCACATATGAATTAATTTTGTATAGTTATGTAGGGTTATTCCCTCACTCCCAACTTTGTTCCCAAAGGGATTTAAGGAGGCAGAAAGCCTACTGAACTAGTCAGATCCATATTCCACCTTTGGAGCCCCTCAGTTTTCTAGATTCCAAGGAGGCCAGCAGGAGCAATCTGTATTATAAAGGAATCTAAATGATTTTGACAGGGAGCAATTCATTTTCTGAAGGCTAAGCTGAGTCTTAGGAAATGGCAGATGTTGGATTGAGAAGGAGAAGCTGAGGACGGTACGTGCGTGGGGCATGCCTCGGGCATTTCCATGCCTCATTCCAGTTCGGCAAGACCCTCATGTTTGTCCTCCCCTTGTCAGGACTGAAGAGAAGAAGACAGGTGCCCCATTTTCCAGGCTAATGTTACACAATTGGTCATGCAGGACCGAGTCCTTTGCCAACCAGATGGATTGCTGGCCTTTGGGCTGCCCTGTGTGAGCCAGAACTGATGGCTCATTATGGATCTTACACTTTATCCCATGGGCTTCTTAGGAGTTAAGTGGTGTGGGGATGGTGGTTTAGTTGTCATGTCCGACTCTTTGCAAAGCCATGGACTGTCGCCTGCCAGGCTTCTTTGTCAGTGGGATTCTCCAGGCAAGAATACTGGGGTGGGTTGCCATTTCCTTCTCCAGGGGATCTTTGCGACCCAGGGATCAAACCTGGGTGTCCTGCATTTCAGGCAATTTCCTGCATTTCAGATGGATTCTTTTCTGACTGAGCCACTGGGGAAGACTGACAAGTGGAGTAGGAAGGCCCAAATGTCAGGACCCCCACCTAGTCCAAATATCTGCTACATGGACAATGGAGAAAAGGGATGACTGAAGGAGTGAGGATCCCAGAAAAGAGGCAAAGTCAACAGCATCCAAAGTGTAGGCAGATGAGTTTACCTTAATCAGAGAAAGGGGAAATCTCATTCTTGTTATTTCCAACACACGAATAAACAGATGTAAGGCCTGATATGTATACAAGAAGGTAACTTTATAGATAGGGAAGGGAGGGAGTTCATGCACGAAGCCTTCAATTTTTTTTTTTCTTTTTTGTCAAAAGTAGACAAAGGCATAATTAGGTACAAAGTTTGGTGCTAAGTACTGAAGGAGATGAAAAGACTAAGTCACAGGCCTTGACTCCTAGGAGTTTGCAAGCCACTTTCAAGTGTTCAACTTACACATAGTACAGGGCAGCCTACACATGTTGAATGGTCATTTAATAGGTATTCACAACAAGGAAAGAAGAACTCAGAGTGGCTGGGTGAAATAAGTGCTGCTGTTAGACACAACATGCATGCTCCATTTGCCCTTGGCCCCTCTCCAACTTCAGCCCCCTTCCAACTTCCAACCATAGTTGTGACAGATCAGACTCAGCTCCCTCTGGCAGTGTTCTTGTCTTTCAGCATCTTACCTCAGGGCCTTCTAGATGTTGGGAGCTTTCCCAGCCAGCTGGCAAGCATAGCCTGGACCCCTGTCCCCTGGCTTGTATGGACCTGCATTCCAACAGCCGGTAGCTATAATTCTTTGCCTGTGGGCTTGCTCTGACAGCCAGACCCCACTTGGTCTGTGTGCTGGGGATGCTGGAAGTGCCAGGGCATTAAATTCTCAACCCCACCTCAGAGACAGGCTTCAAACCTCCAAGTAGGACTGATGGTTGTAGAGAGACTCTTCAGCACCCTGTCCTCTGCAGGGAAAATTCTAGACATGATTCCGCACTGGCTCCTAGAATTCCTCGACAGGACTGAGCTCCAGGCGCCCTCAGTGGCACTTCAGTTGTTGACTCACCTTCACTGTCTTCCTTCCCTCCCAGCGACAATTTCCTGCCCTCTTGCTTTCTTGCACTACCTCTCACATGACTTTCACTCAGATCCTCGTCCAAGGCTCTACTTCTAAGGGAACTTAAGTAAACCCAGATAAAGCTCTGGGGGCATCCTTCATCCAGGGATGGGGACTGGGGGCAAGAGGGGAGGAGGTAGAGGAGAAGCTGGTGGACAACCGCTCCAGTCTTCCATCTGACTGGTGGATATTTCTGGGAGGCAAGCTGTAGGCTTCTCAGGAGGTCCTGGCAAAGGCCACCTTCACAGTACACCTTATGTTGGTTTTTCCTTCATTCTTTCACTCACCACACTCCTCACGTCTACTTTCTGGAATTGATCTCAAATAACGTAGCAGCATTCAGTCTCTGACTTGGGCTCTTGTTTTCTGGGGAATCTGAAACAAGGCAGAAAGCTTTGTGGGAGAGGAGGTGTGAAATGGGCTGGAACGCTAACTGTGGGCAGGAGTTAGGGGAGTGCTCAGAGAGGATGCCAGGGAGGAAAAGGAAATGGCCAAAGGCAAGGAGGTGGAACTGGCTAGAACATTTTCTGTTGGCTCTCGTGAAAGGTTCTTGGTGGTAAGCCATGATGGAGAATACCAGAAAGGGAGCCTTGTTCCCTTTCGTGGCCTCTTGAGAAGAAACCACCCCACATGAATGAGCTGGCACCGAAAAGACACATAAAGCCCCTGCAGGTGCTTATCTTACACCCTGTGTACCAAAGTCCTCCACAACTCCCTGTCAGCTGTCCCCAAAGTGGCCTGACCATTTTAAACTGTAGCCTTATCCTTTCTTGTCTGTTCTTCACCAGGCCCACTCACTTGGCCCCCACTGTGGACCTACCCTCCCTCCTGTGAGAAGAACCGGGTTCTTGGGATCTTCTCTAGTTGGAGGAGGGTACACATCATTGGCTGAAGGCCCTGCCCTCCCTGCTGCTGGTTTCCGCCTTCAAAGGGGAGGTGTGGTAAATAGGATGCTATCAGTTATCTGCTGAGGTCAGGGTTGATGGGTTGGCTGGGAGGAAAGGCAAGCTAGCCAACAGAGCCTCCTGGGATGCTGGGCAGGTAGCTGCAGGAGGTCAGTGGCAGTGTGTGTAGGATGTTGGAATCAGCACAGATCAGGATCTCGAACAAACCACAGACTCCAGCAACAGAGCATTTCTGCACAGTGTTCCCTCTTCCCTCTCACCACTGCCTCCAGCACACAGGAATGTAAGTTCTCTTCCTAATACTGACTGCCCTTGGGACTCCGCCTCAAAGTCTGTCTCATGGGTTACAGACTCCACCATCCTGCTTTTCCTCCTCACCTGATCCTGCTCAGACAATTTTCCTGCTCAGCGAAGCCTGAGCTCAGGGAGAGTTTGCTTCGCCCCAGCTCATGTGGGGAATCACTGGGGGTTTTCCCTGAACATTTGTTCATTGTTATGGGCTTCTTCCTGCCAGCCTTCAGAGATGGCTGGATGTTGTCCATGTGCTGGAAGTCACTCCAGGATGACTTGGGGGAGAGAGAGAAACAGCTGCAACTCGTAGGAGGGAATGTCCATTGATGTGGTGGTGGAGGCCTGGGTTATAGCACCTACAAGGGACTGTCAGAGGGAGGAAAGGCCATCAGACCCCAAAGGTCCAGAGATGGGCTTGAGCTCTGGAGCCGACACTCTCTGTATTCTTCCTCGTCCCCTCTCTGGACCTCAACTTTTCATCAATAAAACACAAACAATCCCAAAGCACAGTCACGCTTTACTGGGGGACCCATTGCAGAGTGTGGCTCCTATTCATATTGAGTTTGCAGATTTTATCCTCATTAAATACATTCTTCATTCAGGTCTCAAATATCTCTGATCCGAATGGAGGCAACAGCTTTTTGATGGGTCTCCTTGTCTTCCACCTGCTTCCAGTGTTTTGTTTTGTTTTTTTTCCACTTCTGCTCCAGTGACATTTCTAAATTAGAACTCTGATTATGGGTTTTCCCCAATAGTGTGTGTGTGTGTGTGCCCAGTCATGTCTGACTCTTATAGCCCTTTGGACTAAGGCCTGTCAGGCTTCTCTGTCCATTGGAGTTTTCAGACGAGAATACTGGAATGGAGCTGCCACTTCTTCCTTCAGGGGATCTTCCTGACCCAGGGATCAAACCCATGTCTCCTGCACTGCAGGCGGATTCTTTATCTGCTCAGCCATCAGGGAAGTCCTTGTCCCAAAAATCACAAGGCAAAAATCTAAATGGGTGAGACATATGAGGCCTTTCAAAATCTGAGTTCCTTATCATCTTTCAGCCTCAGCTCCCAAGCCTTTCTTCTAATGGCTGTATGTTTCAGCTACTCTAAACAGCTTGCTTTTCCCTGAAGATACCATTCTGTCTCTCTTACCCTAATTTGAAAGAGAAGTACCAAAATACAATTTTAAGATGAGGAACATCTGGGCCCAGACCCAGCTCTTCCGCTTACTGCCTTTGTGAATTTGGATGTATTATATTCCTTCTCTAAGCCACAGTTTCATTGTTCCTAAAATGTAATAGCAAAGGCTATGAAGTTCCTAGCCTAGTTTTTGGTTCATGATAGCTGGTGAATAATTTACTAGAATTATTACTATAATTACTATCCTTTTTTGGTAAATTCATTTGGTAACTCCAATATTACCTCCTTTCTGAGGTCCCTCCACATCCCAGAGACCGGAGCTTGCTTTTTCTTAGAGCTTTGTTCCAAGTTTTAGAGTTCTCACCAGTTTGTATCTTTATTGTCTATTTACATGTTGGTTTCATGCACCAGACTGCAGGCTCCTTGTGGGAAAGAATTGTGTTCTGTTTCTCTCTTCATTTCTTGTACCCAGCACCAGACCTGTCCTGGAGTAGGTTTTCAGCACATGTTAAATGAATGAACAAATGGTTGTTTTTGTTCCTGGGTAGAAAGAACTTTCATTAAGAACCCAGAGGAAGGAAGAGGTCAGAAAGTGTAGGTTTGTTTAGTCTGCTCTGCCCTATTAACTAGGCACACCCACCCTCTCTGGATCCCCATGCTAGTCTGTTCTCTGGCAAATGTTGGAAGGTCACATAACATCCGGTCTCCTTATCTAGGTGGGTGTGATGCAGCTAGGGAAGCCTCCACACCCTCTATCCAAATAGACTGGCCAGCTCTAGGCACTGGGAGTGCTTGAAAAACAAATTCAGTGTTTGTCCCTGGGAGGTCTGCAGGGGTAAACATAATAGTCAAAGCTTGTCAAAAGTGCCTGCTCAAACTTGCCTGTATGGAACATATAAGCAAGCCCTAAAGTGTCTGGAAATAAAGTGTTCCTTCAAGCTACATCTGATATGTTCATACATGAAAAGAAGTGGCCTGGAATTGGAAAAAGAGCAGGGGTTTTAGAGCTGGAGAGATCAGAGTGTGAAAACTAGTTAGCAGAGTGAAATTTAACCTTTTTGAGCTGAATTGGGTTTTCTTTATTGAAGAATTCTGATTCTATAGGTAGATGGAATGATGAAAGGACCAAGATAAGAAAAGTCCTTTGTCATCGCTAAAAGGCTCAATGCTTTATGTCTTCTGAGTACTTTATGAACAGCTATGCCCATTCACAACAACTCTAAGAGGATAGGTAGAGTCATTATTATTAATGTTTTGCCTTGCTCCTCTGGATCAACTCCACCCTTTCTACCTTGCTTTGTTCCCCAGGAGACTGATATCTAAGGAGATCACTTCTTCTGTTCATCTCAATCATTATTAATGGCTAGAAAATTCTTGCTTAAATCCAGATTTTCTTATTACTTACTTCTCATTGCCAAAAGATATTATACTTAATAATGATTCAATAATTCATGGATTCATTCAGCCAATGTAACATACATTCTCTTATTTCTCCAACATTAATTATGTATCTACTATGTCAGAGGCTGATAATAATTTTCTGTACAGGGCCAGATAGTAAATATTTTAGGATTGCAGACCATAAAGTCTTGGACCACTCTGAGTGGTCTTGGACCATAAACTCTTGGATCACTCATTGCAGTAAAAAAAAAAAAAAAAAAAGAAAGCAACCATAGATAATAGGTACTTCACTAGGATTGGCATTGTTCTAATAAAATTTTGTTTATAAAAACATGTGGCAAGCCATATTTGGCCCATGGGCTATATTTTGTTTACCCAGGTACTATATACCAAAGATGATATTAGGTCCTGGAGACAAAGATGGTCTCTGGAAGCTCACACACAGTATTGTGCGGAAAAAAATTAACAAGTATGATGAAATTGGACTGGTGCTCTGATTAAAGTCTTTACAGTGTTTAGTGGGGGGTGCAGAATAAATAACAGGCAATTCTTCAGGTGTGAAGAGAGAGGAAGGGACAGAGGGGGATGAAGGGAATATGATTTCATACAGAGGCCATTTGAAACTAGGATAGAAGTGAGTTTCTAGGGAGGTAGCCTGCTAAGGAGTCTGGACTTAACCTTTGGGTCATGGAGAAACATAATAGTAGATGCACATAAACACACAAACTTGAATTTGATTGCTGATTTGCCCATGTAGTAGTTTCAGGAATTTTTTTCTGAAAATACAAATATCAATATTTCCTTCATAGGGTTGTGAGACTCAAATCAGACAATGAAAGTAAAGAATAGCATGATTATTGACACATAGAGTGTGCTTTAAAAATGGGTGGAATACACTGATAGGCTTTTGGTTTAGGAAGATTACCACAACATGATGACTATATTAGAAGGGGATAATACTGGAGGAAGGAAAACCAGTTAGGAAATGATGGCAGCAATCCATGGGAGAGAGAATGAAAGCCTGAACTCAGGCGGAGGCAGAGAAAATGGAGGGAAGAGATGTGGCTGTGAGGGCTAATTGATGTTATAGGGAGGGAAGTTCAGTTCAGTTCAGGTCAGTCACTCAGTTATGTCCGACTCTTTGCGACCCCATGAACCGCAGCACACCAGGCCTCAATGTCGATCACTAACTCCCAGAGTTCACAGAAACTCATGTCCATTGAGTTGGTGATGCCATTTCAGCCTCTGTCGTCCCCTTCTCCTCCTGCCCCCTATCCCTCCCAGCATCAGGGTCTTTTCAAATGAGTCAGCTCTATGCATCAGGTGGCCAAAGTACTGGAGTTTCAGCTTCAGCATCAGTCCTTTCAATGAACACCCAGGACTGATCTCCTTTGGGATGGACTGGTTGGATCTCCTTTCAGTCCAAGGGACTCTCAAGAGTCCTCTCCAACATCACAGTTCAAAAGCATCAGTTCTTTGGCGTGCAGCTTTCTTTATAGTCCAACTCTTACATCCATACATGACTACTGGAAAAACCATAGCCTTGACTAGACGGACCTTTGTTGGCAAAGTAACGTCTCTGCTTTTGAATATGCTATCTAGGTTGGTCATAACTTTCCTTCCAAGGAGTAAGCGTCTTTTAATTTCATGGCTGCAGTCACCATCTGCAGTGATTTTGAAGCCTCCAAAAATAAAGTCTGACACTGTTTTCCACTGTTTCCCCATCTATTTGCCATGAAGTGATGGGACCAGATGCCATGATCTTAGTTTTCTGAATGTTGAACTTTAAGCCAACTTTTTCACTCTCTTCTTTCACTTTCATCAAGAGGCTTTTGAGTTCCTCTTCACTTTCTGCCATAAGGGTGGTATCATCTGCATATCTGAGGTTATTGATATTTCTCCCAGCAATCTTGATTCCAGCTTGTGCTTCTTCCAGCCCAGCGTTTCTCATGATGTACTCTGCATGTAAGTTAAATAAGCAGGGTGACAATATACAGCTTTCATGTACTTCTTTCCTATTTGCAACCATCTTGTTGTTCCATGTCCAGTTCTAACTGTTGCTTCTTGACCTGAATACAGATTTCTCAAGAGGCAGGTCAGGTGGTCTGGTATGCCCATGTCTTTCAGAATTTTCCACAGTTTATTGTGATCCACACAGTCAAAGGCTTTGGCATAGTCAATAAAGCAGAAGTAGATGTTTTTCTGGAACTCTCTTGCTTTTTCCATGATCCAGCGGATGTTGGCAATTTGATCTCTGGTTCCTCTGCCTTTTCTAAAACCAACTTGAACATCAGGAAGTTCACGGTTCACATATTGCTGAAGCCTGGCTTGGAGAATTTTGAGCATTACTTTACTAGCGTGTGAGATGAGTGCAATTGTGCAGTAGTTTGAGCATTCTTCGGCATTGCCTTTTTTTGGGATTGGAATGAAAACTGACCTTTTCCAGTCCTGTGGCCACTGCTGCGTTTTCCAAATTTGCTGGCATATTGAGTGCAGCACTTTCACAGCATCATCTTTCAGGATTTGAAATAGCTCAACTGGAATTCCATCACCTCCACTAGCTTTGTTTGTAGTGATGCTTCCTAAGGCCTACTTGACTTCACATTCCAGAATGTCTGGCTTTAGTTGAGTGTCTCTAGGGAGGGACAAAGAAGGGCCAAAAATACCTTCAGAATTTAAGTGCCTAGTGATACCATGATCCACAAGCTGGAATTAAGATTGTCGGGAGAAATATCAATAACCTCAGATATGCAGATGACACCACCCTTATGGCAGAAAGTGAAGAGGAACTCAAAAGCCTCTTGATGAAAGTGAAAGTGGAGAGTGAAAAAGTTGGCTTAAAGATCAACATTCAGAAAACGAAGATCATGGCATCTGGTGCCAACACTTCATGGCAAATAGATGGGGAAACAATGTCAACTTTATTTTTTGGGGGGGCTTCAAAATCACTGCAGATGGTGACTGCAGCTATGAAATTAAAAGACACTTACTCCTTGGAAGGAAAGTTATGACCAACCTAGATAGCATATTCAAAAGCAGAGACATTACTTTGCCAACAAAGGTCCATCTAGTCAAGGCTATGGTTTCTCCAGTAGTCATGTATGGCTGTGAGAGTTGGACTGTGAAGAAGGCTGAGCACTGAAGAATTGATGCTTTTGAACTGTGGTGCTGGAGAAGACTCTTAAGAGTCCCTTGGACTGCAAGGAGATCCAACCAGTCCATCCTAAAGGATATCAGTCCTGGGTGTTCATTGGAAGGGCTGATGCTGAAGCTGAAACTCCAGTACTTTGGCCACCTGATGCATAGAGCTGACTCATTTGAAAAGACCCTGATGCTGGGAAGGATAGGGGGCAGGAGGAGAAGGGGACGACAGAGGATGAAATGGCTGGATGGCATCACCGACTCGATGCACATGAGTTTAGGTGAACTCCCAGAGTTGGTGATGAACTGGAAATCCTGGTGTGCTGTGATTCATGGGGTTGCATACAGTCAGACACGACTGAGCGGCTGAACTGAACTGACTGAGTGATACAATTTACCAAGGGAAGGAGCATGGAGGAAAGCCAGATTTGGGGTGAACATATTAAATTGCTTTTGGACACATTAATTAAGTGGAAATGTCTAGTAGTCATTGAGGCTGCAGTTTCCTAATTGGATATCATCATCAGTGAAAGAATCATCAGTGTGAAACCCCAGAAACAGATGAAGTCACCAAGGAAGTAATAATATATTTTAAAGAAGTCAGATTAGGCTTGGAAAACCCAGTCTTTCAGGGAGAGGCAGGTATCAGTATCAGTGAGTGTGTCACTTCAGTCGTGTCTGACTCTGAGACAATATGGACTGTGGCCTGCCAGGCTCATCTATCCATGGGATTCTCCAGGCAACAAAACTAGAGTGGACTGCCATTTCCTCTCAGGGGATCTTCACAACCCAAGGATCAACCCGTGTTTCTTATGTCTCCTGCATTGGCAGGTAGGTTCTTTACCACTAGCACCACCTGAGAAGCCTACATGTATGTGTTTGTGTGTGTGTGTAGCCAAGATATGAAGAATATATATATATTCATACATGCACACAGACACACCAGGATCTGGTGTACATATATAAATAAGGAAATATATATATATATATATATATACACACACATACACATATATGTGTATATATATTGGAGAAGGCAATGGCACCCCACTCTAGTACTCTTGCCTGGAAAATCCCATGGATGGAGGAGCCTGGTAGGCTGCAGTCCATGGGGTCGCTAAGAGTCGGACATGACTGAGCGACTTTACTTTCACTTTTTTTTTTCATGCATTGGAGAAGGAAATGGCAACCCACTCCAGTGTTCTTGCCTGGAGATCCCAGGGATGAGGGAGCCTGGTGGGCTGTCGTCTATGGGGTCGCACAGAGTTGGACACAACTGAAGTGATTTAGCAGCAGCAGCAGCATATGTATATATATAAATGTGGATATAACCAAGAAGGAAATGTCAGAGTAGGTCAGGGGACTTAGCAAGGAGTCACGTCTCAGAAGCCAGTGATAGAGAAGGCTAGAAGAAATTAGACAATTTGTAGTTAGAAAATGATTGGTAACTTTGGCTAAGAAAGATTCATCAGAGTCATGAAGGGGAGCTGATTGTCATGGATTGAAGCCTAAAGGAGGAATTGGAGAGATGAAGGCAGTGACTGTAGATTATTCTTTGGGAGAATTTGATTGTGGAGGGTAAGGGAAATGAGCAGAGGTGCTAGAAGAAGAGGGTGGATTTCTTTGAACCTTTAAGAGATTAAGTTTCTAGGAAAGAGGAAATCTCTATGCGAGTTGGGTGAAGATTAACTAGGAGAAGAAATGGAAGAATTTGTCTTAGATTGGAGAAGACTGTTTATTGGTCTGTTACAGGATCCCAGGAGGTAAAATTGGACTCAGTTGTATATGTTTAAGTTTGTGGTTTTGGAAGGAGAGTTTTCAAGTGCTTATCTGATAGCCTCAATCCTCTCTCTGAAAAGGTACCCAGTTTATTGCTAGGAGAAGGGAGCAGCAATTAGGAAGGTAGTCTGACCAGAGTAAGATGTGGAATGTTTGCTTTAGCAATAATGCCCAATGAATTTGGAGACCATAAATTTGGAATGACGCCAATCTATCCACTTGTGTCATTTCTGCCAAAAGTGTTAGCAGCCAGGGGATGAGATAGGGAGAAGACAGATGGTTACATTGATATAAGACAGAATTTGAATGCAAGCATAGTGAGTCCCCTATATATGAACATTCAAGTTGTGAAATTTCAAAGATGAGAACATGCATTTGTATGTCCAATCACATTAGTTCTATTAAGGAGGCTCTGTTACTTTTAGAGGGACAGGACCCGAGTACAGAACAATTCACGGAGGTTGCAGCAGCCATTCATAATGCAATCCAGCTCTATCATGTCATCTCTGACAAGAGAAAAAGAGCCACTCCCCAGACATCACTGGATCATTTTTTTAAGAGGGTAGATAGAATTGAATCCAACAAGAAATCAGAAGTTGTACCATTGAAATCAGGTGTGAGTGAAATGGCAGCTTGCCCTCCAGGTCCTACTGTTGATGACTTTCAGGTCTACTATCTCCCACATCTCCTCCCCTCCTCCCATCAGTAACTCTTCTTGCCTGTTCACTCAGTACCGGCTCCTGTATGCTGGCTGTTAGACTGTACTACTGTACTTTTCATGGTACTGTACTATAAGATTGAAAATGTTTTCTTCATTTTTGTTCACTTTTTAATGTATTATTTGTGTGAAAAGTATTACAAACCTATTATAGTACAGTACTGTAAACTGGTTGTGTTAGTTGGGTACCTGAGCTAACTTTGTTGGACTTAGGAGCAAATTAGAATTCTGAACATGCTCTCAAGATGGGCCTCATTTGTATGTAGGGAATTTACTGCATGATGGAAGAGCAAGAGATTGGGAGGGTGAGTGCATTTGTGGCAAAATGATTACAGTAATAGACACTGTAGTTCTAGTGGACAGGAAAGGAAATGAATGTGGGAGGAGGCTAATAGTGGGGGGAAAAAGGTCAAAGAACTTAAGGGTTGTGATGAGGTCACAAAATACATATGGTAGGCGTAAGGAAGGGAAAACTGGACTGATAGGAAATTAGAAGCAGAGATTTGTGTATCAGAGTTTAAGGTGTCAGGGGTGGAACATTTCCTTCTAATGATAAGCTCTAGTATGTAGCCATAAAATACATCAGTCAATCAGGGTGGTAGAAGTTGGCCGAGGAAATTTGAAGTGATGATAACAATACAGAGTTCACATCTGTGTGATATTTTACAGATTGCAAAGCACTTTCACAACCAT